>NC_063226.1:6268844-6970620 GCF_020740725.1 Corvus hawaiiensis | reverse complement strand
AAAAATACCATGCGAAAAGAGAGAGGTATTCTGAGCATGGCCAGTGGTAACTGTTTTCTTCAAAGGCAACATTAGCTGCGGATCCTTCACCTAGAAAGCAGAAGTTCTAAACTCACTGGAATATAAAAATAATTTAGATGAAAACAAATGTCAAGCAACTAGGTCAGCCTTCCTTAAAAGCAAACACTTGTGTCCCTTTATGCACAGGCATTATGCAGCACAGCAGTGGTTTCTGTCTCTTTCGAACAAAACCAATTCTGAGCAACATTTTTTTCTTCCATGAACCCCACACTCCAAAAACCTTAATCACCAGCATCTAGAAAGGTTTTAATTATTGGACAGGCATATGCAAACACACTGAAAGCATATCATCAGTTAAGATTAACCTGGTTGTAAGCTGCATAATTGGAAGCTAAATGGCACTAATTTATTTGTGGCAGACAAGAATTTTGCAGTCCCAGTTTGATTTTAGAATATCACAAGTAATCTGATTAAGTCATATTCCCAGAAGTCATTAAAATTGCATGCTCAGAATTTTATTTTTCAGGGTGTCCTCCCACAAGAGGACTGCAAGCATCTCCAATTATTTAATCAAATTTAAAGACAACCAGCAGTTTTTGATACCCCTATTATTATGACTAACCTGGATTATTTCTTCCATTTATCTTATAGTAAACCATACTAACCCTTCTTTACTCTCTTATCACCTTTAAAAACTGACAATAACAGTGTATCAGTACGTTAAATATTCCTCTGCTTCCTTTTTGAAAAACCCAAGTGTATGAAGAAGCAGCAGTCTTTAAGACTATGCACAGTTAGGGACAGCGTAAGCCACAGCATTTCTGGGCTCTCACCGTTGGAGTTATGACCCTTGCAAGTCATTATTTGCTAAATAGTTTCATCTGAATTGAAGCATGGAAGCCAAATTTATATTTTGCAATTTTAACGCATGAAGAAATATGTAGACAACGGAACGCTCTACATAAGAAACTGAAAAAAATATGCTGTATATGCACATGGTTTGGGTGGGTTTTTTGTTTGTTTGCTTTCTTCTCCTTAGAGCAAGGAAGATATCTCTCCTGAATGCATTTGGAGAAATCTTAAGAATTTAAGGTTTTAAATTTGAATAAAACCTTCTACAAACCACTTACAACAGAAGTAATCTTCAGAATGCTAAGCACCTAAATACATACCATTCATCTTTATGAATCAGCATGAAATTATCCCTACCCTGTATGATTCTATTTCCATGAACAAGAAGAAAATTAAATTAAGGCTTATAGCCATCACAATTACATTAAGTTCTCAGCCTGATTTGGGAATGTTCTCTCACCACTGAGATCTACATGAAATCCAATTTCTGTGCAGTTCTTTGCATTTATCGTCTTGGCACTCTGCAAAGCAGTGTTACCACTTTCATGCAGGGAAAAAAGATGAAGCACAGAAAACCCTTAAAACTTTCTCCAAGATTCTGAGGAATTTGACAAAACAAGAAATTGAAGCCAGCCCCAGCGACCATCAGCTGAATGCTCCAGTCATGGGCTGCCTTTGCTCCACAGATAAGAGTTTGTTGCCAAGCCATTCATTCAAACATCCCCAAGTAAGACAACAACTGAATGCTCAAAATGCTTTTAATGTAGCACTCCCACGTTGTGAGAGACCTGGCAAGGAATGGTTTCCTTGTCTTGCAGCTTCCCAGGCAAGATGTGAAGCTCACCTCTACTGACAACCACACTGCAAATCCCAAAGGCTTTCAAGGATCCATATTCAGCAGTAAAATCTTTCTCTCTTCCAGCAAGCAGCTCTGATGCACAGGTCAATTCATCAATTGTCTGACTGACAGATGCATCTGGATCCCAAATAATTTCCTCTAGACAGCACTCACCATCTTCTGTTGTGGGACCAAAACTGTACCCAAGAGTTCTCTAGTACTCCTACAGGTGTTGGTACAGGCTTGTGTTCTTAAGTTATAAAACGTGTTACCTAGAGACCAGACAAATCTGTGCACGTTCCTGACTACTTGCTTGAGCAATGAAGTTGCACTATTAGTTATCCATCCATCCTTCTTTTCATGCCAATTCTGTGTACGTGCACTTGTTAAAGCTGTTGCTAAGAACTGTGGTCTGGGCAAGATGGACAAAGCCAGACAGTGTCACTTACACAGGGAGAAAAAACTGATTACATGAAATGAAGCTATTGTTTTATTAGAAAACTTCCAACCAAACTGGAACCTGCAGGTCATGGAATTTATGCCTGCAGCTTGATTTGTTGAAAAAGGCACTTTATTTTTTTCCCAAACCTGAGACAGGTTTCTCAAAAGATCATGCAGATCTTGGAAAGGAAAATATATATGAACAGCATTTAAATATACTGTTCTGAACAACCTTCACAACAGAAATTCAATACATGAGTGGAAATCTCGGCACAGGATTACCAAGCTCCGGTAAAAAAAACTCCAACATTCTCTATCACCCATACTACAGAAGACAGGGGTTTTCAGTATTCCAGTGAAAATGAAGACAACAAATGTAGACTACAGCAGCTTAAATTATAGGTATTTTTCCTCTGATTACCCATGCCACTCAAGGAAAACCTCACTTACTGGATAAACCACAAGTACCCGACTATTCCCCTCTTCTCACATCTTAACAAGCTCAGCAGTACTTATGGCATTAGAATAGGATCAAAAATTCCTCTTCATCCCTGAGGGATGACTGCAGCAAGCATGGATAACAAAAATGGGGTAAGCAACTGCCATCTACGCACTGCTGGTTCAGCGTACACCTACAATTTATTCCTAATGTTAAGTGATGTTTAGAAACCTTAACTGCCTTCTAGTTGTACCTTAACTGCCTTCTAGTTGTAGTAGCAAATTCCACTTTTTGTCATCCACATAAAGGAAATAAGATAGGACAAGTATGTCAGGGCAGAAAATGATTACAAAGGAACTGTAGAACTGGCACTGCAGGCATGAGTTGGTCTGCAGAATTCTAATCACAGCTGATAGTCAAAGAAGGAGAAACACCTTTTCCTTACCTCAATACTAGATGAATTTAAGAGAATATTTTTCTTGCCAAATATAACAAATTGGTATGGAAGTTAGTTACAAGTGGCACCACGGGATTCTACATGTGCAAGGCCTAAAATAATTAACAAGCACCAATCACCCACAAATAAAACCAGTATCAAGAGGCTGGTCAGAGACAGCAGAAGTGAACAGAACAAGAACCCAGAAGCATCTTTTAATAAGGACCCACAAAGGAACCTATGCAGAAGGTGACTATACAAACAGTATGTATACACACTTCTTAGCCAGGCTGCCAGAAAGAGCTGTGGTTTCTCAGCAAGCTGCTCTTTCTTTTTATTTATTGTCTTTAAATGTGAGATTCCCAGACAGAAGTTCACTGACAAATTACTGAAGGCACACAACACTATTTATTTTACAAAGATATTTGATTGATTAAGACAGCAAAGTACACAACTGCCCACAGAGCAGCAGAAACTGGGTCCAAGCACTCTAGTTAGCAGGTATTTTGGAACTGAGGAGTCCCCCCACGCAGCCAACTGAGCTTAGAAAAGCAGGAAGTTATATTCCTCCCCAAACATGCCAAAGGCAGTGTGGGACTGAACGTCAAGGTTCCTTTGGGTGTCTTTTTTTTCCCTTCTCCAAACAGCTGCAGTTATCAGACTTGGTTGCTGCTCACAACTTCTCTAAAGAGCAGCAAATACTGTGGCAAATTATCTTGCAAATTCCACTGTCAACCACAGGAGTGCAAGGATGATTTCTAAACATCATTTGCTCTCTCCAGGGAGTGCTGCTGACAAGAAGCCAGGAGCAGAGCTGCAGCGGCCTGTGAGCTCACAGACAGCATTGATTCACTGCACATTAGCACTGAGTTTATCTTTGAGCACATAACTGCTACAAATGCATTCTATGTACACTGAAGTTTAGATTCTGGTTCAGTGACTTCTACCCCCTCAGGGAAAAAAATTCAAGGTGTAGCCTTTACAGGATCTAGTGAGGGGGGTTGTTTTTTTAACATGATGTGCATAATACAGCATGTGCATATCTGAAGATAGAGCTACCTGGTCCAAGGAGCATTTCCTCTCTGATTTTGGGACTAAATCTAGGTCATGACAGCTGTCAGTAAATATGGGTGCCCATGTTTATAAACTTAGGAGCCACCATGTAAGTGCATCCAACATGCAAAATAAAATTCAGCTGTTCTAGCAGGAAGAATAAGGTCCAAAGAGACACAGCCTGTGTAGGTGAGATCTGTGGGCAGATCTTTATCCTTCTGCAGCACTAAACTGTCTTAATTTTGAAAAAGAAACAAAAAGTAATTAAATAATATTTCCGACACCCAACACACTGAAGAAGAATGCCAGATGAGAGCTGTGCATTCAGGACCCTTTGCCAGCACTCTTCTTTGTGTAATTACACAGATACATGAAAAACAATCAGGCAAGAGGCTCTCAGAGTAGTTTCTGTACCTAGTCCTCATTAGTTAGCTTAGATCAAACCACAACTCTCTTTACTTTTTTTTTTTGGTGACTGGGATAAGAAAATGTTTATCTTTTCTAATGGCTCATCCACAAAGCTTTTGCGTGGAGATGTACCATGAAATTATGCTGGAAACACACATTGTGCATGCACAATACTCCTTCCAGAGTATATTATTAAGGACCTTAAGTATAAATAGGCACATAAACACAGCCAAAGACAAAACCAAAGCAGAGCTTCTTTAGCCCTCTTATAACACCAGTAAAAAAAAAAAAGTAAAAAATAAAATCTTTGATTAGAAATCAATGCTAGGGGCTGTCTCTGCCTTCGGCACTCGGGATCGGACACATGGCTGGGCAACCGCAGACACCGACAAGTTCGAGAACCGGTGAAGAACGGGCGGTTCGTGTAACGCAGCCTCCCCGCAGCCGCCTCTGCTGCTGCCCACGAGCTGCGGGAGGTCCCAAGCCAGCAATCACCGCCCGGAGCTACGGGAAAGGACAGACCGCGCGGCCGGGGAGCGGGGCTGGGGCCGGGCAGCCCCGGCGGCCTCCACTCGCCGTGCCCCCTCCCCGCCCCGGGACGGGGCCGGACGTCCAGCGGGGCGGCCGGGGGGGGAAGACAGCCGGCGCCAGCCGCGCCCTTGGGCCGCTGGACCCCCCCCCCACCACACACACACACCCCTCGTGCTACCCCTCCCTTCCCGCTCTCACCCATCTGCTCCCGCAGCCCCTTCAAGGAGGAGGAGGAGGAGGAAGCGCAGGACGGGGGCGCCGCACCGCCCTCCGCCATCTTCAGCGCCGGGCCGCGGGAGTGCCGGGCGGGCCGCGGGGCGCGGGGCGCAGTGCGCAGGCTCCGCCCGCTCCCGCCCTGCCCGGCACCGGGAGCGCTCCCGCGTCCATCCGGGGCGGCCGCGGGGAGCGCCGGCCGCTGCCCTGGGTCTGCGCTTCCACAGGGATGGGGGATGCTGGAGCGTGTCCGCCCGAGGGCGGCGAGCCTCCTGCAAGGGCTGGGGAACGAGTCTGATGAGCAGCGGCTGAGGGAGCCGGGGGAGCTCCGGGAGACTCAGGGGGTCCTCATCACTCCCTGTCAGAAGGGTGTAGTGAGGTGGGGCCGGTCTCTTCTGCCGTGTCTGTAGGGAGAGGACCAGAGGAAACGTCCTTAAACAGCGACAGCAAGAGATTCAGATTAGGTATTAGATAGAAGAAATTCACTGTTCGGGTGATCAGGTATTGGAACAGTCTGCCCAGGGAGGTGGTGGAGTCACCGTCCCTGGAGGTGTTTAAGAGGTGTTTGGATCTGGTGCTGAGTGATGTGGTTTAGAATCATGAAATTGTCAAGGTTGGAAGAGACCTTCAAGATTATCAAGTCCAGCCATCCACTCAGCACTGCCACTGCAACCACTAACCTATATCAGCCAGTGCCAGATCCATAAACCTCTTTAATACGCCTTTGGTTTAGTGGTTATGGGGTTGAATATTTTGAATATTCTATGAACATCTGCCAAAGGGGCCGACAGAATTGGCTGCCCCACGGGAGCCATCATGGCTCCCCGTGGGCCAGTGCTGAGGGGAGCTCAGCACCACTGGCCAGCTCCGAGCCGGATGGGCATGGGACAGCTCCGCAGATACCTCAGGGGTAAGTTGTGTCCCCACAACCACTGCAAATGTCATCCCATCACTGCATGGGGGTTGGAACTGGTTGGTCTTTAAGGTCCTTTCCCACCTAAACCAATGTGTTATTAACAATGATGAGTTGCCTTCTGATAGAGAGCTCTCAAGAAGAGATGCTGCTCTAGTTGGTTATCCATAAATTCAGGAATAATCTCTTCTCATTTTGCCTCTCAGTTTACACTCTGAGAACAGAGAGAGTAAAGTAGCGTCCATGGCCATACTAAAGGGCAGGCTCTTTGGGCCTTGCGCAGGAAACTCCTTTTGCAATCATGAACAGAAAGTTTGCCTGCCAGTGGGCCAAAAAATTATCCCATAAATGTGATGAATGCAGAAAAAGAAGCAGTAAGATGAGGTAGTATTTCAAGAGAACAAAAAAGGAACCTTCTAAATATTCCAAGCAGGGCTCCATTTTAACTTGACTCTTCAGACCACAGACTTGCCCTGTTCTTTGTTTCTTTTTTTTTTTGTTACGTTGGCTATATGTGTGTGTAGAGAATCCTTTGTCTGTTGTTTCCTCTCAGTGTTAATAGAATGTCAATTATTAGTAGTACTATTTAAAACAAAAGGGCAGCTAAAGGGGAAAAAACCCCTACACATTCAATGCCAAATTTCCTAGGTTTATGTTTATAATGTACGGTAATAGCACCTTGCCACTTAGCAAACTCCATGTCCTTTATACACATCCTGAAATTAAATTTCACCATTCCACTGAGAGACATTCAGATGTTATCCTCATTTTACAGATGAGAAGACTGAGTCATTGAAATCAAAGTCTCTGGTTATGTCATGAACAAAGCAGCACGGCAAAAAAGCCCAGCCCACGTTTCTTGATTCCTTGTTCTGTATCCATGTATTTTTCCATCTTCCTTTAATCACCAACTATCAGAAAATATCACCAAAATGGTTTGTATTGATTCTCAACAGCATGAAGTATAGTAGATGTGGTGTGAAAAGATGGTCAAACTACCTGAAAGAATGTAATTTTTATGTTTTGCAAGCCCCAAAAGTAATGTGTAGTTATGGGGCTGTACTTTCCATATCTGTAATAATAAAATATTCATTAACGTTTTGAGGTGCCTCTGAATTTTTATTAGGTTACAGTTATTTTCCTTAACTTTCCCATTTCTTTAACACACTGTGCAATAAAAGAGGTCAGAGTCTATTTTTACATTTTTGTTCCTCTGAGAAAGATGAGACAACTGGCATGGGAGCAATCACACTGGAGGGGATGCTTGCAAACAGAATGGGCAACTAAAATTCATTTTCAGATGAGATGGCATTTTCTTTCCTTTCCATCTCAACAGACACATATGTGAGTAGTCTCGCTGCTTGCAATTTGACACGCCTGAGATTCTGCATGTGCAAAACTTCAGAGTAGAAGGTATGAATTACAGGAAGGGAAATAAACCAAGTGTTGCACACTCAGGATGTTTGTGGTGGTGCAGTGGAGGCTGTAAAGTTAAAATAAAAAGGCCAAGCCCATAAAAATACATGAGAGATAAAAGGACTCTTGAGGTAGAAGTGGGGCATTGTCTCTCCCTGCTCTCCATGTATCTACATACTGCTTGATAAGGATATCTTTTATCTTTAGGCACACAGGAACTGAGCTAAGAAAATCTAACCCAATGTGGAAAATGTGTTATCTTTTTCTCTGATGAGCAGTTTGGGAATGTTTGAGGTAATGTTGCAGCATTTGCAAATGTAACATCCATCTTATTTCCTTTTAAACCTCATTTCTCAGATTTTCAGTTCAGTCATGTAATTACTGCTTATGCATTTTTGGTGGAACTTCATTAAAATTTTGACCTCGCATGGCTTCTGCAGCACTTGCAATAGCCTTTCAATTTTTTAGCATTTGCAGATTTGATTGCAGTAGCTGATTTATCCTAATCCTTTAGCGACTGTCCTTTTTTCCATGTCCCTGTGGAAAAATGAATAATTTAATTTTACAGTCATTTCTTCTGTCCTTTTAGTTTTCATGTGATAGTTTCTGACAAATCTTTCAAAGCTGTTTCAGGCCGAATCACTGATGGGTGCACATTAACATTGTGAGATCAGAATCGATAGAGCCCTGGCACTGCACGTAGTGTGAGATTCCAGGGGGTTATACTATCCATTTCAGTTTAAGGAATAGTGAAAGTAGTTGGAATAATAGTAGCTGAAATTAGTCAGGTAGAAGCTTGCACTTGTGATGACCCAGATGCAAAAAGAAATGCTCAGAAAATACCTAAGCCACTGATAGATCTGGGGAGGGTGTCAGAGGAAGAAGCACCCACCTATTAATTTATTCCTTACTCTGTTTCCCAAAGTATTCCGTGTTACTCAGTATTAGATGTTGTGCTTGTCTGGACTCAGTCTGAAATCTGGTGTAATGGTTTTTATATTCTAGTTCAAGAAAACTGCCCCCAGATTTTCTGTGAGATTACAGGTCCTAATTCTTTTGGTCATTGAAGTATCTAACAGTAAAATGTTTGTGTGTATTCAACTTTATTTATGTCAGAGTCTTGCTGAGTAAGAGCTAAAACAAGAAACCAGGGAAATTAAATGTATTTGTATATTTATATCCCTGTGTAGGATTTTGAAAAATTATGAACAAGTATTTCCAAATGTTTTAAGTCCAAAAGCCTGTATTGTGACAGATTATAGTGGGTTTCCTGTGGTGAATGTAACTTCTGTGGCTGATGGAAAGAAAATCAGTGGCATGAAAATTACTGTAGCTGCCCAATCTTCTTTCCAAAGGGGCTTTAACTGCACATTCTTGTTTATTACTCTCTTGATGGGAGAAATACCTGCAAACCTTGGTGTTACACCCTAAGGACCTCATTTCTCAACTCTGGCTCAAGTTCACTTGTATTTATCTGGGTGAATAACTCCTTAGATATGAAGTTATTAGACAATATTGCCTAATAGAAAAGGTACAGAATCCAGCCTTTAGTTTGTCCTTGGCCCAGGATGTTTATTAGTTACCTGGATGACGGAATGGGAAGCATTCCTTTATCATTTGTATGCACTGCTAATATGGTAAGAGTACAAGCATAGAATTCAAAATGATCCTGAAAGTTACAGATATAATCCAGGAGGGTAAATAGGGACTGATGCAAGGTAAAACATTTAGACAAGAACAATTCAGTGCAGAAAGGCATGACAGAGGACAGCTTGCTACATAGCAGCTAGAGCAGAAAATAATCTGGGATGTCACAAGCTGGGCATGAGTCAACAGTTGCTTGGTGGTGTGAAAAGGGAAGTGCTCAAGAGCAGGGACAAAGGGTGGGCTCTGGCACACACAGCCCCCCTCTGCTCATCAGCAGTGCTGGAGATCAGCAGGATAACTCTCGGGGTGCTGCCTGAGAAGATACAAGCCAGATGGGGAACATCTAGAGGAAGTCAGAAGAAATAATGAGAGGATGAAGGAAGAAAGTTAAGGAATTGGAATTATTTTTTTCAGTCTAAAGAAGAGGTAACTGAAGGGTGATAATCTGTTTGAAGCAGAGAGAATAAAAGATGATTGACATGATTTTGATCAGGGAAGATTATTTGATTTTAAGGAAAACATTATCAGGTAGGGGTAGGGAAGTAATAGTGGGATAGATTGTTGGGGAAGCAGTAAAGCTCCGGCATTGGGGATCTGTGTCTGGGTGAGTGTCAGCCCAGAAAGACAGGTCTGATCAGAGGGACCCCATGACCTCATGTCTCAGCTGTCTGTGTTTCTGTGATTCTAGCACTCCTACTTGTGCATTTTGGGACTATTGGCCAGAACAAGTGTTATTCACTGCAAGGGTTGCAGAACTGCCTTCTAAAATTAGACGAAGTGTTCTAAGCAGTGACAAAAGATAAATGAGTTCAAGGGAAGACATGGTGGTCATGTGGCTGCTTGGTTGGCTGGCAGAAAGGGTTTGACGCTTCAGTGCGTGACACCAATTCTGTATCCGAGATCATCCTTTCTGTATAAGAGTTTAGTAAGGGCAGGAGACCAACTTATACAGAAAGGAATTAAGTGAGAAAGAACATGCACATGTAACGTATGGAAACAGATCCACTCCTTTCCTATCTGTCATTCTGTGCCTGCCCACCAGTTCTCACTTCATAGAATTACACCTATGTGTTGTCTTAGAAAAGATATTCCCATACAAATTTTAGTTCTTGCAGGGGTCAAAATAGGGTTAAGTAAGTCTGTTCTCACCATCTCTTGTCTTTTCAGTGTTTATGTATCTACTTATTTATTCTATTATTAAAGCTGATGGCTTTCCATCAAACATAATCTCTCTCTGAGGTTGGCAGTTGCTGTACAGTGTATGTGTATGGGTGTGTCTGGTAAGTTGAGCACACTGAAGACAGTAAACAAATAATAGTAAATGATAAAAGTTAAGCTCTTACGCCAATTCTTGTGAAAGTGGCTGCCTAACAGTGTGTGTCAAAGCTGCATCTGTTCAACCAAACTGAGATGCTCTGTGCTCAAGTTCTTACTGCATGTGCCATCACTGGCTATTTATTTGTGTTGCCACATGGCCTAGGAGCCTGCAGGAATAATGGCTAAATACAGACCACAGTAGGCTGCTCCCTACCCCAAAGAGCCCAAACCTGGTCCTGGATTTGCTACAGGAGCTGTAGAACAGCTGAATAATTTTAAAAATAATTTCCATACTTGTTTCCCTTCTACCCTGATCTGATTTGGAGCGGTACATTCCCCAAAGGAAAGATTAAGGGGAATCAGCTCAGTCAATTTTCTTAAGGTACGAATCCCATCACACTGAGTCATTGTACAAATTCGGCACTGGCTGTTCAGATTCCAGCATCTCCCTTTGCCTACAGCACAGTCTGGTAATTATTACTGAATCATTTGAAATTATCCAGAATTTTGATGTGATTACTGTCAATGGCACTAGGTAATATGATTTCAATGAGCTAAATATTGATATGGTAATCCTTATCCTTACTTCTAACACCAAACAATTTAATGTTATCACCATGTGCTGATGAGATAATATATTCCAGTAGTGGCTTTTTATTAATATTTTATTGTTCCAAGTGGTGTTCAGATAAAACACCAATGTGAGTTACAGTATTTCATTAGCAGTGCTGTGCATCTGACTGAGAGGACATTTTTTGAAGACTTTTAAATGACTTCTCAAATCTATGTAATGATCTAAAAATCCATCTGATTGATCCCTGCCTAGAAGTGAGCACTTATGGGAAATATGAGAATACAGAATAATTTTTCAGTTGTTTGAGTGTGAAAAAATTTCTAAGTAACTTAGTGCTGCTTAGATGTTTTTCTTTGTAACAGCTTGAAGGTCACTGCTTTTGAAAGATCAGTTGTCCAGGAAGTCTCCTTGGACAAAAAAGAAGAACAGTCAGTCATGCAGATTTTATTTTGTGAAGAGCTCCTTGGCAGAGAACAAGAGAGTCCCTGGTAACTGCCTCACTGTCTTTGGAAAAAGCAAGAATAAAGAGCAGGTTGTAGTGATGATCGGGAAGGTTCTTAGCAAGGACAGAAACTTGGTCTGAAGTGTTTGCTTCCCATAGTTATCCCAAGATGTTTGCTTGGGGTTTGAAGAGTGGCTCTGCCTGCAGTAAGAATGAGATTTGTCCGGAATAGTTCCCATTTCCCAAACTCTGTGTAGATCTTTTGCTTCAGACTGCAACCTGCTCTCCCTACATTTCCTGGCAGGCCTAGATTTAATAGCCTTGTTACATTGTCTAGATTCCCTGCAGAGGTTTTGTACAGGCAATGTGCTGCCTTTGGGCAGCCATTCTATTCCAAAGGAAAGTGAACTCGAGCCAAAGAGAACCCTGGAAGTGATGGTTACACTGTCCCATGCACAAAGGAGGAGAGGAAAAAGAAATGGCTTTGCAGCAGTGGCAGCAAAATCCACCAAAAATCTAATATTGATTTTATGAACACACTTGATAGCTGGAGCTAATTTAATCCAAATTTTAACTTTCTGCAGTATTTTGGTATTTACTGACCTGAAAATCCCTCCTTTATCCCAATGCCTTCTAGCTGCTGTTCCAAGCAGCTTGTAAGGGGAGTGGGCCCTAACAAGCTGTGTTTTAGGATGACTTCCTCCAGTTTGCTTTCCCCTCTCCTCTCCTCAGGGTCAAAGATGCTCTTGGTGTGGGATGGATGCTGTTAGAGCTGTGCCATAAAGGCCCATATGTGAGCCTGGCACAGGGAAGTGCTGGCTGCATTCACTGTGCTGAGAAGCTGTGAGTAACCTGGGAGTAACAGCTTGTTAATTCTGCTGCTGAATTTGCCTCTCTCCCATTCAATTATTCAAATCTTACCTAGTTCATTATGGGGTGAAGTCTATGGGTCCTATTCAGCAGCATCAAGAAAAATTTTCAGCTCTTGGATTACTTAATCAGTTTTAAAACACCAATTTCATACTGAAATAATGTTTAGGCAAACAGTGAAGTTTCTATCTGTAAGAAAATTTATTTGGAGAAGAGCTTTAGCAGTGTGGTTGTTACTGAACTCTATGGTGTTCCTTCCTTTTTTGGCTTGGAGATTGCTGCCTTGGCAATTCCCACTGGCTCCTTACATGGCTTGGAAAGACCCTGGTCTCACAGACTGCTTCACCATAGACCCTACCTTGTCCTCCCATGAAATGGGCCCTCTGCTCCTGACCAGCTGAATGAACTGAAGTGGGATTCTGCAGGGACAAGCAGGAGGCCCCTGCCACGGTTTGGGACTGTAACACTGTGAAGCTCCTGTATTCCAGCACAGAAAGAGGGCAAGGAGATAAATGACTCCAGTGTTTGTTTGTTTTGCCTAAAGAAGGTTCTTTGTAAGCGTATTCCACATGAGGATTCTTCTATCCACGTAAATAGATCCCTTGTGTCTGAATTTAAGTCTCTGTATATTGTTCCTTGTGCAATGGCTTAGAAATACTTTGGAGGCATTATCTGAGAGCTTCTGTGGCTTCTCTCACATATTTCCCCTGCCTCCCTGCTCCTACACATCTATGCACACACAGTGAGAGATGCAGGGTCAGATTCTGATCAGACTTCTGCTCATTTTACACTTAGAAAACTCTCTTTTTGCGCTTTTTTATTTTCTGAGTTTCACCCATAAATCACTTTTGGACCCACTAGGTAGTTCTTTGTAAACACTAGCCCAACAAGAGCTGTGCTACTGAGAACCTCAGACTCCAGAAGGAGTGATAACTGGCCAAATTTGGAGCTGAGAGCCTTAAAACACAAGCACCAGCCCATCTGTGGCCAGTTTCCCTGCCTGGTGGGGTTGTTTTGTGAAGTTGTTACTACAGAATCAAAGCAGTGCCATTTACTCTTGACACTGTGGATTGCATTGCAGGGACAGCCCCACATATCACTTGCATCTGTCATAAGCAGGTTTCCCAGCTGGGTTACTTTCCATTTAAAGCTTTGACTGGTGGCATGGAGCAGGAAGAGAGAGGCCAGATGTTTCTCCTTGACCATTTTCTGATTGTCTCTCCCTCAAAAGTTAACTATTCCGTGGTTCCTTTGGCTTCCTATTTTTATCTAATGTCAGCGTTGGGAAGTCTTCAAGACTAAAATCTAAGAAAGCATTTTCTAGCTTTCCTAGCAGAACACATTTCAAAATGTGGCTGTGAGCTGCAACAGAATTAGGCTTTACACCAGAGAAAAAGGCCACATGCTCCACTTATGAAAAAGAAAATTAATTAATCAAAATTACTATTATAAAATGATCCATTTTTTTTAACAGGCAGGTAACAAGAGGTCCCTGCATGGACTGTGTGAGGGTGATTGATGTGAGGCAGTCTATCTGTGTGAGTCCTTTCTGTGGTATCAGGGGTTTTCAGTCAGAGACACAAATCATGCAGATGCTAAAAGTCTGGCAGTGCCGCTCTGCCTGCAGAGCCAATCAGTTATCCAGCCCCTTCAAAGCAATCAGGGATGTGCTCTGCAATTAGGCCCCTGGTACAGCTGTCAGTAATGAGCACTGGCTTGGTTCTTGAACTGTGAGTGTAAAATAATAGGTAAATTCCTCATGATGAGTAAATTGATGCTGTGGGCAGCAACATGAAGGATTGTTGCCCCTCATGAAATCCACTCCATCCAGTCTGTTGCCTTCTAGATCTACATTTATTTGCATCTTTGGCAAGGACACAGATTTCTTCCTTCTAGAAATTTAAGGGCCAAACTAGGAAGACATTTAAATATTTCTGAAATAAATGAAATGTAGTATATCATGTAGGAATCCTTTAGATACATTTTGTAGCAATGCTGGGTGATAAATTACATTATGTCCAGAAGAACCCTCCAGAGGGTAATTCTCTTCCATACCCCTGCACAGTGAACCAGGCACAGCAGCCGCCAACCACCTGAACATTCAGCAAAACAGATTCAGTCAAGCACTGAGCACATGCTCTATGAGCTTTTCAAGGCAAACCCTTCAGTTTTGGTACTCTCCAACTCACGTTCAGCTAACAGAAACCTCTAGGGCTCTTGTTTTTTGGGAGTTAATGGCTTTCAGTATGACTGGTATTAGCACAGGTCACAGCATTGCTAATAGAGTTTCCACTTGTTCCCTTGCCACGACTTCAGCTTCCACATGTGAAGATTTCTGTCTCAAGTCAGCAGTGGTGAGCCCTGAGTGGTTTGAAATCCTGTGGTGAGTGGTCTGGTATGAGTGGCTGGGAGCACAGTTTGATAATACCCATGTGTGCATAAACTGGGCTGCAAACGTGTTGTTGGGGTTGAACGGTTTGTTCAGTGAAGAAGAAAAAAGGAGAGAAGTTTGAAGAGCCCTGGAGAGTCTCCCTTGCCTTACTATGGTGATGCAGCACCTGCTTTGTTATCTGAGATTCCCACCTCCAAGGTGTTTTAGCCCTGGATCAAAGCCAGCGGCTGTCGCAGGAGCCCTTTGAAGCTTGTCCTGCTACAGGAAATGAAAAAAGAAAGGAGCTGCCAGTGCCTCGGCAGGGCTGAGCATGAGGTGCTGGCTTTCCACCAGCAACACTGGTTATTCTTCTTAGTATGACAACAGCCTGCTTGGCCTACCAGGGCTGGAGCCTTACCTTTTCTCAGGCAATTCCCAGGGGCAGGATTTTCAGCCAACCTGCACCCCACTGCTCCAAGGGGGTATAGAGGCTGTGTGAAAAGAAGTTGTGACAAGTCCTGTCATGGCAGAACTTCAGCTGTACAAATTCGGCTGGTGAGTGGGTGGGGGAGTGGATGGGGGTGGGGGGGTTTCCATTTGAAGTTTCATTTAATACTGACATTTGCCAGTTATTACTGTACAGTGGCATCTGAGCAAATTCGAATATTTTGCCATTCCACACCTGAAAAAATAACTACTGTAGTTCAGACCTTAGGGTAGTAAGTGTTGGCTGCTACCTACTTTTCAGTGGTAGTTCCTTATCTGCGTAAAGGCAGTACCATGAACCTCAATTAGTTAGTGCTTATACAGTGCTTTGAAAGTATAAGACACTATCTACCTTTTAAGTATTATAATGTTTCTGTAACATATTCTAACAAGTACATGCTTCAGTACACAGCTGCACACTCAGCGGTAGGCCAGAAATACTTCCTAAGGGAAATAATCTGGGAGTTTCTGCCCCCATGGCACAAGGAAATCAAGAAAAATCTTACCAGTTTTAAGTTTATAGCATGTGTACCTTCAGAGCATGGATAGCCCAGCTAAGAAAAACAGAGTACAAATAGCTGCCAAATAAAACAATATTTGGTGTAGTGCAAAACCTCTGCACAATCCGATCACAATGTGAGCAGGGCTGGAGGCAGATGGAGAAGGTATAGCATCATTGATTTCCAATTATTTCCTCCAATGTCCAGCCCAGGAGCTCCTAGTTGCTAGGAGTGTGCTGTGCAGTGCTATAGATGTTCTTTTATTTTGATGCATTGGAGACAAGGATGAATCTGACTTCCTCATTTTGCTCTTCAGCCAATGCTGCCAGCGGTGAATTAAATGCCTTGCTAAATTAACAAGTCATAACGTTTTTGCGCTCGGGCCAGGGAGCTGTCGCTCTGTGCTTTGCATGCAAGCATGGCCGATATGTTATCCTGGGGATAGAGTGACAGCTCCAAAGGCTGCAGTGAAACACAATCTGGATCGGACACAGGGCAGCCAGTTGGGCCATCTGCGGGAAGGAGCACCCAAAAAGGTAACTGGCTCAGGTGGGTAATCCCCAGCAGCCTCAAAAACTCAAAGCACCCAGCCTGGTTGGCTATGGGAGCTTACATTTGGCAAATTTGAGAGTTGTGACTGTGGCACTGACGTTTTACAGTGATGGGAAGTGGTTAGGAATATGGATATTTAGTTTCTGTGCTTTGTCCACTTTAGTCCTGGCTCTTTCCCTGGCTCATCAGATCAGCGTGGGGTGTGGATTAGCCAGAGCTATCATGGAACAGGGCTCTCTGGCGTGCTCCTTGCACGTGGCTCTGCAGACCTCACTGCTGAAAGGGTGCCCTGGCCATGCAGAACCAGCCCTTTGGTGTCTCTCTGTCTCCGAAATCAGCAGAAAAATGACCCTGTGAGAGGGATCTGAGGGCACAGCAGCAGCTCAGACAAGTTGGGGGGATAGGACGTGGGTAGGACTGCAGGGCTGGGATAGGGGTCTAGTTAGTGACACCCCTGCCAAGCTCTTGGCTTGCTTCAGCTGTAATCCCACACTCACTCATGCCACTGGCTCCTGCCCAGTCTTCACCCTGTCTAGGGTTATCCATGCCTCACACCTCGGCTCCCACTGCCATCCCAGAGACAACAAGGATTGATGGGTGAACCACTTACCAGCTGGCCCTGGGGGATGGATGGGTGAACCACTGACCAGCTGGCCCCAGAACATGGGCTCACAGAGCTGCAGAGAGGCCATGTGCAGCCACAGAGGGTCTGCAGAGCAGCAGACCATCTTTTAGGAGTTAATAATAGCTTTAAAAGAACAAATAAGTCTCAGAACTAAATGCTTGGTGCCACCTGCAGAAATAAAAGGAGAACTACTTATGCCTGTTTGCTGCTTTTCTGACAAAGAGCTCAGTTCCAGGAGAAGTGGTACAAGCACAAAGCTGTCCTCTACATTCAGATTTCATCCTGCTTTCATGGGACTATTCTCCTTAAAAGCCTCTCATGCAGTCCAGCCCTTCAGAAATCGTCCACTTGAACACACTGCAGAGTTGAACACGGGAAATGAAATAAGATGCAAGCCTGTGTGTAGTGACAAAATGTAGGATACAGCACAGAAGGATGCTATGTAATATCTGATCTGGAATTTGGCTCCGGTGGGCTGTGGCAGATGGAATAAATCAGGAGTTATGAATACTTCATGTGAGGTAGAGTGTGTCGACTGCAGACTTGGTTAAAGCTGGTGGTTTACTTACCACTGGGATCTTGGAAGCTGAATAAAAAGACCAATTACCACCTATTTCTGTAATGAGAGGTGAGGGTGGATGTTTCTCCTTGGTTTCCCAGCCAAAACAATGGGCTGCGTGTCAAAGCTTGTGCTTGCAAAGGCAGAGGGTAGAGGATTTGGGTGGTTTTTGTGTCAGTGAGAAAAGGAGTCATCTAAGGGACTCCTGAAATAACAGGAGGAGAGACTTGGGTTTAATGACCTTGGTTTGGAAACAGTGAATAGGGCTTGGTGCTCTTCTGTGTTCAAGGAAACTAGGTTCTGTATCGTTGACTTTTTTCCAGCCTCTCTTCCCAACGGGAACAATCTAGTGAGGCCCTGGTTAATACCTGCTGTAAATCAGCTGAACATACACATTTCTGACTTGAGCAGTGTCCCCTCCCCTTCAATTATCACTCCTCATGTGCAAACATTAAAGCAAAACTCAATTAGAAGTGAGCTAGAAGAGTACAATTAAAAGCTTGCTTCAGGTCCCAAATGCCCTGAGCAGAGCAGAGAGGACATTCTGAGGGGCTGCAAAAGTACATCCTTTCAGCAGGAGCCAGATGCAGGTTTGGATTTAAGCATCTCCTGGGCCCCAAGAATTCCAGCCACACTTTTGGTCAAGGCTTGTCCCTGCCCAGAGCAGTGACAGGCTGGATGGGGTGCTCCTGGCAGAGAGGCTTCCTTGACCATTCCTGAGGATGAGTTAGACCCCGGACTCACACAAGGGGGGATTCTGGCAGCGTGGATGGTGATGGCATAAATGCCACTGGCTGTCAGGTGTGGCTTGTCTTCTTTCAGAAAGGACATTTTATGGGATGTGTTGGGAAGTCTCATATTGAAGCCTTATTCTCCATAGTCTGAGCAAGGTCCTTGCCCTGAAATGGGACAGGGACACTTTTTCCTCAAAGCAATGCTACTGCAGCTGGTAAATCCCAAACTCTTCCTTTAGCTAAAACCAAGGCGCTTTTTTTTTTTCTTTCCTGAAATGATCTTGGTTGGCACAGCACATCTTGTTCCACTGAGTTACAAGGTTTGGGCTTTCACATACTGGAATTTTGGTATCTCTTTACAGCAAAAAATAAACTCATATTAGGACAGTTCTAGGTGATAGTTAATGTAAACTAGTGTGGAAGAATGTATTGAAAACCAGTATATACTATATCTATATGTATGTGTATAGATTTTGGATTGGATATTAGGAAAATTTTTTTCACTGAAAGGGTGGTCAAACACCGGAATGGGCTGCCCAGGGCACTGGTGGAATCACCATCCCTGGAGTTCTTTAAAAAATGTGTGAATGTGGCACTTGGAGACATGGATTAGTGATGAACTTGGCAGTGCAAGGCTAACAGTTGGACTCAGAGGTCTTTTCTAACCTTAACAATTCCAACCTCTATGATTCTCTGATACCCTCCAGGCATCTGGTGAGAATGAAAAGGTAGCTGTCATGGGTTAGCAAGCATAGTCCCGGAAGGGATGTCCTTGCTAAGGGGTGCTTACAGCTTCCTCTGGGACCTGATAGAACCTATCAGCTGGCCAGTTTGAATATGGACAATTCTTTAAGCCACTTAAAGTTGTGACCACCTCTGTGATCCACATTTAAGAATAGGCAAACTCCCCCTCCAAGCTCTCTCTCGTTTCCAGCGCTGGGACAGGTGGCTGCGGGCCCCGCGCGGGGGCCAGTGGGCCCGGCCAGGCCCTGCTCGGGCCAGGCTGGGCCGGGCCACGGCCATCCTGGAGCCGATGGGCCCTGTTCCAGCCATGGAACCCCCCCCACTGCCTTGCTGTGGGCAGCCAGAGCGGCTCAGCTCCCTCCCCTCTCCACTGCAATAAGAAAAATTCAACATCCCAGCTGCAAAGCTGCAAGGCCGAGGTGAGATTAACCCTTTTTATTGCTGTGAAGAGCTGAAAACCTGAGGGAAGAGAAAGAGGAGATGCTTAAAGCTGAAATTCTGTTGTGAAGCTATGATATATCAGAGTATCCTGTTGTAATTTCATGAAGATATGGGGGGTGGAGTGTTCAACTCGTGAGCAAAAGC
Organism: Corvus hawaiiensis; assembly: GCF_020740725.1. Taxonomy (NCBI): domain Eukaryota; kingdom Metazoa; phylum Chordata; class Aves; order Passeriformes; family Corvidae; genus Corvus; species Corvus hawaiiensis. The sequence goes on along the minus strand of NC_063226.1, from coordinate 6,951,053 downwards.
ACCTGCGCTGAGATAGGCAGATGCTGACACAGCTGTAATTTCATGAGAAGTTTGGACAGGGAGAGATGGACCAGATGAGGACTTTTGCTCCAAACGGGAAAGGAGAAAACCTCAGTCCCTAGAGATGAACCTGATGAGGACTTTTGCTCCAAACGGGAAAGGAGAAAACCTCAGTCCCTAGAGATGCTCCCAGAGATAGTCCTAACGATGAAGATGATGAAGACCCTTTGCTCCCAATGAAGGAGAAGGGCCTCTGTTTTTTTGTTTCTGAACGGCTCAACCTTAAAAATTGTACCCCAAAAAACTTCAAGAGTGGGCCCTCGAAAGCAGTTGTGGGAAAAGCTGCAAGTCGGGGGAAGGGACTCACATGCAGGCAGAGAGACTCCTCTTCCTAAATGGACTGAACAATATTTGGAAGTGGGTGGCTGTCTTGTTGTGATAATGTTTTCATAGCACGAGCAAGAAGAGACTTCTCTTTCTAAATGGACTGAACAGGGTTATTATGGAAGTGATAAACAGACTGAACATCTTAAGGGTTGTCTTTTTACATTGTCAGTGGGATAAGGGAGGAAGGTGGGGGGAGGAGGAGAGTTCTGAAGGTGGTATATTTTTTTTTCCTTCTTTTAGGTCTGTTAATAAACTTCTTTATATTCTTTCAAGTTTGGTGCCTGCTTTGCATTTCTCCTAATTCTTATCTCACAGCAGATAAACAGTAATGAGTATTTTGGTCCAAACCACTACAGTAGCAAAAAGCTTTCATCTCTTAAGCCTGCTTTTCCTATTCTGACAAGATTGTCTATGTCAATATTATTTCAGTAATATTTCAAAACAGAAATCTGAATTACATTGAAGAAGTTTATATCTTCATTAAGATTTTTTTTTCCTTAGGACCACTAAAATGCAACCTTTCTCTTGCCTCAAAATTTAACAGTAATTATACAACTGAAAATGGAAATGATTCTGAGAAAGGGCATAAAGAGATCTCTGGGGTGGTAGTATTAATTTTACAAATACACAGAGAAATCCTCCTGCTATTTTTAACAGCCTGCCTCAGCTAAAAAAGGAAAAATACCAGAAGATGTAGAAAATGTGAAGAGGAAGTACTGCAGAGTGAACCCAGAGGATTGCTCCAAGAGGAAATGACTCAGGCAGTTGCTAAGTAAATGCAGCTGCCTATTTACAGGGGAATTAAAAGAGTTAAAGGAGAAATTCCCAAACAAAATATCCTCAGCAGAGTGTGGATGGCATGAGGATGCACTTAGAATAAATGTGTCTGAATGGAACCACAGAATTGCCTGAGGTTTGCCCTGTGCTGGCAGGGATAGAACAGCCACAACCATGGGCAGGAATCAGAAGCCATAGGAAAAACCCAGCCTCAGCAGACACTGGCCATGTGGGCACTGCTGTGCCATGGTCTGGGTGAAGGAATCCCTCTGGCAGCCAGGATATGAGCCCTGCCCATGACCACCCCGGGGCCCTTTTACCCCAGCATGATGGTGAGGGTGGATTGAGACATAGTTGAAGAACATCCAACCACTCTGGCCTTCATCCTTCCACCCTTCAACAGGATCTCATCTTCCTTCTTCTCCCTTTGAAGGCCACTTGCAAGCCCAGTATGGAGGAATTTCTGGTGGGAAGGCATGGCTCCTTTTTTCAGCTTGTGAAATGGGGAGTCACTGGGATCTGCTGGCAGAGTTTGTGTGTGTGCTGCACACTCTTTGCATGAGAGGTGCACCATCATCCCCAGCCATCTTCAAGGCAGGCCACAAGGCAGCGTTTCAATCTCCCAGGATCTACCTCTGCATGACTGTTTTTCCTTTTCACCAGATACGTGTGGATAACTAGCTGGAACAGAGAGAAAACAAAAGCCCTTCCTTCCATTCACATCTAGTACCTGTAATTAATGAGCAAAATGCACTTTCCTCTTAGCAATACATCAAGTAAAAAGAGTCCCGGCATTTCTTGTTAATAAAATAAAACCTTGTAATAAATCACAGCCCATAAGACATGTTACAGAGGAAGTATCTTAGCAGCTGTTTGGGGGAAGCAAAGGCTGGTGTGACAGTTCACTGTCCTGTTGGTGGTGACAGTCCCCGTGGTTTGGGTCCCTGACTGCACAACCAGTGAGAAGAAGCAATATACATCCACTTACGGGAGCTATGAGTCTTACCCTATTATGTGTAACTGCAAAGCTTGTACCCGGTTATTGTTCATATCTAGTGAAAGTATTATCACTTTAAGAAGTTCTCCAGCCACAGGGAATTAGAAAAGCAGTGATGATGTGACACACTGAATTCAAGATGTGGAAAAATCTCTGCTATGGCACTTCTTTGTTCGAGTTTCTGTGTGTTGGGGGTTAGGTTTTTTCAGGGAATTTCTTCGCATTTGTTGTCAGGGAGATAGAAAATAGACAGCTATCAAGAGACAAAAGAGGAAGCCGAGTGCCTCGACATATCCTTGAAATGGTTCTGGGGATCGGGGGGAGTGGGGGAAAGGGGGGGGGGGGGGGGGTGGAACGGGGCTGTTTTGGCAGTTTCTTAACTGGGGGTGGTCAGTCTTTGCCCGGCTTCGGAGGGGAGACAGTTGTGGGTTTTGGGTGCTGGATTTCTGCTGCTCAGGGAGAGAGCGGTGCTGCCGCGCTGCTCCCGGGCCCCGCGCAGGGGTGCGGCAGGGCAGGCGGGCGGCAGCGGCAGCCACAGACAGCGCCAACGCAGCGCTCCGAGCCGCTGTACCGGGTGTTTCCCTCCGGGCGGCAGCACTGGGGCTAAAAAGAGCAAAAAGTGCAAAGAGTGCAGAAACTGCAGGAAGCCCCGGCCTCGCTGCGGGGCTCACGCCCACAGCCCGCGGCCGCAGCGCCGCTCGGGACCCGCAAGCGGCACCCGCGCACGCGCAGTCCGCGGGCGCAGTGCCGCCGGTGCCCGCACCCCCCAGTCACCACGGAGCGCCCCTCCTCCCGGCGGCGGCTGCAGTACCGCGCCCTGTCACCAGGTGGCAGCAGCGACTCAGCGCCCAGCCGAGAGCTCGGACTGTCACAGTGACACAAAACCTCTGAACACACGGAGCGCTTTCTGTTGCCTTCATAGAGGTCATATTTTCTCCCCTTTTCAAGCCCCTTCTTGTTTCATTTATATAACTTATATGTACAAAATTTATATTTGTATTTCCAAGCCCCTATATATCTGTATTTGTACAAGCAAAACAAACAATGTGACCCAGAGACATAAAAAATCTAAGAACTATGAGTACAGGACCAGAGATGCCATCAGGCTCCACAGCTGGGGCCCAGGAGGCCATCATGCGATTGTCTTTGCACATCACCTCCTGCCCAGTGCAAAGGGACGGCAAGGGTGGCTGATAAGGGTTTATTCTGTCATGTGTGTGACAAGTTCCTTCAGTAAGTCTGCTCTGTCACCTGGGGGCCCTGACGCTGCCCCTGCCCCTGGGACACCTCAGTGGCTGTTTCCGGAGCAGCGCTGGTCAGTCTGGAGGGGAACTGACAGTTGGTCAGCTCCTGGAGCCATGGGCTGCCGGACAGAGGCGAAGTTCACCAAAAACGAGCATCAGGACCCATGATGAGGGAAGAGGAAGGAGGAAAGAGGAAGGAGGAAAGAGGAAAGAGGAAGGAGGAAAGAGGAAGGGGAAGCCAGCTTGGTGGTGGGGGTGTTCAGGGAAAGCACAAGGCTGGGAATGGGACAGAGAAAAACAGAAAAGACAGGGACAAGAAAAAGGAGAGAGGAACAGCAAGAGAGGGGGGGAAAAAAGGGAGCAGGACAGAGATAAAGAACCATAGAATCATTTAGGTTGGAAAAGAAGTTTGAGATCATCAAAGTCCAACCATTAACCCAGCACTACTAAGTCCACAACTAAACCACTTCACTTGAATAGAGTGAAGAGGGGAAGTTAAGAGTAAGTGAAATAAAGAGTAGTGAAGTAAAGCCTGAAGAGCACAATAGAAATTTTTAAGTAGTGGTTTTAAGGGTGGGACAAGCTTTGGTGCTTTGTTTTGTGTTTTTTTCCTTGAAATATATTAGATGATTTTTAATGCTAGACTTTAATATTAGATTTAGGAAGATCCAGGGGTTTGAGGCTCATTTTACTGCAGGACCCTGCGAAGCCCAGGAAAATATGATGGAAGCTGATGTTAGTTATAGGGAATATTTCAGGGTTAGTTCTTAGGAAGATATGAATGTGAATTACCTTTTTCACTACTGTTACAAGTAATGTTACAGCTGAGATTAGGATTAAGAAACTGAAAAAAGCAGCAGGATGAACAGAAATTAGGGCAGGTTGTTTCAAAGTCTGAACAATTCATATTGCTAAACAAAATGAACAGATATCAAAATTATTTATTTTGTCTTGGATTAGTTATGGTACAATGGAAGATTGCGGTACTTCTTTGATTTTGTGGTTTATGTGTGTTTGAAGACAGTATTTACGTAAAAAAAAAAAGCCTCTTATATTTAATCACTCACAGGTTCCAGGCTCTGTGAGGTCTGGGATAGACATTCTTCTCTGAATCCAGCTATGCCAATGGATTATGCTGTTTCTCAGAACTGTTCTCATTACCATGCAGTTGGTCACCTCCTTCACTATACAGCATCTGTGAGCTTTCCTGACAGACTTGGATTATGGGGTGCTCCCATAAGATCCTCAGTCTTCAGTCTGATGAGAGAAACAACTTCTAGCAAGCACTGGTAGATATAATGTCCTAACGGCAAAGCAGGACTCCTGAGAAAGCAGCTATCCTGTACCTTAATTTGGAGAAGGAATTGTGTTTCTTGCTGCTTTCAAATTTAACTTTAGAAGGCAAAACTGAGAAGTTTGGCTAGGCTAAAACCTGTCATGCTATCTCCTTTTCTGTTCTATTTTCTAAAGATTATTAGAAGAGATCTTTCTTTCCTCATATTTATTTCCATCAAGTTTCTACAAAGGTACAACAGAATTGTGGCTAAGTGTATCCTGTAAAATCAGAGAGCTGAGTTTTACCATCTGGGCTACAGCTGCTTCTTAGTAGCATAAGCAAATAACAGATGTGAACATACTCTGCAAGAAGAAAGCATGACATGAAACAAACATTTATTAAAAAGGACTGTACAGACAAATTAAACAGGTCTCACACTGTTACTCCTACAAGGCACAGGAGTAAAATACTTAAAACACACAAGCCAGTGAAAACACCAGATATTGCTAGAATATCTAAATACTAAAATGAAAACATATGCTGGAGGCATTAGAAAACTGTACAATAAAGGAATAAAGCACTTTTATTTATTTAAAGTGCTAGTGAAGTCTTAATTTCTTGAATAGTATGCTTTTTAAAGTAACACTGTCTATTGTAACACTGACTAAAGTAACAATGTCTATTCTTTCAAATTTAGATTATGTAAATTGAAGCCACTGTTGGGTTCAGTCAGGGTCCTGTTTAGAAAGCTACAGTCGAATTCAGGAAGTGCAAGTATTTAAATTTGCCTTACATTTTCTCTGTAATTAATGGTGTCCTTGGCACTAAAGTTTGGACAACTGATCCACCCCAGCTTGGGTATGAAAATTTCTATAGCAAAGCATTTAGATACAGTACAGTGTTTGCAACCTTTTATGGTGAGCTTAAGGTCAGTGGCAGGGTGAAAGGCTTGGGATTTTATTTGGTTTTTTTCTGTTTGGTTGCAGAACAACAGGACTATTCTTCAAGGCAAATGATGAATCAGGAAAAGACCCTGGAAGCCATCCATACCAAGAGAATCCAGTTATTTTGTTGTCACTTGGATACCCTTTTAAAAATCAAATGACAAAGACAGGGTTAAACCAGACTTTAGTAATATAAAAGTCTTCTAAGCTTTGAGGAGGGTCTCATTGTGGCTCTAAGAATAAATTTAAAAAGAAGAATAAATTTAAACTAAGTGAAGAAGTATCCACAAAGACTTTAGATACAAAGGAAGAAGCCATTGTTGCTCCATGAAACAAAAATGCAGTAGACTTGTGGTAAGAACTGTACTTCAGACAGCTTCCTCTTCTGTCTGAAAACCAAGAAATCAATATTTTGTAATTATTCCTCCAGTCTCTTGAGAAAGTTGCCTGGGAGAAAAGAGCCTGGGGCTGTCACAAGAAGAGTTCTTCAGTTAAACTTCTGTCATTATTCCGTGAGAGAAAAGAATACTCTTTCCCTATGAAAGATACTGCTTCCCTCCCTGCCCCCACCCCATGGTCCCCTAATACATCATACATATTTTATCTCCTTGAAAGAGCTAGAATCATAGAATATCTCAAGCATGAAGGGACCCATAAGGATCATCAAGTTCAACTCCCTGCTCCTCACAGGGCTACCTAGCATCAAACTGTATGGTGAAGAGTGTCATCCAGGTGCTCCTCAAACCCTGACAGGCTTGGTGCCTTGGCCACTTCCCTGGGTCACTGCACCAGTGACTGACCACTCTCTCGAAGAATAACCTTTTCCTGGTGTCCAGTCTGAACTTCCCTCAATCCAGCTCCATTCTATTTCCTCGTATCCTGCTGCTGGTCATCAGAGGGTGATCAGCACCTCCTCCTCTGCTTCCCCCCTGAGAAAGTTGTAGGCTGCATGACATTCCTCAGCCCTCTCTTCTCCAGACTGAACATGCCAAGTGTCCTCAGGCACTCCTCAGAGGTCTTGTCCTTGAGACCTTTTGTAATCTTGGTCACACATCTGTAGAACACTGTAACAGTCTGGTGTCCTTCTTGCACTGAGGCATCCCAAACTGCACCCAGTACTCAAAGCCTCACCAGTGCAGTGTAGAGTGAGACAATCAGCTGGCAATGCTGTGCTTAATGCACCCCAGGTCATGGTTGGCCCTTTTGGCAGCCATGGCATCCTGCTGACTTATCTTCAGTTACACTCACTCTCAGCACTGCATGCTTTTCATATGGCAGAACTTCATAAAGGATGTGAAAATTTGTAAATACTAGTACAATTGATGCAAATACAGTATTTAATATTCACTTAAAACAAAAAACCCTCACCTTGTAAAACGACAAGAGCACATGAGACTAGTTTAAAAAAGTAAAAATACAAAACTCTTGTACTAAATTAGTAAATGGTGCATCCTTAAGTATACTTAAGTTCAGAGATCTCCCAAGAAAGAAAGAACCTGGCAAAATAACAGCGAAGTGAGAACAACTATGACTAACCCTACCTATTTCAGAACTGTAAGTTGAAGTGTCTACAAATTAATCCTTCTATTCACACTACTTCATTGCAGACCATTCACCCACTCCATTGTCACTACTTCTTAAATTTATGTACAACTACCATCAAAGTATGCTCCTCTCATGTATGCACCTTGGGAAGCCCACATACTTTTAACTCTGTGCATTTTACCTTCAACTCCATAGGAATTGCTCTGAACAGGGCACACAGCATGTGGACACTTTGACATTTAAAACAGTAGAATCCAGTATTTGTGCTACAAAACATGCATAACACACTATTGCCATTTGGAGCATGGAGTCAGACTATCTTCCATTATTGCTATCTGAGACCAAATCCCTGTAATTCAGCTAGCAGAATCTGCACTTCACATAATTTCAGGGGCAGGTGGTCCACATTCTGTCTGCTGTTGACGGATGTTTATTTGACTTTATTTGACATTAAAATGGGGGAGTATCTCCTGAACCTGGCTTAAGTTTTAGGACTATATTAAGTAAATGACTTGTGTACTTTGTGGCAGACTTAGGAAATTAATGGTGACGTATGTGATTTGGCCAGCAAAACTGCATCATGTGGATTTCTTACAGTTGTCAGTGTTTGGCAAAGTTCTGAGCAGAGACTTGGGGCTTCCCTGTTTTTCCTATCTAACAAGCCAAATTCCCAATATAACCACTTTAACATAATAGTAGAGAGAAATCTGGGCTAAAGAGAGAAGAATGTGAACAAGCACTTCCTGCATCCCAAAGTTAGTGAAAAGAATATTTAATACTTTAGATCAATTTAGGCAACAAAAGTGGTCACAAAACTTGGATTAGAGATGAGTAAATTTTAAGTGCCAGTTCTGTAAGTGGGGCACTGCCATCCTCCCCATTGGAAGAACTGTTGTTACACTGCATGAGACAAAGGGAAGACAGACAGGGAGTGATCTACTCCAGATGCTTTAGTCAGGGCTCTTTTGGCTCACAGGGAACAAGAAAACAAACTGGCCTGAAGTAAAGCTTATTTGAAAATGACCTATTAAAAGACAAAAAAATAGAAGTTTTGTTTGAGGGAAGACAATGACACCAAAGCTTGTTGTCTCTGGTGAAATACACAATTTTTAGCTGACACTGTTCCTCATGCATGTTCCCAAACTTTCCTATGCGCCAGTGGAGGATATGTCTGCCAGATATTGGCTGTAGAAACCAGGAACAGAAGACGTGCAGAATAGCTGATGTGCAGTCTGTGCACATAGAGATCTGAGATATGTCATGCCTGTTTCCTAGAGAACCACAGTGTGCTGGTTGGCCATAGAGCCAGGGAGGACCACTGATACAGTTCATTTCAGCCTTGTTCTTAAGTCAATCAGTCTTTTGACTGCTGAAAATAATAACCTGTTAAGATGTTAAAGCATTACAAATTACATCATTTTTAGAAATTTATACACAGCCAGCACCTTTCCAAGTTTTAAGTCAAGTTTGAGGGAACGGTACAATCGAACTTCAGTAAATCAAAACCCACGTGTGTCATTAATGCATTGATTTTCTGTATAACAAATCTCGTTTTCCCTGAACATTTCCTGTTTAAAAAGAGTTCCATTGCATACCCAAACCTACCCAGTCTTATGAGATTGGAAAACAAATTGTTCTTCAGTGAAACAAACAGACAGTCTGCTATTTCAGCACTTCAAATAAGTCTCCTGTTGTCAGGAGAAAACAGAATAATCTTTTACTAACATCTGTTTTTTAAGAAGAGAACAAAAAAGCATTTGTGGTAATCACACTTGGTCAATAGAAATAGCCTGACATTTAGGATACTTGCACAAAGAATTCCAGTTTGTTTAGGAGTACAAAAGATGGAACAATTGAAATGTTAAACTGTAGCACCAGTAATATTTAGTCTCCTAAAACCAAATCCTAAAGACTGGAAGGAACTTAGAGCAGGAACATTGTGCTTACATTGCATTTAAATAGAAAACAATGAGATGGTCATACTTGAGCCTGCAATTCAGTAAAGTTTGGGCAAATTTGCAGTTCTACTGGAAGAGTACTGGGACAGGTCACACAGCTTTTCAATCTTCTGGATTTCATTCATCCTGTTTCCTCTTGGGCTTTTTGGGATTCCGAGATCGGCTCTTTGCTTTGCAGAGTGGACATATGGGCGCATTCCGATGGATTTGTTGATGACATGATAAACACGCCTGAAATGCAATTGCAGCCTCTTGTTACAAACATCAAAGTGGTGTTGTTACACGGATTATTGAGTATCATACTCTAAGTTACAGTACAGAAAAAAATAAGGCTTTTTGCCTTCAAAGGCAAACTGGTGCTACATTCTATACAATCTAGGTATGTGGATTGTACAGTAATTTCAGGCCAACTGAAAAACAGGAGCATCTCATTGAATTTAAACTACATTTCCACAGACACGTGGTTCATACATGTACGAATAACTTTGAATTCTATTTTGTGTTAAATGTTACAGTGATGTTTTAAAGGTGTTTACCTTCTTAATAGCTCACTGAGTCAGAGAAGTTACAGTTATGGCCAACAGCAATGTCACAGAACTTAAGGCAGGAGCAGGTGATTAGATGAATTCCACATATTTAACACAAAGTACAGAACTCTGCCCTTTTGCTCCATACTAAGTCCTTTAATTCACATTCGACTGAAGCCTATTACTTGCAGAAAGGCTTTTCAACTGCCTAACTACAAATAGTAAGTATATTACTTTGGAGTGTACCTACATCAGTTTGCCTTCTTAGTGACTCTTTGGAACATGGGTGGGATGAATGCCCCTATGTAACTACTTTGCTCTTCTCACTACAGAATGAGCTGAGTAGAACTGTCACTTAAGTGCCCGTGGTTATGTTACATTAACCTACATGTTACTCTTGAAGATCCCAAGTGCAGAAACAATCACCTTTCCTGGTAATTTATACCACTGGTAATTTCCCTCATAAAATACGTACATTGCTTTTAATATGACTCCATATGGCATTAACTAAGAGCTACTACTTTTCCTTTTGCCAAGGTTTTTTTTCTTTCTTATGTGCCTTGCTCCCATGTGAAACACAAGAGGAAGGGAACTGCCTACACCTCTGCTGAGGGTGACTCTTAAGTCCTAAAAGATTCTTGTCCTAAAAGATTCTTATCCTTAACCCTTGATGACTGGTGCTACTACTTTAAGTCTACCGCTTGCTCTTGTTTTGAACCACTGCAAGGAAAATCGGAATCAGGACACATAATTTTTCCTTTTTGCAAATACTGATCACTTTATAAACATAACGCATTCCAATGACAAAAGAGAAAACCCAGCACATTTCATCTCCTGACCTTCATTGGAGGTGGCTGCTGTCTGAAAGTTGCTGTCTGTCTGGTATCTTGCTTCCTAGCTACTTGCAGCTGTTGGGCAGCTGCTGCAGCTGCAGCCAGAGACTCTGGGATGGGAGGCTCCTGTGGTTCTGTCTGCCATTCTGCTTTCTGCTTTTCGAAGTAGCTAGACAAAAGAATAACAAACAAAAAATGTAACCACTTTCTGGAGTATTTCATTAGTCTGTAAAGAATATTTTGTGTTAAAATACAGTGGATCACATTTCCCTATCATGTTCCTACACTAGAGTCAACTGCCAAATTACCTACACATAGACTAGTTCATAAATAGAATATAGTGGTATTTTCTTCTGCATTTTTACACTTCAGCCAGATTCCAGACCATAAGCTTCTAAGGCATCTTGATGTACAACTGGATATAAATCTAGTAAGATGGAAAATAGACAACATGTATAGAAAAACACAGACAACAGCTGCAGATGCACCTCTGTCAAACAGTTTTTCTATCTTATTCTGTTAAAATTAATAACTTTTGTACACAATACATTAATACATTCTTTGTAGTGTCAAGGTGTTTGGAATATAAAACAACATTTCTACAGAAATACAAAGGAAACCTTGAAAACTCTGTGCCTGTGAGAACTATGTTAATTGTGCTGGGCATTAAGAGAAATATATGCCTATCAAAACATCCCTTGTGTTTAAAACTGATCTGTTAAACAAAGGACACTGTCTCTTTGAATAGTAGCTAATTCTGTCACTCTCCCCTGCCTAGGTTATACGTAAAAATGAGACTGTGATTTATTATCCAAATCTATTCCACATGTCAGGGAAACTTACTTGTTGACAGTCACAGGTACTTGGCTAAATGCCACTGCCATGAGCAGGCAGCAAAAAGTAAAATTCTGACTAGCAGCAGCACAAACCGACTGAAGAATACTTGGTTTGTATCCCTCTCTTGTATTGCCTCCTACTACTGCTTGCTAGACAAGTAATTTTCAGGGAAAAGGAAAAGGACAGATAAAGCAACAGATAGAATAAAACCTAGAAGGCCAACCACCCTTGAATGTTTGCATGTGGTATGTAGAGTTTGCAGTTTGGAGTAATTTAAATTTAACTTGGAACAAATTCAGATTGAATGTTATCAAATACATGCCCTCCACATCCCTTTCTTGTTAACTTTTGTTTTTCATGCTTACCTCTTGGGTTCTTTTTTTTCCACCTACCAACGAAAGTAAAATGAGAAAATGACCAGTAGAAATGAGAGAAAGCATAAAGCCAGATAATGTTTGCTTTGGAGACTTACTCAAGGGACAGTTTCTCTTCCTCTTCACATAGGTCTGGCAGCCTCTGCAATCCCAGAGTCATTCGCAAGGCATCTACGTGCTCCTTTAGGGGCTTGTACTCCTCATGCAGCCGGCGAGTAGATTCCAAGAGCTTGTTAAGATCGTTCTCAGACTGCTTGATAGTGTTCTCCATCTGAAACAGGAGGTTGGGCATGTTTTTAAAGAACTGTTCCTCTCTGACTGAGCCAGAGACTGCATCAGAAATGAGAGATTTTTCTCACTCAAACTGGAAGAGATTTGAGACAATGCAACAGTAAAGCAAACACTTAAAGTATTGGGAGGATGAAAAATGGGCAAAGGAGAAGCAACAGAAAGTGACATATGAGATGCATTTTCATTTTAAAAAGCTGCACTCAACCTATATGACCTTTTGAACAACAGAAAAAGCAGAGAGACAGGCTACAAATAAAGTCAGCAAGTGAGGAGCTACTGAAAAATCTTAAGAGATATTAAAAAGAGCTTAAAGTAGTATAAACTAATTTTCTGTGTTTCTAAGACACCTGAACACTGACCTGTAGAAGTTACCAAACAAGATAAGGAAAGGTTTCTGCTTCTCTTACTGCAGTAAGTGGGAAAAGCATCAGAGAAAAAGACAATCTGACTGGAAAAAGAGGGGAGGATGAAACAGAGGCTGAGATTATGCAGCTGGACAGGGGAACAGACATTTGAAGTCATAAATAAATGCAGTCTGCACATCCAGTTCATAGCTTGTACTTTTTTACTTGTTGGAGCTTTTTTCTTCTGGTGCAACAGAGAGATACCTTCAGGCTAAAAACCCCACGTAAGAGCCCTAACATGACATTAAAAAAATGTACTTAAAAATATATTACCCATTTAGTCCCTCTAATTGCTAATCTTCCCTGTTTATAAATTGCTTTTTCTCTTATTTGAATTAATTCCCTTCAGGCTGGTGCTTCTTGATGTTTGGTGATTCCACTTAGTGATGAAGGTCAGCTCGTACTACAAACTTAACAAATACTTTGTATTTTCTCAAAATCTCTTAGTCCCACCTACCTGCCAAAGTTTCTGTTTCTGGGTGCTAAATGAGAAAAGACTAACAGGAAGAACTGTTTTCTACAGGACAGCTGGAGTGATATTATTGTGGCTACTGGTAAAGTCACAGCCATAGCAGGCTTGGTTATCTATGCTCTCAGCTTATTATGCCAACATTATAAAACATCCTGCCCTACAAAGGAAAAAACCAATTATCCTGAGGTAACTGTACTTTGCACTTTTTGTAGGATCCTAGGATGGTGTTGTAAAGTCTTTATGATTGAACCAGTGACAGTTCACTTGTGCACAATTCCACAATTTGTGGAATGATCCATATCCAGCTGTGTCTTAGACTGTCTGCAACTGGGCTGTTGCATACCACATTAATGTCAGCATGGATCAGTCGCAGCTCCTCCACGTGGGCCATCTTCTCTTGCAGCAGCAGGTCCATTTCCTGTTTATATTCTTTCAGGTGCCTCTCCTCAGACTCCAGGGCTTCAAATTCTGCTTTCAGTCGTGCCTTGATTTTTTCCATCTGCAAAGTCTTATTCCTGAATCCCAGTGATAGTTAAAAAGATAGAGAAGCAACAGTAAGTCACTGAAACATATTTTTGTGAAGTGTCATTTTATATGGGATTAGATAGATGAAAGAAGGCAATAGCAGCAATAGACAAGAGTGAGACTAAATGTGTCTGAGAGAAGCTGAGGTACAAGGAGAATACTGAATTCTAATCCCAGCTCTTTTGCTGAGCTTTTCAGTGGTAGGAGAATTCTTTTACTGAATTATGAAATTAATGGAGTGTTGTCAGGTTTTAACAGAGCATGGCAGAAAGGAGAGTCAGTCACTTGGACAATTAATTATGGCTACATATTCCAAGTGTCATAGCTAGTAATATGACCTGGGTTCCTCCCTCTCTCACTTCAGGAGTTGATAAAGCTGCAAGGGATAAAAACAGTATCATAAATAACTTCTACAATATGTATTCAGAAGCAGGCAGTCTGGGCAGGGATAATATGAATGAAGGAAATTAAAAACAAAACAATTTAAAAACTCCTGTTTCCTCTCTTGTATTTATGACGTGTCTGCATCTCTCATCAGTAAATTAACTTTCATCCTCTTTTATCTCCTCTCAGTCAAAACGCTGAGTCTTTAGGTATTTACTTAATTTTATGACTGGGTTATTTCTGTGGAAGTATTTAATGCATATAAATAAACATGTGCATATATGTTTGGATTGTGGGCATACAATTATTTACTGAAAACAGTATTCCCTTGACTACAGATTATATGTATTTATCTATAGATACAGACATGGATATAGATATCAGATTCCAGATTCAAAATCAGATTCCTACATCCCTTCAAAACCCAGCTGCCTTTAATACTCGATAGAGATCAACTACACAAATGGGCAAGTTCTTTGTTTTTGATCATGAAGATTTCTTTCCCCTCTGTCTATAGAATACATGGAATGCAGATTAAAATAAAGTTGCTAAATCTATCAAAGGTGAATCTGTAAACATAAGAAATTCTCATGTTTATTTTGAAGGAAATTCTTCACAGAATGCAAGCTCCTTTAAAAAGGTTTGAGAATCAATAAATAGGTTTAACTGATCAGATTTTGTTAAAGGTGACTCAAAATAGACATCAATGTTGCAAGTAGGACTGGTTTCTTGACATTGAAATTTAAAACACATTCAAGCAACTATTTTGATACTTCATCGTAAAGCTAGTAACATCACCTTTGCACTACCTTATGCTACAAAATAATAGGAAAAATCTGTTAAGTGCAGTTTATATGTGACCTTTGAATATGTGATCAGAAAACTGAATGCACTGTAAATTTCCAAATACCACTCTCACTGAAAAAAAAAATTTAAATTAAGTTACAATAATTGGACCACAAATTGTAGTAGGCCATACTTAGATCTGTATTTTAAAACAGAGCCTGTCTACCAGTTGAGTAGAAAATCATTGTTCTTACACTGTCACGCCTCTTTCTACAAGTAGTTTGGGGGCATTACACAGACAAATATTTTTGCTTGATCTTTGTTCACCTTTGTGGTATTGTGTGAAGAAAGCTGAGGTCCATACTCTGCTGCCTAATTCACTTCTTCCATGGATAAAGTGTGCTTCTTAGAGCTGCTGTAACCAGTCAGAAGTCCCTGCGGTCACCTGCACGCACTGCTGAAGGTAACGCTTTCACTGCCAGCCCTCTCTCCTCTCTCTCTGATAGCCCTTCTCTGGCTGTCATGTCCCAAAACACTTCTCATGGCTCCAGGGTTACCCAGTCAGCATGCCTTCCACATCCCAGCTACATTCAAAATCACTGTCCTCTCTAATGTATTTTGGCTTTTGGATGCACCACTTCCTACTAAATAGACAGCTCAGGCCCAATCCTGAAAATCGGTGCCCTAAGCCAAGGAGTGGAAATGCCCTACCTAAAGTTATGAAGAATGTCCCCGATGCGGGCACGTGCCGTACCGTGCCTGGCTTTTTTATGAGCCACCTCTTCCAAAGCATCCTGCAACTCACCCTATGAAGGACGCTATATACAAATTCCTGGTGTTTTGCCTTGCATGAACGGCAGCCCGAGGCAGCTCCGGCCTTGCGGCAGGAGGGAACGGCAGAAAAAGCCTCGGTCCGGTGTGTCCCCATCCCCAGGCGCCCCGGGAGGCGGCCAGAAGCAGCAGGTAGGGAGGTCTCCACGGGGTGCTCGGTCGCCTCCCCGCCTTCGGCCGAAGGGGAGGGCAGGGCAGAGAAGCCGCTAAGGCTCTGCTGCTCACCCGCACGGATCCACCGCTCCCCGGCGGGCCCTAATGCCGCCCTCCACGGGGGATGGATGGATGGATGGATGGATGGATGGATGGATGGATGGATGGATGGATGGCTGGCTGTCCTGCACTCCGGTGGGGCTCCGCCGGTGCCAGCAGCGCTGCCCAGCCCTGTCCTGCCCGAGGACACGTCCGCCCTCGGCTCTGGGTGTCAGACTCTGCTTTCCTTGCCATCCCCCTTTTTTCTCAGCCCGGGAGTGGGGCAAAATAACAGATTCAAGACACAGAGCCTCATGAATATGAAATACTAATTCAAACGACTCAAAAGCGAGCAAACAAACAAACAAACAAACCCCTACGACACCCGCGGCCCGACACCACTCCCCCCAGCTGCGCTGGGGCTGCTCAGCCCTTCCCACCCGCGCACTCCGCCTTCTCGTGTTATCACTCCGGGCTAGTGCTCTGGAAATACACGACCATTACCGCCCTTCACTACGCATTCCAGCGGCGATTCCCAGCAGCGGATGCTCCCTCCCTGCTTAGAAAAATGCATTTTCTGCTCTCATCGTAAACTCAGCGGTAGTTTTCTTTCCCTCAGTAGCACAATAGCTACTTTCAGATCGATGTAACTCCTCCGCTCCCCCGAGGAAAAAGCTGCTTCATGTAACCGATAGGGCACAAAGCAAACATACCTGATCTCCTTGATGCTCTCGAGTTTGCACATTATTTCTTGCTCATCTGCCATGCTTTTTACTCCCGCTTTACACCTCCGGTGAAATGTGCAAAATGCCAGGGGAAAAAAAAACCGAAACCAAACCAAACCAAAAAAACATACAATAGACACAATGTAGTCACCCCCTCCTCGCATATGGGCTCTGAGCCTGTGCGGTAGACTCTAGTGGGAGCTATGGGACTTAGAGTCCAGGTTCCTATTGCTGCCCAGGCAGAGAGGCTGCACGAAGACTACAACACCCACAAGGCAGAGCAAAGCTTGCCTGCCCTTCTTCCTGCAACTACATTTTAAATCAATTTGTCACACCTCGTTATGTCAAAGGTTGTTAGGAATGCAAAAAGAGCAGAAGGCTTCCTTCTGAGATCTGTGCAACGTGTAGCATTTCGTTAAAATATGCCCTAAAAGACTGTTGATGGGTTCATGATTTTGATTAAAAGCTTTGACAAAAAGGCATGCTGTAGTCATTACTACTACAATGCTGTTTTCTCCTGGATGCTCTGAGTTTTCTACTCAATGCTCTGATTGTTCACCAAATCCAATTTTTGCAATTTTCTAGAACAGATAATGAATAAGCAGCAGTTGTGAATACAAGATGTTTTGTGAATAGAAGATGTTTTAGTTATTTTCTCCATTATTTAAGGACTTTTCCCTATATTGTTGTGTTCTTCAAATAAAGAAAAAGGTAGATGAAGGAAAACAGTGATAGCATCAGCACCTTCTTCATCAGGCTACAGATTTTATAAAGAAATTAGAATATAAAAGGTCTGATCCTCACATAATTTGAGTCAATTGCAAACTCTTGCTGCCTTAAAAATTGAAGATTGTAGGATTGAGCCCTAAGTGAGCTGTGTGCTCAAAGGGGGCAGGCTTCTTTGATGCATGATTTAAATAGATGAACTAATTGGTTTGAGGGGGTAGAAGACAAGTTAGCTACAGTCAGCCAGTGAATCTTGTTGCTAAGACAGTGAGGGAGCAAGAGCAGGCAGGGTGAGGATAAGAGGGAGAGAAGGCAAATGCTCTCGAACAGAAGTGATGAGAATCCCAGCCTACTTTTGCACTGTTTATCCAATTTTTTAATTTCTGGTTTTACAGGCTAAGCTAAAAGGTTGGGGGTAGAAAAGGAAAATGCAAGTTCAACTTGTTACTTTACTCTGCTTTGAATGACATTAAGAAAACCACTTCACAAAGTGTTATAAATTAGTTGGAAGTTCTAAGGAAGTAAACCTACTCGCAAGCATTAGCAATTATTTTTCTCTCCATGTTTAAAAAAAGGAGAGAAAATATTACATCTCCACATTTCAAAGCACTTCAAAGTGGTCACAAAGTTTGATACTTGCAGTCCCAGCACATATAAATTGGTAGCATTCGACTTGTGCTTCATGGCTTTGGTCGAGTGTTTAAATGTCTGTGTTTCAATTTTTCTCCTAGACAAAGTGGGTTAGACAGTTTTTATATGATCTGAAATCACCGCACTGATACGTATTATCTATTCCGGTGCTGTTTACAAACTTTGATATGCGGGATCCAAATAACAATGAGTTTTTCCCAGCATGCGGATTAGATTTCCCAAAGACAGCTAAGGGACTTAAGCACTAAACTGACACTGAAAAAATATTTCAGCTGATCCTGAAAAATTCAACCTTGTTTCTATTTGATCCTTTTTAAACCAAAAACTAACAGGCAGATAGATTTCAAAACAAGTTGCAGTATCATGCAGAATGAAACCAAGGCTAAAATACTCCCCTACTTCAATGAGCACAGGATTGAATTTTTGTGCAAAAAAAAAGCTGCTTCCATTTAACAGTCTAACATCAGTCCACACACATTAGCATTATGACAACAAATCTAGTTCAGAACAATTCCAATTGGAAGAATGTTTTTTTTTCTCCCTAGATAATCATCCCAGCTACAGCAATTAATTCTACAAGTCCGGATGTAGTGATGCAATGTAGGGTCCTTATAACCGGACTATTAAATATTAATATTCTAACTGCACTTTTTAAAAAGTGCAACATGTTTTATGAAATACATAGCATTTCAAGAAATATTAGAGATTAAAGACTAGTGGAGAAGAGCCCCCAGTAAAACACACAACAGAACTGAACTTGGGTTAATACACTACTGGATTAGGCACCACCATAAGCAGAATGTGTAGCAGTGTTGTAAAACCTAAATATCAGAAAATAGATGATTCAAAGTGGTGCATCCCAAGTACTGAAATTTGCTTTAAATTACTGAGTTTCTTAAATGGAAATATATTCTTTCTGTATCCCATTGGGGTTTTGAGCTTTCAAAATATACTCTTCCCATTTGCAAGATTTTTTCCTATGAGTGGGTCACCCCAGTAACACTGGTATTTAATATTTCAAGGGAAAGCTGGTATTGGTTTCAGAATGCTTTGGAAAGCTGACGACAGTCATCAGCAACACTGAAACTGATAGGAAGCAACTATATGCTAGCCCTCAGATCTTCTAGTCTTTAAATATCAATGTTTTAAGCAAAACCTAAAGTATTTGCAAATTTTTGTTAATCCTGCGCCAGAGCATCCTACATAGCTAAAGGTTTAAGTACCTGCATATATTAATCTTGGCCCATCCCAAAGGTATGCCTAAATATACCTGCATTTGGTCATGTCCTTTATTTCATCCTCCAACCCTGTGACCTGCAAAACTGGGAAAACACAGTATTTTTATAAACTCCTTGGCACCTATCTGCCCTCCCTAAGCCTCCTCCTCCTGTTTCAGCAAGGGGATCGGATGTCCCTAGGGGACAATGCCCAGGGAAATTGTCTCCCTTTTCTGATTCTCTTCCGGAGCCCGACCATACAGCCACCTCGTGGCTTGCTCCCCTGATTCGGTCCTCCCCAGCGGTGAGCCGGTGGTGGCCGCGCCCCGCGCCCCGCGCCCCGCGCCCCGCGCCCCGCGCCCCGCGCCCCGCGCCCCGCGCCCCGCGCCCCGCGCCCCGCGCCCCGCGCCCCGCGCCCCGCGCCCCGCGCCCCGCGCTCCGCCTGCAGCGCCCCCTGGCGTCGGGAGGGGGAGGGAAGGCCGGCGCGCGCCGCCGCGTGCAGGCTGCGCGTGCGCTGCCCTCGGGAGCACGCGGGGCGCCGCGAGGAGCTGCGCGCCTGCGGCAGCGGGGGCGCGCGCGTTGCCGGGCGACGGCGGCCGGGCGGCGGCGCGGGCCCGGTGCGGCGCGGGCGGCGATGAGGCGGCGGCAGCGGCCCCCGCGCTCCCGTCGGCGCTGAACTCCGCGCCCGCACTTCCCCCATCCCTCCCTATCCCGTCCCGTCCTGGCTCTGCTCCTCCACGCCCCCTCGTCTCCCCTTGCTCCGGCCAGCCCTTCCCCCTCCATGCGGCGGGAGCGGCCGGAGTGGGGCCCGTGCCGCGGCCGCGCCGAGCCCCGCCGTCCCTCACCTCTTCGCCGCCAGATCCCGCAGGGAGCCGCGGAGGGTGTCTGTAGCGACAACAGCGGGTGAGGCCCCAGCCGGGGGCGGGGGTGCCGAGGGCGGCTCGGAGCGGGGGAGCGGCGGAGCCCGGCGGAGCACTCCCCTCCCCCGGGGTCCGCGCGGCGGGGGGAGCGGGGCTGTGGGGCGCCCCCTGCTGTTCGTCGGGCGCGGTCCGGGCCCGACGGCAGCCGCGGCGCGGCCTTGGGCCGCCGTCCGACTGCGCTCCGCTACGGGCAACAGAGCGAGGAGCGCCGCTGGTACGGGGATGCTCCCGGCCCTGCCCGGGGGTGCCCCTGCCGCCCTTCGCGCACCGGGAGCGGCGGTGCTCGGTCTGGCGCGTCCCTCCCCGCTACGGGGCTGGTGCCTTTGGTTGCTGCCGCCTGCCCCGCAGTAGCCGCATGCTGGGCGAGGGGACACGAGGCCTTCGCGGGGACCCATTGCCAGCGTCCTCGCACAGCCTGCGGGAGCTTGCTCAGAGCCCGCGGGCTGTTTTGGCGGGGCAGGTGAAACGGCCTGGACAGCTGGGTACGGAGACGGGAAATTCTCCTGGTGTCATTTAGTAATTTAAAGCGACAAGGAGAGATTGGAAAGGCTGCGTTAGTACGCTGTTTAAGGTGTTCAATGTCTGAACAAAAGAACAATGCAAGAAACTTGCATTAACGAACAAAGGTAGTGAAATAAGGAAATTACTTTTGTAGAGGATACCTGATGATTGCAACTTGCATCCTTCCATTTTGCTTTTTAATGCAACTGTGAATAAGGAACTGCTCAATCATGCAGTATGCTTGAGATTTCAGATACTTTTAAAATCAGTTCATTTGAAAATGTTATTTTTTATCGCTCTCTGCTTTTCTAGTTGTGATTAAATAATTTGGAAATTATATTTCACGAGAGGCATGTACTTCACAAGCTAGTGAAACAGTAAAATTGAAGAAAAAGCTATATTGTGTCTTCCGATAGGTGTGAATCTGAATTAATTTGGATTTACTGAGATACGTCTGATATTGTTTTGCTTTTTTTTTTAATCTTGCAATGTGTTGCAGTGATTAGCATGTGTTGCCATAAATGGGAAGTAAGAATAGGAGGCATATTAAAATGCTGGTCATTTATGAATTTCCATTATGCATATCAATAGTTCTGACTGCTTGGGAATATGCAGCATTCCAGGTCCGATTTCTTATGCTTGGTTTGTTTGTTTATTGAAATGGAAGAACCTGTCAAGTAGGGGTTTTTTTGTGTAGGAGGTATCCTTTGTGGATGATATATATCTTTTGCTTGACAGATGTTATAACTGAACTGTGGTATGTAGGACTGGAAGGTATATTTCACAAGTTTGGCTGGTGCCACTGATGAAATTATTTTTGCTTCTTAATGGAAAAATGGGTTAGTAGGAATTTCAAGGTCATCTTCAAATATATAGTAATTTAGCTGCCTTTGGAATATGTCTTTTCTTCTTCAATGTCACACCTTTTCCATTTATCAATCCTGTCACTGTTGACATTTTCTGGATCTGTTTGCCTTCTAAAATAATCTAATGTTTAGCAAGTTTTAATAGAAGCAATCTGTAAAGCTTCCTAAGTCAATTTCATTTGAATGATCACACTAAAAAGTATTTAAAAAAAAGAAAATCTAACTGCTAAATCTAAACCAAACCCAAATTCACTGTTTGGAAAGAATGACTAGAAAAAGGGTTAAGATGGATGAATGAATACCAGTTACACTTTATATGCTGATGAACTAGTAAGAAAGTAAATTCTTACTGTCAACAGCTGTGACTTAGGTAAGTTCTGGCTTTCTGTTCTTTGATCTTTCTGGAAGCCTTTTCCAATGCAAATTATTCCATTGTAGACATCTGCTGGTTTTTACTTTTCTTGCCACTTTACTGTTTGCAACTGAGATGTCGTTTTGTTGAACACTTATAATTCTACTATAAATCTGTGAATAATAGAAGTAAAACAAATTGCTTCTATCACTTACAGTTTTTTTACTGTTTGACTCAAGAGCAGAAGCACTGGGGCTTTTGGGAATAAGGCAGGCAGTATCTAAGTTCAGTTATGAAAGTAGGGCTTGGAAACATGAAGAAAAACAATTTATAAACTTGGAAGAAGTTCCCAGGTGTTGCCACATTGAAAATTAGTTTGATATATTGATTTGTCCATCTCACAATGCGAAAAATAAAAAACCCAAATGGCTGTAATGCTACATATCCCTGAGAATGCTGTCCTCATTTGCGTCATGGAATCTGCTAGACATAAAGGGCTTTGAAGAGCCATATTTTCATGGCTGGACAAATATATGCTTTTAAATATATAAACTTTTTTTTTGTAATTTTATTGTAAAAGGCTATTTTTTCCCAGACATTATAAATTAAAAGCTTGTTTGAGCAATAATACTGGTAGTTTAAAAATGCTTTGCCATCTATTAACGTGGGGTGTTTTAGTTTCCTGTGAACTGTCCCTTTTTGTTGATAAGCTATATTTTATATGATATTTTCATGGTATCACAGATAATTCATCTGGAAATAAGAATACCATGACCACCTTTACAGATCTAGGCTGTCTGTTGCCATGATATGTAGTATTGTGTTAGATATATTTCCGAGTTAGGAAACGTATTTGGAAGTGCAGAGCTAAGCAGTATAACATCTCCTAAGATGTAGTTTCATTCTTCTGAGGTGACCAATTTATTCATGAGACTGGCCATAATAAGCAAAACTCTTCATTAGCTGGCAATTTTGATTCAAATATATATTGTATATTTATATTGTATATATATATAGTATATTTAAATAAGTACTTCAGCTAAGTGTCTTTGAGTTGTAAAGGTAGCTATTGTATTTAATTTTCTTACATGGGGTATTTTTGACATGGCTGGCTAGAAAGCAGATTGATTTACCATGTCAAAATAAAACCTAGGCTTTACATTGTTTGTTGTAGGCCTCTTCTAGAATCTCATTAGGTTGTCATTGTACACTACAAATAAAGTGTTTTACAAATCCCAGCATAGGCCAAGTTGCTTGTTTGTTACATAGTCGGAATTTAAGAACCCCTTTCTGCATTCATTCCATCTGGAGAGAGACCCCACATCAAGATTAATATCTGTTCTTATTAGCTGAGTCAACTTCTATTTTAATTGAATGCTATAACAGGGGCAGAGTATTGACCTTAGGTTAAAGCCAAAGGTTTAGACTCTTATGTTTAGTGAGGACATCTACAAGAAGTATGCACTCCTTTAATGAGCCCGCAGACACCTCAGCCAAATCACATGAAGTCAAAACTAAGTCTGACAATTGCAGGCTAAAACCGCATGCTATTGCCCCCTCTGATGCTATGCTTTTTCTTTTAAGATCAAATACTAGTTTCCATCTCTTTGCCAAGTCTCTCCCTTTTCAGATTTCTAGGTTGTCCTGATTTAAAAAACAAACAAAAAACCCCACCCCTAAAACAAAATAATCCATCACACCAAAAAACCTTCCTCCCTCAGGTCTTGCCCATAGGTCGATCTCCCTTTAGAAAGGAAGTGATGAAGTTGCTGGAGCATAGGGATTTGCCGTTTTCATTTTCAAAAGCAAAGTGGTGGGCTTTTTCTCTTGTCTTGTTGATGATGACTTTCCAGCTTCTTCACCTTGGAAATGAGCAATGTTGCCATTATATGAATAAAGGTATCTTAGCATAAAAGATTTAGTTTGCATTGGACCTCCTTCAGGAGATCACGTAGTCCAACACCATTCTTAAGGCAGACTTAATTAGCCATGGACTGACTTAGTTTTTGCAAAAGCAAGGTAACTGGAGTGAAAATACAGTCACAAGATGCCTGAAAGCTCCTCTTGCAACTTTCCACAAAGGTACGGTTTGATGCTTACTGAGTGAGGTGTCTTTCTCTGCTTCAGACTTTTTTGTTAATAGTTTCTAAAGTGGTGGTTTCAGTTTATCAGAAAGCTTCTGTCCTAACAGGTGAGTACATCCTGTCTCTTGTTGGATGGCATAGCATGTGAGAGTCCATCCAGTATATTGAAGCCTTTAGAAACAGAATACCCTTTATTTTTCAGGTTTCTCAAAGATTGCTTCTGGAGGAGAATTTTGGTTAAAGGAACATTTGGTTTGGTCTGTCAAAGTAGTGTTCTAAATATTCAATTACAAATAGAATTAGTGTAAGTTAAGATGGTAAGATGCATCACCCCCTTGATGTGTCTTTTACTTAGCTGCAATCACAACTTTTTTTTCTCTTTGCAGAGCATTAATGAGTCATTTATATCTGCAGAGTAGGTAGTACCAAATGGCCTCCTATCAGAATGTGATTAGGAGAACTAGTGTATTCCTTTGGTCACAGATCCAAATAAATCATCTTAGTTTATAAGGAACTGCCCACAAATAAGCTTTAAGGAGTTACGTGTCTGCTCTTACTTTATGTAATGTTGTCAACTGAAGTGTAAATGTTGCCTTAGTAGGGACAACAGACCTTTTGAGTAGCAATAGCTGTAGCTCCTTAAGATTATTAGAAAGAGAAGATTGGTGGAAAAAGGGTACTATATATTATTGTTAGAACACCTATTTTAAATGCGTGTTTACTGTATAATTATTTCCTTTTTTTTCTGTTTTAGGAAATATGATTAAATACCTAATGCAATAGAAATATTCCATTTCCTTCCCTTCAGACTTTATACCTGTCTTGTGCTCCACACTACCTGTTCTTTCTAGGTTGGGTTAACTCCAAACAGGAATCATGTATCTTAAGAAAGAGCTAAAATGCTGCTTCCTCTATTTATAATTCCAACTATGTCCCTCCTATTCCTTTGAATTCATATTTAGGAATGTGACAAAATTAGTGAAGTTTGAGGCAAGGTGCTTAAATTTTGTACTGCTTTTGCATTTCTCTTCAGTTCACACTTGGTTTGTAGTTCATAGAATTATAGAATATCCTGAGTTGGAAGGGATCTACAAGGGTTATCAAAATTCAGCTCTTGTCCCTTCACCCCAAGAATCCCACCATGTGCCTGAGAGTGCTGTCCAAAGGCTCCTTAAGCTCTGAGGCTTGGTACCATGACCACTTCACTGGGAAATCTGTTCCAGTGCCTGACCACCCTTGGGGAAGAACCTTTTCCTAGTATCCAACCTAAACTTCCCCTGTTGACTCCTTCACAAGCTACTTCAAGTTCTCTATGTGACATGCTTGACACAGCTTGCTTTTAGGT
Source organism: Corvus hawaiiensis (assembly GCF_020740725.1). Taxonomy (NCBI): domain Eukaryota; kingdom Metazoa; phylum Chordata; class Aves; order Passeriformes; family Corvidae; genus Corvus; species Corvus hawaiiensis. The sequence continues at coordinate 6,926,082 of NC_063226.1, read as the reverse complement.
ATAATCCAATACACATATCAGTGATCACTTAAAATATTTGCTGAAGTAAATTTGAAGTACCTCAAACATTGAGGTGTTACTGTAGTTTTTTAGAACAATTTTTCAGCTTAACAAAGCTCCACAATATGCTAAGAGTGCCGTAAAAATGGATACTTTGCTACCCAGTTTTCTATTCTATGGTATTGTTTCTGTCATATGGTTTGAGTTAAATCCTGTAGTCATCATCAAAGCAAAATGACTTCTTGGCAAGTTTAGATTTGGTAAAAGCTGTAGATCTGGGCCAAGGGATTAATCTCATATTTGCGCGGCGAAGGAAACATTGTTTTATTTAATGTTCCAAATCTACTGTGACCCTAGTATTTCACAGGTTTTATTTTGGGTTTTCAGAAACAGCCATGATTTCTCCAACTTACAGGTAATTAAAATGCTGGTTCTTATTTCCCTGGTGTCTGTTGATAGGTTCATGTTTTTCTGTTCCTGGCATTTTCTAAAATGGTCTCTAGGTTAATTTCTGAATCCTTTATAAAAGGTTAACCACAGGAAAGTGCCACAGATGTTCAGTCATACTCTTGTCAATCCTGCAGGGCAAGCACCTAGTATTTGTGATGTACAAATGTACAGTTTGAGCAGAGTTAGGAAAATGAAATTCTGAGCACCTTCTTTGAAGTCTTATTTCTGATGCAGCAAGTACTCTGCTTTTCTGTTTAATTTCTTGCTTGTTATCGGGAGGTTGTGCGTAGTAACACAGTAACTCAGTGCAATTTCTGCTAAGCTGAATGGGGAAGTTTTCATCGAGGTCAGCCCAAAAAAAAAAACCATCTAAATTTGAAACCTGTGGCAACTCAGTTGCAAATATGGGATGTTCTTCTTAAGGTTGTTGGGTTGGGGTTTTTTTAGGTCGTGATCACTAGAAATGTAGTATTTAATCTAATTTTCCTGAAATAAAAAGACCATTAAAAGGCAGAGTTGTGCTCATTACTTTTCACAGCCTGGGAAATGAGGAGTGGCTCTTGAATTTAATTCAGCTGAATGTCTTGTCATTGCTGAAGGATACTGTCACTCTCTGATATCCTGTTCAGTAATCCAGCCAAACACCAATAACTTGCATTCAGCAATGTTGAAAAGGAAAGTGAGAAACTTAGGGTGGTAGTTGCACGGTTATTTTCTTGCATGACAATGCTTATATATTTTTGTCTACCATGATGGTTCTTTCTTGCCTTTGTGTTGCAGGTGCAATTATTTTTTTGAGGTGCACTGTAAACTTGACCTATGTTTAAGAAACAAACTAATTCCTCCCTCAAAAACATCCCACCCAATCTCCTTTTCAGCTGTCATGATGAGCCCATCAGCTTCTTCACATTCTAGGGAGTCATGAACAAGTGTAGGTTCCTAGTTAATTAGGTGTTTTGGTGAAGAGTCTATGGCATGATTTCATTAATTTAGTTTTTCATACCCACTCAGTGATATTCTCTTGATGTTTGAAAATTACTTGATCTGCTTACTCATTGGCAGTTCCCTGCATTTCCATAGTTCTCAAACAGCATTCATAACTTTCTTAAACTGAGCCAACTGTGGTAAAGGGATTTCAGGAACAGTGGGCTAGAGCTTGGTGAGGAAGGAGAACAACCAAACTTCTAAGTGTTTGCAGCATTTGGGAAAGAAGAGCTCTATTTCACTTTTCTGAATTGATCTGTGAAATGTATCAAGTCATACACTGACAGAATTAGAACTTACATGTGTGTGTATATATGGGCATATCTGTCTAGCTGTATTTATTTGTGTCTGCATATGATTGGTTTTTTCCGTCACTGTTCAGTGGAGACAAGACACATGTAGGCCAAATAAGATCAGAAAGGTAAAGCCTAGTGGTATTTCTAAAGTAATTTCTAATTCTATATGTTCTGGTGTATGAATTCGTTAAATTCAGCCCTCTCTGCACAACTGAACTTTTCCTACTGTTACAAGTGTTCCATCAGCATTTGTCAAGAAAGAACATCCCCTTCAGGGTTGGGTGGTGGTAACAATTACATTTGTCTTAACTGGTGAGTCAACACTGAAAATCTTCCTTTGTCCTTTGCCTCTGTAATAGAAGAGTGCTAAGTCACATTCCTTATTGTTCTTTTCCAAGGATGGTTAAGGGAGGGAGAGAGACAGATGGAGAAGCAGAAATGGCAAATTGTTTTTCTTTTAAAATACTTTATCTGAATTGACTCAGAAAAGAGGAAGCTTCTAAATAAAATTTATTACTAACCATAGCTAGCAGGCTATTTTTCAATTGCTGTTTCAATATTAATTTTAAGGACAAGGTGTTCACTGCTGGTGTAAACTGCTAGTACTTTAGATTTATTATATATCAGTGTTTTATTTCAGAAAAGTCATAATGAGTAAAAAAAGTAAAATATTTTTCTTGATATTGTACTGAGTTTCACTTGATAAAAGACTGTACAATATTAGGCTTTTGTGTAAATTTAAGGTTTCTCTGTTCATCAAAATGACAGTGTTGGGACTCGCCAGGAATGTGTTGAGACTGACATTGCATAGTAAGATAAGGAAAAAAAATCCATTAAACTGAATCAAAATGCTGTCATTTATATGGCTCTAATTATCAAGGGATTGTAAAGTCTGATCTGCCATTTTAACAGGTCTGTTAAAAATGCTATTTGACTTAGTGCATATTCTGTGAACACTGTTATACGTCTCTAAATGTATAAGTGTGCTGCAGATCTGTCCTCAGATCTTACTTTAGACCATATCTAATTTATTAGATTTAAAAGTACAAGAACTATTTGAGCATGTGTTCATTTTAAGCATCTTAAAATTGAAGTATTCCTTTTAATTAGGATTCCTCACTGCTCGGCAAGCAAAATATTGTAAGCACTGTTAATGCCAAATATTTCCATCAAAAAGCAGCTGCTTTTAAAGCCTGATATATTTGTTTTCCTTTACTTATATGTATTTTGGACTTTTTAAGGAAGCTATATCAGAATATATATGCAATACATCTGTCACTGATTTGATGCTTATATGAGTGTTGTTTGCTAAGTATGAAAACTCTTAGAACAGTCTTAATAAAACTGTGTAAAATACAGTTTTAAACTGTGACTACAAGTGGTGAATATTGTAGTTTTCTAAAAGCATCAAATTTTAGAGTCACTTTAATTTCCAAATGGCCAACTTAAATAGGAACATTTTCTAAAAAGCCTGTATGTCCTATTTTCCTACAGTCATGCAACATTTGACACAGTAAATGAAAATTAAATATGCTAAGCTACCACATTTGTTATGTAGTGAAAATAATTCATTCTAAGGTTCAAAAAATAAGTTCATGACAGTGATTAATTCCTGTTGAACTGCAACATATTTGTTATTATGATATGCATTATTATGATATGCATATGTAAACTGTAATGTATTCCTGTTACCTCTGCTTTAAATAATGATAAGTATGAAAATCTAGTAGTTCAAGGTGTACATACACACTGGCAAAATGCTATTAATCTCCAGCTCTTTGCCTTTTTATTAAGGACAAGAGATAATTGCCTATAATGTCATGCAGCACAACTCTTTCCAGTTTTTTAATACATTCTGAAATACCCAAATGTTAATTTTAGAATATTTCTCTGCTTTTCTTCAGTTGTGAATCTGTCCCAGCAGATGCGTACCACCTAAGCGTGTAATTAAAATGAGAAAAAGCTACCCATTTTATTTGTGACTCATATACTTTGTCAGATTTGAGCACTTTCTTAGTAGATAAAATAGTCCACTACCTTAGAAAATATTCAAAGCAGCAGGCAGCAATGTGTAATATCTGTGCTGCTCCTCAGATAAGAATACAACAAGATGGTTGTGTCTTCAGTGCCATGAAAACACTGTGTTGAGCTGTGTTACTTTCTTCATAAGCACTGTAGAAATGTGATTTTCAAAATCGAGGGCTAGTCCAAAATCCAGGGCCATCTATGCATCTTGAGCTGCTTCTGGTCTATGTCCTCTGACAATAACTGCTGCCTAACAGATACTGTTCTGTCACATTCCTGAAGATGTGTGCAATGCATTTTGGTACTGGTTGGTTTGTTGGGATTCTGTGTGTGCGTGCACTACAGGCTTGAATCGTAATGTCTTTGAAATGGCAATTAGTCGTGTTGGGGAAGTTCTTAAAGCTCAGAAAAAGGTACTTGGGAAGTGCTTTAGAGTTATTGAGAATAACCACTGGTCTGTGATGTAGCACAGTACAATGCTGGAGGTCTTGTTGATTGTAGTGTCCCTGAACACTACTTAAAATAATATTTAAAAAGACTTCTCTTTCTCTTTGTACTTATATTGTTTCCATGGTTTAAACTCTTTAGACAATAGTTGGTATGTGTGTAACAAGGAAGTTGTCAGCTTTTCTGTTAGTAGGCTTATACACTGTGTACACCGTAATCATGAGGCATAGCTGTAGATATATAGTGTTCCAGCCCGATCCATTTTTTAGTTGTGGGGGTGATAGATCAGGTTTCATTCATTCATGTGTTGTAGAACAAGTAACCTGGGATCATGATAAGTTCACCCAATTGCTGTTGAGGTCTGTATTGCTCTTACTGTCAGAACTAGCTACTGTCAGAACTAGCTACATGAAAACTAGTTTGGATAGATGTCTTTGTATACTTTGGTCAGCTTCTGATCATGTAGAAACAGCCACAGTAATCAAAGGTTTGGCTGTTGTTTAGAACAGCCTTCTTCCAGAAAGATACCTCTTCCTTCTACACATAGGTGCTTGCTAATGATAAGTTAGTGAAATGAAGAGTACAGAGAGACACTAAGACATTAAAATTCATGCTGAACCCATGGAGGGAATAACTTAATTTTCTTAATAAAAACCAGGCCCTTTAAAAAAAATTATCAAGTTGTTTCTTTGGTTTAGTTTGGTTAATACAGATAGTTTAAGAAATACAAAAGGAGATGCTGTGCATGTGGAACTCCTCTAGATGTTACCATTTCACATGTCATTTTTCAGTTAGATTTTTTAAGGGGGGTAGTTATTTAAAAAAAAAATCACTGATTAGCTACATGTATTTTAAAAGTACACAAGGAAAAACAAACAAACCTATCCCTCCTTAAAATAAATACTATAGAATCATTATTAAGTATTTCTTATCCTGGTGAGAGAGAGAGATTTGAAAAAATACATGAGTTGGGTTTCTTTGTTTTGTTTTGTTTTGCATTTTAGTATCTGCAATGACAGAAAAGAAATAAAAATGCTTAAAAGTTGGTGAAAGGAGTTAATAAAATGTTTCATTTAAAGGTTGTTCTTCAAAGTAGATGTGTGTATCATATAATTGTGCCTTTGTAGGGCATGGCTCAGAGCACACTGAGATGATGGAAAAGTAGTGCCATAAGGGACCAAAAGAAGCTGTTCAATCCATTCTTTTACCTTCGTTTCTGTTGGTCCTGCTGAAATGAACAGGCTTTGAATAGAGTATTTCTAGTACCAGCTCTTTAATACTCATTGTCATTTGAATAGTAATTGTTGAATAACTTGCAAATGATTTCATTTATACTACAGTACTTCATTACTGTGCAGATACTTTCTTTCTTTTTTAATACCATCAAAGTTGAAGAGATGCTTTCAGTTTGGCCCCTTATGAACAAAATATACATGATTTTGTCTGACTCTTTTTTCTGAATCACATTATCAGTTCTACTAGTTGCTCGTGACTGTGCTGAAAGAGGTGTTTAGGAAGAAAACTTGGGTGGTTGCTTAGCAGCGAGCATCAGAGAATTAAAATTTTAAAGCTGCAGTGTCTGTATTTCTGAGTTGTAATAGCTTTAAATTAGAAATTCATAATAGCTTTCTTTTGTTTCCTTAAGTGTGTGTTCATATATGGCTGTCTTTGGGGGGAATGTAACTCATAATAAACAAATGCTGAAATTTCAGTGGTAAAATGTTGCTGTTCATGATCTGCAAGATGAGGACTGATTCTATCTTTGAAAAGATTTTCTGACTTGTTTCTCAATTTTGTACTTATCAGCAAAATGAAGCATTACTCAAATTATTTATGGTTTTTAATTTTTGTTCTGAGTTTGGTTGTAAGAGAATTTAAAAAAAAATTTAATTTAACCAACTGTGATAACTCCTTAGTGCATCTATACTAACCTTAAAAAGTATTGAGTATAAGCAGTAAGAAAACAAAAAAGTGGAAAATTATTCACAATGATAGTTCTATTAACTGTTAATTAGTGGGTTTTTCCCCCCATAAACTCCCTTAGTGTGCCCACAAAGTACTACCTTCTAAAGGTGTCTGGACAAGCAATACCAAACTGTTCCATGTGGTTTTTCTGATATTCCAGCCTGTCATCATAATTCTAGATTGTATATTTATTGTGCAAGGGACTTTGTGGTTAGAATAGGCTAAGAACTGATAGAGATCCCTAGGTACAGCTGTACTACCACTACTAAATAATATAGATCAGAAAGGAAAGAACTTCTCTGTTATCAGTACTCTGCAAGATGACATTTGAATTTCTGAGAAGTACAGTGTGGAAAAACACATAAACAAACAAACTATACTGTTGTTGTTTGTGGGATTTTTTTTTTAGTCTAAATGCCAGTGAGTTAATTGCATAAATATGTTCCTGCTGACTGGAAGCATTCTTGGAGCTGTGGCTATAATTGTGGTGGTTGTTTTTACATGTATCAAAGAAATTATGGAATTTGTCACTTAAAGTGGGAAACAGTAGGAATATTAATAGCCAGGAGTTGTTTTCATTTGGATGTGGGAAATACAAACTACCAAATAGTCTTTTATTAAAAAAATAAACATTTTATATTTTTCTTTCAGATTGTATGTATACAAATTATATATATCACATGCAGACTATCACTTCTCTTTTTTTGTAGTAAAATATAGTGGTGATTTGGTGAATTTAAAAAGTCAAGCCATTGAGTCATTGTTAGAAAAGAAATTGAATACATATAGCTGTAGCCGAAGTTGGAAGATTTAAAGGCACTTCGTGAAATGTGTGCTCTGTACAGTTACTAGTAACAAAGATAGGCTTTAAACTCAATAACCAGGGTGCATTATTTCAGATGTTGAGTTCTTTACATTGTAGTTTTGCATTTTGCACTTTATTAAATATTTTTTCAAATAAAGCTAAAATTACAATGTTTGGGCACAATATGGTATTTTAGAAATGTGTGTAATATTCAATTAATATTTAATTTATATTTAAGAACTGCAATATAATTTTTTGTGTGTATCAAGCTTTTGCTGTTTGAACCTTTTCTAATCTTTTATTTATTGTAATACCAGAATATAATTTGATTGTCTTCTCAGTCACAGTTCATTCAGCTGTATGGAAAACACTATAAAGAAATACTTGTAACAAATTACCTTAAGAAGTTCAAGTAGTGAAAATGTAGGTATTTGTCTACACATAGTAGGTATTTATCTACACATAGTAATAAAAATGCATCTTGCCTGAAATGTTTGTAATAAACTGTTACAGAGTGTGATAAAAACTCATCTTCAAAACCACAAAGGAGTTTGGGATTACAATGGTCAGCACGAGAACTGCAGTAACACAGAGAAGTGGTGGCCCAGCACAGGCTTCTCTGGGGGCTGTCACAGGAGAGCCGCCAGCGCTGTGCTGTGGGGGTGACACCCATCGCCATGAGTCTGGGGGTCGAGGCTGGCTGGGCCGTCTCACAGATGGAGGGAGTATGGGATGCACTTGGGGCATGCAAGGAGAAAGCGTTTTGTGATTGCATATGACTTGGACAGTCTGAGGAGGCATCAAAGGCATTGTAAGGCTCAGGGAAGAGAATGGAGGTTTCAAGATGATAAATTTAACAAAAGCCGAAAACATGCTTGTGAGATTGTGCTTAGAGAGATCATAACTGGGAAAGAATAATGGAGCTCTTTAAATAACCTGGATGAACAGAATCATGCTGTTCTTTGTCCAGTGCCAAAGCAGTACAGTCTCAATAATTTGAAAAAAATTAGTTTTACCACATGTATTGTAAAGCGTTTCTTCATTGCAATACTTTGTAAGCTGTGAGCGCAGTGTGCTGTTAACCTGGTTTTTTAACCTTCTTTTATAATAATTTTTATATATACTTTTTTTTTTTTGGTTTTGGCAAGGTACAAGGTTATGCATGAGACCTAATTAAAATCCATTCCAGGTTAAGCTATTAATACATCTATGTTGGCAAGTACATGGATTGTAAATATACTGCTATTAGTGCTATGTGAGAGAAAAATCACTTGGAATGAAAATAGAGAGTACTGTAGAAATAATACCTAAGTATTTAGAGGGATACTCTTTGAATAAATAACATGAAAGAACAGCAGTTTTTAAAGTCTAATTTAAACCTAACTAGTGAAGATTGGAATTTCCATTCACAAGCAGGGAAACTGTGTTTTTATTTTATATGGCATAAAGGACTTAGACTATCACAGAATCATTTAGGTTGGAAAAGACCTCCAGGATCATTGAGTCCAACCTTTGACCAGTCCCCACCTTGTCAAGTAGACCAGAGTACTGAGTGCTTCATCCGGTTGTTTCTTGAACATCTCCATGGATGGTGACTCCACTGCCTCCCTGGACAGTCAAATCCAATGCTTGACAACCCTTTCTGTGAAGAAATTCTTCCTGGTGTCCAACCTAAACCTCCTTCGGCACAGCTTGAGGCCGTTTCCTCTTGTCCTATTGCTGGTTGCCTAGGAGAAAAGACTGACCCTCCACCTGGCTACAGCCTCCTTTCAGGCAGTTGTAGAGAGTCTCCCCTGACCCTCCTTTTCTCCAGGCTGACAAAATATAAATATGATACAAATATATGAAAATATGAAAAAGTATGGTTCTTCTTTATTAAAAAATAGTGTTGATTGGCTCAAAACTTGACCTTTTAGGGGCTTTTTTTAGGTAGGAGTGATTAGCATTTTCCTAGGGAAATTAGGCTTTTGAGCAGCTGTCTCTCCATGTGTGTACATTTTTGTTTGCATAAATTGGAGTGCAGTCTGGTAGAATGTTACTGTTTTGCCTGTTTATGGTAATTATACATTACTGTGTAAAGGTTTTGCAGGTTAATAATCTTTGTTTCACTTTGAGACAATTCTAGGGAGTTTGGTTGTTGTTAGGCCAATATGGACCTGTCTCAGAGATCCTTTGACATTTTTATGGTTTTGCTTATCAAATTTTATCACTCTTCTAGACCTGCTGTTCTCTGAAATATTCCCGCAGGCAACAAAACCCCATCATTTAATGTAGAGAAATAGTCAAGAAAGAAACCTTCTAAGACTTATTAGCAGAGCTTTGAACTAGATTCATCAGGGGAAGGGATGTGCTTCTGAGTGTCAGAGAGGAACCAGGAAACACTAGCGCTCTAGGAAGCAGCAGGGAAACACCTGTAAATTGTCCCAAAGGAATTAGGGATGGCCTTTCGCAAATGTTGAAGAGGCCATTCTGTCATTCTGTGAGTGGTATATTAGGTGCTGTGATTTTCAGCATCTTATTACCTAAAACCAAAAGGATATGAGAATTTAGAATTAATAAGCTTTGACTTATATGCACACTGGTGATGCTTTTAATTTTCTTTTGTGGCTTATAATATTTTGTTAAATGTCTGTATTGTTTTCCAGAAGATACTTTTGCTAGGTAAACTTGTTGGTCCTGATAGTAAATCCTTACTGAAAGAGGCTGAAATGGTTTGTGTTAAATTTTATGCATACTGGAACACTGCACAGTTGTTCCTAATGTAGACAGGCTGTTCTTGCAGTAGAAGACAGGTTTCTAGTGGAAATGGTTGCTGACCCTTTTCTGTTTTATTATCCTTAAGTGTTACTCAGATAATCCATTCGTTCCAGCTCTACATTTATTTTGTGGGAATTGTCCTTTTTTTTGTCGGTAGAGTAACTGGGGGAGAGAAGGAGAGTTTTATTTGTGATTACAGAGAATATGTAATTATATGCTTTATTATAATCAGTTTACAAAGAAATGTGGATGACTGGGGACATCTACTGACTTGTAAACAAAATCATTGTAGTTGATTATTTTGCAGAATTGATCAAAACCTAATTTTTTCTTTTTCTTTTTTTTAAGGAACTTCATGTTGGTGCTGCTTATGCCAGGATATAGTAAGCAAGGCAAATTAGCTCCAGCCTTGTGTAAACTTTTAATTGGCTAACATGATGCAATTGAGCATGAATTCCAGGTGGCTTTGGAAATGAAAGAGAACTGAGTGCTCTGGCTGGAAGTTGAACGTGATGACGGCCTGGTCTATGGTAGGGAAGCTGAAAATGGAGAAGAGGCACTCCAGAGAAGACAGAAATGTGGAACAAGACGCGGGGGAATGCAGTGCTGAATCTGAGGAATGGACGAGCTCAGAAAGTGAGCCTGAGCAACCATACTTCAGAAGCAGTACTCAGTGGAGAGAAAAGGAGGTTTCCACCAAACCACATCGGCCACTCTGCCGATCCCCGTGTTTGGATCGCCCAAGTTTTTCACAGAGCAGTATCACACAAGACTTGAAGCTAGATGAATGCAAAACAAATTTGGACAAGGAATACCAAGCTAAAATGGATTTTGCTTTAAAGCTTGGGTATGCAGGAGATCAGATCCAGGCTGTACTGAATAAGTTGGGAGCAGATGCGCTCATCAATGATGTTCTAGCAGAGCTTGTGAGACTTGGCAACAAAAGTGAATCAGAGGGACAAAGCACTGCCAGCAGTACCAGTAGTACTCTGGTGCCAAGAGGCCCTTGCCCAAAGGAAATAGCAAGCCCTGAATTGTCCCTGGAAGATGAAGTTGTGGATAACAGTGATAACTTGAGGCCAATTGTCATTGACGGAAGCAATGTTGCTATGAGGTGGGTTTCCCTGTCACAATATTTGAAAATAATAGATCACTAAAATATTTAAGAGAAAAATCAATATTGATGGCAAAGTCATTTTAAGTCATGTAGACTATTACACTGATAATACATATATTTTATGGACTCTTTAGTCTAGGCTTTTTAATTATGCTGTTATTCCTTTATACATAATCCACATTCCAGTTCCCCTACCCTCCTTTTAAACCCAAGTTCTCACCTCAAAACTTTTGTTCAAGAAATCTACTTGTAGTGTGCTTTTGTGTGGATGGGTTTAATATTCTGAAGTCCTTCAACAATACTGAAAATTGCTTCTGGACATTAAAGGAAAGTAACCAAGTAGGGTAGGAAAACTTGGTTATTTCTAAAGTGACATGCAGTGTGTGCTAATGAAATGCAGTGAATTCATGGTATTTGAGCTCCTGATGATTGAGCCTGCTCAGGATTCAAAGCAATTTAGCTGTGTCAGAACAGGGGTAATGCATGAGCTAAACCTGCTGACCTGCATGGCTATGCTGCTTGCCCCACCTTGAGTACTGTGTGCAAGTACTTTTGGGCATCCAAAGGAGGGCCATGAGGAAGGGGAGAGGTCTGGAGGGGAAGTCTTAGGAGGAGCACTGAGATCACTTGGTTTGTTCAGCCTGGAGGAGACCGAGGTCAGACCTCATTGTGCTCTTCAACATCTTCACGAGGGGAAGTGGAGGGGCAGGTACCAATCTCTTCACTCTCATGACCAGTGACTCAAGGAAATGGCATAAAGCTGAGTCAGGGGACGTTTAGGTTGAATATTAAAAAAAGCTTTTTCACCCAGAAGGTGGTTGAGTACAGGAACAGGCTCCATAGGACAGTGGTCACAGCACTAAGCCTGTCTGAGTTCAAGAAACATTTGCACAACGCTCTCAGGCACGTGGTGGGATTCTTGGGGTATCCTGCGTGGGGCCAGGAGTTGGATTTTGATGATCCTTGTGGGTCCCTTCTGACTCAGGATATTCTATGTACACTTGGCTGCTTAGGTCAACACTAACCCAAGAGATACCTGTCCCATGCCACTTTTGAACATGTCTGTAGAGTACAGAGTTCAGCTAGCCAGTGATTTGTTTATCATTGAGTAAGTATGATTTTTTTATGAGGGAGCTATTAAAAGTCTGTTTAGTGATCAGTGATACCAAGATTTATTCAGGTAGTGTTCATACAATAGACTTCTTTTAGTATCAGTCTTCTGCTCTAGAGGAACTTGGGATATTAATTATTATTTTTTCAATGTATTAAGAAAATTCAGATTTTTATAGGTGTATTGAGTATGCTGACTTTTCAAATACATAAACCCTTCAAATCCTGTAACAGTATTTTATATACAGGATTTTCCAGTATCAAGTTGTGGTTACATCAATCCATAAGATGTTTCTGTAAACCAACATTGCCAAAACTGGATTTAACTTTTTTTTTTCCTTTTTTTTTTCTGTGCCTGTTGAATTTGTAATCTCTACTGCTTGAGTTACTTCTGAGAATAATGTGGCGGGCAGCAACTGGAGAAAAAAGGGTGTGTACTCCGACTATTTCATAGCTCATATCTGATGCTTTATTTGTAAGACCATAAGACTATCTCAAGTTATAAGGGACCCATAAGGATCATCAAGTCCAACTCATAACAAAATGCATGTGCATCTGAATGTTTTAAAGGATATTAAATTCTGTAAAATCTGAAATGTATAAAAATTTAAGGAAAATGCTTTTAGAAATTGTGGCTTCTGTATTCATTATTTAAGTTGTGAGGATTTAGACTATGCGGGTTATCAATAATCAAACAGAAGATATTAGATCTATCTGCCTTGGGTCTGCTTTGGTGTTACTTCCTGGAATGTTTTGAGCCCATGAAAACATAGTCCAGTAATCTGTGATGTCATTCTACAATAGTAACAATAACAACAGCAACTTTGAGGTGAAATTTTGAATGATAATCTGTAGAATTTTATGGATTTTAAAGACAATTTTAGTATGATGGAAGACTCCTAATTATGCAAATTCTGTTCTGCAGACTGAGAATATCTGAAAAGCATAAGGCTTATGCACCTCTCCTGCTTAAAAATATTTCAATTATAGATGATGCAGATAAAGATTGAATAAGATTAAAAATTAAGATTCTCCTTGGTTTCTATCAAACCTCTTAAAAATTTCTCCTTTCCCTTGCAGAAACTTAGGCCTTTTTAAAATTAAACTCTTTCATTTGGACTGTGTGCTGTTTTAGAGACTCCTGTGTGTTTCAGAAAACAAATTTTTGATGGGGGTGGGACTTAAACAACTTCAACACAATTATTTCTTTCCTATAAAAAATTCTAATAAAAAACACAGAACATTTAGTATCAGAGGAAAAGATTTTATTAATAAAGATGTTTAAGAGCACTTGTCACCCATGACAATCAGCACTGTTCATTCCTCTTTTTGTGATAGCATTTTATGGTGCTACTTAAGGTAAGCTCAATTTGTTGGGGAAAGTGATATTTTTCATTAGGTCAGCTAATAAAATGAAAAAAAATGGAAAAACTTCATGTTTACTTGCTTTTGCTCTGGGGACAGTGAAATTTCACCGTATAGACTTTTTAAGTAGCAAGGTTGCTGTAATCTGATGGCTGAATAGCTCTGTACAGTTGTCTTTTTCCAATTATGTAAGGAGGCCTAATAAAACTTTACAGACTTTGTTTTCCTTATGTCCTTTGGCCATGGCAGCTTTAGAGGAAAAAAACCAACCAAACCACCGCAACAAAAACCAAAACCAAATGTAACTTTTGTCCTTGCTGTTTCTAAAACTTGCATGTTCTTCAGCCATGGGAACAAAGAAGGATTTTCCTGCCGGGGAATTCAACTAGCTGTTGATTGGTTTCTGGAAAAAGGACATAAAGATATCACTGTGTTTGTACCTGCATGGAGAAAAGAACAGTCTCGACCTGATGCACCAATTACAGGTAACATCAAGATTTTTCTTCGACCCCTCGGTTAAAAAGAAAAAAAATTATTGTCATGTTTCTGATGGGTCCCAGTACTGGACTGTGGATGTGGTGATGATAATGTTGCACTCAACTGTTTGAAAACACAACGGTTTCATTGGTGAGGAAACAAGCATTTAAGTATCTGCATGTGTAAACAATGATGTGGGTTTTGTAACATTATTGGATGGTTTCAACACTTTTGAGAAGCAGTAGTTGAAATTTTCCCATTAGCAAACATTGTTGAGCATACAGGAACTGAGTCTTATTTGCTGGGTGAACATAAAATAAGTAGTAATAGGCCAGGGACTCTTAATAGGGTTGTCTTGAACACTGAAGAAGCAGCATGTGTTTTGACCCATAGAAAGTCCTTACATTTTACTCTAGGCTAACAAGAAAGCTACTGTAATACAGTAACACCTGAGTTCCTGATGTGTTCAGGAAGACTGAGTAAAGGTACATGGCTACAGAGTGATTATGAAGTTCAAATATTGAATATTTACTCAGTGCTTTGAAACCTCAGAAATAAAATCCACATCTAGGTGTTTTTTACTGATAATGAGGACTGTGTATGAATATAATTGCAAGATACTTTGTCAGAAAAGAGGGGAAGAATTTTCATAATACAATGGTTGCATTTCTTTCTTTTAAAACTTTTTTAAAAGCTACTCAACTAAACTTATTTTACAGATCAAGAAATCTTACGTAAATTGGAGAAAGAAAAAATTCTTGTTTTCACCCCATCTCGAAGAGTTCAGGGAAGAAGAGTAGTTTGCTATGATGATCGATTCATAGTAAAACTTGCTTTCGACTCAGACGGCATCATTGTGTCAAATGATAACTATCGGGATCTTCAAAATGAAAAACCAGAATGGAAGAAGTTCATAGAGGAGCGGCTACTAATGTATTCTTTTGTGAATGACAAGTATGGGTTTTTTCTTCAAAAGTAAGTAAATTTTCTAATTCAGCATTCTCAGGAAAAACTGATCATGTTTCATTTCTTTTCCCTTAGATTTATGCCTCCAGATGATCCTTTAGGACGCCATGGTCCAAGCCTTGAAAATTTCTTAAGAAAAAGGCCAGTTATTCCTGAACATAAGAAACAACCGTGTCCTTATGGTAAGTGCCCAAGTCAGATCGATTTGTTGCATTTAAAGGTAGGTGAAGCAAGCAATTAATTAACATCTTCTCATTACTGGAACAAGAAAATGTACCATTGTCATGTTGCCATCCAAGCACAACATCCGCTTTTATACTCTTCATACGTATATTTATAAAAACAGTGTAGCAGAAAATTAAGGATTACCAGATATACCTTGTGGATAATACAGATTTTTGCTATTTTATTCTGGTTTGTATTAAAGGAAGGAGATTCATAATTAATAAAACTGTGTTAAAGCCAATTTGTTTTATATAGCACTGTGTGTATGTTGTCATTATTGAAATCATGAGCCAGTAGGAAGAAAAATGGTATATCTTGACTTTGATGCAGATATACATGAATACAGGCAGCAGAGTCTGTGCCTGTCTGTATATATCAAATACATGATTATTCCTTAGGGGTTTAAAATAGAAATACTACTATTGAAAAGTGGTGAAACATATAAAGAAAAAATATAGCAACTGGTGGTATTAATGAGTTTTTGAATTATTTAACGTAAAACTCCTTTTCTTCCAGGTAAGAAGTGCACATATGGGCACAAATGTAAATATTACCACCCAGAACGTGCAAACCAGCCTCAAAGGTCAGTAGCGGATGAGCTTCGAATAAGTGCCAAATTATCTGCTGTGAAAACTATGAGTGAGGGAGCCTTGGCCAAATGTGGCACAGGGCCATCCAGCTCCAAAGGAGAAATCAGTTCTGAAGTGAAACGCATTGCCCCAAAACGTCAGTCAGATCCAAGCATTAGGTCAGTAGCTGTGGAGCCTGAGGAAAAGTTATCAGCAGCCCGGAAGTCCGAGGCCAGCTCTGTCCCGTCTCTGGTTTCTGCATTAAGTGTACCAACGCTCCCTCCACCAAAAAGCCATGCAGCTGGTGCATTAAATACTCGTTCTGCAAGCAGTCCGGTGCCAGGTTCCTCACAGTTCGTACATCAGAAATCCTCACTGGAACATATGTCCAGTGTGCAATATCCTCCTATACTAGTCACCAATAGCCATGGCACCTCAGTTAGCTATATTGACCAGTATCCCAAATATGAATCACTGGGGGACCATGGCTATTACTCCTTACTCAGTGATTTCTCCAACTTAAGCATAAGTAGTATCCGTAACTCAGATTATTACGGGGCTGATATGGACCAGGGGATGTATTCTAGAAACTCAAGCCCCTGTCCTGACAATTGCTTAAGCCATACAAGTAATGATTCTTATTCCTCTTACAATGACTTGTATCTGGGTGTAGCAGATGCCAGTCCAGAAGACAATGTGAAGAGCCACAGACTGCCATCGAAAAATCGTCTTCAGCCTTTCCCTCATGGTTACCATGAAGCCTTAAATAGAGGTCAGAGTTACGGAACTGAAGAGCCTAAGCAATCCCTTCGCAAACAGTCAGTTTCCCACTTAGGCCTACATGCCCAGCATCCAGTTGTTGGAGCACGGTCCAGTTGTCCAGGAGAATACCCTGTGCCTCAAAATGTTCATCCATCAACTGCACAACCAAGCCGTGCCTTGGTGATGACAAGAATGGACAGTATTTCTGACTCACGGCTTTATGAAAGTAACCCGACAAGGCAGAGGCGACCACCTCTCTGTCGAGAGCAGCATGCCAGCTGGGATCCATTACCATGTGCATCAGACTCTTACACTTACCACTCATATCCACTGAGTAACAACCTCATGCAGCCATGTTATGAACCTGTAATGGTAAGAAGCATGCCTGAGAAGATGGAGCAACTCTGGAGAAATCCCTGGATTGGGATATGTGGTGAGCCACGGGAACCTCATATCATCCCAGAACATCAGTATCAAACATACAAGAACCTCTGCAATATTTTCCCTCCAAGCATTGTTCTTTCTGTGATGGAAAAGAATCCCCATATGACAGATGCACAACAGCTGGCAGCTATGATTGTTGCCAAATTAAGAACAGGGCGTTAGAAGAGTACAGCCTCTTTTGGATAAATGAAACTGTACAGCACATAGGAGCCAGAGAAAAACTTACATGAAAGAAGAGGCCAATCTATTGTAAATATTTTCTACTAAGATAGTATAAAATTCTGTACACAGTAGCAATCATATATACGCTGAGGCACTATATAAAAGTTGATTGTATTGCAAATTTTAAGATTTTAAATATAGGGATTTTTAATAGTATTTTATAGGAAATGCATACCTTGGTGCATGGATAGCTCACGAAGAACTATAAGGTCACAATCAGTGTCTCAAAGCTGTAACTACAAAATTAGTGTTAGCAATTATATTGCATGTATTAGTGTACACTTACAATTTGCATATAAATACCTAATCGGCCTCTAAAAGTATGCTCTATACACACCCAGATGACTTTTAGGGTTTCAGCTTTGTCATTTGACACAGCCTACTGGCATCTCAAGTATTGAAGAAAAAGTAAATTTGATAAAAATTTAAATTGTTTATAAAAGGAAAAACTGATCTCAGTTTTTCAGTGTCAACATGGTTGTTGGTACTTAAATTTCAGAACTGTTCCTCAAGAGTTTGAATAACTATTACATTGTTCAATATGTTGGCTCAACCCAACAGAAGCCAAATACTTTATTAAATTAGGACCAAAACATTAAGGAATGTAAAGGCATGAGTACCATTCAGTAAACTGAAAAGTTTAACTGTAGCTTCTCTCCAGAATCTCCTCTCAAATGTGCAGTAAGCAGCTGCTGGCCCAAATGACTAGACAAGCTGAAAATAAATTGTCAGTATTATGTAAACTGGATTACTCAGCTTGAAGCAGCAAAAACTGGATGTTAACATGGAAGTTCATCACTAACTACAGCCCTTCCTCTGGGAGCAAGGATGGTGTTTGAGTGAGCCTGACATTCAAGATGGCTGTACAAGATCAACTTCAGAAATGGTGGAGGGGGAAGGCTGCTTCTTGGAAAGAGATGCTCCAGTTTGGGTTTGTGGCAAAGCTGTCCTGGTTTTTGCTCTACAGATCCACGCAAAGGTGTGCATTTGCCTCGTGAAGGCTTTTAGAGTTCCTGTTTCAACAGGTGAGATAATTTTGTGTGGCATTGTTTGCGCAACTGGTATCTTGCTCAGGGTGGGAACCTTTGTAGCTAAATGTCTCCAAAAGAGGCGTTTATTGGTTTTTTTAAGCTGCACTGACTGTACGCCCTTTTTTGAATCCACTGTATATTTCAACATTTTGAACCATGACTAACTCGACATGTCTCGAGCTAGGACTTGTTGACTTCTACTGTAGTTTTTTCATGAAAGTTGAGAAGGCCTGGTTTATGGCCTTTTGTTTCTTCATGAGAAGGTGTGACACTGCCTAAATGTTTCTTACTGTGAAACACACAGAACGTGAGGCTGCAGTCAGGGTTGTTTCTGGTGTTTTGATAATGGCTTGCATGCTGCTTTCTAGTTATCTGTTTGTCTGAGAAACAAAGTTTATCATTTCCTCCACTTGTGTTACTGTAGTGGTTGGTTTGATTCAAAATATCTTGTGGGCTCTTTATCATGTGCAAAATAGGTTCCTGTTATATTAAAAAACCCACCAAATGAACCAACAAGAAACCACAATTATGGGTGCAACTACAGTTAATTTACTGACATTTGATAACTGTATCATTTCACACAGGATAAATATTCTTGTGTTGGTACAGGTGACATATATAATGACTGTGTCATTATGTATTTGAAATGAAGTAACTTGAAGGTGATTCTGTACTTAACACTTGGTGTTTAAAAATAACTTAAGTTTTAATTAGTTGGTTATTCTCTCTGTTAGTGGGGAAAAAAAAATCCAGACACTTACAATAATTGGGGGAAAACAGATTTAACTCTTGACCAGTTTTCAAAAACATTTCATATTTTTAATTTGCAATTAATTCTTATTCTCTTCTCTTGCATGGTATAAGCAGCTGAGAGCAATGCCTCAAATAACCAGAAATGACCTTTTGTTTGTTGATACAAATTGTATCTCTTTTTCTTGATTGTATAAAAACTGTGTATAAAAAAAAATAATCTCTAGATTAACTTCAGTATTACATTTTCACCACAATGTTTGTGACACCATGTGTCACAGGGAAGTAGCCCATGAGTAATTATGGATCTTTTTTTATTTAAAATGGGCACTTGTAGTTTATAGACAAACAGGGACAACTTTTCAGAACCAGGTTATTATGTGCACAAATACTGTGTGTACACCTCAAAGCATTACATAGGTATCTTCAGTCTATTTATTAAGCAGATACATTATTGCACTAAACTTTATGTAAAAATGTTGCTGTTAACTCATCTGCATGTGTTTAAAATGTAACAGTAATTGCTATAGACCCTATTTTATTCTAACCAATTAATTTATAAATTATTTAGGTATGAGATGAAGTTTATTGTGCACTCATGTTTTCCATCCTGCACGGAATTAAATATTTGTATGCAGAAGAATGTTTGTTCCGTTTTTCTCCATTTATAAAGATAAGCTGTTTTAAGAGAGGTTTAGTAGGTGATTTTGATGTTTTCTAATGTGGGAAACTCAACAGAGATTTCTGTATGAAGTGCTGGGTGGCGTACAGAGATATCCATTTTTGTTGGATTTGTCCAGTCATTTTAATTTCCACTAACCTTTGTTTTACTGATGGAAGAATTCCTTTTTAAACAGTGGGAGTGCTGTGCAAATACAAACCCAGCATACTATTTCCCTAAGGCACTTCAAAGGCAAATTGTCTTATTCTAAGAAGCTATTGGCATCTATCATGCATAGTTACAGAATTGGACATGTAGCCTTTTGGAAATAACCTGCAAATTTTGTGCTTTTTTAGTCCTCCTTACAGGTAATGAAACTTTTCTATGTGATTTAGTCTTTCCTGATCAACTACTTTAAGTGATAATTTGGTCATCCACACCTGTTTTCAGATATGTTTACAAGAAGTTCAAAACACTGACACATTCATTAATCTTTAGCGCATAAGTTTAGATTTCTTCTTACATGGAAGAGTTGATCTTATTAACACCTGATCATTACTGTCTATATTGTAAATATAAGACTTTGTATAAATGCTCTTTTTTAGAGCATGATATTTAAATGTTTTTAAAACTGTAAAAGAACAGTTCTAGAAACTATATTTTAATAAAATCCATGAAAAAACAATTCTAGATGAGGGGGAAAAATGTGTGAAGGTAAAATCATGGACTACTGCAGTTGACAAGAGTTAAGCAGTAGATTTTAGTGCTTTACTGGAGTCAGAGCATTCTCTGGGAGTTCTGATTTACTTATCTTTCATCTTCAGCTATATTACTTTCACATAATGTGTCACTTAAAAGTGTGTAACTTTAAATTCATAAATCAAAAACCAAATGCTTTATGGGATGTCAGTCTAAATTATTTAATGTTTTTGTAAGAATTGTTAGTAATATAGTAAGTTGTACATGAGTTCACTGCTGTTAGTCCTGTTGTCATATTGAGCTGCAGTAGTTGGCTTTATTCATTTGTAGAATTAAACATTACTGTTTAATTGTTGTAAAATTTTATAAATCTCTTTGGGTTTTTTTGGTTGACCCAAATATAATGTAAGTCTTAATGACAAAATGAGTGAAAATGGATGTTAAACCAGTATGTGGTATTCTTAAATCTCTGTGGTGGTAAGTGGGCACTGCTCTAGTTGCTGCAGCATGTAATTTATTTACTAGCATGAGTCTGTTTAGCTTTTGTAAAAATGCTTTAGCTGTAAACTTAAAAATAGGTGTGGAGTGTGGTTGCTTAGAACAAACAGAAGGAGATTCATTGAAAAAATCAAAACCAAAAATATCTAAGTAGGTGAGTTTCCCCCTACAGACTCCTAATGCCAGTTTGTCTGAAATTGTCCATTTTGGCATTTTGTTCAAATAATAAAGTTAAAAATACTTGGTGACATGTATGCATACTTGATCTATATCAACCTGCAAACAGGAACATTTGATTATTGTAATTTTTAAAACTCCACACTAAGGTGAAGGAACATGGCTCATTTCTGTGAAACTTTGTTCCGAAGTTGAAATATTACTTGACCTTGACTTGCCAAAAATTTACCTGAAGCATTAGTACTCTAGGACTTGTAACAGTCAGATCTTTAGATCTGTCACAGTTACTGCAACGGTGAGTGTTCAGCTTTCATACTCCTCTTATGTACCTATCGCTTGTTTGTGTGACAGAGCCCTTACCAAGTGTATTTCCTGCAATATTTCAACTGGAAAAATAGAATTGCACCACCACGTAAATTATTCTTATGCCAGTGTTTGGTTAGCCTTTGAAGAGTCATTATACAATCTTGCTGATTTTGGTCTGTATTTAAAGTTTGTAAATGTATTAAAAGAATTGCAAGAATCTAAAAGAAGTATAGGCTATCACCTATTCCCTTCTGCTCTATGTAAATGTTTTGCACAATTATTTAATAATATGAAATATGTTATAGTTTATATATATAAAAAATTTTGCTTATTTAATAAAACTGAAAGCCATTGGATTATTTGTTTCTAGCTTTTTATTTTTCAACCCTCTTTAGACAAGACCCCCAAAAAGCTTTTTTGCCCGAAACAACTGTTGCAGTCTGTCCAAGTCATTTATTGGTAATTTTTTTAGCTGATTGCCTGAAAAAATCCCAGATTCTCTGTGTGGGGTAATGGCAGATACACAGGGCAGTAACTACAGCTGATCAAGGTCCTCTAGTAGTAGTAGCAGCACATGATCTTACCGAGTGCACTTCTTCCAAGGGGGAAAAAAAGCTACAGCTGGTACAGTATTTGCCAGGACCACACATTCCTATTCGAACTGTTATGCTTGTTTGCAATACAAAATACAGTAATTGAAGTAATTTCATACTCAGCTAAATAAAAGTAATAAAAGAACAAATCCCTTTCACTCAGAATTTTCTAAATAAGCTTAATTAACTTCTGGGAAAAAGAAGTATTTCTAAAAATATTTGGAAGGGGAAGGGCTTCCATGAAAAATCCCTCATAACAGAAAGTTTATTTCCTTTTGCATTGGCACTGCTTGCTTTTAGAGAAGGAAATGTGCAATGCATCTTCCATTTTTGGATGCATGGTAACAAGCAACTGCAGTGTAGAGCAAGATAACAAAAAATCTAGAGAAGAAGGAATAAAGAAATAATACATTCGGGACATCTAGCTAAGCCTTTACTTGAGAACCTGTCCAAAGCATCCACGAAGCTGCTCTTCTAAACATTTCAACCCTATGCAATGTACTGCTAAAGTCGTATGTCCCTTTTTGTATCCCTTCCTACTGCCATATTATTCTTTCTGTTTAGTTTGTAAAACCTGCAAATTATTAGATGGACTCAGAGAAAGCCTCTGTTTTACCCTCTAGCAGATGCACTCTAACAAATTCTTACCGAGGAGTCCTGCAATAAATATACACTTAAACTCCTGGGTTTTTCTGACAGGTTACCACAGAAGCCTCTTAAGTTCCAAGAACCTGTAATACAGGTAAAGAAAACGGAATAGGAAAAACTATCTGGAAGCCATTTTTCTCAACAACTTTCCAAAAGGTACTTTTTCAGTCCATTTCTGCAGTCATCATACCAGCTCTCAGCAAACACCACAGTATTGGTTATGAATATCAGCAAAATCATCAACAGAAGTAACATGAAGCAAAACACTTCAATCAAAAAAGAGACAGTAGTGGCTTCAAGACTATCACTTGAAAAAACATTGTGACAAAAACATTTCAAAGGTATATTTATGTATCTCAGTACATTCAGCCATGCTCTAGCTAGGATTGATCCCTGAAGCTTCATTGAAATCCTAGAAAGATGAAAACTGGTAAAATCACTCCTCCAGGACAGCATCACTGAAATAAGAAGGGCTCAATAGTCTTGCTATTGAGGGCCAGAGGACACTTTCCAGAGTGAAAACTGAGAAACGGCATCCAGGAGCAAGGTTTGCCTTCAGTTAGTTGTATTTATTAACTATTTGGCAAACTTCAACTGGTTAAGCAAGACAATGGCTACTGTACATGCAACTTAAAACACAACACCTTTATAAAACAGTGATTTTACATGGTAAAAATCAATAAATCACAGCAACAACTTCTCCTGACTATTTCCCCACCACCATTACTAGATTTCCCACACCACTTAACTTGTGCAATACTAAAAGTCACAGAGCACTCTGCTGCTGTCTCAGAAAAGTTGAAGGCCACTTTTTATTTTATGGAAGTCATTCTGGGTCCACAACAATCCTCCTGTCATGGGAATATTCAATTCTGCAGAGCTGTGAGGAAAAGAATAAAGCACATAATCACTAGGCTGATTTAGAAGCTTACATCACCAAAGTAATTTTGATAGCACTTTATTTCCAAAACATTCTCATTTTTAGCTCTGAAACATTTATCTGCTGAAATGTCCTTAGTTTTTTAATCAGTTTATTCCAGAGAGGCAATAGTCCTGAAACATGAAAGGTACAAGGCACAAACCAAAAGAAAGGTGACCAGGTACTAGCAATTTTGAGGGAGAAATGACTGCAGAAATAACCAGAGAACAATTTTCATCTGAACCTTCATCTGTCCTTTGCAGCTAGGAATACAAGCTCATCAGGTGAAATGCTAACACAGCAAGCAATTGACATGAGAACAGTCTGTCACAAATCTTAAAATGCTTATCCTGTACACTGATACTACCCATTTCTATGGCTTTAGAAAAAAGTCATGGGACTTAGACATGCAACCCCTAAAGCAACAGCAAGTCAGCAACTCCACCCTCAGAAAACTCTCCAAGTGGTCATTATTGCCAAATTTGTTCCAGCTGTCAGGTAAAACTGATGCTGGGAGCTAATAAAAAGCACATATGTTTATCACAAAACCCAAACCATCTGCCTGAGGGATGACAGCAGCTATTCAAAGCTTCAGAGATTGCCTCAGCAACACTAAACGTGAACTTTGACAATACACATGCACAGCATAGACCAGAAAACCCAACAATGAACACAATCTTTTGGGAGGAAGGAATTGCAGAAGGACAAAGAAGGGCATTGCTTTTAGAAAGGGCGTGTCCCATTGCCTATGCTGCAGATGCTATTCCAAGCACCTTACAGATATTTTCAAAGTAAAATGTCAAGTTTTCACAATCTCTCATACCATCTTTCAGTACCTGCCTTCATGAGCCTGGCAGAACAGCTCTCTGCAGACAGAGAACTTGGAGGGCAGTACCAAAATTAAATAGCAAACACCCGTTCTGGAACAGGCCATACAAAAACCTTTGATGGGGAAGAAAAAACCCACACAGCTACAAGCCAGAGGACAAGGTTTCTGCACAGAAGAAAACGTTAAGCAGTCAAGAAAATCTGCTTATTTCTGCCTTGGGGAAGTCAGACCACCTTTCCAAAACCACATGTCCTTTGGCAAATGGAGATGCTGCTATGCAAGGGAAGTAAGAATAATGAACAAGCTGCCATTGTAGCACTCCTGATGAAACCTGGATTATTTCCAGGCTCTGCTTCAGGAATAAATCAGCTTCTGCTCCTTTCTATTTGTGGTAACAACAGGTTTTCCTCATGTTTCTTTCTAAGATTTTTTTTCTTGGCATCCTGCCAGGCTGTAATCTGAGTGGAACAAACTGTCTGCCCCTTTCCCCACACAAAGAGATGCAGAAACACATGTTACTTTTGGCCTGCTATGTGCTTTCTTATTTTCTGCATGAGTATTTTCTAGTAATACAAGCTGCATGACACATTACACTGTTCAAAAAACAGCCTGAAATGTACGTATCTGGCCTTTAGCTTTTTAGCCTGCAATTAATATACTATCAGTCCTCACTATGACTAAATCATATTTCAAAATGCAGTCTAGGCATCTTCCTCCAAAGGAACATAATGTTACTGATAAGGGAAGGTCAATTAATTTGATCCCATGGAAGATGGCCAACAGGATGGAGAAGAATGCAAGCCTTACTTTTTGGAAGATTTGAAACTGGAAGTTTGGAACCTGAACACAACTCTGAATATGTGAAAATATGAACACCTGCAAGATTTCTTCTCAGTGAAATACCCCAGGCTGCATGATTCTCAGTTTGTCACACTGCTACTAGATTGGGCCCACCAACCACAGAAAAGAATCATGGATTAGAAAGTTGTCCAATCAAGTGTTAAGGAAAATAACTGCAATTTGTTTCTATTCTGAAGCATTCCTTGGATTCAAATAATAGGAGACAGATTTATATGTATGTGATGAAACTGATTTGACAGCTTACACCATTCAAGTTCCTATGACTTAAAAGTGTGAAATACTGACCCTATTAAAACATCTACAATGGGATGGATAACTGGATAAGCTTCACTTAGTAACAAAAGTGATCTGACCAAAGCTTTATAGAATGCTCCCGTTATTTCCAGGACAAGCTGTGTTTCTTTACTGAGGTCAGATCTGCAGTTCTAAATTACTAGCTACAGCTCTAAAAGGTCACTGGGCACTGCCAGCCTGCTGAGGATCAGAGCCCCAGCTAATAAAAACACAAGTTGTCAAGCCTGCTGGGGCTGTGCTGATACCTGCTAAACAGCAGTATTTCATAATCCTTGCAATGTTTTTTTTTTTAAATGAGCAGGAGGAGTGAAGATAGAAATATTATAAGATGGCGTCCTCAAAGGATACCATTAGGGTTAGGTTAGTAAGTATTAGAGACAATAGCAGATATTCGGGTCAAACCATTTAAACAGAAGTAAAAAGGAAATCTCAGCCTTAATTTTTCACATGGTATAGTAAAAGGCACAGAAAGAGAAATGCATTTCATGGCTCAGGGGCAAAGTACCGCCCACACCATTACTCACTTTGTATTGAGAGACTTCCACTCATCCCTCACTGGCTGATCAAGCAGGGACATCATAGAATAATTATCCAACATGAGACCATCAGGGTCATCTGTCTGACCTGGGAGTTTCCCAAGAGGAAAGTCTTTCCATCGTACTTCATCTAGATAAAAACAGTACAAAACCAAGAAGTCCGAGTTTCCCAAAGAGATTGTCAAAAGACAAGATGACCCTCCCCAAGTCCACAAATACTGCCTCATGCAACTCAGCCATTCAGCAAATGATCTGAACCAATGTCACAGAAGCAGAGGACAGTTTTACTTCTGTTCTCAAAACATCCAGTTCTAACAAGCTGTTCACATCAGCATAACTAAGATCTCTTCTCCTTTTTTTTTTTACTTCAGAAAATTTCCCAGTGGATGGAGTACAAGAGTTCAGTCTTCTAGTGGCTGCTTTTTTTCCTTTAAATGCCATTTTGACTTCAACTCTTCTCCGCCAACTTCCTCCTCCTGTGTTCGAGTCCCTCCATGACTCATCCAAAATTCTTAGCTACAGAGACCTCCAACCCCCATGAGAAAGTATAGCTACTGTAACAAAGCTAACAAAACACTTGATACACTGTTTATTCCTTCTAAAAACTTGTCTTGCTCATTTCTGTTGTTTGCCACCATGTCATAACAACCACTTTCCCAGAGCATAGAACTTAGGTTCATAGACAAACTGTGCTTTCAAATACCCCCAAGTCTGACAAAGAGAAATCCAAGAAACATCCATATTTTCTTCACCATTCACAGCTGGCATATATCCTGCCCCATCAGTTGAATACACTGAAATTTCAAAGTTTGGAAAAGCCTAATAAAATAATGAGACAGTAATAGCATGCTCCTGGAAAACACACTCGCACTATTTTAAGAGCTTAAGAGAAATGACTCCTGCACATAAACGAAAGACTGGAAACTTCACATTTTTCAGTAATCTGGCATTTAGATTATTTTGAAGCACAATTTAATTATGGCCAGACCCAAAGGGCTGAGATGTCTTTGCATTTCAATTAACCTTTGTCAGTGATAGAGTCACTTTTTACCTGCGGTGATCTGCCAGGCGGACCCTTGCAGTGCTGCCCTTTTCTCAGCAATAGCCACCATGTTACCAGAATGAGCAAGTCCTTCCAAAGGATTTGTTTCAGTTACCATCTCCTCTTCCTCCTCTTCCACTTCCTCTACACCATCATCTCTCTCTAGCACATCTTCTTGTTTCTCTACAGTCTGCCCTTGATTTTTAACCTGATTTTCTTGCCTGGCTCTCCACTGTAAGCTCTCTATAGTATAAATTGGTTGTTCACTGCCATCTGAAGAGAGGCCTGGACTGGACAAAGGGGCACCTCCTTCTGTGTAAATGGAAGCAAGATAGAGAAGGTTCTTCCTAGAAGAACGTGGCAAGCGAGGTCTCATGATTGTGAGGATCCTAGAAAGGAAAAAGGGCAATGGAAAAGTCTTAAAAGGGTTGATAAATCTTCATCTAGAGCCTTTTTTGCTTTTAAGTGTTTGTTTCTCCAGGACAGCTGGCTCACATAGTTCATCTAACAGGCAAAATTTGATTATCCCCTGGTCAGTGGATGCTGAAATACTCCATCTTTGTGATTAAAATTAAGGACTTGGGATACTTCTAACTGAATTACTGCTTTGCTGTTTTCATGTATAAAAGTTAGGAGCTGTGGTAAATTCCTATCACCTGAATAAGCAGTCACATCTCTACCAAGCCACTTTGTTTCTGAACAGGTTGCTTTAAAAGCCTCCCCAGATAACCTCTGCTTTCATTCTGAAGGTACAATCATTTAGAATTCTTTTCCTTCTTCTCTTTATGTGCAATCAATGGGGAGATGAATAGCAGCAAGCATGGCTTTATATGCACCTGCTACAATTTCTGCCAGATCCAAAGAGAGGCAAGGGAATGCAGCTATAGCTCAGCGTATCACTAGGAAACCAAAGCTGTTACAGAGCACTGTTTGCAGTTCCCTTTCCAGGTCACAGGATCAAACTTACAGCTGAAGAAGATGTGGGGTTGCCCAGCAGGGAGCTTCCAAGCAACTGTCAGTCAATCTTATCCACTGCAAAGGGACTTTGTGCAGGAACAGCTCCTTCACAGACACCTGTTTGTTACAGTGTTGCCTTTTCTTCCCTTCAAAGAAGATAATGAAAACAACAGGGTGCTCAAAACTCATCAAAAACATACCCTTCATCCCTCTGCATTTTTACTGGAACACATCCTCAAATAAGCTGGCATTTTAACTCAAGTCCATGACCAGCTATATCGACCAAATACATCAAGGTTGTTACAAAGGACTTGGCAGTGCACGGGCAGCTCAGGTAGCTCCACAAGACCTGACCACAGTGCAGTGCAGACATTCCCAAGCTGGCCCTGAGCACATCACTCCGGACAGGAAAGCCACAAGATGTGTTTGAACGGTTTTATCCCAAATAAATGCAGTATACTGTATCTGGGACCCAGTATCATTCCAGATAGCTCTGCAAAGAGTAGATTGAACAGCTGGGAACTAGCACCACTCAGGGATCTTGGTACATCATAGATATGTTTAGCACTGAGTGAAAGCACCAAATATTAACCTATGACTGCCCGAGATACTGGCAAAATCTTTGTGCAGCCTGAGCCAGACCAGGAGAGGACAGAAGAGGCACCAAAATTAAGGGATGGAAACCTATGCAAGGATGCACTGTGTCACAGTATTAAAACCTTGTTAGCAGAATACCTGTGACACTGTATAATTAAGGCCCTTCAGTGCTCATCTCTGTAATGAAACATACAGTTTGCCAATTTTAAAAGTTCTAAGTCAGGAACTGAAAACAAAATATTACTTATTACTTTTGTGTAAGTTTAGAAGGCATAAAAATCCTGTGATAGGATCAATAAAGGACAGCAACACTATTTAGTATCCTATAAAGTCAGGCTTCTGCTAAGGGAGGAAAGAACTGGGAACAGGGATCTCATAACAGACTGCATATAACAGTGGCAGATAGCATATAAGGATGTTATTTCCTACAAGTATTGATATCTGGAAAAATTAGCACTTAAGAGCCTGATCCTTCCTGCGAGAAACTGGCTTTTCCTATCCTGAGGAGGCTGCAGCAAACTTACCAATAACAATTTCAATTTTTTGCTAAGAAATACATAACATGCACAAGCTGCACGTTGAAAAGTCTAAGAAATGCAACAATAAAAGCTTATGTTCACGTGACAAAATATACTAATTAGGCAACTGCACTTTATGTATAAAGGTTCCACCACTTTATTAGTGTAGGTTTACACTAGTACAGAAGAAACTCTTACGCTTTTTTAAACTCAGAAATTCCAGACACACTCACCAGCGTTTACTTTGGCAATGCCAGTCAGCAACTCAGAAATCCAGTTGATCAAGAACTGAGGCCGGAGTTCTGAAGAGTCAGAACATTCCTTCAACTCTATAAACATTTTCTCTATTAGGATCTGTGTAAAACTTCGTGAAAGGAGGCCTGACAGCAAAGGCTGCCAAAAGCAGTAAAATGTCGGGGGAATTTTGAATTGCCATACCTCTTTATTTGCTGCAATAAGAAGAAAAAACAAAACAGAGAAGCCAGAAATTGGTGCTTTGTAATTTTTTTATGAAATATAGGTGTGACACTCGCTTCAAACTAAAGAGGTTTGTTCTAAGGTGATTGATTCCAGCATTATTTCCTGAGGTCCTCACTGAAGCTGAAACTATTATTTTTCTTATACTAGGCAAGTAAAATAAGTAGCAATTTGATAACTAGCACAAGGAAATTATGAACACAGGAAAATCTACCTGTTTTGCTAATCCCTTTCCAGTTTCATCTTATTTCTTGTATCATTAAGAACTATTCTGTCTAAAAACATACTGCAAAGACAAGGTTCATTGAGCAAAGCAACATAAAATCAAAAAGCTTTTACATTTTTCTACTGTTATATAGTCATGGAAATTTGAGAACCTTTCTTGGAAAGTTCTTTGGCTGTGAAATAGGGGATTTATTTATTTTCATTCCCTCTAGGTGCCTAATTCTCTTGCAAACAATAAATGCAACTCCACACATATGGGCAGCAGCTTGGAACTATGATGCAACTGGTCAACGAGGCTCAAAAAACCCCATCCATTTTGATTTGTTTCAAATATTCAGTGTAGAAAAGAAACTAGTGGGAGTTCCTGAAATCAGCAACTATTGCAGAAAAGGGTAGAGATGCAAGCCTTGAAAGATGTTTTGGCTAGATATTCAGTGCTGAAGAGCTATCCTTCCATCCTAAGAGACTTAGGCAAAAGCAATAGGTAAGCATGGCCATAAGGGGTTCTGCAGAACAGGGCAAAAGATATTTAAGGACCCAGATAGAATATGCAGACAATCACAGATTTCAATATAATGAGAAAAAATGAAAAGACTTGGTCATAACACTAGCTATGCATTTTCTACTTGCATGGTGCATAGAACACTAACCTTCATACTTGATATTTAGCATCTTCAGACAATCCATCTTTGGGATGAGAAAGCCATCACTGAGAAGAGCTTCAGCCACTGTCTCCCTAGAGCAGAGAGACTTATTACTGCCACTTACTCCTTTACCTATCAAAACACCACTTGCACCAGTTCTGAAACAAGTTTGACAGCCAAATACCTGGAACTGTGAGGACGGAATGGAGAATTTTTTGTTCGAACAAAAGATCTGGTAATGCTGTTCTTGTACAGCATATATATTTATATTCAACACATAAGGAGTTACAGCTCTTATCTGCAACATTATACTCTCTCCCCTCTACAGTTACACTGATCAGATTTCTCAAAGTGGGTCAAGATCTCCATGAAAATTTATATGGTAATAAGAAAGTCTCAACACACTAGGTCCTAGAGGCTCTGTAGTAATAGAAAGATAGAAAATATAGAAAATGCCAAGTATTGCCCTGAAATTTTTAAGAATTCTAAAGGTTACTGTGAAATCAAAATCTCTACAGGGTTGTTGGGAGTTTTTGAAGACACTGAAGATGCTGCATGCCTTGGGGCCAGCATCGCTAAGTCTGGGAAAACACCTTGGAGACCATCTGGCACAAGGAATACTGCTTGTTAGCACAGATCAACAACTCAGTCCTCAAAGATGTTGAGGAAACAGACTAACTGCTTTCTCCATGATCGAGTATAGGACATTATGAAAAGACAATTTAATAGGTCTACAGCCTAGTTCAGCACTGTACCTTTCACCTCTGTTCTTTATCAGAGACATACCTGTTTTCCTGCATCAGGTCTTTGATCTGAGCCAAAATCCAGTCCACTTCTGAAGAGGAATCAGACCACAACTCTCGAGACTTTGAAACAGACTGCATAGTCTGCATAACCTGAGTGAAGGAAAAATTCAAGCATTAATAGAAAATATACTCCCATGGCAAACACAAAAACATTATTGCTATGACAAGAAGATGCACACGCCACATGTACTTCATCAACAGCACTTGAAAAACTTCACAAAAGTTCCCCTTCCTTGGCATCTCAAGTAAGTACAGATCTCCTTTATAAACAAAGTGTTCACATTAGGAACTGTCACAGCTCAAATTGTTTGTTCTCTGTAGTGAAGATTTTCTTTGGCAAGCCATGTATGACAACATTAGCAGACAGACCTGCACAAGGAACTAAGACAACAAGGAAGAGAAGACAAATTGCCCAAGAAAGAAAAGAGAATTAATTAAAGTGGTGATCATCAGAGTGCACTTACACGAAACTGCTCATTCTTGTAAGATATCAGAACATCTCTGACTTTTTCTAGAAATAAACATAAATATATCATTTAAGCAGAAGATCAACTATGTAAGGGAATTTTGTATCTGAGGAAGCTGCTTAGTTTTGCTAAATTTACACTCAAGGAAGGCGTCAAATGAAGCCAGCAATTCTGTTCAGACAACAGAGGGAAGACTCCCAAAACTCTCAGACTTTTCCAGCAACATAAATTTTCTCAAGTGGGGCTGAACCACGATTTCCATATTTTATCACTAACAGTAGCCAAAGACAGGTAAGTTAGATAAACCCAGACAGCTCAAAAACAAATCCCTAAATAGATCAGTGTAGGAAGAAATTGTTCCCATATGCAGTTTATGTTCTGATGCATATTTGTATTCCTAATACTTGCATTTTGCATCAATTGCAACAGCGCTACAGCTATTCACAAACCAAAGTGCTACAAATTTGGAGAAATACTACCAAACCAGTCAGTCAACCTCAAGGGCAATCTACCAAGGCCCAAAGAGGAATCCCAAAATCTGAGCTGAAGGTATATCTTTATGCTGGAAGATGACATATTTAAACTGCTTTCTCCAGTTCATCTAATCCTTGTATCTGCTATTGGTCTAGGAACACCTGCCATGGAATTCCTTGTGTTTCTGATGGGCCTCATGCTGCGGGGTTTGAATCTCCCATCCATCACTGTCCAACTCTGCATTTGCTTCCACCTCTTCCTGCTCTTCTTCCTCATCCTCATCCTCACTTTCTTCACGCAAGTTATTGCCCAGCTGACGGCTCCAATACATCTTTCGTAGCCAGTCCAGCACAACATCACAACCTAATGGAGAAGAGAAAACATTATCTTCTCAGTGAGAATTTCTTTGTTACGGCAAAAAATAATATAGGTGGTATATTGCTAACTTGTATTATGAAAATAAATACTACTAACCAGTTATGAACCCTGAAAACACAAAAAACTTCATTAATGAAAAGGTGAACAAGTTAAAAAAAAAACCAAACAAACAAAAAAACAAACCAAAACCAACCCCAGAAAGAAACCAGGAATAAAAACCCAAAATCCAGTATCACATGCATGGTAACTACCCCTCATTATTTTGGAGAAAGGAAAAAAAAAAAAAGATTGGACACTGCTATGGCACTGCACCTTGCTCAAGGTAGGTCAAACTTAAGCAGTAACTAGGTCCCTGCAGTGGCATTCTGATGAGAAAATGAGTCAGTACTTTAGCATCACCATGGTCAACATAGCATCTACAACAATAACATAAATTTTTTTGTGCAGGGACTACACTATGCATACATCAGATAGCATGGAAAGAAAATGCCTTTACTTCCAACAGCATTTTCCCAATTCAATCTAAGGACCCTGCTGAAGATTATTTAGCTGGCTTCTCCATCCTTTACCCAAAATTCCCAGGAATCTCTTCAAATGCTATGAGCTGGTCATTCATTCAGGTCTGCAGTATCTACATTTCTCCCTAAATGGGATTTTTTAAGAGTCTTAGGTATTGCTAAACCATCAGGAAAAGCTTTTACCTATTTCCCCAAGATGAACTTCCTGTGCTGTAAAAAAGCAAAACCACCAAACTCTTGTTTCCAGTAATTTTTTTCAGGGATAGAAGAAAGCCTCTTAACATCTGTCCTGTAAGGAACCACAACCTGGAGCCAGTGGACACAGTTCAGCTACCCCCACAGGGCAGTGGCAAATCCTCCCAGTATCCGATACCACAACTCTCCCTGCCAGGACAAGCGCACTGCCTGTCCTGCAGCACCCCAAAATGAAGGTGGGGTGCTCCCCTCAGGGCCTGCAGCACTGGCACTGCCACCCCAAGCATGCCTCAGGCCACCCCTCCCAATGCCACCCACTGGTGGCACTCACCCTTGCGGCACAGAGCCAGCCGCGGCAGCTTCCCGTGCGTCAGCTCATGACGGAGGTCCACAACCCAGATGGGGATGTCCACCTGCAATAACAGCCAACACATGTTACCCCTCTGTTTCCACTGCATCAGGCCACACCTGCATGCAGCCCTGCAAAGCTGCAGAGAGCCTCTGCCTAAGTGGGAACAGCGCCTTCCCAGCCACTCCTGCACCGTAGTTCCCCTGCTTCCCACTTCAATAATGGGCCAAGATCCCCCAATTCTCTGATGCCAGTCCTCCTGTGGTCTAGGACCCACACAAACTTGCATTTTACAGTTTAAGTTTTTCAGTGTTACATGCAACAACAGATTTCTTTTTAGACAGAGGTGTTACATGTAATTTAATGATCCTGAGAAGCAGTTCAATTATATTTAAATGGATGAGACATGCTGGATAACTATATATCAAAGACACAAATAATATCATATATAATACTCAAATTTACACAATAATTTGCATGCAATTTTTTGCAACTTCCCTGAGGACAACTACCTTAAACCTTTAAAAGTCTCCTACCATAACTACCTTTATGCAAGACCTTTGCTTTTAAGCTTGATCAGTTTTAAAAAGTGAGAAGCAGAACTTTTCTCAAAAACCCAGGAAAAAAATAAAAATCAATTCAACATTCTCATGCAGGGGCCCAAACCTACACAGAAGAGTCTCAAATACTGTCTGTCCTTCACTGTCAAAACTTGTTCAGTCCCAGGTATGGTGCTCAGTGCAGCTGGCAGTAAAAGGACTCAAGTTGGTCCTGCTACTACAATTACAGCTTGAACCTTCCCTCCTCCACACACAAGTGGAAAAGCTCACCTGGAGACACAAGATTAAAATACCTGCAAATGTGTTTTTTATGTATAACCTTGCTTGTCAAAGACTAGAATTTATAAACCACAGATTTAGCTCTTTTTCCTATCTCAGTAGCTAAGAAAGAAAAATGTGTAACAGTATGTCAAGTGGGACTACATACATGTAAATCAAGACTTTTGATCACATGTGATTCAAAAACCTTTAATGATCATCAGCCTTTGTTACTCTTATTGTGACTTCAAAGAACAAACTTTTAGATCCAGTTGCAATAAGGCTGTTTACAACTTTGCACCTGGAATAAACTAGCATCTATATTATTTTGGCTACAAAAGAATGACCCCCTACAATTTCCTTCACTCAGTGTTGTTGTTAATAACCAAAACACATCTTTCTGTATAGACATAAATTATCAAGCAACTCTTATTTAATATTTACCTCTCTGGCTAACTGTCTCAGAGGAATGCTGACCATCTTCTGTTTCCTTTCTGTGATCAAGTTGACAAACCTGCATGCAGGTTACAGAAAAAATAAATCACTATCAAGAGCTGCAGAGAAGCTTGGAACTCCAGAGATAAACTCCCCACGCGCTGTACAACCCTGTGGTCCCAGAGACACAAAGTGAACTTGGACAGTTTAATAATGACATCTGTCCAGGTCTTTCTCTCTCTCTCTCAAAGCACACAGGCCTGCAGAGCCCTTACCTTACAAGAGCCAGCCCATAAGAGAGGATGAGCTCATGTGACTTCAATCTGCCAGATGAATCGAGGACCTTACAACGGATCAGTTCTGCCGTGCAGTCCACTGCAAGAGGCATTTTTGGACCATACCTGGAGGCAAAGGAAAACCAGGTGAGCAGTCTCACACAAATACACTCACCCTGTAAAAATGGCAACTTTCCAACTATGTTTTGTGTTCTGTGGTACATAACAGCCTGAGAAACGGTATGCTGAGACAGAATCAAAGGCTCTTTCCGGAAGGCTTCTATTGGAACAGAGTGATTACACGGTTACTCCTAAGCTCACGTTAAATGAGTACTTACTGGTAGAAAGCACATACACAAGATGCATTACCTGGGCGGGTCTTGTGTACGGATGCAGCAGGGGCAATTTGGGGGCCTTGAATATGCTCACCGCCTCGAGAAATCAGCCCGTGAAGTTGCAGGCATGCGGGGCTTCTACCTCGCCTGCTCCCACGGGGCCACCGTGCTCTTGGCATAAGCTACGTGCCCGGAGCTTCCCGCAATGGAGAAGGTGCCCTGAAAGACGGGGCCGCCTGCCTGGCTGCACCGGCGGCCTGCACACACAGCCCCGGCCGCGGAGCTGCTCCGCTGGGGAGCCGCGCCGGGTCCTCGGCGGCCGCCGGGCCCAGGACCGCGAGCGCCGGGCACAGCCTGGGCGAAGGGCACAGAGGGGCCGCTCCAGGGACAGAAGGGCAGCCCCGAGAGCCGCATCCCGCTCCCCGCCCGCGGCCCGTACCGGCTCTTCCATGCCGAGACGCGGTCCAGCGCATCCTGCTGCAGCCGGCTGTCCCCGCAGTACAGCCCCACCATCACCTGGTCCCACTCCGCTCGGCCCCTCCACGCCACCACCGTTCGCAGCGGCTTCAGCCGCCTGCGGGCCGGGGACGAGCTCGGCCGCCCGCGGCGCCAGCCCGGGCCCGCACGGCCCGACATGCCGCCACCGCTAGCGCCGCTCCTCCCTCCCGCCTCCCTGCGGGCCGCCCCCGCCCTGCGCGCTCTGCGCCGCTTCCGCTTCCCGCTCCCGCCGCGCTCGGGGCGGGTGTGGCCGCCTGAGGGCTGGCTGGCGGGCCCCGGGAGTGCCGGAGGGCGGTGGGGCTGCCGTGGGGATCCGCTGCGGCCGGAGGGGCTCGAGGCGAGTGCAGAACAGGCGCATTCTCCCCTTGTGCAGCTGCGGGGAGCTGAGGGACGGCGAAATGTGTCCTGAATCAGGGCGAGGGGAGCCTTGCGAGAAAGCATAGGACCATCCCCAACGGCCGCACCATGTGCCCGAGAATGTTGTCCAAACGCTTCTTGAACTCTGTCAGCCTTGGTGCTGTGACCACTTCCGTGGGGAGCCTGTTCCAGGGCCCAGCCACCTTCTGGGTGAAAAGTCTTTTCCTAATAGCCAACCTAAACGTCCCCTGACTCGGCTTCATGCCATTTCCTTGAGTCACTGGTCATGAGAGTGAAGAGATTGGTACCTGCCCCTCCACTTCCCCTCGTGAAGATGTTGAAGAGCACAATGAGGTCTGACCTCGGTCTCCTCCAGGCTGAACAAACCAAGTGACCTCAGTGCTCCTCATAAAGCTTCCCCTCCAGACCTCTCCCCTTCCTCATGGCCCTCCTTTGGATGTCCAAAACTGCACACAGTACTCAAGGTGGGGCAAGCACACTTTCTGGTCAAGAACTTTTTTCTAATATCCAACCTAAACCTCCCCTAACACAATGTCAGGCCATTCCCTTGGGTCTTGTCACTGGTCACCAAAGGGAAGAGATCGGTGCCTGCTCCTCCTCATGAGGAAGTTGTAAGCCGATGAGGTCTCCCCTCAGTCTCCTCCAGGGAGAACAGTCCAAGTGACCTCAGCCCTCCTTATACAGGTTCCCCTCAGGGCCCTTCACCAGTTCTTGATTTTTATGTAATGTTGGGGAAGATGAAACAGGAAAGCCTTGGAAATATGATTGCCTGACAAAAGATTTTGGGAATATGAAAACTACAGGCAACATCGAAATGAAAGCCACTTTTGAAATACCAGGTCTTAGTTACTGAACAACTAGAAAACAATGGTATGGCCACTGAAGTAATCCCCTCTTGATGGAACAATACCCTCTGCTTGCAAACAGGTCCAAGGGTCAGAGCAGACCCTACTAGCTCAGCAGAAGGGGTCCAAAGAGTAGTTTTTAGAAGTTAAGATGTAACACTCTATGGTAATATAAGAACTCTTATAGGCTGTATGTAAATGCTATAGGATTTGTATCTTGTATTAGACTGGTTAGTGACAATTAGAATATTCAGTGCAGAAGATGATTTATTGTATTGTAACCAGGACTTCAGACATTCTCATTCTCATTCTCATTCTCACTTCTATTCTTTCTCTCTTCTATTCATTCCTCTCTTCCACTTCTACTCTTGCTCCTACTCTCTCTCTCTCTCTCTCACCCGTTCACTCTCTTGCTCTCTTGGGCCTGCTCAGAGCTGAGTCTACCAGCTCTGAGCAGTGCCCCAATACCCACGCCCTTTACAATAAACCGGCTGTGTCCCAAGACCTGCCTATAGAGATCTCTCGTCTCCATCCGTCACCGTCTACATCCGGCCGTCCCAACCAGAACCTCAGAACCCCCTAAACCTACAATGTAACAAGGTCACTGGGCTACTAGCCAAAATATCTATGTGTTTTTGTTGTTCAAAAAGAAGTACATAATCTACACTACTCAATACCATTTTAATGTAATTTACTTTCTTGAGGGATAGATATAGATTAGGAATATTTCTCTTTTAACTGAATAGTCTCATTATGTATGTTTAATTTTAAAATAACTAAAGTTTTTGAGGGATAAAAAAACCTACATCACATTATTTGTACAGCAGGATGATGTTCTAAGATTATTTTGTTTAGGAAGTAAAAAATTCAGTATACAATAACATTTAAGTGTTTAAATTTCATTAAGGTTGTATTTTGATTTCGTTTTGATTAAGTTTTGTCTACATGTATGATTTTTCTGTTCACAATAGCATTCTAATACTGCTTTATTTTTATTGAAACATGAGGTAGCTTCCCTCTAGTCCAGTACAATTATAATGAATTAGTTTTTGTCTAAAGTGAAAGAAAAAACATTGCAAACACAAAGCCCATGAGAAGTTGGAGAGGCAATGACAGTTGGTAACATGCTTTTATTTTGA
Organism: Corvus hawaiiensis; assembly: GCF_020740725.1. NCBI lineage: Eukaryota > Metazoa > Chordata > Aves > Passeriformes > Corvidae > Corvus > Corvus hawaiiensis. The sequence continues at coordinate 6,887,924 of NC_063226.1, read as the reverse complement.
ATCAGAATAAAAAATCAGAAACTGGATATATCTTAAGAATCAGATTGTCAGGATGCAGTGGGGGCCAGCAATACCTGGAAGGTCAGTCAGTGAGCCAGAATCCAAGCACCAAACCAAAACTGCTGGAGCAGGGTCCTCATCAGCCAGGGCCTAGCTACACAGTACCAGGTGAGGTGTGCTGAACAGGGCATACCCAGAAATGGCCACCAGATTCAGCCAAGATTCCTCTCATCATGAGGCAGATCTGTGCTGACGAGGAGTGAATCTGCAGGCCCCTATTAGGATCACATCCAGTGATGGTTTACCAGGGTCACACAGACCAGTGATCACCTGTTACATCCAGAGTGAAGCAATCACTTTGATAAGACCACAATGAGACATTTTGATTGAGTAAAACCATTTGGTTGCAATAAAGACAAAAGAAGAGAAAACATCTACATGTTTAACATGAAGATACAATGTGTTGATACAGATATAATGTCCAAAATAAGAAAGATGTAATGAGGCATTTTTAGCTCATGAAAATCTTTCTATCTTTATCTGTTAGAAAGTGAAAAAATCCCCACTTTTCATAGAACCATAGAACATCTCAAGTTAGAAGGGATCCATAAAGATCATCAAGTCCACCTCCCTGGTCCTTGCAGGACTATCATATGACACTAAACCATATGACAAAGAGCACTTTTGCCTCCTATAATGAAAGTATCAGTAAAAAGAACACATTCTTGCAAAATGGCTTCGGATTTTTCAGTAAAAAATTACTTCGCACATGCTGACCAGTCCTGCTAACTTGAACTGACCTGTGAATCAGCATGTAATAAATACAGCTCCTCCTCCTTTTTCATTTTCCCAGCACTCCCCAGTGTGGTAGCATGAGGAGCTTGTCTCTGGAAAACATCAACACAGCTTCATACAGTGCAGAAGTTATGGGGAAATGGGGCCTGTGCTTGGCAATACATCTTTGCCAGGAAGGTGAGAGTCCTTCCCATCTCTAGACCACACTTCTGTCTCATGGAGTCTCTTAGTTGCATGTTTCCCAAGCAAGAGGAGCACTATGAGACATTTTGGTTTAATGAATGGTAAGGGAAAAGCACTGCTGCCTGCTGGTATTACCCATTATGAGAGCAGTTTGTGGTACGGTTCCCTGATTACTCCAGTGCAGCCCAGGAAAGGAAGGGACTTAGGCTTATCTGTGCTTATGACTGGCTCCTTTGGCCCTGATGGGGAGCTGGTAATTATAGAATTACAGAATATGCTGAGTTGGAAGGGACCCACAAAGATCACTGAATCCAGCTCTTAGCCCTGCACAGGACACCCCAAGAATCCCATCATGTGCCTGAGATCATTATCCAAATGCATCTTGAACTCAGACGGGCTTGGTGCTGTGACCACCACCCTGGAGAGCCTGTTCCAGTGCTCAACCACCCTCTGGGTGAAAAGCTTTTTCTTGATATCCAACCTAGGAGTAGGTGAGAGCAATGGCATAAAAATGGATTGCATTGGGTCCACAGATGTGATTTTTAGCTGTGTGGTTTCCTTAACCAACCACGTAATGCACTTTGTGCTTAGAAGTCACCATCTTCCTAGTTTGCTACATTCACCCCCAATGCTTTTATTCTTACTGTATTCTAAAACTCTGTCCTCTTTCAGTTAAAAATAACGTATTTAACACAAATTGTCTCACAGTGGGTTAAGGACTAAGCTGCTTTTGATGCCCAGCCTGCTAAATAAATTCATGGTCATGAGGTGTCTGCTAGACCCTTAGACCCTTTGGCACTTCCTTGTGAGCTTGATTTCCTAACTAGGTTTCTAAAGAAGTGAGTTTTGTGCCTTCCCATGCCAGCCAAGCACTTCCAGACTAGCATTGTCTGTTCATCAGGAGCAGCAGAGAGGACGAATCAAGCCTTCTGCAGCAAGACAAAATGAGCTATACTGGCTATCAGCTTTCTTGTTCAAATGAGATTTTGGGGCATAACTGCACAAAGTGAGGTACTTTGCTACTACTGCAAGTAGAAGCCTGACCCAGGTAGCCAACTGTTCTGTGTCCCATATCCTTTTCTTGCATTAATTTGCAGCTCCATCTCCCTACCCCTTTTGCCACAGAGTGGTGTGGATGCTAAAAGGCAGGAGCAGAGGAATTTTCCATCTGCTGAAGCATTTGTGAAGTTTTTCCTTTCTCATGCTTTAGCTGAGAAACAGAGAAAGACGGTTTGGTAAACTATCCACAGGTGCAGGCTGTTGTGAGAACAGTGGAATTGTTTTCAGTCTTGTGAGAATAATATTTTGAAATGGGTGGTTATACTGCTCAGCCACTCACTGTGGTGGGTGGCTAGCCAAGGGGCCAATCATGTAATTTCTCTTTTGCGATGCATACTATAAAAGATGGGCTTTTGGCATTAAAGGAGTCTTAGCTCTTGCTTCGGCCATATCATCTGACCTGGACTTATGTCATGATTTTCGCCATCTCTCTGGGGATAACAGCGACAGAGTGGCAGCAAATTAGCTGATGCAATTTGGTCTTGTGACTTCCAGCACAGTTGCAGAGCTTGTGAGGTGAGCAGGGTTTGAACTGAGGTAGAGGACTGCTCACTGTGGCCATTCATCACTGTTAGATAATATTACCTCCTACTTGCTTCCCAGCCAGTGACATCCTGAAAGCAATTAGAAGTTCAGCACTCCTGTCCCTCTCTTCTGTTTTCTTAATATTGTCTGCATTCAGTGGGCTGAATTTCCAGTGATTTTAACCATGTTAACTCCATAGCATCCATCTGTGCTCTCTGTGCTTTGAACATGGTGCAGTTATTAGACCCAACCTGTCCCAGTCTGGAACAAAGCCTTAAGTCCCTTCAAGAGATCTCTTGGTCAAATGTTTCATTATGGGAAGAGCCAAACCTGATCCACTGCTTCTCTTCTCCCCTACAAAGGCTACAGTAGAGGCAGATACTGCTCACAGAAGGGAAAGTATGTCAGAGTTACTGTAGCCATTAAATGGATGAGAGGGGTCTCTGACTGTGGGGTATGCCCAGCCCCTGCCCTGGAGGGATCTCTGCTGAGATAAGAGATTTTGTAATCGCCCAGCAGGACTCCCTGGAAAGGCAACCACTTCTGTGGTCACGGCGAGAAAAGACAGACCCACAATCCTTTAGGAGACCCTATGCAGATCCTTTGTAACCCATTGGCCTTCACCCATCCCCTGTATCCCTATAAAAGCTAAGGCCTCTGCCCCTGTGGGGAGGAGTTCTCGTCCCTGGCTTTCCCCTTCGCTGGAGTACGGACCGCGGACCGACAATAAAGCTACCTTTGTGCACAACCAGCCACACGAGCCTCTCGTCTCTCTCTCTGGTCTGGCTTGGCCTGGAGGCTGCCCTGCAGAGCTGAGCTGGAATCACGAGCTGACAATCACTAAAGAGCTGACAGTCTCTGCAAGGGCCCTCCTGCCAGCAGCTGAGGGAAGACGCCGGGCCTCAGGAAGGCGATTCCTTTCGGGACCATCTCCCCGGACCGGTCATCTCTTCCTGGGTCAGAGCTGCTGACCCCATCACCAGCTGTAATATCTGACAGTCAGGGCACTTTCAGAGAAATAATCCATATTCTTACCCACCCTGAATACTGCCAGCACCATGACTGATGAAAACTTGTTGTGCCGGTGCAGGCGGTGACTTTCTTGGACCCCCAGGGTATGGAAAATTTAGAGTTTGGTGCAGCACACTCACACAATCTTCCAGCCTGCATCCGCAGAGCCAATCTGCACAGCCTGTCAATTGCCAGTGTGACTCAGCAGCATAGGGAAATTCAGTTTTGCGTGGTGAAGTCAGAGCCTGGTAAAGGCCCAGGCTCTGACTCACAGAAAGCAAATACATTTGACATAAGCAGGATGTGAATGAAAGTTCCCAAATCTGAATGTTCCTCAGGACTCAAGAACAAGTACCCTCAAGACATATGCTGTCTCTCAAATGGTCATGCTTTAAAGATTTTGCTCACTGAGGTGCCTCTTCCAGATACTTCTGCCTTTTCCTGCTTCTGTGCAATTGTTGCATTGCTCTTCTGGATACAGTTAGATTTGATGTCATCGAGGTTGTCCAAAAAGGTTTTCGTTATGATCCCACAATGTTTGCAAAGAGGTGATGGAAAATCCTTGGTGATTGAATGATGGAGAGTGTGTGTGTATGGGAGGGCCTGTCCACTTGCTGTGGCCAGGCAGCTTGTAACTGCTGTGATGCTACCACATGTTGAACAAACCTGTTTTCAGCCTGCAGAACGTGCCCAAAAAACAGCTGCTTGCAGTAAGGCTAAATCTTTCCTACCTAAGATTCTGAGTATCCTTCTTTCAGCCTACTGCTGCCTGCAGAGGAGCACTGGTGGAAACTGGTGAGGAGTGAGACTTTCTCATAATCCTCACCAAGGCCTTAATTGTAGCCACCCTCCATCCTGGCTGCCAAACTGCAGAAGTCATTCTCAGTGATGCCACCTTTGTCACTATCTAAGAAGGAGACAGGGATGATGTACTGAGGTTGATTTTAATCTACTATTTCCTTCGCTTCCTTTGAAATAAATCTCCATCCCACCATTTATTTGGGAGTAAAATATGAAGCAGATATCCTTCCCCCACCCCAGCCTTGCACAAAGTTGACCATTTGTGCCTTCTGTGTTAGCAGTATTAATAATCATATCCATATCTATTCATGTAGTTCTTGATAGCCAGTATATAGCCAGGCTTCATAGCATAGATCAGGTTGTAGATTTAGGCTATTGCTTTTTGTCTGTTAAAAAGCTCGTGACAGAGTGAACAATTCTCTCCTTTCACATTGGAGGTATATTTAATATGTGTCTTGGAGGTATATTAAATAATAATAATTGGTGTGCACAGGACTTCATCTTTATACTGGTTCCCAAAGATGAGCTAATTGGTCTGCACAACTTACCAGTGGGTGAACCCTTACAATTTATCTTTGGGATTATTAAAGAGAGGAAAGCCTCAACCCCTCATTCAGCAAAGCATTTGAGATTGTGCTTCATTTTAAGTGTGTCTGGGAGTGAAGTACCTATTTAAGTGGGCTTAAGATCCCAGATACCTGTTTGGGGCAAAAGCTTCCTATTTATCCTAAGACTCATGATGGAAGATAATAAATGTGTGAGCATTGCTGCAGTGGTCTTTCTCTCACAGCCCTAACTGGATGCCTCAGGTAATAACATCATTAGTAATAATACTGAAGCCAAAGCACCAGAGGTTTTAATGCAGTTTGTATCAGCTTGTCACTGACCGTGGATAACTGTTTGAGTAACTTAGAGTGGTGAAATCATATCTTCATGGTTCCTGTTCCCTCTGCTAACTGCTATAAATTGCACTTTACAGTTGCATCATGGATACAAGGCGTAAGTGCCTCTGACTGTATTTTTTTCCTGTTAGTCTGTTCTTGAGCTTTATGAACTGGAGACCTCCAATTTCTAAATGTGCTGAACAGGGCCATGGCACTCTGAGAAGGACTTCCCATATCCTAGTAGTTTTACTTTAGTGAGTGTCTCAGGCTTATCTCTATTTGGGAGATTTCTCAGCATGATTTAAACTGTCAGTGTTGCTGATGTTGCATAAATGGAGAGAAATAGACAAAAGAAATAAAATTATTTGCTACTCTCTCCCTTCCTACCTTGTTCCTGTCTAGACTTATAGAATCATTGAATCATAGAATATGCTGAGTTGGAAGGGACCCTCATGGGTCAGCTTCATGCCATTTCCTTGTGTCGTGTCACTCGTCACAAGAGTGAAGAGATCAGTACCTCCCCCTCCACTTGCCCTCGTGAAGATATTGAAGACCACAATGAAGCGTCCCCCCAATCTCCTCTTCTCCAGGCTGAACAAACCAAATGACCTCAGCCACTCCTCATAAAGCTTCCCTTTCAGACCGTTCCCCATCCTGTAGTTCTTCTCTGAACCCTCTCTAATAAATTAATGTCCTTTTTATATTGCGGTGCCCAAAACTGCACACATTACTCAAGGTGGGGCTGTGCCAGTGCAGAGCAGAGCGGGACAATCCCTCACTTGACCAGCTGGTGATGCTGTGCCTGATGGCCCCAGGACACAGTTGGCCCTCCTGGATGCCAGGGCACTGCTGACTCACATTCAACTTGCCATTGTCCAGGATGCCCAGGTCCCTTTCTGCAGCACTGGTCTCCAGCCTCTGGTTCCCCAGTCTACACATACAACCATGGTTGCCCTGTCCAAGTACAGAATCTGGTCCTTGTTAAACTTCATACAGTTGGTGATTGCCCACCTCTCTAATTTGTGGAGGACTCTCTGCAGGGCCTCCCTGCCTTGGAGGGAGTCAACAGCTGCTCACAATTTAGTATCATTGGCAAGGTTACTTAGTATTCCTTCGAGTCCTGTGTCCAAGTTGCTAATGAAGATGTTCAAGAGAACTGGGCCAAGGATGGAGCCCTGTGGAACCCCATTAGTGACCGGTCACCAGCTTGATACTACCCCATTCACTCTAACTCTTTGTGACCATCCTGTGAGCCAGTTGCTCACCCATCCTGTAGCACGGTTATTCAGCTATATGCTGGAGATTTTGTCCAGAAGGATGCTGTGAGAGACTGTATCAAAAGCTTTGTTGAAGCCCAGAAAGATTACATCAACTGGCTTCCTAGATCAACTAGGTGGGTTACTCTGTCACAGAATGAAACATGTTTGACAATCAAGACTTCCCCCTCATGAAGCCATGTGGGCTGTGACCGATGCTTGCATTGCTCTCCAGGTGTTTTTCAATACTTCCCAGAATAATGTTTTCCATGGGCACTGAAGTGAGACTGACAGGCCTGCAGTTTCCGGGGTCCTCCTTCTTGCCTTTCTTCAAAATCAGGACAACGTTCACCAGCTTCCAGTCAGCTGAGACCTCTCTGAATTCCCAAGACACTCAAAAATCATCGAGAGAGGCTGTGCAATGCTATCAGCAGCTCTTTGAGGATTCTTGGATGAATCCCATCAGGTCCCATAGGTTTGTGGAGATCCATCTGGAGCAGCAGATCCTGCACAATTTCAGGGTCAACTGGGAGTTGATCATTCTTGCAGTCATGGTCCTCCAACTGAGGGCACTGAGACCCCCGATGTGTGCTTCTTTTATACATTTTCATTTACAGAAAACTTCTTCAATATTCGCAGTCTTTCTCATCTCAGACTTCCTTCCACATTGCTGTGAATGGCACATCCTCCATAAGCTCCAGCCATGCTGATATCTGCTCTAGAGTTAGCCCCTTCCAGGTATGCCTTAATATTCCTCCAATTTGGAGCTGCTTGTGTGCACTCTGCTAGCCCAGTGTAATAGCAATGAACTGGAAGTATACCACAGAATTACAGAATATTCTGAGTTGGAAGGGACCCACAAGGGTCACTGAGTCCACCTCTTAAGTTGATGGTCCATTGGGGATCAACCCCACAACCTTGATGTTATTAGCACCACACTCTAACGGACTGAGCTAATGCCAGTATAGCCGTGCTGTACCCTTCATGGAAACGTGAACTGCCCTGGAGCCAATTAGTCTCTTTTACCTCATTGGAATCCCTTGTCTTACAGATACCACCTTACATCTTCCTCCTTCTTGCCTTTGTATTAACTGGTTGGAAAGGACACAATATCTAACATTCATACTGTGCATCACTGGTGCAAACAGGACCTGAACCCTAGCATCCTCTCTCACCTCTGAAACTGAAACTGAAAACTGATGTTTGCCACAGATTTTGGTACAGTCTCTGGCTAAAGGTCACTTGCATCCTTGCTCTGACCCAAGCCCTGAAAATGTGGCCTTCACCTCCTTGGAATCCATCAACACATGCCATATATTTTCAGATGTGCCTGTGTGGCAGGAAAATTCAGAAGCAAAACTTTTCCAGGGAGATCTTTTCTGTGACTCATCTGTGCTAGGGAGGGGAGAGTTTCTTTTTCATGTCTCAGCTGGGAGCGGTCCATCCTCCAGTTCCTCAGCAGGCCAGTTTCTGACGTGTTTGTGAGCCACTGCACTAACACAGTGTGTGCAGGGCCAGAGAGGGAGGATTGTGCTCTGTGTCAGTGATTTGAGGGGAATCATGCTTTTTTAAAATATGCCGTTCTGTCTCCCTCCCCCACTTTCCTTTTTCCTCCTTCAGTGTCGCCACCTTGTAGTATTTTAATCAGAGGAAGCAGATATATCAAGGAAGTCAATGTCAGGGGTGAGGTGGGTGGGGGGGCAGAGAGGAAGAGGAGGAAAATCACATCACAGCCCAGTCTGCCAGTGTAAACACTTGATGATTTCCTGTTATTGTAGCCTAAAATGTACCATGACATCATTTGCAGGCCTCCCAGAATCACCCAGAAGGAGGAAAAGCCAGCATTCCCAGCCCGCCCCCAGCGTGAATCCAGGGGATTCAGACCCTATAAGGCAGTGAAGCTCTGCGAGCAGCAAAGATAGTGTTTCGAAAGCTTTCTTGTTCTTGGCAATGTGGAAATTTCACAAACAGGAAAAACTGCTTCTACTTTTCCTAAAGGGGAACCGTTTATGCCTCATGAAATATTAATGCCTTGAACTATGATTACTTTAGAGGCAGAGCTGAAATACATGAAATGTTCTTATCTGAGGACAAACACAGGGAAGCCTCTCACCAAAATCACATCAGTACATCATTACCAGGCATCTACTTTTTATATTATACCCTCTTTCATTCCAAACCACTCTACATACAAGGCAGTTAAGTCAAAAGCTGTGGATTATATAAAAGAGTACAACATGAAATTAATTTGATAATTTTGAAAGGTGAAGCTTCCTCTCAATATAGCAGATATTGCCAGTGAAATGTTCTTCCTTCATTTTTGAACATTAAATCAATTCCTGGAAAGTGAGGAGCCAAGCTCTTTGGAACCTAGATACACAAACTATCCTGGAATTTGACCCAACAAGTCATATTTGTGTCTCAGTTACAGTTAATCCTGAATCACTGCACTCAGTCTGCACCACTGTAAGGAAGAACAGAATCGGGTTCAGAGAGATGGGCTCCCCTAACTTCTCAGGGAAGGATAATAGCTAGGCTGATTTCACCGCACACCCTTCTGGTGCAATCTCTTTGGGCAGACTTTCACATGACCACAGGGGGATATCTGCAAAAATCTGGGGGTTTTCCTAAACAAGGTAAAAAACTTCTGTGCTGTACCATGTAATCATTTGGACTCATAACCTCCCTTGCACACCTGCCAACTGCCTGGCAAACATCAGTAATTACAGTGTAACTTTTTGTCATTGAAACATGAGAAATCAGTGTTTTCATGTTATATGTAAGGAAAATGAGACACTGAGATTAAATGAACCTCTGTTCTACAGAATAAAATGTACTGTCTTAATCTGGGTTTAAGACAATCCTATGCCTCTAGATAGTATCAGAATATTAGATTTGTTTTACCATAAAGGAAACTTGAAAAGTCTGAAGCGAGTCAACCTAGTGAAGAATACAAGCAAGTATAATAAATAAAGCACACTTGGGACTGACATTAAAAAGAAACAAAATGGTCTTGCAGTTTACTAGACAAAAAGTAAAATAATGTATAAATTTTGCTGTGTTTACTGTCACTTGGACTTACTGGAATACAAAACTGGGCTGTTCCCCATGAGCTATTTTTGGATAGGAGAACCAAGCCATTCAATTCTTTAGCCTGCTGAGCTCTTTCCAAAGCTATATATGCAAGATGATTATTTCTCATTAAGTAGTTTGCTCTTCATTCCCAATGCTGCAGGGTGCAACAGTAGGAACTGAAATGAATTTATGCACAGCTATGCCAGGACCCTGCATCCAGTGAAGTCAGGTGTTAGGTTCTAATGACAACATCAGGACCTCACACACTTACACCCAGCTGTGCTGCAAGCAAGGCACCAGGACAGCAAAGTTGCTCAGGCACTGTTGTGAGAGCTGTGGGGTGTCGAGGCCTTGAATTAACTTCTGTAATTCTGTGTGTCATTAGTGGGCTGAAGTAATCGGGTGGGCTTGGCAAGGCAGGAGAGGAGATCCTTCTTCTGAACACTGAACTTGCCAAATCTATTGTGCAGTTATCCTGTCTCTGGGATTTTTGCTGAGTCATATGAAAAACTGTGGCCTGCACAGTGAGAGGGGAGATGGCAGCAAGGTGGGGGGGTCACAGCTTTGGGGTCGGGGGATGGGTACCTGTGGAGCTTTGTGAGGTGTGAATGTTCATCTAAGATACTGGTTTGTGTACTTCTAGGATATTGATCCCTGTTTGTGCAGGAGGAAGTTTGGGTCATGGGTTGAGTCCGATTTCATTTCCACAACACAAGGATGACTTTCTACACTAGACTGCTCTTCACTTGGTGCTTACACACTGCAGGCTGCTTCACTGCTCTGCATAGCAGGTATTTTTCAGGTGATTTTTGATATGGTTAGTTTTTGCTGCTAAATGCTTCCCATTTTGGTTTCATGGCGTGATGTGATGCCATGTTTCCTGGGTCTGGGTGAGATAAAAACAACACAATACTGTGATGTAGTATAATTGGGATTTATGAGACTACTGAATTCCTTATGACAAATACAAAATGATGTACGCAGAAGATCAGTAAAGATGACAAAGTAGAACTGATGGAAGTTTAGGTTATAATATATTTGAGAGAGGAGCAAAGTGTGCTTGATTCCCACTGGTCTGTACAGGATTATCTCTGCTTATAGCCAGGGTATATCACCCTGGAAATTTTGACTCCATTTATTGGGAAAAACTAGGCAAAATCGAAGTGAAAGAGCATGTGGAAGAGCAGTCATTCAGCAGGGCAGTAAAGCCAGATTTAGGACTCTAAGTATCAGACCAGAAACAAATTTGCCTGGTGATACAAAGAGCCAGTCCAGAGGTGGCTCTTTTTTCCGGTTCAAATTTATTAAAAAACATTTCTGCTTTTTTTTTTCCAGGAAGAGAGATCAGACATCACCTATAGACCCACATACCTATAGATTCTCATCTCTGCTGAAGTGTTTTAGCATTAAAGCATGAAGTCAGCAAAACTCAAAATGCCCTAGCTAATCAGAGAGAAATGTCCTGTCTGCTTCAGATGAAAAGTTTACTGTCTGCGATACAGAACTGTAGCAATCCAGTATTAGTGTTCACAGAAACACATCTTGTGTGAAAAAAAATCTTCTAAAAGAAAATAAATACCTTTTCGTTGGTCTACTTCCTCTAAATTCTTTCAAATGGAAATTGCCAGAAAATTCAACTGAAGGGAAACTGACACAGTTCACATCTATGGTTTGGCATAGATTCAGGTAATTTGAACATATATTTTGTCCTCACACTTGATCTTTTATGTTCCCTGAAGTCAATAGACAAGATGCACATGGTAAGTGGACAGATAAAAAATTAATGCCAGGCCCAAGAAATGGTCCATGTGAAGTAACTTGAGAGGAACTTAGGGAAGGTGTTGATTTTTTAAGCTTTGTCGTTTATGGGTGTATTTTTGTTTTGGTCTGCTGTGGACATGCAGAGGCCTGGGGCAGGGACTGAACAAGCATGGCAGGGTGAGCTGTGGGACTTATGCAGTAGGTTAGTCCATGTAGGTTTTGAGGCAAGGGAAGGGGATGTCTGCTACATTTTAATGCTGACAAGCAGGGTATGTGATCTATCACATAGTACAGGAATTCCTCCAGCCTATATAATTTCAAGACCATCTGCATCTTCACGGAAAGGAGCAGAAGGCCTGAGGAAAACAGAGTTTTCTGTGACTGTGGTAGGCGAAACAGCTTCCTAATTTTATTCTGTTTGAAGTTAAGTGTCAGCAGTCTGCACGTCTTCAAGTCACTGGTTTTGTCTGCATCCACGGGAGAAGTGGACCAAGTCATGCAAAGCCAAGGAATACCTTGGGAGATCAACTGCTCAGCAACCCAGAAAAGTAGGTGGGCGCTGGTTTTTCGACATGTTTTATATGTATCTAAGGTACAGGTTCTTCTGTCTGGAATGAAAAAGACCAAAAAGTCAGGCTCAAGGCTTTTACACAAGGAATGGAGCTTGTACAGGGTGAACATTGCATTGTTTTGGTATCTCCTTGTCCTGTTGTACAATATTGATACCAGCCATCAGACTTAGGTGGACTGGGCTCTAACTGTGCAGAATGGTGAAGTTAAAGTAACACCACTTGTATTCTGAAATACAAGGAGCTACTCAGCACTTCTAAGCCAACCCTGCAAAAATCAGTATCGATTTTCTTCTTCTTGCCTTGTGTCTTTTATTTGTCCAGAGAAACAGGCTTTATATTCCCTGTTTATTTACCAATAGCAGCAATGCTGGGGCAAAGGGAGTGGATCAGCTCCCTGCATCCAAGAGCTTAGGCAAAGATACAGCATATGAAATCTCTTCTTGTGATTCCTGCAAGTCCTTAGCAGAGTTTTTGACAGTATTTTTAACGCTTTCCTGTCGTAAGATCCCCACAGTTTCTCAGGGACCAGTGATTTGTCTAATAAGATAAAAGGCAGATTCCCTGTCAATCCCTCAGATTACTCATAATACCAAATGAATCCTGGGAAGCTAATAATCTTTTTTGCTTTTGGGCCTTGGAGTGTATTGCAATAGTTAATTAAGACTAACAGCATCCCAGTAATTAAGCATTGACTGAGAAATTGAGGCAAGACTGAACAACTTGCAGTAATTCCTCATGAGATAAATGAGCCATTCTTTCAAAGCAATCCATTTTCTCAGGGAGAAGGCATCAGCCCAGAGGTGGATTAATGAAATACAGTGTGGTCTGGTGACATACTTCACCATTTTTTTATGTTGTAGTGGAGCAATACAGGGTTTAAATTTTGTTCCAAGAAAGCTCAAATTACCTTGGGCAGGCTGTGGAGGTGGTGCCTGACCATGTGTTGGTTAATATGGAAGTGGATCTTGTTGTCTGTGTTGCTGAAATGAAATAATTACTGAATTGACATTGCCTGAAATCTTTATTATAAATTATATTTTTACTATGTCTTTACTATACTATACTATATTTTACTGTATGTTTACTATAAATTGTATCATTGTAAACATTGACTTGAGGACATGATGACCAATGATAAGAACAAGTTTGCCTCTGTGCTGTGCTATACTGTGCTCTTCTGTCCTACCTTACACCATCCTGTTCCTATACTTATGCCTCTGGAAGCATTCAACTCCTACAAATGCATCAGGTAATAGGGTTAATAGAAAACAGGAATGGACTTTCAAGAAACCACCTAGTACGTATTTCTGTCTTTAAAGCAAAGTTAATTATCCAACTTCATATTTTCTGACAGTGCCAACCACACTGCAGGAAATTAAATACTAAGGTCAGCCAGTGGAAGCCCTTGGAGCTCTATGGCAAAGTGTGTTCAGTTTATAATTCTATCCTCCACTGTCTCTGGTGGTAGCGACAGGGTCTGCATGCCAAATCCAGGACAGGGCCTGTCCCAGTTTCTCTGTATGACTGAAAACCTCTCTGGAGCAGATTGGCTCCAAACCCAAGCAAACTCATGGTGCTGAGGCCCTATCATCAGGAAAATGAAAGGAATAGGTATGGTGGGGAAAGGGGAAGATTCCTGAGCTTGGGGATCTTCTCAGAATATGTTTGGGCTTAAAAAACTAATTTTGACATTAGAGGCTTTTATCCTTGTCATTTTAACTCAGGGTATTTTCTTCTCTTAAGAATGAAGAAACAGAAATGGATTGAGAGAAAAAAATTGTAAGACAAAGCAAAAAATTATGGCTGTGTTTTAAAAGTAGAAGTCTGTGTTCCTTATGAAGACAGAAGAATTCTCCTGGAACAGAACAGACATGATTGGGACTGTCTGCTTCTTTGTGTCTGTTGCTGAAGACAGAAAGTTCTGTGACAGAGAACAGCCAAGAAAACAGTATGTATCTATATGTCTATATCAATCTGTGATCTATCATCTGTCTGTCTATCTATCTATCTATCTATCTATCTATCTATCTATCCACCTGTAATTCCTCTTACCCACTCAGTCTGCTTGTACAACTATCCTAAATCCCTTAGTTCTCTGCATGATCAGAGATGCCATGTGTTTAGTAAAAACCTAAGAAAAATAAATGATGTAATCTCTCATGCCTTCATCTGTCTGGGCTGGGTGGTGTGTTCTGTGTAGTGCATCATCGTGTTTCACCGTAGGGAAAAAAAAGCTGGGTGCAGTGTGTGTGTGTGTAGTTAGGCTTGCCCAGGCATGCACGTCTCTCTCAGTCATGTAACCCGGACTGCATATCACACCCTGTGATGTTAACAGGGTGGGAGGGAATTCCCTTCACTTGTACCAGCTGAGTGGGAGAGGTAGCATCAGCATTCCCAGATTAGGCTCCTGCTCTAGGCAGCTTCTGCACAATGAAGTTCTGCGTTTGAGTCCACTTCAGGTTCTAGCACACAAACAGATGCAACGCTTACCTAGATGACATTGCTATATATCAGGGCTTGGTGTTCACCTTGAAAAAACCTGCTATTTGAGCAAGAGCTAGCAGTAATGCCTTCTGTATAAAATGTTCCTGCATTGGAATAAAAACGGCTGGCAACTCCCTGTATATTTTTAAGGTTTCCAAAAATAGATCTAAGTCACAGGCAAAAATGAATGGAGCTGAGGCATAAATGGAAAGAACTGGTAAAGGGTCATTTATCTGAAATGGTTAGTGCTGAGATCATCTTCCACATTACATGCCACTACCTGGAAACATGGACCAGTTTTCCCTTTTTATGACTTTCTGAGCCCTATTTTCCAATGCATTGATTCACTTGACCAAATTTCAGTACAGTGGGGAGAATTGACTTAATATTAGTGTTGAGACTGAGAACCACACCCCTGCTCTGATTCTGCTCTGTAGGAGCTGGAATGCCTGGAGCACAGAGTCAGTCTTGGAGCCCTGGAGAAGCAGAAGAAAGTTAGATCATAAGTGGTTGCTCTGTGTGTAAGGGAGAGAAGGTTTTTAAATCACAGTGTCAGGGATAGTTGAGTGGGAGTAGGGGCTGACTGAAGGGTGAAACCTCTGGGAGATGCACTCCTCTTGTTCCAGGAGGAATTTGTTGTTAATCAGTGAAGCCTTAATTAATGGGTGAACCTAGGGCATTTTGTAGAAGGGAGAAGAAGAATTTTGAAGCCAACGCCAAAACCGCAGTTTGGTGTTAAACCCACCCATGTCTCCCAGGAATGGTCTGGGGCTGAAGGTGCTATTCTGGCTGCATTTGAGACTGTCTTCTTTGGAGGTTACTGTCCCCACAGAGGTGCCAGTAAATCTGCATGTCTCCTTGGTCCCTAACTTACTTCTGTCACCCTGATTAAAATCTATCTTGCTGAAAAATGTTTGAACAGGTTCAATAGACACACAAGAAAGTCTGGATCATTTTGACAGGTAAACATGCCTACATTAACAAGTAGTGTGGTATAATAAGAGCAGATATGGAAAACAAAAGAGCTGCTGCTGAATATTTAACAGTAACACTTAATGCGCGTCACAGTGAGATTATTTTGGAGTTGCTCTGTTCTGGTCCAATTAACTGAATGCTTCCCAATATCTGGAACATGATAGATACACTTCTGGAGCACATCCAAAAGGAATTCAGTTCACCAGGTATGAGACTGCACCAGATGGGAAACAAAATGCACTGAATTAGGAAATTAACTTCAAAACCAAACTCCTGGTCTGAATTAAAAAGCTAACGTAAATGTGACTTGCTCATGCAGTTTGGTAGCTGAGAAGCTGGTAATCCCCAGGAGAGCTAGAGGTAGT
This sequence comes from Corvus hawaiiensis, assembly GCF_020740725.1. NCBI lineage: Eukaryota > Metazoa > Chordata > Aves > Passeriformes > Corvidae > Corvus > Corvus hawaiiensis. The sequence goes on along the minus strand of NC_063226.1, from coordinate 6,872,178 downwards.
GATGATGGGGATGTGTGAAAACTTTTTAACAACTATTTGTACACTGGTACAGGGTGTATTTCTACATGTGCAGAGTGAAAATACATGACCCTGACTTTTCAGCTGGTCTCAACACCTATGCAACATGAGCACATGGACACTTTCCAAGTAGAGGGGCATATTTTAGACCATTACTGTGTCTGATGACACAAAGTATTAAGATATGGAGAATGAGACTCCATATTAATCTGCATCTGTTCTGCAGCTTTGCAGTTGGTGGGATTTGGATCAGACTGTTGTGCAGTTTTTCCCTTTCTATGTATTGTAAAGAAAACAGCTGGACAAGAAAAACAGCTGTTATTCTTGTCCTGCTATCTGCCTCTCTGGCTCTTGATGCTAGCAGAGCTCTGAAGTACTTGAACTGTAAAACCACAAAAGACTTTAAAAATAAACTCTTTGCATTGACAGCTCCAAAGAAATTATCCAGGAAACAAGTCTCTTAAATTAAGAATTTAGATAATGTGTAGACATATTTATTTATAAACTATTCACATAAAATACAGAATTTGCATTGTTGCCTTGTCAGCCCCCTCCAAGATAGCCAATCTTACTATATTACTTTCATAGCTAGTCAAAAGGAATATAAAATCATCCAGTCACCCACTGGCACAGCTTGTAGGACCAAGGAGAGCTATCTGCTAGTGTCTGTTTCTAATCTAGAGGACACTACTGCCTCCACTATCTCCTTGGGTAACTGGATTTTGTTTGCAGCTGGAGGTTCCTGCTATTACAGCTCATTGCGAGTGTTGGCGACCCACATGCCTTTGGGAGTGGTTTAATTTTAAATAGTGAAACTGCATGACCAGTCTGCATGACTCTCTCAGAAGTGGCTTCTCCCTGGTTCTTGCTCAGTAACACTGGGTTTGGTCCTTCTTTGGCCCTTTTCACCATCTAGGAATGATTCTATATACAATTATTCCTGATTTTTAAATGTTTATACCTTCAGAAAACCCCAGAGTAAATGGATGCCTTCCAGACAGACTCCTATGCAGTGGTCACCTGTATCAGAATCATCTGGAGCCTGGTACTCAGCCCTGGAGGTTGGACTGGCCACTCCCATTCTCTGGCAGGCATGGAAGGAAATGCCTGGTGGCTTTTGTTACAGCCTCCAAGTTCCCAATCTCTGAGTCAGAAAGGCAGTGGCCCTACATGGTCATCACACCAGTACCATCATCTTGGCTCCACACCAGCCAACTGAGAAGGAGGCAGAGCAGGAGAGAGGAGGAAGAGAGGAGAAAACTGTCAGAGAAGCTGTTTCTTTGGGGCACTGAAACTGTGAAGATCTTGGCTGAAGACTACAGATCACCTCCTGTTCTGCAGCAAAGCCTATTAGTGCTGCATGTAAACTCTTGGTGGTCTGAGCCCTATTGAATTTAAAAAATTGCTGGATTTTATGTTTACAAACTTTATATTGTCCTGTTAAGAAAGGAAGGTGGATGAAGAGCAGAGCATCATGTTTTGTTAGGTTTTGGAGATTTAAGGTTTTTTTCCTTATGGTTTGTTAAAGTGAGGCTTTGCTGGTCAAGAGAGGTCTGGTGGATATCCCACAGGTTTTGTGGACTGCCTGTTGAGGAACACATTTAGTGCAGACAGCTCAATGTGCAGACTCCAGTGCAGGCTGAGGATTGAGCTCTGAGACAGGAGGCCATGGACTGGCACTGGCCCTTTGCACAATGGCATGAGGACCTGTGGTGCCAGCCAGATGACCGGACACTCAGAGACACAGCAGGAGACGATGACTCAGAAGATCCCAGGCTATCATCAGCACAGACTGTGAGGATGTAAAAGTGCAGGGAGTCCTTTGTTCAGGGTCCCTCCCTGGAGGCACCATGTCAAACCATGTGATTTTGTTGCTGCACCATGATAAAATTACTTAAAAGAACTGGAGGCCTAGGACTCTGCTGTGGGAAACCTGGGGTCAAGCTGGTACGGAAAACTTGCCTGGCTGTCTGAGAGTGGGGTGTGTAGGGAGTCAAGTGGGGCCCCTACCAGGTCACTGGAACTGCCTGTTGAGAAGGGGCTTTGGTCCCAGCATTAAAGTCTCTGGTGGTGAGAGTGTAACTGCCAGAGTGGCTCCTGAATGGTCAGATAGGAAAGTTTAACATGCCTCAAGGGGATAAAATGCAATGGGTAAAGTAGGTTTTTTACCTTTTGCTTCCAGCATATTTTTAGCTGATCATGATTATTGTAAATGGCCTCTGAAAGATACATATGAGTAAGCATGTTTCCTTTTGGATACACATCAGACCATCAAACCTATCAGAATAAATACCAGTGGAGATACTTTTTAGATTAGATACATTTTTCTAAAACTGAAAGCCCTACTTTTATTCTTCCCATCACCCACATGAATAATTTTTCTTCACTAGTTTGAGGTGGAACAGCGCAGTGGGATTTACTCCACCTCCTTGGTCTAAGGAGAAGGTGCCAGGATCAGTCTCCAAACCTCACATTGTTCCAATTCTACACAGATTTAAGAGCATTTCTACATCAGTACCTTTCACACAAACTGGCAAAATATATTCCCATTAATCGTTTTGTCCTTCCTAGTGATGTTATCTGTTATTTGGGTTGTAAATATTTGGAGTAAAGTCCCAGAATATCCATTGGATTTCCCTTTGTTCCCCACATTGCTACAAGCAGTACAAGATGTAGAAAGCCTGAGTGTTTGTTCCCATATGGTACAAACAAAGAAAAAATGAAGATGAGACAATTCTAGCAGATGGGTTGTTCTTACATCTTTTTCATATGATCATTCCATTCATTGCACACCTTTTGTCTGGTTTGAAACCCTTCTCTTAATCTGCCCCTGCACAAAGAGCATATTCCCTGCACATCCCAGACATACAGGAAGAGATGAGTGGTGTGGGCCATACAGTGAGTCATTGTTCCTAGTAAAGCCTTCTCCGTGTTCCTTGCAGGGGTGTCACTGCCAGTGGGGGATTTATATGCCAGAGGGAATGAGGAACTAGGGCTTTACAAAGCATCTGGCAGACACAAATCCCTGGGATTTCCAGCCAGTTTCAGTTATTTCTGCCCTGGTGAATGGACAAGCCGGGAGCTGGGAGTTTCTTTTCTTGAGGTGGAAAGGGGATCAGGTAAATGGGTTCACACATCCAGTGGCCTTCACACATCCAGTAGCCCCATCAGCTTCTGCCCTGTCACTGCAGCTGCATGGGAATGGAATTGTTTCCGGCCTTTTCAAATCCTGCCTTCCTGAATATGGTAGGCTCTCCCCTTTACCCCTCTCATACTTCCCCCTTGAGAATCACTGCAAAAGATTACCCCACTTCTCAAGACATAAAGGTGTGAAAGGAGTGACAGTATTTGTTTGGGAGGAAAGATGCTTTTACCCCTAAATATAATTAAACACTAAAAAGATCCAAGATCATCACTGAGAGCAACTCGTTGTGAACCTATAGGCATTAATGTCTGAGCAGAAGGAAAGCAGTAAGAGCAGGAGAAAGAAGTTTAGCTGCTATTCAAAGAAGAGCTCAGAACCAGACTGGTTAATTTTAAATAGAGTCAATTGAGGACTACTGTGTGACGAAGGTGTAGTTCTCATACTATGGTAACAATTTCATTTTGTGCCTTTGTTTACTTATGTGAATCAAACTAAATTTCAGCCCTCTGAAATACACCTCTAGTATGAAACACCTTTGACTTCTATCCTCTGTCAAAGCCATGCAAAGGAGAGCTCAAGTTACCCCTCATTTAGTCAAAAAACCTATATGCTGATGAAATAGCCCCTTGTTTAAATGCTCATACTAAATAACTCTGGTGTGTCAGACAAAATAATTTAAGTGCTCCTTCTGCTTAAAAGAAGCTACTACAAAAGCTTGATGAAAATAAAACCAAGACAATAAATCCCCAGTGAAATACCAGACTTCTTCCCAGGAGAATGCTTAATGTCATGCCGGTGTAATCTAATTCTGAAGCACTTTAATATTATTTGGGATCTGAACACTCTGGAAGTAACAGCATTTTTGAGACACTCGGTAATGTTACACGTTTCTTCAGCCTCCTGCAAGAAGAACTTTTAATTGGCTGATACTTTTACCCCTTGGAATTTCATCCTGAAGTCAGAGGGACGTGTAACCCCTGCCTGCAATTCTCAAGGAATCCACTGATGTGGTTGTTCTCACACATGGCCAGGCAGGGAGGACTCAGGAAAAGGCTGCTGGATGACACCATCCCTCCTCAGCATCTGGCAAGGGAGAGGTCCGTGGGGAAGGTCAGGTCTTGGTGCAGCACTTCTGCTGCAGGAATTCATCATGGAACTTTGGCTGGAGCACCATGTGGTTCAAATTTCAGATGCCTAGTTCTCCACCTCAACAGTGAAGGGGAAGGGGAAAAGAAGAAGCAGGAGGGAAAGTGAAGTGTAGAGACTCGTGCCTGTCACAGGATACTCTTGTCTTTTGAAGTGACATGAATGGTATTTTGTTTGGCTATTGATATGAATAATAGGGAAGAAGGACAAGAGAAGTGGCTGGGGTCAGAAACAAGTGTATATTATGCTGAAGCTTTGTCTTGGCCCTTCAGACGGTTTGGGACTGTTCGACATGGGGTTTATGACTTTCTGTGGACATGGCCAATGCCTGGCACACTGTAATTGGGAATACAGTTGCTTTGGATCTGATTGTTTCACTGGCATGGGGCTTCATTTGCATCATTAGCACTCCTGTCATTAGCACTGCGAAGAATATCTTAGGTCCCTGGATGTTAAACTATGGTCCCTTAAATTTGGCAAGGAAATAGCTAGACTTTTATTGTCTAAAGTTTTATCACCTTTGCAAAAAAATATTAATGGAATTCTCCAAGCAGTTAACTAAGTCTTACAAAGGAGTGTTGGTATAGAAGTTCCAATAGAAGCAGAATTGGGCTCTCCCCATCATATATTGCTAGCATGAAAGAAGTCTCCACAGAGTCACTTGAATTCAGGAAGAAAGCTCACACCAAACATTGCTGGATCCAAACCTGGCAAAAAATCACAAGCAAGTGACTTTTTATTCTGTATGTCTTCTGTCAGTATCTATTCTGGTAGGAAATAAGTGGAACTCTTTTATGGACTAGTCTTGCTTGACCTAGTGTAAGGAAGTCTCAATATAAAAAGGAAACAGAAAAGGAAGAAAACTTTGTAAAACAGCCTCTTGGGCACCTTGTGACTTTCTGTGCAGAAAACTTACACCAGTTTGCATCAATCCAATTAAGTTTTTTCCTGTGTAGGCACAGCATAGAGATTCTAGCTTAAGTGAAACCTGCATATTCAGAGGAAGCAAACAAAGCACCTGGACCCTGTTTCCATCTCATGCCAGACAAAAATGTTTAATTGATTTGACAAGAAGACACAAAATCAAGAAAAAAAACCCTATATGTACCTACTTTTCTTTAAAAATAAGACATTAAATTTATTTAATTTCCCTCTTCTTGACACTGTTCACTTTAAAAAGAATGACTTCTTGTTTCCTGGGAGAATATAGGACTTAGTCTGCTGTTTGAAAGTTGTTCAAAGTCCCAAATGAGATGAGACAGCTTCTTTAAATCCGCTTGAAAATGCTGAACCTTGATTATCTCCATCAGTCGTTGCAAAACAGAGACGGCAGGAGAAGCTTTGGTGGATGGCCTGCCGCTGGTCCGCCACTATTTTCATCCACGAATTTGATTGCTCATTTATATTGTGTGATTATGGTTGTGGCCTTAGAGAAGCCTTGAAGACCAGACGTGGCTTGCCAAGCTTCAGGGAGCCGCAGTCCCTTGGGCTTTTGAAGCACTGGAACTTGAGAGGAAAGATGTGTGCTAATGTCTTTAGAAACAATTCGATGGGTGAAGGTATGGGTGTTAACATCTTTGAAATGGGTCTTAATGTCTCTACTGACTTTGGGCAGCAGGTTTGTTGCAGAGCCCAGACAGCCTGGCTCTTGAAACAGACAAATGGGTCTCCACAAGCTTGAATTTCTGAACTTCGGGGCAAAACGACAAGTTCAAGGGGGCATATGTGGTAGGCGGTTCGGGAAGGCTGTACCTTCCTAGTACCTCAGGCAAGGGGGAAACGAAGATGGCAACATGCGGGCGGGAGTTTAGGATTGAAGGAGGCTGCGCCCTCCAAAACCTCGAGAGAGGAAGCCTTGTGGGTGTGTGCCCCAGTGGACTCACTCCCTTCATTCGAATAAAATTACAGGACTCCTCTGTCTCTGTTATGGACATTGGCTTTTCATAGCGTGATTTTCCGTACAAGCTGGAAGTGTGCTTTTTAGTCAAACAGATGGCTGTGAAAACCTTGTACCAAACAGCACACTGACCGGCCACACCACGGGCCGAGGAGCCTGGGCTGAGCAGCACGCTGAGCTGCACCTGTGCGCACACGGCTCTGGCTGCACGAGGGACAGCATTGGTCACAGGTCTTACTTTGAACAGTGCAATCGCCGAGAAAATAGCATTATTTTCTTAAATAATGCTTTTATCAAGGACCAGAAATCCCAGTGACACTAATCCGCGCATAAGCTTCTGTGATCGGGGCTGTCTAGGCACTAGTTTACGGACTCTAGAAGCCCTTGGCTTTTGCACCGGTGGGAGTGTACCGCAGCCCCCACAGCCCCCGCAGCCGCGCCCCTCCCGGGCCGCTCGGCAGAGACCGCCCGGCTCGGCCTTCCCGGGGCGGGGGCGCCGCGGTTCCATCCCTGCCGGAGGCGGCCGGGCGGGGCCGGGCGGGGCCTGGCCGGGTGGAGAGGCGCGGCGCGGAGTCCCGTTAGAAGCAGCGCGGAGCCCGTACGGATCCCCACCGGCGCAGAAAGAGCGACGGCCGTGCCCAGCCCGCCGGGAAGATGCCGAAAACGGTGGGTGCCGCCGGCGCGGGGCAGAAGGGAGGCCCCGCCGCGGGGTCCGGGCGGGTGCGCGGGACCAGGCAGGCGCGGCCTGGGTGCTCCTCCCGCCTGGGCTCGGCTGCGCCCCGGCCGGTGGCGGCCGGTCCAGAGGGAGCGGCGAGGGGCACGAGGGAGCCCCGGGGAGCGGAGCCTCCCACCCGCCCCTCCATGTTGCGCTCCCCTCCCCGGCCGCTCCCCGCCGGCCGCGGCTTCCCCGCGCGAGGGGCCGGGCCGGGGCCCCGCCTGGACCGCGGGGTCTCGGCGCGGCGGGGCCGCCTCTCCGCCCTAAAATGTCCGGCGGAGCGCGGCGGCGGCGGCGCCGCCCGCGTGTGCGCCCGAACCCGGGGGGGGAAGCGGGGCGAGGCTTTCGAGAGCCTGGTGGGAGCGGGTGATTGCTATGGCCGCCTCATGCGTTCCCTGAAGAGGAGAAGTTGGGGTTTTCACAACTTGCAATTAGTCAGTTTGGGTTGCCAGGGAGCCTTGTCCCAGCTTGACTCGAGGTATTTCTTGGCTGAAGAGATTTTAGTACTTCAGAAAGTCTAGTCAAGTCTGTACTTGACTCTCCTCGCAGCAGGAGTTCGTTAACGAGGAGCATGGGGTTTTTCCATTTAATTTCTCCTGGTTGGAGTAAAAGAATCGGTCCCAGCCCTTCATTGATAAAACAGGAAGGAGCAGGGTGGAAGTCTCTGGATGTTTCCGTACTGGAGTGATCCGAAATGGCCTAAGAAAATCTAATGTTTAAGCTAAGAGTCTGTGGTTTACTTAAAGGAGAGAAAAAAAACCAATCCCAAACAAAAACTCACTCGTGTGCAAAAAGAAATTGAAATGAAATCGACCGTGATTTTCTTTTAATAGTTTCTTTTTTTCACTTTAAAGCAGATATTGAATGCTTATTTGACTGATAGCTACTTTTCTTGGTGTCTTAAATGCCTTCTCTCTGATAGCATGGATAGCTAGATGATGATTATTATTTAAACATCGACATCTTAAAGGATATCAAACTTAAGCCACTTCACGGTTAAGACAGTATTTTCTTAAGCTTTAGAAAGGCCTTCCATCAAACATTAGTGATGATTAGTTAAGATTTAGTTACTAAAAAAGCTAAGATACAGGCAACAAGTTCAGTGAGATTAATGGAAATAGCACAAGTTAGGAGACTTTAGTGTAAAGTGCAGTTGAGACCTTTTAGCCAGAGAGTTTACAGTCGTGATGAGTGACTTTTTTCAGTGTGGATCGGCCAAGAAATCCTGAACAAGTAGTAGAGGCTTGTGGGGCGGGGTTCCCAGCACCAGGCTGAATGTGAACGCTGGCTGCGAGGTGCTCATTTCAGCCTCTGCAGACACACCCTAGGATGGATTCACCTTCTCAGTCTGTTGCTTTCTGGTTTTGACAGAGCAGTTCTGGTTTTGACAGAGCAGTTCTGCTTTCAGAGCTTTTAAGAGCAGATAGAGAAATGCAAGTGTTTTGCTGTAATGCTTTGTACTGTACATTGCAGATTCTGCAGAAAGCCGTTCCACTGTCTGTGCCTGTTGCAGTACAGAGCTGCAGGCCTGCTGCTGTATCAGCCTTTGGTTTCCTGCCCGATCTGCTCTAGTTACAGACCCAACTGAAATAATATTTTAAACATTATTTCTTGATCTTTGGTTTTCAGGAACAGGATATGCTGGCATAACTGTGTAATCAGTTCTTCATGTGACATAAACATGACTACTAGTGTGCTAGCTTAAGATTTGTTAATAGCTACTTAATTAACAAAACAGTAAAATGCAAGAGACTTTCCTCAATCAAGGAAAAAAATCAAGGTCAAATGTGGGTGAAACCTGGGCAGTTAGATGTAGGTTTATGTGGGCTTCATCACAAAAATAAATCCATTGTGAAGAAGACAGATGGAGGAAATGTTCCAGGGAACAGTTCTGGCTGGGCAGGAAAAGCATTTGTGTCAAAACTACTTGGTTGGTAGCTCTTATCATTCATCTCACCAGGCTTACAGAAACATGCTGCTGCGTGGCTTAAGCAGCAAAACCTGTTGAGTTCTGAGCCTCTACACCTCCTCAAGCTAGGCTAAATGTTAGCACATGTAGCTGGAGATTTCCATTTTGTTATGTGAGGTTTGCTATGAGTGACACTAGGCTGTGTAGCACTATTAATAAGAATCCAAGATTAACTCTGGTAACCTTTGAACTAGTGCACATGATTTGCTGTTGTGACATGTAATGGGGGGGTTTGGTTGCTGGAGGCCTTGTAGGCTGTGTAGAAAGTCCATCATGCATCAGCATGCTGATCCTGCCATGCTCACAACAGGAAACCTTCACTGTTCTATTTAGTGATACAACTCTGATTTAAATTTTTTGTGTTCTGGAAAGTTTGTGAGGTATGAACACTTAAAGCAGACACAAAAAACGGCACATAATTCTCCCCATGCTTTGTATTGCAGAGGGTGGAAGTAGTTGAGTGCTAAAAATGAGCCGTTGTCAAGCTCTGAAAAGTCTCTCCTCCAGTTGTGAGCAGTCTGTTTATTTGCTGTGAGTGGGCTCTGATCGCTCCCTGACTGATGGGCGCTCTGGTTTCTCACTGAGCCGCTTCAGGCTGGGCAGTGCTGCAAGTCATGCTATTCCAAATCCTGATAGAAGCGAATCAGCTGTCGCACTGGTGGCTTGTCTAAGCCCCATAGTTAATCACTTGAATTTTAGTATTAAAAGAAACATATTAGTTGGAGGAGTGAAGGGGAAAGTGATTTTTAAAAAAATTTTTTTTAAACAGTCATGCCTATTTAATGGGATGATACTTTATTTTTTAGTGGTTAGAAAAAGCAAGGCTTCTGTATTGGAATTCATTGACTATTTTGCCTATGCATGTACTTACTTTGTGGCTTTGTGAATGGGTAGGCCACTGAACTTGAAACGTGAGCATTCATCACATGTGAGGTGTGCATTCAACAGTCCTGTCACTAGGACTTGGGCAGTTCTGTTTTAGGTAACATAGCCTTTACTCTTTGTAGAGAAGGGTTTTTAATCAATGCTAATCTTGTGAACACAGAAGGTTTTAGGAAGTAATAAGGGAAAAGGTACCAGTCCAAACTTTATTATACCTTAGTTTGAAGCTAAATGTAGTAATAGTTACCAGGATCCTTAGGTACCCTGTCTGTAGTTTGAATTGATGGTCCTAATTCCCAGCAGGACTTGAAAGGTCCTAGAAGCTTTTTTCCCTTTGTTCTTCGGAGCTTCAAGGTTCTGGTTAGAAGAAAAGTAAGAGATTGAGGTAGATAGCGGGAGAACACTCTGGTTAATCAGTTTCTTGTGTGTGTAGCTACTTGCTACCAAATGCTGCAACAAGATGGCAACTCTGAGTAGAATGCTACACTTGTTGGGGTGATAATTTTCTTCCCCCCTTCCCCCCCGCTTGTGGAATTTGCTAGATGTCTTGAAGGGGGAAGGGTGGATAGTGATGAAAACTGACTTTAATGGATGGGCACTTCTCTCTTGGTCCTGTTGTACTATGAAGGAACACTGGAAGCATTCTAGATGCCTTCTGTCTTATTTCATGACTGACCCTTTGGTGTTACCTCTTCCTTTCCTCACTCAGCATAACTTGGGAAGCTTGGTGACACTGGTCCAAGTTTGACATGTGTGCTAACTTGTTAGGCAAACTCATATGTTTCTTCTAACGCCATCAGATAATATGACTTGCCGTAAAGAGGTGTGTTTGAATGCTCCCAAAGACCTTTCTTCATACAGAAGTGTTTCCCCTGTTGGTGAATTTCAGATGACTTTGTACTTCAGAAGCAACAATAGCTAAAACATGCTGAGTTTACAGTGGAATCAGGTAAACTACTGAAACTGGTAAAGCAGTGAATTATCTGTAGCTTTATACCTACCATGGGATTTTGCAAAACAGGAAAGGCCTTTACACCCTAGCTTGTATTCTGTTCAACAGCTTGATTTCTAGGTTCTGCAAGAATAGCAAGGTTTTACTTCATGTCAGATGAAGCAATTAAGCCTGAAAGTGAGCAAAAGCTTCTATTTTGTACTTTTAGGCCTTCTATATTAAAGTTAAACAGAGATTTTAAAGTATACCATTGGTGATAAACTAGCATTCACTTTGTTTTTATATACTGGTAAAATCTTCCTTTCTCTTCTTACGGTAAGCCCTGCACCTGACCGGGCAAAACCCATCAGTTATGGTGGCTTTACACTGTTGTGAGCAAGAACTGTTCCAAGTGCCTGATCTGAATTGGCAGTCATGATCCAGTTCATAAAACTTCGACGTGACAGTGTTACATCTAAGAGTGCTTATCATACCCGTGGTTTTAGAAGATTAAATGTGTTAGTTGAGTCCTTTATTTAATTTTTGCCCTCTTGATTTGTTGCCTGAGGCAGTTGAGCAAGAGACAGGTTGGTGAGGTGCACCCAATAAAAGGGGCCCAAAGGGAGCTTTAGGGCTGCTGCTTCTGCCGTAAGAATCCTGTGGGGAACAGGGTGCCTGCTATCACGGGCTCATCATCACTTGCTTCTTGCAAATATCCTGTCACCATAACGTTTACAGGCAGCATCTTTTTTGAACCTTCAGGGGATTGCAGCCCTTTCCTTGGGGTGATTCTACCTTCTCTGATTAGTCACCTCTGAAGTTTAATTACCATTCTTGCTTTTCTCATGAGGATGGTTCATAAGATGTCTTAATATGGACTCCTTTATTTTGACAGGAAATGGCATCTCTGCCTCTAGAGGAAGCTTGTTTGAGTTTTTTTATGTATGTCTAGTCTGAAGCAAAAATCTCCTACAAAGAGCTCACTAAGTCCCTAGTAGCTGCTTGAAATACAGCTGATGAACTGAAACTGAAGGATTCAAACACCTTCTGCTTGTGACCCTGGGTGTGCAGGGGGACGGCACCCTGCTGGGGCTGCGGCCTGGCCATGTCCCTGCTGATCAATGGCTACTCCACAGAGAAGCCCCTCTTCCTCCACAGAGGTGGCTCTGGCTTTGCTCCAGGGTATGAAGGAAACTGACTAAAAGCTTCCTCTGGCTGCGTCATCTCCTGGACTCTTTCCTGGCTCGGTGTGGCTTAAGCAACCTTATTTGGCTGACTTAATTTCCCCCCCCCCTTCTGTGCAGCAAGAGGGCCTCCCTTAATTTGCACAATAAAGCTGTTATCTGTGCTTAATCACTGTTCTGAGGACTACAATGGGGTTTGTTTGAAAAGAGCTCCAAGATTTCAACTCCTTGGATCCCTATCATTCCAGAGTCCCGTTTCCCTTTTGTCTGTTTGCTAAGTGGTTATACCAGAAACCAATTCCAGTGAGGAGTCTCTGCTGCTGTAGTCACACTATTGGAAAAGAGTAAATCTCTCTCTTCCCAGGAATAATCCAGGGCAATTAACTGATGTAAATTAAAAGCAATAGTAAGCAGCCAGTTAATTGCTTGCTTTTCTCTAGGGGTATTTGAGAACAGCAGGTATTTGCATAGTGCAGCCAATAATACTGAATTAAGAGTTTGTTTTTGTCTGAAACTTCCAAACTAGGCTGAAGTCTCTAGGTTGATGGAAGGCTACTCTTTAAAGCACATCTCTTTGTAACATTCCTGTGGTTGTTTTTAGGAGGAGCATTCAAGTGTTTTGGAAGTTTTGGGCATAAAACCCACCCTTCTGACTCCAGTAGCTAATGCTGGCTCTTAAAGTAATGTTTAAAGCAAATACTTGGTGGGGAGGTAGGTAGAGACAGTCAGTGGCAGGCTTGGTAGTTATAAGACCACAAGACCGTCTACAGCTGCTCAGGGGTTTAGAACCTGAAATTGCAGAGGTTTGGACCTTAACATTGACAAGAGACAATTATGGCTGCAGCAACTGTGGCTATCAATAGGTAGTTGATCTGGTGCTGCTTCCTTCCTGTGCAGCTGTGAAAGGATATATTCACTTCTATCAGTGTGTGATCCTCCAGTGGAATAGTGGGGCAGTCAGAAACTCCTCTCCTTTGTATAGCAACTTGTTGAACTTAAATGGGAAAAAAACACTCTTTGAAGATGTTTTTAAAGGCATGAGTCCTGCAGAATGCTTTTTCCTAGTTGTTCTAACATCTCTGAAGCTCCAGTAGTTGTTCTGAGGAACCTCTTGAAAAATACGAACTGTGGATGAAAGAATGATCAGTTGTCATCTTATTGCCAGCCTAAGGAATAGGAGTACTTGGCCATGCTAGGCCTCTGTCCTTCTGGCTGTTGCTGGTTGATGAATAGCTATGGACAAGGGCACAGGAGTGCCTGTAAAGGAGGAATGAATGAAAAAGCTCTGAATCTGATCAGCTCTGTAGAGAAACAAGCAATTAGGCAAGAATGAGATGATGGACTAGAAGGGGGAAGAGACACTCCTTTCTTTGCCAGCTGTAATTCTGTGTAGAGTAAAATGAAATCTCAGAAGAGTTCAGAAAGAGTACCTGAAGCAGTGAATTAAGTGCCATGGTATTCATGGTCCAGACTGATCTGTATTCTTGCAAATTTCTAGTTCTTAGTCAACTTGTTTGTTTCCTAGAGGAAGGCTTCTCGGGAGACTGAATTTTACTGTTCTGGAGAGTGAATACTGTAAAAACTTTCTTGCTGTATTTTTCGTTGTCTTTTCTTGGGGGGGGCGAGTGGGGGTGTTAAATTGATATTGGAGAATTTTCCATGCAAAATATCGGAGAACTGTTATTCTGCCATCGCATGAGACAGAATCTTGAGATAGAATCAGTTTGGTTGGAAAAGACCGTTGAGTCCAGCTGTAAACTGATGACTTTCTGCAGCCATGAACCATTCTTATCTGTCTGTATATCACTGATTTGTACTATTTTCCTTTGTAGGCCCTTGTCAGAGCATTTTTTCTCTCTCAATTGGGAATCTAGTTATGGTGGTGAAGTGACTTAGTACAGGAAAAGCCTGCCATTGCAGTCTGATCAATCAATTAGTCACAGCACTTAATAAATATATTTGGTTTTATATAACATAGGCTAATAAAGCATAGAATTCTAGGCTAACTAATGGAATTCTGGGCTAAATCTTTCCTTGCCATAGCTTTTCAACTGTACAGTACAGTTGAAAAGCTATGGCAAAGAAAGATTTAGCCCAGAATTCCATTGTGCTTGGTTACGCTGCAAAAACTGAGCTGCCAGAGAAATTATTAGGATGAAATGTCAGGATGCTTGATAGCTTCCATCCCCCAGAGGTGTGGCTTTTCATTCATAATATCTCTAAGAATATAAATATGGCATCGATTTTATTTTTTAAATTCACTTTTCCAGAATAGTGTACTCAGAGGGCAAAAAAAAATTTAATTCATCAATATGCTGAATGTCTTTTCTGGCAGCTTTCTGGATGGAAAAGAGGGTTTTGGTTGTGTATATTTTTTTTCTCTGTTAAAATCCAGAACTCGACATCTTCCTGACAATTGTCGTCTACAGGACTTGCAGAATGTCAGCAAATGGTTCTGAAGGCACACTGTAAGAAGTAAGGCAGTTCCATTGCTGACAAATTCAAGCAATATCAGGTTGCTCAGTAAAAGAGTGGTAATGCAAAACCCACCCAACACTTGATGGTCCAATACATCTTCTTATATGAAAACAGCCCTATTAGAAATGATAGAGAAGAAGGGATTTGTACGTATGTATTAAAAGTAAGGATCTGCTTACAGATCATTAAGTAGACACTTTAATGAAGATAACGTCTTTTGACTGGCTGTTTTTGCTGTGTTTGATGCCCTCGAGGGTGTGTTTTGCCCTCTTGTGTACAAGGGCACAGTGCTGGCTCCTCTTGAGCTTGCTGCTGACCAGCACTCCCAGATCCCTTTTTGCAGGGCTCCTCTCCAGCAACTCCTCTCCCAATTTGGACTTGTGCCTGGTATTACTCTGCTCCAGGTGCAGAATCTGGCATTTGTTCCTTTCAAATTTTATGCCACTGATCAATCATGCTCTGATTTATCTAGATGTCTTTGCAAGACCTTGTATCCCTTGAGAGAATCAACAGCACACCCAGTGCTGGTATTGTCAGTACATTTGCTAATGGTGCATTCAACTCCTGCAATCCAGATCATCAATAAAAATACTGAACTGCACTGGCCTTATTAAGGAGACCTGAGGAACACCACTGGTGACTGGTTGCCAGCCAGACTCGGCCTCATTCCCTGCAGCCCTCTGAGCCCTGCTGCCACTGGTTCTTCATCCAGCACACGTTGAACATCCTTGTCTTGCAGTTGAACAACTTGTCCAGAAGGATGCTGTGAGAGACAGTATCAATAGCTTTACTAAAACACTGAAAAACTATATTCACCACCTTTCCTTCATCCGTTTGGTGGGTGACCTTATTGTAGAAGGATACCAAATTAGTTAGGACTTTCCCTTCATGAGCCCATGTTGGCTGTGCCTGATGAATGCACTATCTTTTAAATACTTTAATGTCCTTTAAATGCCTTTCGATAGCACCCACTAACTTGGTTAATCTAATTACTCTCTGACCGCTAAAACAGATCTTCAAGAAAGCAAAATTGCCTGGAAAGCTGGAAGGATTGAAAAAAACTTGCTTATATTGTAGCTTATAGCCCAGCTGAGACAATAGACTACTTGGTGTCTAAGCAATAAAAACATGCAAAATTGTGACATGTTTGGTTTGGTGTATGGTTTGTGTGTGTTTTGTTTTTAAAATCAGCAAAGTTATCCTTCAGGGATGTCACTAGATTATATTACTCCTTGTATTCATATGATCCTCTAAGTTTTGATAGCAGGCATGAATGGAGACACTGCACAGCAGGCGTAAGAAGGGTGTTGCTTCTCTAGGGTGTTTGTTACTACTGTATGTTACATCCAAATGTTAAGAACTGTCTGTGGTCTGTGAGATGAGATTGAAAGCTTAAGCATCATAACTGTTTTGCCAGCATCTGTTTATTTCATTTGTTCCTACATGCATCTCAATATTAAGGAAACATAAAACTGCTTTTGAAAAAGTGACTGATTAACTTCATTTGTTTCTTTGGATAGATAATGAAAGCTTTAGCTGAGATGTATTGAATGCAGTGTCTGTCTGTATTCAGTGTTCTCTGGCTACAGTTACCCTCCTACAGTTGAAAATCAGGATCTGAGCTTGCCTAAAGTTGAGAAACCTGGCTTCTTCTATTACTGAAAATGTGCTTTTTGAGCAACTGGATTTTTGTTGCAGTATCTGTAATTTTCACTAAGACACACTCAACATGTGGATTTGTTTGCATTGATGAAATACTGGAAGCAGAGAGCAGTAAAATGATTATGTTCTATCCCTTCACTATTCACAATCCCCTAGACAACTGTCTATGCTGTATGAAGTGTTAGACATTCTCCTCATTTTGTGAGGTGCCTCAAAAACTTTAAGGTTACTAGTAACTTGAACAACGGGGTCAGAAAAGACTCGTATTCCTTAAAATGTCAGAAAGCTCCAAGTCCGTGGTTGGGACTGCGGAAGGCTTAGAGAGTGTTCTTATTCAACACCATAAAATGCTTTATCACTAAACCAAGAAAACATTTTGGTAAGTGATGTCTTAGTCCTCCAGCCTGCAGGTCCATTGTGCTGATTTTGTTACAGAAGCTGGACTGCAGCTTTTTCTGTGCTATAATATTGAGGTGACATACTTTCTTTGTTGCTGTGTTAGTCCTTCACTTCAAAAAACTGTTGGGGAACCTCTCTTACCTGAAGTTGGTATTGAAAAAAACCAAGTATTGACTTAGTATTTTTTGGTTTGCTTAAAACACTAGACTGCACCTGAAACTGGATAGTATTCTGACCCAGCCATGACAAACTGGGAAGCAGCAAGTTCCTGAAAATTAATTTTCTTACTCTACTTGTAATGACTTGCTGCAGCATGTATTTTGAGCTTTGTGAAATCTATAGACACCGTTGTCCTCTGCACTGTATACCTGAGGTTCTGTGTTGACATACATGTGGAAATGCGTTAAATCTCAAAAACCCCCAGCTTAGGGTTTTTCTTCCCTTTATCTTGCTCTGTGGTTTGTTACTAATATCTCAAATTGAAGGGTGATGGCAAGATGCAATGTGGTGTATTATGCTCAGTTTGAGTACCGTTTTGCACACCCAGCAGTTTAGGGTAGAGATCTTTTTTTGAAAGGGGGTCCATGTCAGCATCTTCAGCTGTAAGAATGTATCAGCATAGTGTTGTCTTGAATCTACCAAAAGACAGAGCAAATAGAAGGACTAACTAACTTCCAAATCACTAAAAGATCAGAGCAATCTGAACAGTACTTGCTTTAGCATCATGCACAGGAAATACAATACTATCTTAGTGTTTGTTCTGACAAATGCTAAATAACCAAGTAAAAATCTGACAGAAGGCTGTCCTTCTCTTTTGCTGCTTCTAGTTCTGACAGATTTAATACATAGGCTTTGTTGCTTGCTCTGGACTTGATTCACCTCTGTGCAAAGTCTCTTCTGTCCTTAAGCACCAAATGTATCTTAGTCAGAGGTGACCAGCCACTTCTCCCATGGCTAAGCTTTGAATGTGTCTTTCATATTGCAAAAAAGTATTTGGTGAGTGTCTCTTTTTTTTCCTCTGTAGAACCCCTTGGACCATCTGCTGCATTGCTCTGTCTTTTCAAGTTTTTCCTTGTCTTTTTACAAATTGCTATGTGCAGATGCTCTGGACTCAGAAAAGTTTGGCATAGAGGACTTGCCCATTACATGCTTTTACCATATTCTACTGACAGCTTTGATTTGGCAGTGTTGGGAAGGATTTGAAAATAATTGGGATCTGAGAGGATTCAGTCAGTCTTATAAACGAAGTGATTTTGTTGGTCTGCCATTCCCTTAGAGAAAGATGGGTGAGTAGATGCATTAATGTGGATCGATCCATTTCCACAACAAGCCTGAGAAAGAGTAGTTAGCTGCTCTTACTGCTCCCAGTGTTCTGGAAATTTGCTGTTAGGGGTAAGGTATCTGCATGCAGGAACATTGAAGGAGCCCCTGACTTTGATCAAAGTTTAATTCATGTCTGCAAACCCTATGCTGCTGTACCTTAGCATATGGAAAAACCTGAAAACATAAAGCAACCCTACACAGGAGGTCTGGGTAAGAGCTTAACTCTGAAGTTGACTTTTGAGTGTTCTTTGCAGAAGGTTGGTTTTCAGGCTCCCTGCCTTGCCTTAGTCTAGTGAGTTTTACTGTTTGCTTTTTTAGGTTATATCCACATGTATGTTGACCTATTCAGGAGGTGTACTCAGCATCTGGCTATTTCTCTTCCTACTACCCAGTTGTGTTTCTCAGTTTTGACCTGCAGCTTTAGGAAGACCACTAAGAGTTTGGCTTATCTGCATGTTTGGCTACATAAAGATAGTCCATAACATATCTGTTTGTAGAGGAGAATAAAGGATCTAGATATTGAAACTGCAAATCATGTAAGGAAATTACTCTTGCGCACTTGATGCAAGAAGTCCATTTATGTTAGTGTTACTTGACCACTAACATTCCTGGGCATTCAGCAATGTCTTCATCAATGCATCTAGGTCTCAGGTGTTAGCTGAAGTTTATCAGGCCTTCTTTCTAAAATAGCCCAACTTCAAACAGTGTATGAATGTGAACTCAAGAGTGTGGATTTAATTGCAGCCTTGAATGAACTAAATCAACTTGGTTGCTTGCTTGAGAGCTTTGATGGTTTGCTGCCACTGTAAAGTTTTGCGTCAGTTCTGTTCCGTAGTTCAACAGAAAACAGGGTTAATGGCATGTGTATATGTGGCTTGATGAGGGGTGAATCGCAGTGAGGGGTTGTGTATCAGAGCTGCTGCAAAGGATACAGCAGGTATGCCTGGGAGCGAGGAATAAGAGTGGTTCAATAGTTTGGTCCATCTTGTCCCCGAAAAGCCATCTTGCCCTTTCTCTTCTATGGCCTGTAGCAGTGCCCCTGTGTAAATGTAGTGAACAGGACCAATGAAATGATTCTGCTCGAGAAAATAACAGAAGAGTTATTCCCGCCCTGATTCATCCTTTTGAATTCCTACTTGTGGTGTAGTTGTGGAGTACAAATATGAACCCTGAGAAGTGATTGGGAAGGTGCAGGTTGTTCAGGATGGCTTCCCATGGTGGTGGATACAGACACTGCATGTGCTGGCACTGCTCTCCTCAGCTCCTGTGCAGGTCTGTACCCCTTCAGGAACCTTTTGGAACATGGGGTTCTGTGTCATGGTGGTATAGCTACTCTCCTCTATATTAGGAAAGCTCAAATGCTTGAACTAAGATGGAGCTTGAAATAACCAAGTATACTTCAGCAATCACAAGCTGGTCTTTTATAAACTGTGGACAGTCCCAACCAGAACTATTTAAAATCTAAAATAGGTCGGTGGTGAGGGAAGCAAATATGGGTGGGGAAACTGAATATTAAAAAGAAGTGTAGAACTGAGCCATTTAGGGGAAATCCTGTGTTTTACGGAACTATGACTTAAATATATATGAAAATGCAGCCAGCTTAAATGAGACCCTGTACTGAAAGGAAGTTGCAGGATTTGTCTAGCATGCTGGAAATGATAAAACTGAAAATCACAGGATGATGAAACAGCTCTAGCTCATGCTTGACTGTGTGTGTAGTTAAATTTGGAGGGATGGCTCATAGTCTGGGCAGTCAGATCCCACAGTAAGACTGTGTTCTAGCTCCTAGAAGTCTGGCCATTGTTCAGAGGTTCAGTGAGGTCTGTGAGCTGGCCAAGAACTTGATGTGCCACACCCAGGCCATGCTCTGGGTGCCTAGAACAGGCAGCCCTGTGTTCAGCTCCCCTCTCTGTAACAGAGTTAAACTGCTAGGAGTCTCTTGGTTGAAGGACAGAGAGAAGCATGTGAAACAGATAAGCTTGCTCTGACTTTTTATCTAAACACGAGTCCTTTAGAAGGAAGAGCTTGGTCACAGCAGTTATCTTCATGCTTTCTTCCCTGTGGAAAGTGTCTTTAATGATTAGCAGAGTGTTGGAGTGTAGTGATTTTATTTACCCTAAATTCCAAGTTGCCTCTGAAACAATTCTTAACTGCAGGCAAATTTAGAGACCTTTATGTAGGAACTGAGTATTTAGTCTGTTAGCTCATGAACTTCAAGTACTTACTGTACATGTGATGCCTCAATGCAGGTCACACTTGTCTTGTTAGCATCCTGTCTTGATTTTGCTTTGAGCTCCTTCCAGTGAAGTACGTGCTTGTGATTTTGGCAGACATTCACTGGATGCTATGTTTGGAAAGCTGATTGGCTCTTTGGGAACATGTCTTGGCTACTCGTCTTGATTGATCAGCCCCTAGAACTGGGTCTTTGCAACCGTTAAATGGTTCTGGGAAATTCCTTGGCTTGAGGATGGAAAGGGAAGAACTGGACTAAGGGGAGGTTGGGGGGGGGAAGTTGCCATCTAAGAGCCTTCTCAGAAAATCTGAAGTGCTTCTGATGGTGGGAGAGAGTGCAGGGACTGTTTTGCTGGTTGAGTGACTTCAGTCACAGCCAGGATTGTAACACCTTTGTTCGGTCTACAACATAAGGCGGGTGGCACAAAATACTTGTTTGTAACCTGTGAGTAGGATTGCCTGGGAGGAGCACACAATAGCTGTGAGGAATGTCACCCATACTACTGCTGGCATTCAAACATGCCCACTGCCTGCTAACTGCTCTTAGGTTGAAGAGCTTTAGCAAGGGATATGGTTAAGCTCTGACATGTGAAGTACAACTGCAAACCCTACTATTAGTGTGTAGAGGCTGTAATAGGTGTGTATATTTCTCCAGAGAAAAGCCCTTCTAACAGGCACAAAAAAAAGCTGTTTACAAAACAAGCAACCTCTGCCCAAAACAAAACCCAAAGCTGCACAGATTGTAAAAGTTGAATGATGGCAACTACACATTGCTATGTTTTGCTTCAAGTTTTACCTCCTGATCCAGATGTTGCGGAAAACGGGTTGGGGGTTTTCCCCATGATATTTTAATTTCCTTCTGGGTTTTGACTAGTAAAGGATGTTCTCTCTAAGCAGCTCAAACAACAGGTACAAAAATAGTTATTCCAAGGTCTTCTTCTAACTGTCTCTAAAGAAACAGAAAACGGCAATGTTAATTACTTGGAACAGCTACAGGAAGGCAAAGGGAGGTGCATGAAGAATCTATTTATGGAAAAGGAAATGGCAAGAATACAGGAGTTGATCCATTGCACAAGGTTGGGAGTAAGTAGTGTAATAAGTGGCATACAAGTATCTGGACTTGACTGTAAACGTGGGGATCCACCCCTGGCTGCTTTTACTGGCTTAGTACTCTCATCTTGCAACTCCTTTCCTCTAACTTAAACTTGTTTGCCCTCTGGAGATGATGGCAAGCTGCTAGTAGCCATGGTGTTCAAACACCACTGGTGGGATGTGACTGGTTGAAAAATGAAGAATTACATTTAAGTAGTTGTAACCTGGAAACATTAATGATTTTGGAAGCCATGCTGTGTAGGTGGTAGAGGAATTTTAATAATTGTTTTGAATTAATAACTTAGTAGTAGTCTTTTCATAAAGTAGAACTTCTATTCCTGAAAAGGTTGCCTGCCCAAATCAGATCACTGATTAAATTGGGTAAATGATACCTCCCGAGTTCTAAAATGTGGAGTTCTCCAGCCCTATGGAGCCAGCATTGGCACAGCCCTGGCTGTGCATGCTTGTGCAGTGCTCTTATGAGTGTATGCTCGCTGGTACTGATGCAGGAAGGTGTCTCCAGAGCAGTGAAACATTGATTGTGAGAAAGCTGCAAAGCTGGGGCCATGTTAGCGAGTGAAGGCATCTAAAGTAAGGCAACTGCAAACAAGAGACCCTTTGCATGAGGAATAGGCTTTTTCGAAGTTTTCTTGTGAACTCTGTGAATGTGGTTTGAAGACCTTATTTTTTAAAGAAACTGTCCTTGAGGGTAATAAATCTGATTTTCCACCACTTGAGAGAAAAACGGAATCTGTAGTTTATATAGGTTGTCTGAAGTAGACTCCCTGACTAGATATGAATAACTGATCTCTGGACTGCTAAACATGTCCTGCAAGGACAATCCCGTCCAACTCCACTTAGTGATCCTCTGCTCAGGCCTCTCTGAATACCAGGTATCAATCATGTGCAGAGGACTTAAACAGGAAGGTTGTGGCTTCTCACACTTGGTCTTGAGAACCAGATAAGCAACAAAGTACTGCTGTGTTGCTGTGCTCTGTAGGCATTGCCTTTTCAACAACAGCAAGCTGCCATCAAGGAAACTGATTTTTTTTTTTCTTTTTTAAATGGGAGCATTCCTGATTACCACTTGCTGTATGGAAGAATTTTATTTTCCTTCTCATCACTGTGAGATGAGCAGTACAAATTAACACAGGAGAGTATTTTGAGATTAACAGTCAAACAAATACACTGGGGCTCTGACACTACAGTATGACAGGGATTATATTAGAATAAATAACTTGGTTTCCTTTTTTGAAACTGCTTTAGCATTATATTTTGTACCAGATTTTTAGTTACAGACACACACACACAGAGAATGTTCTGTGTTTGAAGGGACCCACAAAGATCATCAAGTCCAACCCTCAAGTGAATGGTGTGTATGGGGATTGAAATTGCAACCTTGTATGTTATTAGCGCCATGCTCTAACCAAGTGAGCTAATCTCATTAATCACCTCAGCCAGTTTCTTCTCTTCACCCTTTTCAAGAACAGGGCTAGGATTTCAACCACTGCATATAAGACTGCTGTAAACCCTGTCAGAAACCTGTTACAGAAATGCAGTTGGCATGGCACAGAATTGGTCTATTTTGAACTGCTTTGTTAGGTAAAGCAGAAATTCTCTGCCCTACCAAGCTCCACATAGGAAAGCGTATCTTTTTAATGGCTGATGGTGCTGTAACTAGGTTTCCCCCCTACCCCATGTTTATAAATTGGTGCTATGAGGGTGAGTTTTGCTGGAAGCTATGGGCAAGCACTGGCAGCATCCCTTGGTGTCTCTGGTGCAGTGAGGTATTGAATGCCCCAGTTGTCACAGGGCATGTCTGCCCAGACACTGGTGCTTCCACCCTTTCTTAGGTGCTGGTGCCTCCACCCTTTCTCCATCCAGTTTCTGCAAGCAGATTTCTCAAAGCTGTGAACTTTCTTGGTCTTGCAGGCTGGTGCTCTGGCTTGCTTCCTCTTCCTGTCCTCAGCAGCATGGCTACTGAAGCTGTGTGGGTGCTGTGGTTTGTTGCCCACATGAGCCATCTGGTTTTTCTGGAGACTAAGAGCAATTGCTGGTGGTGGGGATACAGCTCTAGTGTGACTGTGCTCAGGTGTGGCTCCACAGCAGCTTCTGAATCCAAGCTGGCTTGGTGCCCTGCTCCCTCACAAGGAAGGAATAAGACCATGGGAGCAAAAATTTAGTTAGATTTAGCCTGAATTCTTCCTTGGCCAGGCTTGCTGGTGCTCACAGGAGAGCAGCTTTATGAAGCTGGGTAGTAGTAGCTGCCCCTTCACTGCTCTCTGTCTTCAGGCTCCATGCTAAAATCATTAGGCATGCTTTAAAAGGTGCATTCCTGCTACAGGATATACTTAGGTACCAAAAGAAAGCCACATACTCTATAGGATGTGGCTACTACTTCCGGCTCACTGGTACCAGAAGTACCATGGCAAGTGTTCTCCTCGGGTGGTAGCTTTATTCAAATAGTGGGGTGGGATGGGATGCCGTCTGTGGACTTACTGCCTGCCCAGTGCTCCAGTCAAATGAGAAGTGCTGTGTCCCCAGCAGAGCAGGATGGGGATGGTAGAGAGAGCTGGAAAGCTCCCAGGAGCTGCTGGGAGGGTTAACCTCTCTGGTACCTACAATGTGGTTCCTGGGGTGTCCCTGCTACTGTTCTGTTCCCTGATGAGCTTAGAGGTATGAAAAGGCCCTTTAAGACTGCTGGAAGGGGGCTTGGTTAATTAAGTGTAATCCTTTGAGAAATTGCAAGCGCTTTCACATGACCCAATCCCAGCCTCACCCTGACACAGAGGACCCAGGGCTGTTTCAGTGGGGTGCTGGCGTTCGGGAAGGAGCCAGATGTCTGTGAGTATGGCTGGTGCTGGAGGTGTGGGGCATCACCTCTGATTCCCCCCTGAGGCAATGCAAAGCTCTGCTGTCCTCGCAGTGGGCCCATGTTGGCTGACCAGTGCGCGGGGAAGGAAAGTGAAGCGCTGCAGAGCACTCATACTCCAGAATTCACTTGCCCGTTCTGAGGAACAGGGGGACACTTTTTGGTTAAACTTACCATATTGCTGCTAATCTTGCTAAAAGCCAAAACTGAGCAGGTTTTTAGGTTATTAAGGTGCTTTATGAGATCTTAGTTCATGCAACTCTGGCTGGATTTGATGTGCTTCCCTGGTCAGACCTGTTGGAACTGGTGCATGGTATTGGTCTAGTATCTTTACGTGTAGTAACTGCTGGGTAAACTGGTTCCTTTTAGTGCAGAGGCTGTACAGGTTGGTCTGGAATGTCTTTTTCATTGAGCTTGCTTCTGTTCTGTAACAGTCAAATTTGCAAAAAAGTACAAGTTTTCCCTATATTACTTTCTCCAGAAATAGTCCACTTGTTGCCTTTAACCTGGGAAGCAGGGAATACCTGAAGCTTGAAGCCTACAGCCCAGCAGGGTATAACAGCTTTCTCACATACAGGAAATGCAGGGAGGAAAGAAGCTTTAGCTCAGGGTCAGGGTTTTGTAGAGGTCGATACTCTGTTGTGCTGACTCTACTTATTATTCTGACATGAATTTCCTAGTACTCTATTCCTGTCTCAACTTATGACAAACAGAATTGTCTTTTCTACCTCTCATGCTGTTCAATGCACTGGGGCATTAGCACAAGCAATACATCCGTTACTGAGCGTGACAGTATCAGTCCTTCCTGTTTGTCCTGCCATATGCAGCTACACATTTTCATCTCAGGAAGTTGTTATAGCACACTATTAGAAGGGCTTATTCGGAGACCTTGAAGATACAATTACTGCTGCTAGTAAAATTGTTTGGAATCTCAGTGGGGTAGAAAGTGAGACTTGAAGGTATATGGGCAATACTAAAATACCTGAAAAGATGCTGCAGATAGGTACCTGGTACCACTGTCTATTAAGTGTGTCTCTTGTAGACTGCTGAACAGCATGGGAGGAGGTGGGTAGGGGTGGCTTGTACCTTTGGAAAGCTTTTGCTAGTCAAAGGGAGCTTTCTTTGGCTGCAGCTGCTTTGGGGCTGGAAGAGTATCTCTTTCCATGCAAGAGGTTCTGTCTGTGCAGGAGGTATCGCACTTGACAATACTGTCCTTGGCAGCAGGAAGCTCTTTAATATGCTCTGGCAGTGGCAAGCTTTAGCAGTACTTGGAGTGGTGGAACTATGGTAATTCCCCAAATAGAGAAGAGGAAGGGTTACTAGTTTTCTATCTCTTTCCTGTAGCTGTTATGAAAGGAATCAGTTAAATATGAGCACTTTTTTTTTCTGAATGCTTTTTAAATTTGGTGAGTATAAATTTGAAATGTGATAGTTGAGTGTTCTTGTAATGTGCAAAATGGCATCTGGAAGCATTTCATATAGTGTTACTAGGTGTTTGTATGAGAGTATATTAAATGATGATGGAAAGACAAAAGACTAGAGGCCACCTACTACAATAAACTTCTTAGTTTAAGATCCAAGTAGAATTAGAGACTTGCAAATATTTGTGTGCTGCAGCGGATATATTGTAAATGCTATGATGAAAAAATGCAATTAATTGCTTTAAACAGAGTTTGAGTACAAATTACTGCCTTAGGATAGTATTTTTGCTAAATCTGTTGATGAAATCCAGTAAGCATTCTAAAAACACCTCCTGAGAGTTGAAAGTTTGATAGATGTTTAGTAACAGAATATTTGGAATAGGCATGTAGTATACTTGGGGATGAGTGCTGCCATTGTAGTTGTTGTGGTTGAATCACTGGTGTGCCATGTCTTTCTCTTGCACACCTCTCAGCAGTGCGCACCTTACCTGTCTGGACTGAAAGAGCTAAATTTGTATATGCTCAGCAGTCCAAAGTTGGATACCTTATTGACATTTTTTTCTGTTTGCAACCCAAATTATAAGCATGCCAAGGCTTATGCCAGCCCTCAAATCTAGGAAAACCTTTTGAGATGGTTTAGAAATACAAAATCTAAAAGCTTAATGCTGATGAATCTTGAGGCTTGTCTTAGAATAAGCACTGGTAGTAAACTAGATTGATAAATGGTTTAAAAGTGCTTTGGCAGAGTAACTCTGAAGGAACGAAGCAAATGAGTCTAAATTACGATCTAAAGTTTAAATTATGAGTCTAAATTATGTTGGCTTTGTTTTGCTGTAGCATTTTTATTCCTGTATGTAACATTTGTATTGGTCGGTACTCAGCTATGAATACCTTAGTAAGGTGGTTTTACTTAAGTGAGACTTTAAATGAATGAGGAGGAAGAAGGTAAACATGCAGTGCCTGGCATGTACTTGTCTGGTACAGATTATAGCAGTCTGTAGATCTGTTCCTGTAGTTTGTTTGAGCTGCAGACAGAGCACATTAAGATCAGTGCCTCCCACCATCTGAAATGGTAGAAACCTCACTTTGAGCCAGCTGTTGTGAACTGGAAAAACAAAACCACCCTGGCTTGGTAGCGTGTGGGGAAAAAAATTCTTTGTGTGTTGTTTTCACACCAATGAGCCTTAACAAAGCTCAGTTTTATAGCAAACTAGCTTCTCAGCCAAGTATTAAATTACCACTGATGGTTCAAACTAACTAATGGTTAAAATGTCACTGGCACAGCCCAGGATGTGCTCTCCTCGGCTCGTTCTGCTGACAGTTCACAGCAGTGTGCTGTTGAATGTGTTAAAACCGTGTTCAGCTTGGGGAAGCAGCACTACTGGGGTGTGGTTCTCCAAAGCACAAGCCTATTTCCTGTGGTATCTTAGCTTCTGCTGTCTTAGATCAGGCTGAAGTTGCAAGTGCAAACCCATTCAAGACATTGCTGCTCCTAAACCTTAGGTTGCTACTCATCTTGAGCACAGGGGGTTTCTGGGGGCAGGAGGGGAAATGTGTAAATCTTCCTATTGAATGTATTAATTGAAGGATGATATCAGATCAGATAGCTTAAGGGCATTAAGTGACTGACAGTGAAGGAATTTTGCTGGTTCCAGCATGGGGCCTTATTTTATTGTGCTAACAAAGATGTGAGTCTTGATAAATATTCTGCATGAATTATGAATGATTATGTTCAGTTTTCTGGTGCTCAGATATTTGGCCCTCAATCACCTGTGCAGATGATATCTGGTAAGAGTAGCAACTATGCTTTGTCCATAAAGAGTGCAGCGAAAAGACTATTTTTCTTTCACGGTAGCTGATACATTAATGATTTAGGTGAACAGGAAATACTCCAAAGCTAACAAAATGCAACGTGTAACTTAATGGCTCATTTAATGTAACCCTTCTTATACCTGAGTGTAGCTTATGAACAGCTTTGCTCTCACCTGGTGGGTGTGCACGGCAAATCAGGCTTACAAGCCAGCACTCTTTCTGCTAGAAGAGTTTGCTTCCAAGTGTAAGTAGCAAAGCTGTTTTGAGGAGCATTCAGCCCTTCTAGGAAGTGGCCAGATTCTTGTTTCACCAATGCACTGTGAAATTAGCCCATTGTCAAGGTTTAGGATTTGAAGTGAATAATTTTTGGGAAGGTATGTACTAAGAGAACTTAAGGCATCTGCATGCTATTGAAAGCTGCTAATTTTAAAAAGAGCTTCGTTTTTACAAGCTTAGGTCATTTGTTCTTTCCTTGCTACTACTGTGGTGGGATGGTTTTGCCTTAGTTTGGCATCATTGTGTCAGGAGGTTTAGAGGGCTTCAAAACCGACTTATTCCTGATATACTTGTTCATGATATCTTTGTTCTTGTAATGTCTAAATAGCATTCCTTTTGCATGAAACAACTAGAACTTCAACTTATGTGTACTTCAGCTTAGCTGTGCTAAGCCTACCTTTAACCTTACCAAATTTTTAGCTTAACTTAAAACAAGAAAGCCTTTAGGTTTATCTCAGGAGGATATCAAATACAAAATAGTGGTGTGCCTAGTCTGAAGCAGGCTTTTTGGGAAACCTCAAAAAGTATTTGGATGTAGTTAGCGGTCTCTCTTTTTGGCACTTACCTATATTTAACTAGCAGAACACGTCTTGCTTATAGGGGAAAAACCCCTGGTTCTAGCTCTCTTGAAGTCTGGTTTCTTAGTAAACAAGATGTGAAATCGGTACATATTCTTGGTAGAAATACAGGAATCAGAACCGTCTGTGATTATATCAGTATTATGTGGTTCCTTGAATATTTCTTTGCTTACTCTTGCTTTTCTGGTCTCCTGTGTCATGCAGTTAGCTTATAGTCTAAATATGACTTTGAGTTGTTCTTAAAGCTGTTCACAGTGTAATTCCCTCCACCCCTCACCACTGGAAGCCTGGTGGAGTGTACTAATAGGATTGATTGCACTGAAGAACAAAAAATTAGGATTTGTTGATCTGAGGTGAATGACTGTTGGCAAGAGAGAGAACTGTTAATGCAAGGACTGTGTGCTGGGGTTTCGTGCACTGTGAGTATCTTGTCTGTACAACTTCAAGCCTTGAACTTTTGCTTTGATGGAAAAATATTTTAAATAAAGCTGTTTTAATATGTACATGTTGTGTTCAAAAGTTGTGAAATATCTTTACCTTTTTCAATTGATAGGCATGCAAATAGAATTGGATTCTCAGGCAGCTTGGTGTACTCAAGAGACCTCACTTTCCCTGGCCTAAAGTTAAGGCATCTGCTTTCAGACCAGGACTGTTTCTGTCTAGCCCCAGGCATCTAAATCATGTTTCCCAGTAATTATCAGGAGTTTTGAATGGGATCAGCAATGTTTTACATTAGCATTTGAGGTGAAATGCCTCTGCTGTTTAACGTGCTTCATGAGAAATGAAATGTGTGTGTATGTCTTCCTGCTTCTGTGGGATGAAGCTGCAAACTCCCTTGCTGCAGTCCCTTGGCCACTTTCATGTCACAAGTAAAAATGTGATGGTGAGATAGTCCTGTCAAAATAGTGCATCATATAACATTTCTTCTGGAAGACTATTCATGGTCTTGCATCTAAGGCTAGTATAGTAATGAAATCTTGATTGCAATTTTAAATAACACCTAAACAATTTCTGCAGTCTTTAGAGGTCTTTCATCTCCCTGAAAGAATTGGAAAGCAGTATTGGCAGCTCTACTGCTATGGGAAGTGTTCTCATGTTCAGCATGCAGCCTTTTTGTGTTAGCTTGTGAGAGCATCCTTACATCCTGTCTGCTTCATTCCCACAGCCCTTGGAGCATGTCAGGGATTGTGCCTTATAACTTCTCCAAATACTCAAAAAGACTGGAAGCGTATTGTTATTATTGACCAGCCTTCTGTAGCGGCCTGAGTTGTTAATGCTTCTGGGAACTTCCTTGATGTTCGCCCTCCAAACAAAAGGGTTGGATGGCTTCTTGTGTGCACCAAGTTTTGGAACATCTCTACTTTTGTGAAAGACAACAGAATGCTCTACTTTGGAAATTAAACTTCATAAAATATAAATGGCTGTCATGTGTGTCAGTACGTGTGAATATTTGTAGGACCAGAGAGGATAAACACACTGCAAAATAGGAAAGTTATATTCTACAGGAAAACTGTGAGTACCATGATGGCGGAGCAGATGACTTTGTGACTGCTAGCAGTGAAGTTCCTGGAGGCTTGAGACCTGCTTCCTGGTCCTGGGCAGATGTTAGTTCTTGTTATTGGGTAGCATCACTTAGAGCATGTGTTGTAATGATGCATTTTTCTGTCTTCCAGATCAGTGTGCGTGTTACCACCATGGATGCTGAGCTGGAGTTTGCCATCCAGCCCAACACCACAGGGAAGCAACTCTTTGATCAGGTAAGTGATGGAGCTGCAGAAGATATAAAGTTGGTAAAAACATCGTAATTCTATTGAGGCAACAGCAAATAATTTCTAAAGGACTTCAAAGGTTGAGTGTCACTGTATATAATAGCTTCAAGAGAACACAGCACAGTAAGAAATTGTACTTTTTTTTCCCCAAAACTACTGCATTTTTTAATCTCCAAGAACATTTTAGGAGCTATTCTTCTAGTGGACTGAATTGGTGCTATGGCTCGTAATAATGGTAATTGGAAAGCAGTAGATATCTGCAGTCTTAGTTTATAAGAAAAGTCTTATGGGGGACCTAGTAAGCTAGGTTGACTTACCTGCAAGCAGTGTGTAAGTGATTCCAGAGGGCTGTTGGTCTTTAAATCAGGCGAGGCTTAGCTGGGTTTCAAATGCTGCTGCAACTTTTAAGTGCAGGTGAAGTGATTCTGTACTCCCATCAGGCCCTGAGGGAAACCTTAAGAGCAGTGATGTACCATACTGTGTTGGGCTGTCTGCATGGGGTACTTCAGCCTTCCCCTGCATTCACTGGCTAGGCGAACTTCCTCCTGCTTTGGCCCAAACAGAAGCAGGGAGGCATGTGCAGCCCAAAGCTCCAGCAGCAGATGACAGACATTATCAGCTGCAGCAGTTGAAACTTTGACAGGCTCCACTGTGTTTCTCTGCTGTAATTGGCCATGGATTTGCTCCTTGGAGAAAAATGGGAACAGTAAGTTCATAGCTCAAAGAAATGCAAATTGAATCTTGGACTAATGACAAGATGAAGGAACTGCCAGACCAGATATGTCAGAGATTTGGGTGTGGTTCAGTAGAGCTAAGCATTCTGGGGTTAGCTCTACATAGTACCTATCATAAGGAAGAGAGAAAATTAAGGGCTGATTCACCCGTTGAAGTCAGCTATTTCATTTGGGGACAGCAAATATAATTTAGATTTTAATTTTTTTTAGATCTTTAACCACGAACTACTGTTTTCTCTTGTACTCAGCTGGATGATTCGACACTAGATGATATATTGCTCTTTACAGCCCAGCCCTGAAATGGAGGGAATGGAGTGAGATTCGAAGGTTTAGTAAAAGAGCAACCTTTCATAATCGGAAAAGTAGAAAGGCTTTCAAAAAAGTTCTGAATTGCAGTGTAGTTCTCAGCCATCTATGTCTTACTGTGTAGTAGCTCCTGCATATTTTAGCCCTGTGTGGTTTGGATTGATAGAAGTGAAAGCCAAGTTCTGTCCAGAATCCATGTGTGCAACATGGAACTCAGCCACAGTTAGTTCATGAGAGTGTTTAACAATGAAGCCCATGTGACATGTCCTCAAGTTCATCAAAAAATGAACTGGTTTTTTTTTGGTTTTTTTTTTTGAAGGAGGTGTTCTTCATGTGGATGCTTCCCATGATTATTTTTCAATATCTGGCTTCTGCTATTATCCAAGCAAAGCACCAAGTGCTAAGAAATGGTACTACTCACATCAGTAACATTTTTAATCTGCACATGATATTTTCAGTCAGCTCTAGGTCATCTGTGGCTTCTGCTGCAAACTGACATTGGTAGCAGACTTGGGCTTCATCAGTTTGTCTCTGAGAAGCATCCAGTCATGTTTCCAGTATAGCAGCTCTTCATGTCTAGTAATTGATTTCACTCCCTTGTCATGCTCTTGGACAGCTGCACGTTTTCCTCCCTTCAGTGTGTTTCACACAGCACCTGTCTAAACAGAAGTTTTGTTTTGCTTTTTCCACAGTAAACACTTTGCCAAGGGAGAAAACAAATGCTGTTACAGAACTGAGTTTCTAAGTTGAGGCAGTGTTTACTTCACCTAAATTGGATTTGTAGGTGAAGTTGGAAATGGGGGAAAAAATGTGTCTGAAGCTAGTTTTAAGCATTTGCTATTTTTAAAAGGTCTGGTTGACATTAAACTTGCTCCCTTTAGGAAAGGGATGGACCTTTAAATATATTGTCAGCTGTTACATATCCAGTATGTTTCATGTGACTGAGCTGTTTGTGTGTATTGCTTCCTGTAAAGGGATAGTCCAGTGCTATTGTCCCTGCTGACACTGTGACTGCTCTCTGGCTGGTCATTGTTCACTCTGCCTCAGTGTCTATCCTTAGGTTTCTGGGGTCCCATGATGGGGTGCACAACAACAAAGTTACTTCTGTTTATTTTCTAGCTCCCTTAAGCCATGTTGTGTCCCTGGACCGGATGATAATCTAGTATTTTCTGCATGATGCTGGTTCTAAAAAAAGAGCTGCTTTCATCAGTGCTTTTTTGAGGGACGGGAGAGCTCCTCTACAAAGCAGACATATGGTTTTGCTGTTGCAGGACATTGACCTCCTGGTGTGAAACCTGATTTTTGACTCTTGTACAGAAAAATTTTAAGATATCCAGCATATTTTTGCCCTAGGGTTCCCTTTCACTTTGAACTGTCAGTTCTGAGTTAAGCAAGAAGGAAGCTGCTAAGCATTACCAAGCTTTCTAGCTGCATGGCTGCCTCGGTACAATTTTCTGGCTTTACTCAGTAACATTTAGGCACCACCTAGTGTGTATAAAGGTAGATAAATGTATTCATTATGCCACACAATTCCAACCCACTCTGAACAGGATTCAGAAGACTTTTGGAAAGCTTGTAGCTAGGCTTTAGCTGAATGAGGAGAAAAACACTTGAATCTAAAGTTCCATAGTAATAATAGATGAATGGGCATGAAGTAGAAATGTTCCTGTCTTCCTCCTTCCTGCTTGGTTAAATTTCAAAGTGAATTTTTGTAGTGACAGAACAATGCAGATGCTTCACTGCTTTGTAGGAAGTAGTTTCTGCCCCAAGGTGCTGGCTGTAGAAATACCCCCGAACTGATATATATATGCAGTAACATCATGATTGGTACTAGAGCTCTTCCTATTCCCTAGTCTTGTAACTGTGCAGCTTTAGCTTAAATATCTTAGGCTTGTGTGCATGGGCAAAACCTGGATTAAATGAGACAGGACTGTACTCTCTGTCTTCTGTAGCTCTGCTGATGTACCTCATAACATCAGTTGCTGAACTCCAGTGCTTACTGGCTCGCTAGCAAGAACGGTAACTTTGCTCCCATTCCTCAGCTGCCAGTGATGGATTAAAAGAAGAGCTCAAGGAAGGGCTATGCGTGTCAGGGATGCTGCTTATCCCGCAGGCCTGATTGCTTCACAGGTACCTTGAAATATTGCTTTCCTGGGGATGCAGAGCACAGGCACTGCAACAGTGATAGTTACTTGTTTTCCTCCTTTGACCCTTTTCTGTATTGGACTGAAGTGCAGCTGGTCTGGAGAGTAGCAAGTAAACCTAAGCAGTGCTTTGCATTGTACGTCTTCTACACATAAAAGATTAATCTGTTGTCTGGTGAAACTTCTTAGTTGCTTGTTGCTGTGGATGGCTTTGAAATTGTGTCCCTACAGTCTTTTGCCTCTCAAACTTCCTTGTTTTGGGTAAATTGATTCTAGCTTGAATCATTGAACATCCAATCTCCTTAAAGAGGTGATTTCTGTCCAATTAAGAGACATGAAGACAAGTCACGGGTTAAAGAAAATGTGACCTAAGAAACTAAAATAGCTATCACTTCAAACTTTAAAAACATGTGTTTAACCTTCCTAAGATGCTTTTGCTCATTTTTGTGAGCTTTTGGGGTCAAGACTAAGCTTGTAAGAGAAAAGTGCACTTATCTATGCGTTAAAATTACAACAATAAGCATGTCTCTGCACACTTTAAACCTAGTCACTGATGCTGTATTTTATGTTCAGCATTAAGTTTTATAGATAGTGGAATGTGTGTTGAGAGGGTTATTTTTGTTTCATTTTCTTTTTAATTCTTAAGGTTCTTTCAGATTTCATGAAGAGCCAGATCTCCTAAGATTCTGAGTTTGTGTGCCCTGGCTTGTCTTGCCTTGTTTTTCTAGCTGCATGGCCTCCAAGGTAGTCATGCAGCTAAGAAACCTTGGTAATGCTTAGCAGCTTCCTTCTTGCTTATCTGCTGCAGTGAATTTTGTGGTTTTGTAGAGTACCAGTTTGTCAGACTTCTTTCGTGTTTGCTTAAGCTTACAGCATGAGCTGACCAAGCCCCTCTTGAATTTTGACTAACTACATCTGAGTTGAGCCGTGTTTGGAATAAAGGTGGTTGGTGTCTCGTGGCCTGCAAACTAAGCTTTGTGAGGAGGGTCAGTGTAAGAGAAACCTTTAGCCTTGGTAGGGTCCTACCTAACAGCATTTAAACATATAGGAAATGGCTCTGGAACACTTGTTCCACTGGGTGAAAGCACTGAAATGAAAACTCACTAAGGTAGTTTGATGGTAGAAAGCAGCAAGTCTCAGGACAGTGGCTGGTTCCCCCAGCAAACCCCAGAACTCTTGTTCCTGTAATGAAGGCTTGTGGTTGAGTGGTATGAAAATGTGTTTCAAATTTCACAGGAATATGTGGAAACTTTCTGACTTTTAGAAAAGCAGTAGTTCCAACCAAAAATGGACTGCTTGTTGCTAAAGAGGTCACTGGCAAACTGCAATAAGTTCAAAAACTTGAAGATCCTGTTGTTTAGCACTCTGGCATTTTAGCACTTTGGAAGGGAAAATTAGAAGTATATCCATCAGTTAAATGGAGGGAGAACAGTTGAATATTTGGGCTGTAGGTGGAGCCTATCTTGGGTACTAAGTTACCTGGAAGACCACATTCTAAGTAGTTTTTGACTGGCATATGAAACTGCATGTGTGGCACCAGTTCAGAGCTCCTCCAGCAATAAGGTTAGCTGGCAGTTTTCTCTCAGATGTACTCGACATGCCTGTCATAGAAGGGGAGAGAGACCTACCTCATCTTTAACTAGGGCAACACTCAAGGCACTTGTACCATGTTATAGCCTGAGATGATTTGGCCTTTGGTGCAGGAACTCGATCCAAGTGGAATGCCTTTTCCTCTGCTTGCGTGTTTTGGTCTTGCCTGCGTGTAAATAGTGCTTTCATCAGGATCTGTACTTGTTTGCCAGTGTGGTCATGTGTTCCCTGGGCTGAGAATAACAGCCATTTTTAATCATTATCTTGATGCTAAAATCTGCATTTAAGAGGCTGCTTCTGGCTCCCTCTTCTGCTGTGGAGCAGCACCCAATGGCAAGAACATAGTTCAGAGGGAGATGAGTGAGTGCTGAGGGGAAGGACAGGAATTATCATGCAGACCTAAAACACGTGGAGTAAGAAGGAGTGAGAGAAAAGGTTACCTGAAAGATCTTCTGTTTCTTCTCTGAACCTAAGTAAAAAACCCGTACTAATGTGTGCTTAGACTTTCTGCAGAGGATGAAGTGAGTCACCAGAAAGGCACCTTTTTCCCTATGTCAGTATGGCTTACTGAGTAGAATTTTAAGCTAAAGGTAGTACTTAATTAAGAGCTTTGTAGTAGCTAGTCAAGGTACCACGGGACAGCTGGATTTTAAGGCTGCTCTGTTGCCCACTGTAAACTGAGCCTTATCCAGCATTCTAAACAAGACCCAGGGACTGACTTAATGCTCTCCCTGGCATGAATGAAAGATGTTGCTCTCCCGATGAGAGTGTAGATTTTAGACATTTAAGTATTGTGGTCTGTGTTAAACCGTACTTTTAATTCTCCCATTCTTTGTGCCAGCCCTTCTCCAGCCTTAGCCACTACCAGTAGCTGTCTGCTTTTTGGAACATCTCACAGTTCATTAGGGCTCTGAATGCTATACACCCCCAGACATAATTATGCTGCTGCCAGCCAGATTCCTTGCAGCTGTAGAAAGCTGTTTCTTCTCCATGCTTTTTCCCTTGCTAAATGGAAATAAATAGCCTGCTAAAGCTGTGGAGGGAGGAGGACTATCCTCCCTGCCTTAGTTCAGTGGCAGCTTGGGAGCGTGATGGTGAGTGCTGTGCTGTCTCCGCTCTTCTCTGTCCAGCTTGTTGTTGTCTCTGCTATTGCTGTGCAGGCCTCTGCTGTGGAATAAAAGTCCTTTTGTGTGGGACCACAGTGTGGAGCCTTTCAGCTGCTTGCTGGCAGTCCAGCCTGTTGAATTCCCAGGCATAAGCTGCTGTCGAGTGGAAGAGAGGAAAGCAGACCCACGCAGTCAGAGTGAGGAGCTTCTATCCCATTCATATGTTAATGCTTCCAAGAACAGAGCTGTCCTTGGGCTCTAGGACAGCCTTTCTTCCCCTCCTTGAGCCATCTGCTTCTAATCACAGGCTCACAGAATATGCTGAGTTGGAAGGCACCCACAAGGATCGAGTCTAACTCCTGGCCCTGCACAGGACCATCCTCAAGAATCACCCCATGTGCCTGAGAGTGTTGTCCAAATGTTTCTTGAATTGTCAAGCGTGATGCTGTGACCACTTCCCTGGGGAACCAGTTCCAGTGCCCAACCACCTTCTGAGTGAAGACTTTTTCCTGGTATCCAACCTAAACCTTCCTTGACAACTTCAGGCCATTCCCTTGGGTTTGGTCACTGGTCACCACAGGGAAGTGATCAGTGTCTACCCCTCCTCTTCCCCTCATGAGGAAGTTGTAGACTGTGATGAGGTCCCCCCTCAGTCTCCTCTTCTCCAGGCTGAATGGACCAAGTGCCTTCAGCTGCTTCTCATAGGGCTTCCCCTCAAGGCCCTTCGTCTTCATTTACCTCCTTTGGACCCTCTCTAATACCTTAATATTAGAGATTAATATCTTTCCTATATTGCAGTGACCAAAACTGCCTGTACATAGCAAACTCTGATTCTTCTCCAGAAGCCTCATTAGCCATGTGCATCCTGCTGTGTGATGCAGAGGTGACCTACATTCCCCTGAATCTGCAGGGGCTCTAGTCCACCTCTCCAGTTCATGTTCAAGCAAGGACAGGTTGAATAACTACAGGAACCCCAGTGGGATGATGTATATAGACTACATGACCTAGTGTAGGTTTTGTCTTTGTGCGTGCCACCAATTGCATGCCTCTGCTGAAAACTGCATTTGGTTTTTCTGCCTGAAAGGAACAAAGGCCCTAATGCTGCTTTTGAAAGGCCAGAAGAAATGTCTGATCCAAGCCCTAAACAATTTAATTAGGGATGTGTTTGTGGGGAACCTATGTCTTTGGTGATGTATCTTGCCAAAGTAGAGACCACATCAGAAGGGAACAGAGTGTACCTTCGGGCACTACAAAATTATATCAATTGACCTGGGCAATTGGGCAGCTGGTTTTCACAGGGCAAGTCTCAGTCTCTGCATCTAGTTGTTAGCCCCTTTCTAAGGGGGAAGCTCTCAGCAAGCCCGTGTTGAATGGTATGTGAAAACAGCTGACAGTGTTGTACTTTAGGAACCACGTCAACCTTAAGACAGATGTCTTCTTCCTTCCCCTTTCTTGTCCAGTAATGGAGGTGACCAGTAGGTGCCTTGTTTGCCGGTATGAGACCAACTCCTGCGTCTTCAGGAGAGATGTGGGGGAACTTCACTGTGTAGACTTGCTGCACCCTGTGGCATGTCCCAGGCATTTTAGGGCACAAAGGGTGATGTCTTGATAGCAAACAGGGTTTGGAGAAACTTCCCCCTCCTTTTAACCAACAGTGGCACTGTACTGCAGTAGTCTTGCTGCCCCACCATGAGGCTCTTGTCTCTTGTCACAGCATGTCTTTAAAGCCTTCTTATTTACATAGCATGCCTGGTATGCTAGGGAACTACAGAGAGAGCTTACATAGTGGTGTAGCTAATGTCTGTGGTGGCTCTTTGTCCTGGCACAAGGGATAGCATATGGATTTACCCACTGCACTTCCTCTTAATGGTGCTACTCAGTAAAGAGCTGTATGAAAGGCCTGTCCATAGCTATCAGTGGAGTAGGAGCAAATCTTAAAGTAGCACAACCTAGCAGGGTGATTAATGACTTGCCCAGGAATAGTACATTTGCATAATAAGTGAGGGGTGTACCTGAAAATGGAGCTGTCTTCCTGATTCCTGGCAGTTACAAACCTGTCAGAGCTGTTGCATTGTATTTTGGCTATACATGTTGGCTTACAAGTAGCTGAAAAAAATCTGTTGTTTATAAATAGCAACAAGCCTTAAAGAGCTGAAGGAGAAGAAAGAATATTACACACATCCACTTAAGACCTCTTAGATGCCAAATCATCTTTCTGTTCACTGCAGCAGGAGAGGCTGGTGGCCAGGGCATTATCTTTGTCTGAACTTACCTCTAACGTGTTCCCAGCCACTGGTAAATTGTCATGGGTTAGCAAGCATAGTCCCAGAAGTGATGTTCTGCAAAGGGGTGCTTACAGCTTCCTCTGTGATCTGACAGAACCTATCAGCTGGCCAGTTTGAATATGGACAATTCTTTAAGCCACTTAAAGTTGTGACTGCCTCTGTGATCCACACTTAAGAAGAGAAACCCTGAGGCAGAAACGCTCTCTCGTTTCCGGTGCTGGGACAGGTGGCTGCGGGCTCCGTGCGGGGGCCAGTGGGCCCGGCCCAGGCCCTGCTTGGGCCAGGCTGGGCCAAGCCACGGCCATCCTGGAGCCGATGGGCCCTGTTCCAGCCATGGAACCCCCCCACTGCCTTGCTGTGGGCAGCCGGAGCGGCTCAGCTCCCTCCCCTCTCCACTTTGATAAGCCACATTCCAGCTGCAAGGCCGAGGTGAGATTAACCCTTTTAGTGCTGTGAAGAGCTGAAAACCTGAGGGAAGAGACAGAGGAGATGCTTAAAGCTGAAATTCTGTTGTGAAGCTATGATATATCAGAGTATCCTGTTGTAATTTCATGAAGATATGGGGGGTGGAGTGTTCAGCTCGTGAGCAAAAGCACCTGCGCTGAGATAGGCAGATGCTGACGCAGCTGTAATTTCATAAGTTTGGACAGGGAGAGATGGACCAGATGAGGACTTTTGCTCCAAACGGGAAAGGAGAAAACCTCAGTTCCTAGAGATGGACCAGATGAGGACTTTTGCTCCAAATGAGAAAGGAGAAAACCTCAGTTCCTAGAAATGCTCCCAGAGATAGTCCTAATGATGAAGATGATGAAGACCCTTTGCTCCCAGGGAAGGAGAAGGGCCTCTGTTTTTGTTTCTGAACGGCTCAACCTTAAAATTGTACCCCAAAAAACTTCAAGAGTGGACCCTTGAAAGCAGTTGTGGGAAAAGCTGCAAGTCGGGGTAAAGGACTCACACGCAGGCAGAGAGACTCCTCTTCCTAAATGGACTGAACAATATTTGGAAGTGGGCGGCTGTCTCGTTGTGATGATGTTTTCATAACATGAGCAAGAAGAGACTTCTCTTTCTAAATGGACTGAACAGGGTTATTATGGAAGTGGTAAACAGACTGAACATCTAAAGGGTTGTCTTTTTACATTGTCAGTGGGAGAAGGGAGGAAGGTGGGGGGAGGAGAAGAGTTCTGAAGGTGTGGTATTTTTTTTTTTTCCTCTTTTAGGTCTGTTAATAAACTTCTTTATATTCTTTCAAGTTTGGTGCCTGCTTTGCATTTCTCCTAATTCTTATCTCACAGAAGATAAACAGTAATGAGTATCTTGGACCAAACCACTACCTAAATTCAGTCCATCTGAGGATCTTGCTAATCATCTCTCTTTCAGGTTGTCAAGACAATTGGTTTGCGAGAGGTCTGGTTTTTTGGACTTCAGTATCAAGACACCAAGGGTTTCTCAACATGGCTAAAATTGAACAAAAAGGTATGTTTGCTCCAAGATTTTGCTTGTCCTTGTTCTCTTCTCTGGGAGTGCAGGGGCAAATTCAGTCTCCATACTTCTGTCAGGGATCTGTTCTTGCCTATCCATGTACCTCAAGTACTGCAAGATCAGTGAATTGGTATTGTGGTGTCCACACACTCCCTCCCCAGGGTATGAGGAGTTGTGGTATCTGACCTGGTCCTGCATCAAGCTCTGTTTGTTACCTGGCCAGATCTGTTGCCCTTCCTGGTAAAATGTTGATGTGGTGCTCATGTGAGCATCTTGGCTGGGGAGAAACCTGGAAAGTAACTTAGCTACCACTGGTCTTAACTACTGCCTTGTGTAAGTCCAGTGGGGAGAAGTGATGAGGTATTTTAGCAG
This sequence comes from Corvus hawaiiensis, assembly GCF_020740725.1. Classification (NCBI taxonomy): domain Eukaryota; kingdom Metazoa; phylum Chordata; class Aves; order Passeriformes; family Corvidae; genus Corvus; species Corvus hawaiiensis. The sequence goes on along the minus strand of NC_063226.1, from coordinate 6,832,361 downwards.
TAAGTAATTGAAAATCCTTGTTTTTTTGCCCACCCCCTTCTGCATTGGAAAGGAGAAATTTTTTTTCCAGTGCATGCTTGTCTTCCTGTTTGTAAACTGCTCCCCTTCACTTGGTATATAGGCTATAAAATCTGCTAACTCTGTTCCAGGTAACAGCACAGGATGTACGTAAAGAAAGCCCCCTGCTTTTCAAATTCCGGGCCAAGTTCTACCCAGAAGATGTGGCAGAAGAGCTGATCCAGGACATCACACAGCGCCTTTTCTTTCTCCAAGTGAAGGAGGCAATTCTGAATGATGACATTTATTGTCCTCCAGAAACAGCTGTCCTTCTGGCTTCTTATGCTGTCCAGTCCAAGTATGGAGACTTCAACAAAGATGTGCACAAGTCTGGCTACCTTGCTAGTGATAAACTGCTCCCACAAAGGCAAGTGAACCTGCATAGTCTTAGACATTCTCTGTCTTAAAGGATTTGTGATTTTTAAAAATTATTTTTTAAGTGTAGGGGGTGTTTTGATTGCAATGCTCAGAATAAAATATAGCCTTGTGCCACTCTGAGCATTTAGATTAGTATTCAATTAATTAAGAGCTTTAACCTTAAGCTTCGTATTGCTACTCTGAAACCCTAATCAGAAGTAGTGAGAGAAGCTCCAAAACAAAATACGCTACAATGAGAAGAAAAACTGAAAAAAATCTTTCATTTGTTAGAAATCTGAATACTGACCATTGTGTGTCTGTCTAGCCTTTTAATAAAACTGTGTCTCTTGAAATATTTTTGTGGGGATCTCTCATGCTAATGGAGTATTTTATGAAGCATTAGTATAGAGTGATGTGATTGTGTGTGTGCCTATATGTAGTGCTTGGTTTTAAACATCCCACGTATGCTCTTTCTAGGGTTTTGGAGCAGCACAAGCTTAACAAGGACCAGTGGGAGGAGAGGATCCAGGTGTGGCATGAGGAACATCGAGGAATGATAAGGTAACTGATGCAGTGTGAAACTGCTGTATTTAAAGTAGTGTTAGTGTGTAATGTATGAATGCATACAAAAATCTGTGACTTGCTTCAGGATAAGTTAGCATTCTTTAGGTTATTTTGCTCTGAGTAACAAGGTTCACATGCCTCTGCACTTGCTGGTCCACATCAGCTGGCTGTTCTTAGTAAAACAAGACTGAGTTTGCAGAGTTTGTAATTATCTACTAGGGTGATGCTTAGAACCTTTGCCAGCTTGTTGCTGCTCTCTCCATGTGGGAAGATAGCACCTTCTTGCTCTAATGGCTTAAAGACTCAAAGAAGAATATCTGCTTTCTTTTTACATGCTGCAGAGAAGATGCTGTCTTGGAGTACCTGAAAATTGCACAGGATCTGGAAATGTATGGCGTGAACTACTTCAGCATTAAGAACAAGAAAGGCTCTGAGCTCTGGCTGGGTGTAGATGCTCTTGGACTCAACATTTATGAGCAGAATGATAGGTAAAAAACCCCTCTCTCTTCATCATTGCCTTCAGCTCCTTTACAATATAAAGTCATTCAAAATCAATCTCTCCTGGAATTCAAATCTTTGACTAAACTCCACAATTTCTGTATAATTCCTGGCTGTGTTTTTGACATTGCTAGAATAATCCATAAAATGTACTTCTTTAGACCAACAAATACAAGAAATTGGCAAATCTTTCCAAGATAGTTTCACTCGTACCCCTAGTCTTCCTGCCATAGATGCATTCTCCAGTTCTGTTTTTCATTTAAAAAACCAAAAAAAGTGGGATTGAAAAACTGCTTCTTATGTTTATATTTCATCTTCATGACTAATTTTGTCTGCTGATTTCAACTATCATAAGAGCACTGAAATATGAGGGTGGATTTGGTATAATTTTGAGCTTTATATTCTAAGTCAAGAATTTGGAATGACTTTGCACTCTCTTATTTCTTCTTGCTTCCCATTTCTGCAGGCTAACACCAAAAATTGGATTCCCTTGGAGTGAGATCAGAAATATCTCATTCAATGACAAGAAATTTGTTATTAAGCCTATTGACAAGAAAGCACCAGTAAGAAGCAACATTCATATTAAGCTATTAAACATTCAGCTTCTTAGCTGAACAATTTCTGTGGGTTTTTGGGGGGTTTTTGGGGGGCTTTTTGGGTTTTTTTGCACAGTATTTTTTTATCAATAGCCTTAACACTGTTGTGAGCAGGGAGACCTGTTCAGGGCAGTAAAGTGATAATTATGATTTTTTTTCTGGCTAAGAGGGTAGAAATTTAGTATAAGCTTAAGCTTTTACGGTCAGTGGCAGGGAGTAGCTCCTTGCTTAGGGTTTCTGATTCACTCAAGACTGTTCAGATTCTCTGATAACACAGCTAGGCATCTGGGGTAGTTCTCTTAGCCGTGGATGCTTCTTTTGCAATGTGTTGGCTTTAGTAGTGTGTGGGATGATCTTTTGCAGGTTTTCATCCAACTTAAAGCAGAAGCTTTAGGTCACTTTGTAGGGTAGGCTAGACGTTGTTTTCCTTGCAAATTTATATTGAATGTAATTGCTTTCATCTTTAAGGCCTAATAATTCCCTGTGCTAGCCAATGCCTTCTGTTCTTTCGGTCATTCCTGTTGCATTGCTGCTTGGAAGCATTTCCCTGCTGCTGTTGCTCCTTTTTTAACAGAACAAAGTTATTCATCCATTGGTTGTAACATTTAACACCCTTTCTGGCATAAGCCAAGACATTACATTCGATGTGGATGGCCAGGCTATTGTATAGATTATTGAAGTGGGAAGGAAGGTGGGAGAAGCCAGGGACTTGGTGTGCCTGAAAAACCAGCCCTGCTGCTGTTTGTAATGAAATGGTGATGCTAAGATGCTGTGTGCTTGCTGCTAGGGATGTGTTACAGTGAAACCCAGCACACTGCAATGATGCATTGGGTGCTTCTACCCTGGGTGTGTTTGTCAGGTTGAAATCCATTCCAAAAAGAAGTGTCTAACTGCCACCACCAATTAATTAGACATTATTAAGAAAAGCTGGCTGGCAACTCTAAAAAGCTCAGGGTCTTGGGAGCATAGTGCATACACAAGGGGCTTCTTATGCTGAAAGAACAGGTCTAATGCTGCCTTTTTCTTGTCCCAAGGACTTTGTATTCTATGCCCCTCGGTTACGGATTAACAAACGAATCTTGGCACTTTGCATGGGGAACCACGAGCTCTACATGCGCAGACGTAAACCAGACACCATTGAGGTGCAGCAGATGAAGGCACAGGCTCGGGAAGAGAAACATCAGAAACAGATGGAAAGGTTGGTAGGGTTCTCAGTAACCTGGGTGTGACTAATCACTGCAGAAGTAGCATCATGTGCTAGATAAATGGCTGGCAGCACCTTAATCTGCTTGAGCCAAAAATAGAGCAGGTTGTTTTCTGCTTCAGTAGGTCTAATGAGTTGATAGTAATGGTACTCATCACAAATGTGACTCACCATTACTTTCTTGGACTTAAAGGTTTGTCTGTCCGTTTCATGGGACTAATACAGACCTTGAAATGTGGAGATTTCCCTTATAACACTGCTATTATGAGCTTGTCATTGAGATGAATGCCAGTAGAGCTTTTTAATTTGCACTTCTATAAAGGGTTACATCTGGAGTAAAGCTCATTATCTGGGTGCTGTAGGGCATATCTTGTGTGTGCTCTTTTTGTGTGTTTGCTACTAAGTGCTCCAATCTGGGTGCTGGTTGATTTCAAATTACATTGTGACTTCCTTCCATCAGAGCCCTGCTGGAGAATGAAAAGAAGAAGAGGGAGTTGGCAGAAAAGGAGAAGGAGAAGATTGAGCGTGAGAAGGAGGAGCTGATGGAGAGACTCAAACAAATTGAGGAGCAAACCAAGAAAGCTCAGCAAGGTAACAGGAAGTCTTTCAGTGTTTCCTTAGATGATGAAAAGTCTGAGTGAGAACAGTTCAAGTAGTAAAGCTATGAGCATCTCTGAGTAATTTGTCTCTCCAGTATTGTGTGCTAACTGGTGTTAGGGCCCTGGTTTAGCCTCCTTAAGCTGAATGTAAGCCCTCCATATGCAGCTGCTGAAAAAGATTTGCATTAAAGAAATGAGTAACAGCCAGGATGTCTCTCTTGGCAGCGGAAGTACTTTGCCATTGTTCCTGTGCTGGCTGGAAGCTTTATCCCAGCATGTCTGTAGAGGAAGGAGTCAAAAAATGTAGCAGGGATCACACCAGCCATTGCTGTGGTGATGTACTATCTAATTGCTTGGCTAGAGTTAGTGTGGTGTTGCCCAAGCAAAATACTGGATTCTTCTCTGCCCTTAGGTATGTAATTTTGGGATGGGTGCTTCCCCACAAATCCATTGGGGGTGGGCCTGACTTTTAGTCTTCAGCTCCAGGTAAAACGTGAAGGAGAGGAAAGGAGACAGTTGCTTGTGTCCCTCATTTACCTGTCCCTCTGAAGTAAAACCTTTGTCCAGACAGACTTTCTTCTTCTACTGCCATTCTTTACTTGATCTGTCTTGAAATGTGCTCCCCTATTTTTCAGAATTGGAAGAACAGACCCGCAGAGCTCTGGAGCTGGAACAGGAGAGAAAACGAGCTCAGGAGGAAGCAGAGAAACTGGCTAAGGAACGTAGAGAAGCAGAAGAGGCAAAGGAGGCCCTATTGAGAGCATCCCATGATCAACAAAAGACCCAAGAACAGTTGGTAAGTTTGTGAACTAAAAATCAAGTAGGGAAACTAGTGAAAGGGGAAACATCTAAGCTTTTGAAGCAAACCAGGCTATGAATATAGTGAGGCACTATATTCATAGGTTTTTTAATTTTTAGCCTCAAGTAGATGAACAGATACATAAATACAAGTGTATTTGTACAGTAGATTTGTATTTCTTTTTGCCCTTTTTTGTATGTGATAATGAGAAAATTGTTGCCTTCTGTGGTTTGGATTCAAAGAACTGAGTTTTGTAGCTCTGTTTTGGGGAGAACGAAAAAGAACCAACCCAACAACCAAACAAAACCCTAACCACAACTAATTGCAAAACTTTTTTGACTTCCTTTCCTCTTTCATCATGGAGGTATTGGTGGAACTGAAGTTAACAGGAAGGCTTGCTTCTTGCTGAAAAGATGTGTTTTCACTCAGGACTTGGACAAAATGCTTCACTTAGCAAGTACCCTGGGTTTTGTTTCCACTAAAAGCCTTTCTTCTGCAGGCTGCTGAAATGGCAGAACTCACAGCTAGGATCACACAGCTGGAGCTGGCCAGGCAGAAGAAAGAGAGCGAGGCACAGGAGTGGCAGTATAAGGTAAAGCAGTCTGAGCAAATGGCATATTTTTTGTGGAATTGCTCTTTGTTCTGGGTTGTAACCCAAACTCCTGCACTAGATTCCACATGAGACTCAAATCCTGCAAGCTTGAGGCTATTGTAAATATGCAGCTTTGGTTTTCTCCATGGAATGGGTGACTTATTCTAACTCCATGTAGCAATTTTTGACTAATTAGGCCTGTAGCCCATTTTCTATTAACTGTAACCATTCTTCAAATCTCTGAAGTGTTACCCAGCAGAGAATTTTTCAAGTGGCGGTGGCTGAGTAGCTTTGGAATATACCCCTTCAGAGGTGCAAGATTTTCTGTAACAAGCACCAAATGGTGCTTCTGTGAGAAGTCTCAGGCACTCAGGATTATACTGACTGACTCACTGTGGCATATCCTACTGCAGGCACAGAGGGTGCAGGAGGACCTAGAAAAGACCAAAGAGGAGTTGAAGACTGCCATGAGCACCCCTCATGTCACTGAACCCATGCACTCTGAGAATGAGCATGATGATGAGCAGGATGAGAATGCGGCAGAAGCCAGTGCTGAGTTACGATCAGAGGCCACCATCAAGGACCGCAGTGAGGAGGAGCGCACCACTGAAGCAGAGAAGAATGAGCGGGTCCAGAAACACTTGAAGGTAAGAAGATGGCAGCAGAGTGTGTGTGTGTGTGTGTCTGGGTGCTGCTTCTACTTTTCTCAATATTTATTGCAGCTGGAAGGTATTACTGTTATTTTAAAAATGAGGGGAGAAGCAGGAAAGAGAGATGATAATGATCTTGCCAGATAGCTGCTTAACCATTGAGTAGAGAGGCAGATCTTGTCTCCTGGCTCTTGACTTCCATTTCACTGAAAGTAGTGAAGTATTTTGAAGCAGTGCCAACAAGTAGCATCTGTCAGATGTAGTATGCTTTGTGTGAGTATTGCCAACCATCTGACAGCTGTTCATAGCCCTGGCTGCAATGAATTGAAGAACTTGGTCTGATTTCTATCAAGAAGCTGTCTCTAACTGTTGAGTCTGGGTTGCATTGCAAAACCCTGGGAGTAGCCCACTAGAGACAGCAGTACTGCACCATCTTCTTGTAAGGAACTCCAGTGTTCTGGTGTTCAGTTGCAAGCATTCAGTTGTGCTGCCTGACTTGCACCAGGCTTTGCTTATTCTGCATTGTACTGTGGTGGCTACATACAGACAGAGGGGTAGAGGTGCACTTTATCTTCTACAGCAAGTTTCTTTTCTGGTGGAAAACTAGTACTTCCTCAAATTCTGCAAGATGCTCCTGTTGTAGTCAGGGATCCCTCCAAATGGCCATTCTTTTAAAGTACAGACATTGGAGACACTCGTTCTTAACTGTGTTAGGTAAAGATAAATAGGGTGACAGATTGCCTGATGTTTTCTACCTTCAAATGTTAGGGAGAAGTATTAGCAACTTCCACAAAATCATAGATCTGTTTAGGTTGGAGTGGCCTCCATAAGATTATCTAATCCCACTTCTTTGCTCAAGCAAGGTCTGCTAGAGTAGGTTGCCCAGAAGAATACACTGGAGCTTGTCTGTTTCCTGTCTCTATTGATATTGAGTCTTTACGAGGATCAGCAGGAAATCTCCATCTCCAGCTTTGAGTCTCTGGCATGTACTAACTTGTTGCTGTCTGTTTCCCCTCCTCCAAAGGCTCTTTCCTCAGAGCTGGCAAATGCTCGGGATGAAACCAAGAAGACAGCAAATGATATGATCCACGCTGAGAACATGCGTCTAGGCCGAGACAAGTACAAGACCCTCCGTCAGATTCGGCAGGGTAACACCAAGCAGCGCATTGACGAGTTTGAGTCCATGTAAACTCTCCCCTGCACCTGCTGCCCTGCACTCTCTTCTCCCCTCTTCCCCATCCTCTCCCATCATTCACTCATAATCGTGCTATGCTGGAACCACTACAGAAGAGTGACCATGGTCTTATTTATCAAGTTTTGGGCAAATGCTGGAGTTAAGTGACAGAAGAAAAATAGTAATTGCGTCTGCCTAGGGTAGCTTGGGAAAGCAAACATGCATTGGGGCAAATCTGAAGTTGTTTGGCTTGGGGTAAAGTCTCACTGTGTTGGGTTTGGTATTGCCCACTGAGATGGCTGTGTCTTCTCCTGTTGTGTGGGGAGACCAGCAGATACTTGTACTGCATTATATACAGTCAAGAGCTGACAGTGACACTGTGCCTTCCTACTAACCTGTGCAAGCTTCAGGATTAAGCTTAATAGCCAGGGTCTGAAATTCTGACTTAACACAGAGTCTGAATCATGTAGTTAAAAAGGGGAGACTGGAGCTTAGGAAGAAGGATTGAAAGTAAAATATGGACTTTCTCTCTAAAAGACCAAAGCTTTTGTCCTACAAAAATAAGCAGACCAAACAGATTCTGTGGTGTTCCTGCTGGTGTTACCTTTTGTTGCTTAATGATGGACCTTTGAATTTCCTAATAATGAGGAGGCCTTTGGAGTATTTCCACTGATACAGTGTGGTTTGAAGCCTCGAATTCCCCGCTTTCCAGAGGTTTTGTCTCTGGTCAATGGCTTTGTTCACTATCATTTGTCTGACTTGAATGTAACCAGTGAGGCAGAGATAGCTAAAGTACACAGCCTTCCTTTTTGGTTTTGCTAATGAAAACCTGAAGTGGGAGGCAGAAATGTAAAAGACTAAAAACTCCTGTAGCTGTATTTTCCCTTGCTGAACAGATACTTTTCTAGTTATGTGAACAAGATTTCAGGTTTTTCCATAAGAGGCCTTTTTAGCACATAGTTGGTGCCTTATGACTGTGTATAGATCTACTGTAGCTCAGATACCTTTAGTTTAAACTAGATGCAATCATAAAAAGTGATCAGCAGCTGGGGACCAAAAACTACTCTCTTATCTGGGTCATGTACAAGACTGCATCTGTCTTCCTGGCTTCAAGCAGCATTTGAGGGGAGAGGATCCTGAGGCACTTGTCCAATTGCTTTCTTAATCCTCACTAGCAGTCTGCCACATCCCTGGCTCAAGTGCTTTTCCTTCCCCGGGAGGATGCTTTGGCCTTTTGTAGCTTTGAGAACAGAAGGGTTTCTCTTAGAAATGGGGTACAAATGGTTGTGAGACTGGTCCTGAGAGCTGCTTGTGCCAGTTATTGTAATAACCATCACCTCCTGTCATCCAAGCTGTCTATGCTGTAGCTACCCAGAATCCTCCCTGCCATTTCTGTGGAGGAAATAGCCACGTATGCTCAGGGTTGAATTGGATGTTGCCTTGATCCCTCATAAAAGGAACTGTTAACCTTCAGAAGTGTCATCTTAAAAATGGGTTCCACCTAAAGTGAAGTCCTCCTTTGTTTTGCCTTCCTTGGATTAGCCTATCCCTATAGGAAGTCATTAGGCTAGCCTGGGATTTATTTTCTTGCCTAGCATAATCCCAAATTTTGTCACTTGCTCAGTTTTGTTGATTCTCCTTTTGTATGATGTTACTGGTAATGATGATAGAAGGAAAACATCTGAAAACTGGAGCATTTTCAGCTCCCTAGTGTATGAAAAAGGGCAAAGGGGAACTGTGCCAAAAAAGAAATGTTCATGATAGTGTTAACAAACTGCAGTATTTCCTCAAGAATTCCTTGATGGCTGGAAACAACCTCACCAGTGCTGTGTTATTTTTTTGAAAGCAATACAAGTCTGTGTGGTGATTCATACAAATACCAGCCAACCTCTGTTAGAAGCAACACGCTAAGCTATGCTCTTAAACATCCAGGTGTGTCATGTGGGAGCCTCCTTCTCGCCCCCGCACACAGAGTGCTTTTGGGGGGGCACATGACATGGCAAGCTTTTTATTGGCCAAGAAAAATATGCCTCAGTACTATGAAAGTCACAAATGGAAGATTGCAGTTAAATTTGTCAGAACGTATTTGCGTATTTCTGTACTGAAGGTGATTGGCATTGCCTCTGCGTGAGTCTCGTTACTGGGTAACAGACAACTTTTAAACTTCTGTTTTGGTGCTTTAAAGCTGGTTCTCAGCACTTTGCTCTGTCCATGGCAACTATTGATGCATTTGAGGGGAGAAAAGCCTATATAACATTTTAATAATTTCTTAACAAGCTGACGTATGGTGCCTGGAATATGTGTTCAAATATAAACCAGTAAACCTTTTCTGCTTTGATGGGTCACACAACACTGCTGAGCTCTCATGTATTATGATGTTGGCATGACTTCTGTTCATACGGTTTTTTAAACGTTCTAGTTCCACATGGTCCAATATAGGAATAGAACGGCTTGTGCCAGTGAGTCCACCTAACTCTTTGTAGTTGTTTCAGCCCTGCCTTCTTTTTAACCAGTATTATATTCCAGTGGTATCTAATGATATTTGATTTCAATATTTCTAGCTATGCACAATTAGAAAATATTAGTCAAGGGATGGAGGGTATGTTTATGGTCCTCCTTCCCTTGGAAATGTATACTGTGTAATAAAGATGATATTTTGCAAGAAAACTAATGTAAGAAGCTTTCAGTATTATGGTGAGATTGTAGACACATTTTTTATTTGTTAGAATACAGTGAATTGTTCTTCTCTTCATGTTCCAGTTTAATTGGATAACTACTCCTCTTGGGGGTGGGGGGAGGGAAGTACTTTATCAAATGTTTGCCTGGCTTATTTTTTCTTGTTTTATTTTTTGTTACTGTAAATTATGTTGAAGGTTTTTGACCAGTTGTTGTACTGGATTATAATAAAACATCATTTCCTTAAGGTTGTGGAGTAATTCACGGGTCCACGTGCTTATCTGCAGAGAGAACCTTGATTAAGACATGTTTTTCCTGTTCAGAGGAGTTGTTAAAATCCGTACCTTGTTCTTCCTAAAGTGCCAATAAAGTTCAGAGAAATTCAGCAGATTTGTGTCTGGCTGGTTACTTAAGGTTTGCTTTAAGTCCAGTGCTGTGTCTCGTAGCTGAGCAGATCTGCCTTGCGGTGCCCAGAGGTCAGCCTGGTAGCTCTCTAGAACATAAGGAGATCTTACTTGCACCTGAAAAGGAACTGCTTCAATAACAACCCCTTCCTCCTCCCCAGCCCCGCCGGCTGCCCAGCTGGAGCCACTACTGGATTTGACATTTCTCCATGGAGGCACTGAGTGTAAATGTTCAACTTGCAAATGGGCTGGCCAGATGGAGGGGGAGGAGGTGCTGTGGGTGGGCGCCTGCTGTGCCGTGCCCAGGCCCGTGTGCATCCAGGTTAGCGTGGAGAGGGTGGCTGGGCCTTGGTGCTGCTGCTTGCACCGACACCCTGACAAATCTGTCCTGCTCTCAGCCTCTGCTGAGGATTTCTGCAGTTTGCTTCCACAGCTGCCTTGCTGTGGCTCTCTACCTGTTTCCCAGTGTCTCGGGATGGGTTCCAGCAGTGGAAGAGTGGCTGCTGCCACCTTTCTGCTAATGAACTGTGTGATCTTTATTTGCAGCTGCTCTCTGTGGTTGTGAAGAGGGGCCTCACAGAATCTCTGCCTAATGGTTGCTGCACTGCAGAGTAAGGTGGAGATTTCATTGGAACATGTTAGTGCTCAGAGATCTGGTGCTGGGGAAGAGACCTGAACTTTTCTATAAACAAAACATGAAGTGTGGAGCAATAGAAGCTTCTGCAATCCTCGCCAGGCGTGGTTTGGATCCAGTTTCTACAGGTGAGTCTTTGTTCCTTCCTGCCAGGAAAGAGCACTGGAAGAATTGCATGTCTCCTTTAATCCTACAGCAGCCTTCAGTCAAAGGCTGCACTGGTCTGGAAAGGCTGATTCTGTTCCTGCTGTTTCTAGTGCCCTTGCTTCTGGTTGGGGTTTTGGGAGTTCCCCTTCTGTTGTCTTTTTTCGGTTAAAGAATTTTCCCATATATGTTGCCAGGGCGACAGATTGCTGGGTGCTTGGGAGAAACAAAAGACCTGGCCACAGAGGGAGGGGTCCAACGGGCTACTCTATTTCACCTGGGCTTGTGGGCTGTTGCTCTCAGAGGGAGACTGCCATCGTTGTGGAGGGAGTTCGACAGTGCTGCAGGCTTCTGCTTTTTCGGCTGCCTTCCTTCTACCTTGAGTGGAGCCTGCTCACTGGAGCGGCTGTTACACTGGGACCCTAACACCCCACCTCACTAAAAGAGGGACCTTTTCACCATCTGCTCAGGTGCCTCAGGGAGAGACCCCGGGATTCCCAAGCCCGCCTTTCCCTGCCCCGCTGGGAGCCAGGCTGCGACCGTCCTGCCCCCGCCGTTGCTTTGAGCCTTCGCTACTCTGTAGCCCTGCACACCCTGCCTGCCCAGACCTCCGGGGGTTCCCACCGCAGCTCTGGAGTTCCATACATCTCCTCTGCCACCCAGGGATTCGTGCTCCTCCCTGCCATTCCAGCCTGCTGTTCCCAGGGGTCTGGCCGGACACTGGGATCAGCTGCCCAGGGGTTTGTGAAGCCTTTGTTCCATCCCTTCCCGGGATCCCAGGGCACCGGTGCCGCGTGCTCCCCGAGCTCGCTCCGGAGCGCCCCCTGCAGCCGCGGGGGAACCATCGCACCTGCCCTGCTCACCGGGAGCCGCCAGCGCCCCTGCCGGCTGCGAGCGGAACTGCACCCGAGGGGAAAGGGCCTGACAGCCGAGAAGGCTGGGACTGGATTCTGGCTCTGTTTGTTGTTGCTGGCACAGTTATTGTTGTTTGTTTGCCTTGTCATATATATATATATATATATATAGGTAAAGAATTGTTATTCCTATTCCTCATATCTTTGCCTGAAAGCCCCTTAATTTAAAAATTATAATAATTTGGAGGGAAGGGGGTTGCATTTTTAATTTCAAGGGAGACTCCTGCCTTCCTTGGCAGACACCTGTCTTTCAAACCAAGACATTTCTCAATGGACAGTACCTTAGAGGCTTGAGGCTTAGTAATTCTCTATTTGGGTATATCTATATTCAGTTTGTCTTTGAAGAAATGAAGTGCAAAGCATTGAAGGCTGAAGGCTGCTTCTGTACAGGACCATGTTGTTAAAAAAAAATCCACACTACCCTCTTCTTCTAGTTTGTTGTAAGGCATTCTGTAGTTTAGAATCAGAAATTTGCATTTAACCTCTACTTTCTGTAAACAGCTTCTGTTGGATTTGCTAGTCTGCCTGGGATGTTTGAGATCCAGTTTAGGCTATATCTACATATGTTTGGAGCCCAGCTGCTTTTTTGTGTGGGACAGGGGCAGACTAGAGCATAAAAGGGTCTTAGAAGGCTGGGGGACTAGAAACACTGTCTTTTTGCAGATTCTGCAATGTTGCTTTATTAAGCAGTGCAATTTTTTAAGAACTCTAAAGAAAAGACAAAGTAACTGTAGAGTAAAATTTTCATTGAGCTCAATCTGTTTGGTAGACTAATTCATTTGGCCTGAGATGCACTGACTCCAAGTAGGACAAAGTAACTGCAGAAATGAGACTCAGTTTGCTTCCTCCTTCTCTTGTTTGCTCTTTCTAAAGCAGGGAATTGCAAGGGCGTGATCTCCAAATGCTGATTTGTTTTGATGCAGGAAAGTCCTGTAGGGATTTCTCTAGGTAGATGAAGAGCTTATTAGTTGCTTGCTCAGGATAATATGTTTGCAGGGAAGCACAAGCATTTTTCCACCATCCTAAGCTTGGTAATGCAATGTACAGGGTAAGGTATGATAATTGTAGGCAGTTGTATGGCAGCTGCTTGAGCACCTACAAAGGCATTCTTCAATGAGAAAGCAGAGAGCACCTGAGGCATGGCTTGTTTGCCCTGTACCATCAGTGTGACTGTTTTGTTCCCTGCCAGCTTTGCAGCTATGCATAACTCAACCTTGGCTATATAGTTTAAATGTCTTATACCAGGGCATGTAGTCTCAGAGCATGTGACAATGGGCAGAGAACAGAATTCCGCTGTGACTGATGACAACCCATAACTGTTGCATACCCATATGCAAATTGATGCCACATGTGATGTTAAAGTCTCCCTTGCAGAAAAATAACTTCTGTAAGAAAAATGCTGCATCCCTGGAAATGTTCAAGGCCAGGTTGGATGAGGCCCTGAGCAACCTGGTCTGGTGGGTGGCATCCTTGCCCTTGGTCAGGGGATTGGAACTAGATGATCTTTATGCCTTCCAGCCCAAGGCATTCTGTAAAAAAAGGTCTGGGCCTCATTGTATGAAATGCTAGGCTGAGGCTGGCTTTTGTCTTTCAGGGCTTGCAGTTCTAAGCACAGTTTGTAGAAAAGGGAGCAGGTCCCTCTGTCCAATGCCTAAATAAATATCTAGCTCCAGGTAATGGGTCTCTAAACATTACTAGCAATTTCAAGATGGAGCTTTTCAGGACAGATGTCAGGATGAGGAGGGTATAGCAAAAAGTGGAGGAAAGAATAAGGAGATACTAGAGAAAGAGTAGTGCTGAAACTGCAAAAAGTAGTACTGGATGCTTGTAGAAGGGACTGTATCTTCAGCTTCTGGTCAGAATACACTTGCTCTACTCACTAGAGCAGCTGTTAATACACAGCTTTCTGGTGAGTAGAGCTAATTGAAAAATTACAAGCCCCCATGATTGCTATAGCCTGTGGTTGTGCATTATCCTTTAACAAAATGCAGGCCAGGATTGGTCTTGAGTCCACAAGCTTGACTGAAGGGGGTGTGAAAAAAACTGCTCTTGAGCTGGGAGGTTATGGTGAAGGCTGTTTATACCCCACATGCAGCAGTATTGCACTCCCATCCATCTTTGAAGCATCCTTGACTGGATGCTTGAAGGAGAAGCATGTGCAAGTGAAGGTCTTGGCTGGGGCACTGTAACTTCTCAGTGGCCTTCACCCAGCCAGGCAGCAGCTGCATTGTCAGAAGTGGCTGCTGTCCAGAAGCCCTGTTGTGAATTCACTGTGCTTTCTTGTTGCAGTGTCAGCCCATCTCTGATTGCATTTCTGCCCTCCTGCTTCCAGTGGTGAGAATATGGTTCTTGCTCCTTTTGGTCATTCTCAGAAGGTTGCTGGACATCTAGGGAAGATTAGAATGAGGCAAACAGTTTTGTTTGAGAGATGTAGAAACTGAGGCATGTTTACAGTCTTCTCCCCAAGCCCCCAGCCTCAGAGGCAGTATCTGCGACTCGAGCTCACTTGCATGAACACTTTGCCCCGGGTCTGTGCTCAGTGCATCTCTTTTGAGGCAGCAGAAGCAATCTGGGCTTGTGGGCTTCCAAAAAGTCAAACCAGTCCAAGTTGTTCTGTTTGCTTTTATTAGCAACTTGGTCTGAAACAGGACAGGTGGTCGATGGGTTTTTAAAGTGACAGTGGGAAAGGGGAATTTTAGTTTTTTTCAGTGCTTTAGTTCTGTGTCAGCAAGCAGCCCATATCTGCTTCTCTGCAGGAGTATTTGTGAGGCAGTGGGCTTGGTAGGAGGGGAGGGGTAAGCTGTTCTTGCTTTTCCAATTAATGAAGGCTGCCTTCTGGAAATCTTCATTATTCCCAGGTCTGTGTGCCTGCTGTTCTGACTACAGTCCCTGAGACTTCCCCCATGGGAACAGCATGAGCTTGTCTCTGTCTACACCTAATACCATGGGCAGTAACTGAGCCAGGGCAGGTCTGTTTGCTGGCAAGAAACTCTAACAGTGGTCAGAAGAGCTGGGTTTGGTATATCAAAAATCCAAGTATGCTTCTCACTGTGGAGGGCTGCAAAGGTGTTGTGTAACTTTTGGTTGTATTAGGACAGTGCTTACTGTGTTTACTTCTTTGTGCAGAAATTGGGGCTGAGGTGGAGTTAATGGCAGCTCATAGGTGTTTGGATATTTGCATGAGAGTCCCTAGACTAGGGGGAGGGAGGGCCAAACTCTTTGGTGTGTAGTACAGAAGATATTGGACAATGTATTTCAAGCTAGAAACCCACTTCCTTACCAGCATGTGCCAACACGTGACTGGATGTGCAGGCATAGCCACTGCACTGATAGTGTGGCCTGCTGGCAAGAAACCGGGGAGGTGGGGGGCAATGTGCCTGTGTGCACTGCTGGGAACTTGGTTTCTGCCAAACCATTTTTGAAACAGAGCTAAGGGTTCTCTTCAGCTGTGTCTGGCCTGCTCATAAAATATATGCTGACCTGTGAAGCAACATTTTGAGGTTTCTTTTTCAAAGCAGTGGTATTTTTGCTTAGTTGGTTATTTGGTTTGGGCTTTTAGTTGGTTTGTTTGGTTTTTTGTGGGAGGGGTGGTTATTTGCAAAGCTTTCTATTTTTGTGGCCTTGGCTAAATGAACAATGATTTGCTCTGGAAAGGAGATCTTGCTTCTACCCTTTCTCAGTATTTCAAAGACCTTAAAACAGACTATCCAAAATCTGTAAGGGCCTGATTCTCTCCTGCCCCAGCAGAATTGTTTTGCTTTCACCAGGGAGCAGTTGTCCCCTTTGCTGCACCTCGTCTCCCTGACTTCCCTCTTTGCATTGGCCTCTCTTCCATCAGGTGACATTGACCTGTCACTTGCTGTGCTCTGAGTTCCTGGCAAGGAGAGAAGTCAGTGCCAGACAAACACACAAATGTCCTTGCTGTGGAAACTGCTGTGCATATATCTAATGTATCTCTCTCAACTCAAGGTTTTCTGGGAAGATAAGATGCTTTGTGGTTTTATGTGCTGTGGCCCTTCTCCTTGTGTCTCTCACAGCAAGCTTTGCTTTCTTTCTGTGGAAATGACTGAGAGAGAACTGGGCTGCCTGCTGCATCTCTGTAGTGCCTGAAAAGCAAAGGTGGAACTGGTCAGAGTCTCTTAGCTGCAGAGGCTGCACAGAGTGGTTTTATGTTTGGGGGTGAGATGGAGCTCAAAAATTTGACTTTGCAGTCTGAGGCGTTTGGGGCAGCTTGTAGGAGAGAGCAAACCACCTGGAAAAGTTGACCTGAGAGTGAGGGGCCACAGAGTAGGGACACTAGCCAGAGCTGCGTTCAGCTAAAACAGACTGCTGGCCTCACTGACAGCTCTCCTCTGTGATACAAACAAGGATGGGGAGGGAAGCCTTTGAAGGATATTCTGCAAATGATTTGAAATGAGGAATTTTTACATAAACTGGTTTTGAGGAGTAGGATTGCAGAGAAGTCCCAGTGATCCTGGGCATGGCTGGGCCGTCTGATGTGCACCCATGCCTGCTACATGGCATCCCTGCTTTGGCATTTTGCCAGTGCCCTGCTGCTCTCAGGGACACCCATGGTCACCTCTCAGTGAATTGGGGATAGCACTCAATTTGGATTAAAATCCTAGAGATAGTCAGTGTTCAGCCCACCCCCCCTGTGCCCAAAGCTGTTGGCCTGAATGAAACCTAAGGGGCAAATCCTACATCAGAAAAAAAAACCCAACCCAAACATTTGTAGGACAAGCAGGGACTGGCATGAGGGTTCTGTGAGGCTGTGATTGCTGGTAGTCAAGTTTATCGCATATTGAGCTGGGAAGTGTCACCCATGTTCAGCAAAAGGAGCAAGACTTTGGTCAGTGATGCCCTGCAAATAGGACTCTGCACTACTTCAGCTCATGTCCCTCCATAGTCAAGCCCTGTATGTTCCTCCTATGTGTGTCACCTTGTGGGAGCAGTACTGTCCACTCAGGAAACAGGGGAGGCAGAAAGAAGTGATTCTGTGTGCTGCTCTACCATATGCAAAGTGAACACAGGGAAGCAGACAGGTGATTTTAGAAATATGTTTTCCTCTGAAGAGATTTTTTTTTTGTTTTTTAATCCTTTATGTATTGCCCATGAATTTGTCTCCACTGGAGCTGCCTGAGGGGTGTGTTTGAATGCTTGGACACTTGCCTTTGAACTGAAGAATACATTTTCCTCCCGTCTTATGGAAAATACTTGCATTCCTTGATGTCTTTGATGCTTTTTTCAGAAAGCTTAAGCACCCCTTTCCAACCCTTCCAACCTGAAAGCTTTGGCTGGAAAATTTTCATTTTGGAGCAAAAAGCCAAAACGTTCTGGTTATCTTCAGAACTATGAATCCGCTGTCTGTGTGTGTCTGTTGAGGCAGACATTTTCTTATGCTGTAGTTTTTTCCCCTGTACAGATTGATTAGCGAGTCCAGTATCAACTTTTTTTTTTTGCTTATAGTAGCTACTAATATGGTACTGCATTAAAAAAACTTGATTAAAACAGGCATCCTACCAAATGGTGAGCTGTTAATTTGGTGGAAGGAGCCATTCAGGCTCTTGAGGTGGGAGCTGTTCCCTAACTCCACAGAAACCAAGAACTGAAACTGTCTTTGCTGTTGTATTTTTGCCCCTCGGGTTCATATTGATTTACTCTGTAGAGGAGGGTGGACTAAACCAGTGACCGTGTTTCTGGGAATAAGTTAAGAGTTTTCTTCTGCAAGGCTTCAAAACTTACTAGCATCGATTATCACTTAGCATGAAATGAATGATACTTTCCTGCACCTTTATGGTACTTTTCAGCAGGGAGTTTAGTAAACGAGCTAAGTGTGGCTGCTTCTTACCACCATCATGTGAAGTAAGTGAATATTCACATTTTAGAGGCGGGAGCCTGCTCTATTGGGTAAGGCAATGATATGGTTGGATGGCATATTGTCAGGAACAGAATTCTTGTGTCCTGCTTTCACCCTATTTTGTAGGAACTGGTGTGCCCCTCTCTCCTCAAGGCAGCAGTCATCAGCACTCCTGCCTGTCTGTTCTTCCAGCCTTCAACTTGCAACTCCTTGTATGATTAGACATTACAATGAATGTTTTTTCTGAAATTGGATTTAGTTCTGGCTCGTAAGGGAAGTCTGTAAGAACAAAGTGAGCATTGCTTGGAAACTGGCATGTGGAGGTGATGCTTCTTCGCATGTTACTGTGCTTCAACCAGTTCAACCCTGATTGGCTGGACTGCAGCAAGACCCAGGCACAATCCCTTTGTCCATCTTTCCTTCCTGCTTCCCCTCCCTCCTCCCTCCCTCCGCCCCCCCTCCGCCCCCAGGGAGGCTGTCCTACTCTTTTCTTTTTTTTTTTCTTTCCTTCCCCTTCCATCCTCCCCAGCTGTACTTTTAAGTCCCTAATCAAGCTGTCCTTGCACCAAAGGACAGCTCAGGAGACACGGAGTGGGGCCCACAGCAGTAGGATGGCTCACAGCATCTTGGGGCTCATGCGGCCCTTGTGGAGTGGACTGAACGTGAGCAAAATTCGCCTCATTTACCTCTGTGGTGTCACTGAGCAGCACCACAGCCCAGCAAAGTGGTGGTCAGAAAGAGGCTTCAGCTCCACGAATGGGTTCCAGGATGCCCCTGGGGAATCAAGGTGAGTCACATGCTACCTTGCTGCATCCGAAGGGACGGGCATGCACCTCTGCCTTGCCCCATCACAGGGAGAGGAAAGATGCCAGTGTAGCCATGGCGTGGGAGGAATGTGGTGCCAGGACCCAGCCTGAGAGGTGCTGCTTCCTGTCCCTGGAGCTGTGGGGACCTCTCAGAGGTGCTAGTCCCTGCCTCCAGACCTGTGGGGGCCACAGCTAGTGGCTGGGAACCAGCTTGCGAAGGTGACAAAGAGGCCCAAGTGTCCTTTGGCCCATTTCCACTGCAGGAACTACTGCAGGCTCCCTGCCAGCCTTTCCTCTCTCTACTTTAGGGATAGTTCAGGAAAAGATAGTAAAATAAATGCAATTTGTAGATCTCCTAGACTGGTATGATCTGGGCCAGACTGTAATCTGCTAGGCATTGAGAGAGAGATCCAACCAACATCACATAAAATACAATAAACCATTTTGCCATCTGATCTTAGAGAAAAGTCATAGTGATAATCCTGCTTGGTGGGATTTATGAAGACTCATTATCAATGGGATTTCTTCCTAATTGGTTTGTTGCTTGTGAAGTTATCTCTGGCCGTACTTGTAGGCATCTTGCTGGTTTGTATGGCCTTGGAAAGTATCTTTTAGGGAAAACATTGACAGGGGGAAGAACTACTTTCTTGAAACCTCCTTCACTATTTTCGTGTATCACGAAAGGTTTGAGATTTTATTTTTTAAAAGGGAATAATCAGTTGGTATACACTGAATTTGCAGTGTTGAGTTTATCACATCCTGGTAAGATCTTTCCAAAGCTTTAACCATGTATCCTGTGACAGTAATGCCATTGTAAAATAGTTCAGCCTAAATGAAGCAAAATTTAGTCCAACAAATTTTGGTGGGTTTTTTTTAAATCCTGGTTCAAAATTACTTAAAAAAACGTGAAAGGAATTTTTTCATCATTTTGAAAACACCAACAAAAGAATTCAAAAGTAAATAAAATAAAAAGCTGAAGACTTTGTTTCCAGCTTTGGGTACCCACAAGCAGGTGTCTTTCAGAAGAGACTTAAGCCTGGGACTGATTTGAGGGATATAAAGACAAAGAGACCAGTATGCAAGTCAGTCTGTTACTGGACTGAACAGTGAAAACAGGGAGTCATCAGACTGAGTTTATGCACCCAACAGAGGCACCAATACTGGCAACACAGCCAAATACCTTAAATATTCCCTTCAGCCAGCAAAGAGGGGAAGCTCCTTGAAGGTGCTCTCTGCATTGTGGTCAGAAGTGCTTGGCATCATCCCTGCTCTTGAGAAGAGTGAACTCTGCACCCAGGCTTATCCAGAGTCATGCAGGGTGTCTCACAATAGCATCTGTCCTTCCTTTTACCTAACTGGATACTCTGTGTGCTGTCCCTGGCTGCAACTTGGCTGCCTTGGGGCCCGTGTAACTGGCAGCAACAGCCAAAGCAAGGTTGGAACTCAGAGGAACTGTAGGGAACTAGATTTGTGGGAGGTTGGTGCAGAGATTCTCCTGCAACTATGTTGGCTGAAGCTTTATGTGCCTCGAGGATAACAGGAATTAAGTTTTCTGTCGATAAATATGCAGATGTCTTTGGGGATTTTTTGATCCAGCAGTCTCTGCAGACAGTCAGCTCTCATTATTTGAGAGCTATATGACAGTCTCAGAATATACTGTCTTGGTGAGAAATTCTGAACACTGCTGTCAGGGTAGCAGCCTTCTCCAGACTGGTGTGAGAGCCTGGTCAGGAGGAGATGAAATGGATGCTGTTTCCCTCTCATTTGTAGGTTCCCTTTCTGCAAGTTATCATTAAGAGAAGCTGATGGCCATGTTCCTAACTCTTGGCCAGATTAAATGTTGCAGGCTGTCAAAGTAACTAGTAATTTTTCCTGAACATGGATCACATCAACTCAGAGGATGTTACTCATCCCTGCAGCTCTGTAAGCTGGGGCTGAGCATGTCTTGCCACAAGAAGGCTCCCTGTGATGGAGGTAAGGAAAGGAGTGGGCACTTCATGGAAGAAAAAGCAGCAGAAAAGGAATAATCATCAAGTAATCCCTGTGGGAAGGGAAGGGGAAACAAAACATGAATGACAACAGCCCTTCTAGCAGGATTAGCATCTGATCCTGAGCACTTTGCTTGTTACTGCATCACTCTACCCAGGATTAACATCCCAGGCCTGGGACTTGAAAATGCTCTGCCTGCCTACACGTGCTCCCTCTGCCAGCCAGCCCAAGCAGAGGCAGCACGTGCAGAGCACCAGCACTTGTTTGTGCACAGATAGACATTTATTCTGAGGGCTGTTTGATGAAGTGGGAAATATTTTGGGGCAACTGAGATTTGTCTGCCACTGAGAATTGATAATTTGAATTTTTTCTGATGTGCATGGTGTAATCCTTTGAGAAAGTGTTTGCGTGCACATTTCCTCTACATACCATGTCTCTAGCACTCAGCCAAAAGACTTCAATCGTGGATGTGCAGAAAAGGGTGGACTCCTCTGATTTTTGCAAATTTGTCTTGCAGCTCTGAGGATCAGGTGACCGTGCATTTTATAAATCGGGATGGAGAGCGACTTACGACCACAGCCAAAGAAGGGGAGAGTTTGCTGGAAGTGGTAGTCAATCAAAACTTGGCCATTGATGGGTTTGGTAGGTGTTCCAGAAGGATATGTACATGTGCTGTTAGGACCAATGGGTTTTTAGGAATAGTGCAACAGTACATATGCCACTGTGTTTTGCCAAGACCATAAACAAGCTTCTCTTCCCCACCGTCTGTTTGCTGGGTGGCTCACCATGCTGAGATGGCATTGTAACCTCACACAGTCACCACTGGCATTCCAGCAGCCTCTGTCAATGCATTTGGCTGGATAGAGCTGATGTAAAAATTTTAAAACTGACTGTAATTCTCCCAGAGAAGAGGCAGGCTGGAAACATCTGTTGTGTTTCCTAGCATCTCTTTTGATGTGCTGCAGATCTGTTAAAGGGCGTTTCCTCACAGTGTTCCTAAAGATGGTCTCTCTCGCCCCCTTATTTTTCCTGATTTGCTGTCATTCCCTTGTTTCTCCACCAGGTGCGTGTGAAGGGACATTAGCCTGCTCTACCTGTCACCTCATCTTCGACAGGGACACCTTCCAAAAGCTTGATGCCATCTCAGATGAAGAGCTAGACATGCTGGACTTGGCATACGGGCTCACTGACACGTAAGCCTCCCTGCTGATGGCAGTAGATCCTCAAGCCTCTGAGGCAGATTCTCACTATGTGGCACCTATTTCCAAGGGAATGGAGCTTGTTCTGTGTTATAGTTGTGCCTTGAGAGCTGCCTTCCTTTGAGGCACAGGAGATGTTTAACAGGAGCTTTAGTGAAAACCCATCCTGGACCAGACATCCCAGTGTGGGTGGGGAACTTCTCCCTTTACTTTGGGAACAGAGGAGCCTCACTTCATGTTTTCTTCTCAGATCGCGCCTTGGCTGCCAGGTGTGCATTAAGAAGTCGATGGATGGTCTGACAGTGCGGGTCCCCATGGATGTGTCGGACATGAGGAGGCAGCTGGAGGTTGGAAAGCAAAGCAAACAGTAACTGGAAACGGTTGCTGCACAGCTTACACCCACAGTTAGCGTGGCAGGGTATTCAGCTTTTGGTTGACACTATTGCTTTTTGTGGCTGGCTTGCAGTAGACCAATAGAGGTCTGATTCAGTATAAAAGGCGTGTTTGGCAAATCTCTTATTTAAACAAGGCACAATGCTTAATAGGGTCTTTGGTATGTATTTTAAGTGCCTAAATGCTCTGCTAAATGCAACTGGATTAAAGTGTGTGGCTTTATATTTCCCTGGGTGGGTGTCAGTAAACATCTCTGCTGTATGTGACTCTCTTTCTCCTTTGAAATTTAAGAATTCTGCTATTCTGAGTAACTGCTGAGAATTTTGCAAGGCTTGGCTCTTTAAAAATGGAGCAGACTTTTCCCAATTTGGGAAGCTTAAGAAGAGATTGCTGTTTGCAAGTCAGTGTACTGATGGGCTTGATGATGTAGGTGACTTGAGTTTGGTCAGCAAGAGCATACTGAGGACATTTGTGTGCTGACAGTTCCTGTAAGCAGGAACCACTTCAATGAACTTGAGATGTTATGGGTTCCTGAATTGTTCTGTGCCAGGAGCAGCCACTATCTCCAAAGGTTAAATTTTCTTACTGCTGTACTATCACACATGTCAAATAAAATTGTAATAATGAGGCTTTTAGACCTACAAGATGCACTATTGTGGTACCATGAGCCTGGCTGGAATAGAATGAGTTGGCCGGAAATCTGGTTGGCTGCATTAAGCGCAGCACTGCCAGCTGATCAAAGGAGGTGATTGTCCTGCTGTACTCAGCACTGGTGGGGCCTCACCTGGAATACTGCATGTAGTTTTGGGCACTGAATATAAAAAAGACATTTTTTTGTTAGAGTTTGTTTGTCCAGAGCAGGACCATGAGGACGATGAAAGGTCTGGAGGGGAAGTCTTACAAGGAGCACTGAGGTCACTTGGTTTGTTGAGCCTGGAGGAGGCTGAGGTCAGACCTCATTGTGCTCCTCAACGTCTTCACGAGGGGAAGTGGAGGGGCAGGTACCAATCTCTTCACTCTCATGACCAGTGATGGGACTCAAGGAAACGGCATGAAGCTGAGTCAGGGGAGGTTTAAGTTAGATGTCAGGAAACGGTTCTTCACCCAGAGGGTGGTTGGGCACTGGAACAGGCTCCCTAGGGCAGTGGTCACAGCACCCACCCTGACTGAGTTCAAAAATGGTTTGGACAATACTCCCGGGCACATTATGGCATTTTTGGTATGTCCTGCAGAGGGCCAGGAGTTGGACTCGATGATCCTGATGAGTCCCTTCCAATTCAGCGTGTTCTATGACTCTACGATTCTGTGATTGACGAAATCTCGGAGTAACCTCGGGGCCTGGGCCGCGGGGCTGCTGTGCGGCGCTGCGGCGCCAGGGGGCACTGGCGGGGCGGGGGCGGCTGCGAGGAGGAGGAGGAGGAGGAGGAGGAAGAAGAGGAGGAGGAGGAGGAGGAGGGCGCGGTGGCGGCGGGGCTGCTGCGCTGTGCCCGTCCCTCCTTCCTCTCGCGCTGGCCGGTGGCTGGGCCTGTCTCGGGAAGCCACGACTGCCGTCTGTGTCTGATGGTCTCTGGGCACCTCCATGCCTTCCTACTGCTGGCACCACCCCTGCCCCTCCCGGCATGGCCTGGTGTCCCTGTGGGCTCAGGCACAGGTGATGAGTGACACCCTGAATCCCCGCAGTAGGCCTTGTCTTCCTCTCTGATCCTTCATGCAAAAATCGATACAAATTTTTATCCATGTCAGAATTTTATTCTTAGCAGAGGGGTACCTGCAGGAAGGGTTTCCTGGCGTGGGCCAGAACCATGTGCTGTAAGAGGTGAAGGCAGCAGGGTGGATTTTTTTCAGGGCCCCAGCCTTGTTTGGGGACCACGGATGTGGTGATGTACTAGGGCTTCAGGCTTGTGACTGGCATGTCACAGGGTAGCCCTTTGCTTTGTCATACATCAGAAAAGTCTTCCAGGCTGTGCCTGTTTCTCCCAAATCCCTTCTCCTACAACTTGTCCCAGGTTTACTGTGAAAAAGCAAAGAGAATAAATATGGATTAAATGAAAGCAGTTAAGCCACCACCTTCAGTAGCACTTCAAGTCTCTCCCCTTCCTGATGCTGCCACTTGCAAAGGTGATCTAGAGCTTTGCAGTCCCACTCCTCGGTCCCCACCTTGTTGTGAGCTTGAAGCTGGACCCCAGGCTGCTGCTGCAAGATCTCAGCTCTCTGCACACATCCTGGCAGGATGGCACGGGAGGGAGCAGCTTCTGGCTCAGAAGGGTTGAATGACTGCTGTTTTCCTCTTCAGAGTGTAGGTGACCTTTGAAGAAAGAGTTTCTAGGACAAGCTGTTACTATTGAAATGCACAGAGTCAAAGTAGCCCGTGCTACTCTTTGGTGGGGCTGTCTGTCCCATTGAAGGTGCCATGGGATAATGGAGAGCCCTCTGCACAAGGGAGCTAGCTACCTGCAAAGGATGAGGGAGAATATGTCTTAGAAGATTGCCTTTCCTGACTGTTGAATCATCAGAAATAGAACTGAAAAGGTTAAAGTAAACTACAGCTGCCTCGGGCTCTTCTGTTATGTTTCTGTCAGCCTGCAGGATAAGGAAAGAAATCATATATCCTGAGCAGAAATAAGATGAGGCTGAACTGCATGAGTAATTTCTCTTCAAGGCAAGTGACCTGGACTTGTTTGGCCTTGGTCTGTACTGGGAGCAGGCCCTGAAGGCGCCTCACTTCCTGTGTGGTGACCGTGTAACACGACTTCCCGAGAGCCTGCACCCGATGGGGCAGTGAGTGGGGCTTTCAGTATGTGACAGGCCAACGTGGTCTAAATGGTCTGCAAAAGGGCAGAGAAAGAAGGGAAACCTATTTGTGTCTCAGGGCTGTACATTAAGGGAAAATGTGGCCTTTCTGGAGCAGAAAGCCAACCAAGTGTCTTTGTATTTATTTCTTGTTATGAGCATGCTGGGGGCTGTGGAACATTTTCAAGACTGGTCTCTGAGTTGCATTATTGCCTAGCTCATGGAAAAGGAGTGCTGTAAATTTCCAAGCCCAGAACTCTGGTTTGTACTACGTTTTGCAGGGTTTTGTTTTGTTTTAAATAAAGGAAAATGCTTAATACAGAACTGGGTTAGAGCAGCTACCCAGGGAACTGTGCTCAGGCAGCCTAAGATGAGGCAAGGAAAACTGTGTGTTTTTTTCCTGCCTCTCCCAGTGTTTCTATAAACTAAGTTTCTTGTGTTCCTTTTAGGTGATGCAAATTGTGAGCTCTTACTCTGCATTTGGTTCAGGTCCCCTTTGTTTGACCTGAGCCCAGCCACTGAATTTACAATCTGTTAGCATGTTTAGAATACAGAATAATCTCTTTTCCAAGAACAGGCAGACTTTTCTTATAATATTTAGTGCTGTTTCACCTTGAAAAGACAGGAGTAAGGCCTAGACTGAGGTGCTGGCAGAAGGCTTCTTGGCAGTATGGCCAACCTGGCAGACCTGGGCTGGGAGGTGAGTGTGTTTTACAGCAGTTCAGTGCAAATGGTACCATCCTGACACAGGGGTGAGGGGAGCAAGAGCAAGGAGAGAAAAGGTGACAACACCACAATGACAACTTGTGTGTCTTTTATTAAAACAGTTACAACTGGAAAAAGACTGTGGATGCCTTGTTGCTGTTCTTGTGTGAGGAAGATTATAGTGGTGGTGGAGTTGTGTTAAGATTATATACACCTTTCATTATACAAGGGCCACAAAGGTGACCTGGGACAGATTGTGCCACATCTGATAGTTAAACACCCTTCATCTAACAAAACAAACTGTATACACCTTGGAAAGTGGGCTCTAGGCTTCCCCCCTTTTCCCTTGCCCTAGTATTTGATAATGTGAATTTGGAGTACTGGGCCAGGTTTCTGTCACTGACTCTCAGAGGCACCTGGCAGATGAGTGGAGGATCTGACATTAGATAACTTTACACAGGTGGCTTTCCCCTCTGTGCAAGGACTGAACCATGGCAGCTGTCATGCAGCTCCAGCTCTGGCTATTTGCAGACACTCAGCAGCTTGCAGGGGTACTTACTCCACAAGCACTACCTTTCAGTCATTAGGATTCATGTATTTCTCTTCTCCTTCACCAGTTCACTGTTCACTGAGTAAAAGGATTGTCTCTCTGACAGATACCACCATAGAAAACTCTCACGTAACTTTCAAATGAACCATCCCAAACCTTTTAACCTTTGAGACTTTTCCCACTCTTTTCTTAAAACAACCTGTTAAACTAATGTGGTGCTCTCAGCATCTTTTTAGAGCTCAGCTGGCAGTGTTACAACCCTCTAACAAGTCCCACTAAGTCTGTGGCACTTCTGAGCATGGTTTTGAATGGAATCATAGGGATGCTCCAGGAGTCCACTAGCTGCATCTCTTTGGTCCTTACCAGCAGCCTGCTTAGCGCATCCCTGCCTGGAATTTCCCCAAACTCAATTCTGCTGGAGCGCACTGGGCCACATTCTCTGCTGAGTGGGAACTCAATGTTTCTCTGAGCCAGCATCTGTGATGAAGCCTGGACAGTTTCACTGTATGGACTGACAGCTTTCTGGCCAGATGTGACTTTGCTTCAGCATCTACTGCACATCATTCCTGACAACTTCCACAACTCCTTGACCTCATGCTAAAACCAAGCCCTGCTCAAGTCCCTCTCAGCATGACTAGGAATTTGATTAGTTGCCTCATCCACACTGCCTCTAGAAAGGGGCATCAGCATTGACAGAATATTGTCAACTTTCACTAGGACTGAAACTCCTAGCTACTGAGCTACTCCCAGAGGACACTGAAGAACATTCATAGCCCTGTCAAAGTGACAGTACTAAAATCCTTTATAGTAACTGTGTCTCTGTCAAATGCTAACTTTGGGGAAGGTACGAGAAAGAAACAATCACTGCAAAATTAATTCCAGAAAAAAGCAATCTTGGGTTTAAAATGTTACATATGCTGTCTGTCAGTGAATGCTGGACTTTGGACTCTGGGCTCCAGCTGCTGATTTTGGAACCCAGCCTCAACAAGTAACAGATGTGGGCTGTGAGCTAGATCACAACAGACAAAACAGATGAGCAGAGTGAAGCAGCAGTGATTTCTGGAATGGAGGTGAAGGATTTTCCTTTGGATGAATGGTGGTGATGAACAGTGAATAATGGTGGGTTTTGTGCAAGTGTAAAGATTTTTAACTAATTCTTAAGGAGCAGTAGCTGCCCCAGTTGTCCAGTCATCCACACACATCAGCAGCTGACTGGAGAAAATAAAGCAACATTTCTCTTTTCCTGCTATAAAAAAAAATGGAGTCAGGCCCTATACAGGTCAGCTAATTCATGGACAGGGAGAGTCTGGTGGTATTCAGTCCACTACACACCCAGCCAGTGTGGTCTCTGCCATCAGAAAAGGGCAAAAAGAAAACACAGCCCCTCCCCCCCCCCCCCCCCCCCAATGAGTATTGAACCCCATCATTACATACACATCCTGATCATATATTACAGAATATTTTCTGTTGCACATACACAAATATTTAGTTTCTCCATCTCCATCACCTTAAACAAATGTCTCTTCTGCAAACACTGCTGTGTCATGCTCCTCTGCAGTCACCTCTGCCAGAGGCTGGCTCCTGAGCCACTCCACCCTGCTCCGGAGGAGTTCCTTCTCCACTGCTTCCACCTCTGCTGGGGGACAGGGCTCGGTTTCATCGTGCTTGAAATACTCCTTGATGGTGTTTCGGATGGAGTCAGGGAGGATGATGCGGATGGTGTGGCTGAATGTGTCAAAGCCCTTGCTCTGGGGTGGCGCCTGCGCCATTTCCACTGGTTGTCTCTCCAGCTCCTTGGGAGCAGAGGCACTTTGGGGGCTTTCTCTGTGCTCGGCCTGCAGGGATGGGACTGTTGGTTTATGGTGGTAGCGCCTGGAGATGGACTGCAGGACAAGGGGGGTGTTCTGCCCATAGAAAACTGTCTGGGGGATGTGGACTCTCACAGTCTGCAAGCTCTTGGACAGGCTCTGCTCACTGCTGCTGCTGGGTGGGTCTCTGCTGCCGGTGTTTGTCACAGATCTCTCCTCTTCTCCCACTTGAGACCCCCAAGAGCTTTCTTTATTTGGGGCCACATAAAAAGTTATCTTGGTGCGCTTCAGGCTTTCCTGGCTCAGAGGGCAGTCATCAATGCCTTTGATTTCTATGTTCTTCACTGTCTTCTCCCTGTGCTGCTGGTGGCTGACCTGTGGGGATGTCTCGCTGGATGGGCTGGCAGCTGGGAACTCAGGGTGTTGTTCAAACTCTTTGGTACAATCCTGGCTCCTGAGCCCTGGGCCAGGGCACCCTGAACAACTCAGCTGTCTCTCCTCTTCTTCCCAGTCAATGTCAGTGAATGGACTTCCCATGGCAGCTGTGCTCACACATGGAAAACTTTTCTGCTCTCCAGAGCAATGACTGTTCTCTCCAGCCTTGGGTTCATCCTTCTGAAAACTGTCCAGATTGCACAGATGTAAAGGCACAGGAGATGTGAAGGATTTGTGCCACTCTTTTTGGGACCTTTTGGTAGCCGTGGGAGACACAGCATGAAGCCTAGCAGAAGTGCCAAACATGAATGGCAGGGATGAGACATCTGTGGGACTAATTGCTGATGACTCTGAGCAGTAGGAGAAAGCACTGTCTAAGGAGCTGAGTGAGGAGGCAGAAGGGGAGGTGGTGGTAGAGGACAGGCTGGAGAAGCTGGACCTGTTGGACAGGCTGGACTTCTGAAGGTTGAGCTGCTTCACCCTGGAGGTGGTCTGAGGTGATTGCCACAAGTTCTGCCTGGCCATATTAACCCCAGGGCTTAGGCCTTCATCAATCAGCTTCTGGCTCTCCATCTGCAGCTGCCTGAGCCTGTGGATGTAGTCTGTGTGGCTGCTCATGATGGTGGCATCGCAGCTGGACTGGCGGGCCACTGGCTCATGGCTCTGTGCAGGCAGCTGGGAGCTGAGGCAGACGCTGGGCTCTGAGGAGCACCGGTCCCTGGCTGGGCTGAGCGAGCGTATGGAACCGAGGGAACAGAAGGAGCCATCCTCCTCCAGGAGCTCATAGCTGTCTGCACTGGCATTGGTCCGGGCTTTGCTTTGGTAGCAGGCTGTGATCTCACTGAACAAGTCCCAGTCTTCCTGATCCTCATCAAGTAACAAGCTGCTGGGTGGTTCAAACATGGCATCTGTTTCAGATTCCAGGTGGTGCTTTGGCCCTTCTGGATCACAAATGGAAAACTCCAGCTCATCAGAGGAATCATCATGCTGAGCCAAACCTATGTCTGGGGCAGAGGACACAAATTAATTCGTTGCCATATATAAAGTACCTCACAACTAAAACAGGGAAATTGTATCAAGCCCATGGAAAAACAAAGATGATCCATTATTCTCACAGGCAATAATAAAAAAATTCTGGCTGGCTTGATGACCTAAGTTTTCACCACTGGCCTGTATTCACAGGATAGATAACAGAGACAACTCTCCATACAAACCATGTGGTTTAGCTTTACAGAACTAACCTGGAAAATAAAAAGACTGCTGGGACATGGCAGTGCTATGGCTACACGAAATTCTTGCAATGGCTAGAGTAGGTTTAACAGCAGCCACAGAGAAAGACAGCAGTCCCTGGGGACACACTGGAGGTTCTGCACCTCAGCCTTCTGCTTTGCTATCTCTTCCTGCCTATGCTTGAAAACACAACTGGTTTTCAGTGCTTTTCCTTAGAAGAAACATGAAGGTAAAGCAAACTCTTTTGTCTGAGGACTTTACCTATTAAAAGATTTTAAATATTTCTGGAAGATTTGCTACCACCAACTTACCCAGAGATTCTGCTGAGTTTTTGGACTTCTTTTTGTCAGGTCTTTGGAACAAGGAAGCAATATCACCCCCAAAAATCTCTCCCGAGTTTTCAATCAGAAACTGCACTAACAAGGCCACCTGGCAAAGACAGGAATTCACAGATTCAGTTTCATGAAAGTAGAGCCAGCCATTTACAGCAAGTAAAATCATACCCAGATTGTTCTCATTTTTTTTCAAAGGTGTAATTTCCTCAAGAAGCTGTTATTAATGTGGTAGTGCATCTGTATGAACACCTGAGGCAAGAATATGAACTATGTGAACTGGTACTGTGAGCCAGGTATAGCACATTCTACAATTTTCCTCACTATTGCTTACACCTCAGAAGCTACAAGCAAGCCTTCCTCCTTTCTGGTGCACTGTCATGCTCATTGCTTACTTTGTCCCAGCTGAGGTGGCAGTGTCCAACTTCAACTGCTCCAATTTTCTTGTGCTTGCTTGACCATATAGGCAGTTCATCTGGTAAAGCAACCACCACTTCCCTGTTCACCCTGGACAGTCTGAGGAGCTAAACCCCTCCCGGCATGGGCACAGCTGCACAGGGGAAAGGATGGGGCCTGGATGCCACTCAGCCAGCACTGTCACTGGCCCTATGCCTTCCTTAGACAACAAAAGGCAGTGCCCATAAAAAGCAGTGAAAGGGGCACACAGAGGTGAGGCCAAACCTATGGAAGATTACCTTCTTTGTGGACCGGCTCTCCTCTTCAGGCCCAGTGGGACTTGGTAGCCACAGCATATTGGGTGCTATGCAAAGAGCCAGGTTAAAGGCATTCATCTGATTCACTCCGGAATTCTGCTCAATATGATGGAGGACTCCAAAGAGGTGTCTGAGTAAGATGAGGTTGGCCTCTGGAAGCTGGTTGACTAGACTATTCAGGGGGTGGGAACAAAGGAAAACAGTGCTGTTCACAAACATCTGCTCTTTGAATACCAGAAGTTACATCCCAAAGCTTTGCTCCCTTCTGCCCCTTTGTACCCAGCCTGAGACATCCCCATTTGATAATAAGGTGAGTCTGTGTCACTCCCCTCTACCAACTCATGTGAGAGCCACAACTCTGCATCCATATTGCCCACCTGCTCTGGTCACAGAGCTAGAGGGACAAAGGACTTGGGTTCAGAGCACATGGGAGGGAACCCACAATGCCTTGAAAAAACAGGGACTGCCCAGAGGAGACAGGAGACAGCTCCAGGCCAGCAGCGTGCCAGACCATGCCACTGCCGTGTCCTGTGCTATGGAGACCATGGAGAAAGAAGGCCCAGGCTAAACAGTAAGGTTCAAAAACTGAGCTGAGCTGTGGTTGAATATACTGGATATCCAACAGGAGGCTGATAAACTGTTCTTGCTCGTGGCAGCAGTTTCAAGGCAGTAAAGCTGTTTTCAAGGTCCTGGTCACCACCTTGACAGGGCTGTTTCTTCTAACTGCCAATATGATGATCAGCCTCATTTTGTGCACATAAGAATAAAGTTACTGTCATTGAAGATCTAATTCTGCTACCATTGATGCACTCCTGGTGGCTGAATTACTGTGCTTTTTCAGTTTACTTGTTCTGGTAATTTGAACTAATCATCAGAAAAGAATTTTTTAATGACTTTTCTGGGGTCAGAAATGTTAATGATGTTCAAAACAGACCCTTGAAAAGAAAATTTTCTGATCAGTGACAATGGCAATCAGCAATAGCTCCTCCACTGTGGCCTGGAGCATTTCCAGTAATCTCCCAGAAAACGAAGGCTATTCTTAGCGTCATATGCTCCCCCTTTTCCCACCAAAAGAAACTTTAACAAAGTCTTTTACAAACCTTTTTATAGCTTCAATCTTATGTGCCCGATTTTCTGTGTCCACAGCTTCCATCCACAGTCCGTGCATGTCTGAGGATAGAACACTGTCAGGTATATTTCGGAGAAAATCCTGAATTAAATATATATATGTAGAGCAGTCTGGTCAGTTTTGAATTCCTGGTTTCAGTTTCACAATGCATATAGTCACTGTTTATTCATATAAAACACAAGATAAAACAAGACATGACACAAACATGTTTATTCTCCCATGCCACGCCCACCAAGCTGTCCTCCTCAGACTCTTCCATGGCAGCACTGCAGGATGAACAGGCAGTCCTCCTGTTTTGCCCCTTCTCCAGAGTAGGACTGACCTCCACTCCAGCAGAGGACTCAGCCCTGAGGCTCCGCACAGATCTCTCTGAAACATTTCTCAGCTAGGAGGACTGCTGGTTTTTCTCAGGGGACCATTCAACAACTCAATGTATGTCTTGTGTTGGAAAGTGCCTGAATATCAGGCCAGCAAGAACAAGGAGATGTTTTTTGGATACTTTGGTGCCTAAATTATTCTGACCAGATTTAATTGCCAGTGCAAAATACAGGCTTTTCCTTACTGAAACATGGGGCTTATCACAAGCTTCATCCCCCACCCACAACCCCTCTGCTTGGATTTAGCAGCTGCTTTCCTTTGTGCCTGCTGGTTGATCAGAGGGTGAAGGCTTGGGGTCCAGAGAGCACAGGTCAGCTCCTTTGACCTGTTTTTGGGGGTTGCAGAGCATCTGCACTCAAATGGTACGAGTCCTCCCAAACCTTCTGCAGCGTCTTCTCTGCATTCAGAAATGACAGAGAACATCTGTGCTGCTGCCACCAAAGGGTTTTATGCATATGTCAGTGCAGCATCTCTCAGGTTATTTGGCACTGTACAGACATCATGGCTATCTTACAGGTGGACATCACTGTATTTCCTGCTGGAGGTGGTTTGGTACAGGGAGGTGCCAAAGGAAGCCCCATCCTGAGGGGCTGCACATGTCTGCATGTGAAAACCAGCATCACTGTGTTGGGCAGATACCTCTGTGTACAAAGACACCCCAAGCCATCAGGTGAAAACATTCCTTGCTGGAAAATGCTTTCTGTTCCCCTGAAATCCTCTCTACCCATAAAGACTCATTGCTTCCTTAAAGAAGGAAGGTACCATTAGCCCAGACAGCTGAGTTACTTGGCCAAACATACCGTGATGACTGCTGCAGCCACAAAGACTGACTCTCCATCTACCTGAACATCATCTCCAGAGTTCAGCTTCTCTTTCAATTCCTTGCAAGTCTTGGCATTGGCAGAACGTCTGAAAATGCCCCTAGTAGAAGGACCTTCATGGTACAAGAGGAGCAGCATATCCTAGGAGAAAACCCAGTTGTACTTAAGAGCCTAACACTTTACCCTCTTGTTTGTGTATATTATACATCATGTCTTGTAATGTAATTAGCATAAGACCAAGTCAGTAACGGGAAGAAAACAATACAAGAGATTTATCCTGATCTAATCAGGGACAAGAACCTGACAGCCAAGTTGCAGATACAGTTCATGTGGACATGCTTATCCTGTGACAAGTGTGAGCCCAGGGGACTCTTGCAGTGAGTGAGGTCTAGGCTATGTAGCATGGCAGGATCCACTGACATTACCCTTGTCAGCTGGAGATGACCTGGTTGGAGACACCCATTGAAACAGGACAGACATCTGTGAATGAAGTGATAGGGATTACCCAGGAGAGGGTTGTTCCCAACCTTGTTACTGAGCTGAATCTGAATCACAAGTAAACAATGGTCCTCTTCCTCATTCAGTCCTCATAAATATGGCAAGTGGCTTTAAATTTTGGGTTAAACACATCAAGTTTATGTCAAGACAAGCAGTCCAGGCTGCTGCTTACCATGATTGGCTTGGGAAGGATTCCGTCAGGACAGACAGAAGACAGGGACAGGCCGAAGAGCTTCCGTGGTGTGGTAGGGGACTGTGACGGAGGGCTGCCCGTGGGGGTGCTGGTGCTGCGGCGCAGGGCCCAGTCAATCAAGGACTTCTTCCTCTTGGTGTGTTTCTGCAGTGACTCTGAAAGAAAACACAGACTTTCATTACAGGCCTGTCTGTCCTCCTGCTGGCCAGTGAGTAATCTAGAGTGGAGGCAGAGTTCCCAGCAAAACAAGGACTTTCTACCCTCACCTGTTTATTAACTGCACTCTTAATGGGGATGGTTAGACAACATATGGCAGTGAAACCACTTGTTCATCTCTCAACCATCAGCAAAACTCTCAATCATCATTCTTCAGGGAACCTCGCTGTCTCTGCAGTGTAAGAATTTCTTCACTCTTGTGACCAGTGAAAGGACTTGAAAAAATGGCATGAAGCTGAGTCAGGGAGGTTTAGGTTAGATCTCAGGGAAAGGTTCTTTACCCAGAGGGTGGTTGAACACTGGAACAGGCTCTCCAGGGAAGTGGTCACAGCATCAAGGCTCTCTGACTTCAATAAGCGCTCAGGCAGATGGTGGGGTTTTTGGGGTGTCCTGTCCAGGGCCAGGACTCAATGATACTGATGGTTCTCTTCCAACTCAGCATTTTCTATGATTCTATTACAATGACTTGCAGTTAAAGACTAATGAAAGACTGAAAGCTAAGTCTGAACATTTGCTCAGAGAAATGTCACCTCTCTGCAATCTCCTCCTCTTTACATTACATTCAGGTATGAGAGCAACTCTGGGATACGTGTGTGATGCCAGGAAGAGTTCAGCACTGCACTGGAGAGCAGTAAAGTCTCTATCTGCCTATATCACACTCCTGCAGCCCCTACCTCTCCTCAGCTGCATCAGAGCTTGGAGTCTGGGTTTCAGGACAAATTGACACTGTTTTTCCTTTGGGAGCTGAGTAAGGAAGGAAGCCTCTGTCCCATCAGCCAGGAGAGTGTTATTGTTGGTTCTTTGTTGCTGGTCAGCAGAGTCCCGGAGACAGCTCAAGGCGATGCTGAAGGGATGCTCGTGCCCTGTTGAGCAGAGTTGTGTAAAGAGCAAGCAAAGATGCAGAGCTATGCTAAAAACTCTTATTGTTATTGGAAAATTCCAGCACTGATGATCACCATGATGAACGCTTAGCATTTAACAGACAAAATTCAGTGGTTTATTTTAAACTGTTTCTTCTGTTTCTGAAATCATCCCCTACAGATCTCTAGCACTCTTCTCTATTTTTATTGTCCTCAAGTCCCCCAT
This sequence comes from Corvus hawaiiensis, assembly GCF_020740725.1. Lineage (NCBI taxonomy): Eukaryota > Metazoa > Chordata > Aves > Passeriformes > Corvidae > Corvus > Corvus hawaiiensis. Next base: position 6,797,371 of record NC_063226.1, on the reverse strand, counting down.
ATACACACCTACTCTCCCTCAAGCCTGAGGAGTTTCTAAAACCTAAACACAAATTGTTAAAAAATAAAGTTTACAAATAAACAGCCTGCAAAGGCATTGATGCTAGTGGGCCATGTGTTTGTGAGGTCAGTTTAGTATTGGATTAAGGTAGCAGTTCAGAAGATAACAACCCATATGCAACAAACTGGGTTTTCAATATGATGCAACGTTTTGTGTGGAAAGCAGTCTCATTATTTGTGAACTGAAATGCAATGAAAAATACGTAAGTACCAAAAAAGTAGGATAAACATGTTAGCTTCCTAACTAAAGACTTGTAAGTCACCAATAGACCATCTAAAAATTCTGCTTCTTTCAGTTGCTGAAGTGCTTTCCTCTAGATCTAACACACTCTTGCTGAATGACTGCAGCAATTTGTTTGGTTCTGACAGAGCCCAAAGGCAAAGGGCTTGGGAAGTGCCAGGAGATGCTCTGACAGACATCAGTGGACACCTCTATCACAGACAGAAAAGATGGGATGAGGCTGCCCCTGACCTCCTGCTCTGCCTGTGAGGAGATAACTGCAAAGCTGAGCAGGACAGTATGACCAGCCTTCCAAGCCTGTAGCCCTGCAAGCTCATACCAGCAGCCAGAGGGTTTGAATCAGGCTTTGAGGCATGTCCTACCCCTGCTTCATATCTGCTGCAAAGAAGGTACTTCTTAGACCAGCCTAAAGATCTCCTATTTACTTGGAGCATCTGCTGAAAAGTGTGATGGGCTCCCACCCAGAAATGCACAGATTTGCGTGGAAAACGGAGGTAAGTGTGAAGTCTTTCAAAGATGTCACCGTGCTTTGATTAAATGTGGATGCTGACACCATAAAAGCCAAGTGACATCTCAGAGCAGCTTGGTGTCACACCTCCCATCAGCAACAATGTCCCTACCATTGCTTTTTAAGTGAAGAGTGCAATGTTTGTGATGTTTCTCTGCCACACACAAAGTATCATTTATCACTTGTCCCTCTGGTGCCAGTATTAAGTACCAAAATGATGCTCAATATGGGAGGGCTCTTACCAATGAGAGGGTAAGCAGGCTCATCTTTTCCTGAGACCACCCAAAGGTGGTGTTCACTGGTCCTGCCCTGTTGGATAAGGAACAGAGAAGAGAAAAATGTTAGTTGAGAGGGGCCAGAGTGAGGGTCCATGAGGTTGCCCTCCACTCAGAAAGCAAAAGACAGCAAATCTAGGCTTGTCCACACCACACTATCCTGTAAACCAGATGCTGCCAGCATCTTTAGCTAAGATCTGGCAACTGCCACTTACAGGGAGCCCAAGCTGTAGAAGGGTCTTCTTCATCACACTCTCTGCAGTTTCCACATTGGACACATTGACTGCAGTAGTCTAGAAAGGCAAACCGAGAAAATACAGGAAGCTAATACAAAGGTGAGAAGTTTGGTTATAGTTTCTCGTAGCTTGAAAATCTGGGGAAAATGTCACATCTCTGTCTAATGACTGCCTTTACTAAATGATGATGGTTGGATGAGCTGTATGAATTTGAACTACACCAGAAAGGATGATGGCTATACAACACAAAAGCTATTCTCCACTACTTCTTCTGTCATGGGTCTATTATACCATCCAAAGATTTCATCCAGCAGAAATCACAGGAGGCGGATGGTGCTCAAATGCTGTATTTGATCCCATCAGTGTTTGACTGATTACAGTGCCACTGTCACTCAAAAAGGTGAATATTGAACATGGTAATGCTCATCAACCATGAGTGTCCAGGGTCACTCTTTGAGGGAAGAATACCCAGGAGGCAAATGTGGCCCACCAAGCTCGGCACAAAGCCAAGAAATGTATGCTAGACTGGGACACATTCCAGTAAATTAGTTCAGGACAACACACCAGTGACTCCGTGATCAATATCCTCAACTCATAGCACTGGAAATAGGAATTGACTGGGCACTCAGCCACAAACTGTCATGAATTTTGAAGTGAAGCAAAAAGAAAAGAGAAAAGAAGTCAGAGGTGAAGAATAATCTTAAGAATTCAGTGCTCTTTGGTAAGGGTGTGGCTACCTCCTCATTTCTCAAACCCTCCAAATGGGCTTCCAGTGGGAAGGATGCGGATACCCAGATGCACACCCTCTAAATCTTTTTAGGTGGGACTTGAATTTAAAACTGGAATACCAGCACAGCCCTGCCTTCCCTCCCCTACTCCACAGACCCCTGTGTACTCCTGATCTGATGAGCAGGTTCTTTGCCTTACTTACGGAAGAACAGTTGTCATCATCCAGCACAAAGATCTGAAGGGTCAGATTCTTCAGATACTCATTTTGTTTTACCTCATTGATATGCCTGAAAGTCAAAGAAAAGGGGAAGGCATATAATTTCCCAACCAAATTTGAGAAGGACCCTAAAATTTGGATGGGACATCCTCCTTGGCACTGTAATAAATACAGATTAATTATGACATATATGAATGTAATGTTCATAGTGCAGTCACACTCTCTTACTGACTTCTTTATCCACCTGCAGCCCAAAGACTAACACTCCCCCCACATGCAGTACTTCAGTGCAGATAGATGTGTCCTGCATAGTACCTTCCAGTGTTCCCTCAAGATCACTACTGCTCTCCATAAATCAGAAGATTTCTTCCCCTCTTTGTTCCTATATAAGCACTTTTGTCTGGGTGTTAGTGGAAGCAACATACAAAACATAAAAGGAAAAAGAAAGAACTGTAGCCTCTAGATACAATGTAATAAAAATTTTAGTTCAAATCAAAAAACATCTGAAGAATCAGTAACACTTTTGACAGTTCCACAGTGATTAGCAAAGTCAACCTCCAATTCCAAAGGAAAAAGGATGCTCCAACAATATTATCTTCTGATGGACCCCTTTTTTCCCAACTGTTAACACCAATTTTGCACTCTCCCAGGGGCATCTATATTCAGGTTTCAAAGGTGGATTTTTCAAACAGTACTTAGATACTTAACATGCTGAAAATCAGAGCACAATTTGACATGCAAATTTCTCTAAGGCCTATAGAGGAACCACCCAGAAGGAGGGTGAAAGGAGGATCACTTACCACAGTAACACTGACAGCCATCGTTCCTTCACATCAGCTGAGCTGAAGACAAAAAGGGAGGCAGATCATCAAACAAGTGCTGAATGGGTAACAGCCTTCTGAAACTCTACCCAATTTCGTTTATATATGGCTGTAAGTCAAAGTTGTTTCCTGCAAAGCCCTGGAACAAAAGCACAGTCCTTCCCTTCTTCTGTTCTATTTCAACAAATAATAAAAATAATAGTAACAAAAAAATCCCAGCAACAAAATGGACCACGTTTCCTGTCATACTGGTGAGTGTCCAGATAAGGGACAAATCCCTTTCTGTGAAGTTGGAGTTATCTCACCTCGTTATTTTTGCAGTGACCTCTAATTGCTATTTTCTTTCTCCTAGTATTTCCTTCCCAATGTCTGCCATTCCTAGAAGCTTTTGCTGCCAGCACAGGTTACCCAGGTTTCAAGGTAAGGAAATGGAAAAGGAAATGGGCCCTTTAGCCTCAGTCATTGTTTCACTTGACACATGGGAGACCTGAGTAGCTACTGGGATGCAGAGGGAGGTCTGATGTCTGATAAGATACCTGAAGGTGACAACATAGTTGGTGATAGGCCAGCCGATGACAAATGAGTTCTCGGGACTCATCTTTTTCTCTGTCACTTCACTGAGACAGGTGCCGGTCCACACTTCACTCAGATGCACTTGCTTTTTCAGCTTCAGGCTGGAGGAGGATCTACAATGGAAATTATTAATTCCTTAGGCCAGAGACCAACATCTAGACCTCCAGAGTCTGATCATGCACCCTTCCAGTCTTGCAGTGACAGCTCTTCATCTATACGTGGCAGAAGGAGTCAGACTGACAATCAGTTTTGTCCTTCTACCTCTTGCCCTCATGATGTATCTTCAAGCAACTTAATAAGGGAAAGGGCAAAACTGATTACACAACCTTTCCCTTCAGACAAATGGAGTGAAACACTAATACCAAGAAGAATTTGTAAAAGTGGAAGAGGGAAATGCCACATTTCAGATTCACATTTCTAAAGAAGCATTGTTTTGGAGGCTGCTAGGTGCTCCACAAATAGATCAGAGTCTCATAGAATCACAGAATCTCAAAACTTGGAAGGTACCCACATGATCATTGAGTCCAACACCTGGCTCTGCACAGGACAGCCCCAGAAATCCCACCATGTACTGAGCCTAGCTTCAACAGCACCTACTTGGGAAAAGGAATGAGTGGGAATTCCTCTTACTTGGACTTGGCAATGACCAGCATATCACTGAACAAAATCAGGTGTCTTTCCTGGGTCTGCAGGCCCACGGTTAGCTGTACTCGCTCGTCCAGGATGAAGGCGGAGCCTGGGCTGCTGAACACCCCACTTGGCAGCCCATTGTCTGAATGGGAGGAGGAAAGAATAGTTTCCCTGGAGGAGTAAGAAAAATCACAAGACTTTGTCAGAAGCTTTTCATAGAAGGGTTTGTGATTGGACACAGGCATCTGTTTTGGAGGAGCCTGATAGCCCCGTGCTTCTCCCAGCCCCTACTGCTCTCTATTATGACCCACATTCACCTAACTCTGCACAATTAACTTTACCAGCCTCAGACAGATGGAAAATTGCCTAAATGCCCACACCAAATCTTGTGATGTTAAGCTGCTGAAATAGTAGTTTGTGAGTAATTTCTCACTCAGGTAAAAGACTTACTTCCTGCACATGTGTGTGAGCTACAACTTGAACATGGAAAGCTCATGGCGTGGCTCAGCTGGGCGTGGGGGGCACTGCCCTTACTGCGCATGTTTTCCATCCAAACGGAACAATTTGTCAGCACAAGAGTTGCAGCATAAAGAAAATGAACTGCATGTACTCCTCTAATTCCAGACATCTGATTCTGGCTTGCCTGGCTGCCATCCAGCTTCTTGTTTCCACTGGGATTCATGCAGGTGCTCACCATTTCCAGAAAACCCTGAGGGTTTTTGCATGTTGACTGCAGTCAACAATGGGGACTGAACCAGACCCTCTCCCTATACTGTCCTCAGCTGGAAGAGCTCTGCCAAGCGCAATCTCCTCGCTTGTACCTCAGCACCCCCACTGAGCACCTCCTGAGCACTGCTCTGGGCTCAGGTCAGCTGGCACACAACAGCTCCCACAGCCATTTCTGGGTCTCAGCACGTGGGATGTGCTGCGTGAACATGGAAGAGTTCATGTTCATGTTCACACAGTGTGTTCATGTACCTAACCCTGATTTAATTAGATTTAATTAGTGAACCTAGCCTTAGATTGACACAGAAAAAAACTAACAGAGATCCTCCTGTCTCTACACACAGACAAAAATGTGTATCTTGCTTGCAGGCAAGAATACTTGCCTTCCCTTCACCCCTCAGCAATTCTGCTCTACCCTCTACTGCTCTACTCTCTAGTCTGAGGGCACTCTACACAAACAAAAAACCACACGAGCTCTAAGCGTAGTATTTTTGACATTGTTGGTCTTAACTCAGTTTCCACTGGCATCATAACTGAACTCATTTGATTTCACAGGAGTGAGGTTAAAACGAGCCAGTAGTTGCTTTACTAAAATCATCCCCCAGTCACAGGAACACCTGCACTCTGGCAAACAGAAATTACCTCTTTCCTCCTCACCTCTCCACAGCCACCAACAAGTGAATCCTTGGCTTATGCAGCTGTGGAGTAACAAGTGAGAAGCTAAATAACCTTCAGATATGGTATTAAAAGGTCTCCATGTCTATCAGCTGAGCAATGGGAGCCATGGCATCTTACAATCCTAGCAGTGGATTTCCTAAAGCTGGAAGATTACCCAGCTTTATAAACACAACAGCAGGATAGCAAAAAAATCTCACTGATGCTCTGGTGGCCTAAGCAAAGATGGCATTGGACCAGCTCCCTCCATAGCAATACATCACAAGAAACATTTAAAGCTTCCCTCCCTCACAAGGATGTTCTCCAGCCAAATAAAGTCAAGAATTTGTTTCTCTTCCTCACTTTTTTTTTCCCCTAGTGCAATTTAGAGTGGGTGGGAGGAAGGACAAAAAAGTCACATAACTTTGTCAAATGACAACCAAATGAAAATCAGTCCTGCCCTTTATATTAAATGATCCAGTCTCAACTGACCCCCCCCACTCATTCCAGAGAAGCAGGATGTACTGTGCATCGATCACCAATGGTGTGATACAAAAGGGATATTCTTCGGGAGGGCTGGTCCAGATCAAAATGTCAATCAGTTCAGCTTTATCATCTCTTTCTTACAAAGAAAGAAAAAAATCAAACTAAAAAAATCCCTCAGGAAATGTTATTTACAAGACTGCTATCAGAGCAAGGCAGAAAGGACCATGGTATCCCCTTATTTGTCTCTAGCAGCGACACAGTGCTGCAGGAGGAAGAGGGGATGAGGTCGAGGAGGACTCAGCTCCCACTGTTGGAACTGAGGTGCTCAGCTCAGGGCTAAGTAAGCACACTTAAGAGTTTCAGCAGAAGATGTACATGTCTGGCATGTGGCTCCCTGACTGCTGACATTCCCAGTGCTTCACACTGCAGGAGCAAAGCATCAGCAGAGACTCGATGGAGATGCAGGCAAGGAAGGCAGCTTTCCACTACCCCAGCTGGTTGTAAGGGAAAGCTGCTGTCCTCTGACAAGGACATGGCTGTCCTGGAGCATGTCTGGGTCTGGCGGCTCTTCCAACAAACATCCTGAGCTGATGCCATCCTGCACAGGGCTATCAGGGTCTGGGCATGCCTCCCACCACTCCCTCCACCTCCAGAAGCAGCTCCAGCCCCCTAACCTGCCCAGGTGTACCTGTAGCTGAGCCAGAGGCAATTCTCAGGGCTGTCCCTCCCCCTGGCAGTCCAGCAGATGGAGCAAGGGCTGCAGAGGGCTCTGGCAGTAAGTAAGCTGGGGGTGGCTGCACAGGGAAATGCTGAGGTGGAATGCCAGGATGCTCCTCAGGGGTGCTAAATGCAGCCCATGTCCTGCAACCCACCACGTCTGTCTGGTGCTTCGTCCCTCTCCACCTGCCCCCGCCTGCCTCTGCTGCAGGACCAAATTGCCCTCAACATTGTTAAATGAATTTGAAAACCAGTTTGATTTCAGTCTGTATAGGCAGAAAGATGGAAACAGGAGTCAGAAAGGTATTTCCTCTACCTGGAATGGGACTTTGATTTGCCAAGGGCTTTGGTAATGGCAGATGAGGTAGATCGTCTTCTTTGGACAATGGGCTTCATCTTCTGCAAGACAAAAAGATATTCAAGTTAGCCTGGCCACCTTGGAAACAGACCTGCTGCTCATTGCACTCTACAAATTTTCTTTTTGTCTAGCTAATAGTCATGAAACCTCAGCACTGAAAGCCATGATCTGTGCTGTCAGACACCTCCCTTCCCTTCCTGATCATTAAAACACTGCTCAACTCTCACATTTATGTTTTCACAGCCAAATCTCAAAGTAATTATATGAATAAACAGAGGAAAAAACCCAAAGTACGAAGTTCAAGAAAAACTTCCAAACATTCATACCATGGAATAGTTTGTTAGGGAAAGGTATAGAAATACAATTTAAAACTGGACCAGACAAAGATATGAAGAGCATGTAATACTCTAGGGAGTCATACTTCATCAGCTGGAGGAATGGATGAGGCTCCTTAGTAGATTTTTCTCTATTTTCATTTTCCATGACTCACAGGCTCAGCAAACAGGCTGTTACTAGGCCCCTCTCCAGGCAGCCTAACCTCAAGACATTTGTGTCTTTTTTAACAGCCACAGCATCTTATATAACACAGAAGTGGGGTGACTGTAATGGTGAGACCTGAGAGTTAGAAATGATAACTATCCAAGTCAACATATACAGAGGTCACAGGTCTCCTTTTATTTGCTAAATAAATTTTGTGCCGGAGAAAGATGACAGATTTTAGCCTGGGAGAGAAATCCTTACATCAGTGACTCTTGATTAGTAAGCATGGGAAAATCTGTCCCATGGCTCATTTCTAATTTCAGCATTTGCCTATGTTAGAGCTTTAAGTGCCAGGGAGTTCAGAGCATATTGAGACTTACTGATCTTTTGACTTCTGAATGTTACAAAATATGAAAAATTCTAAGAATAAAAGAAATCATGATTGCTGGTTGATGAGGGAGAGGCCCTATGGGGAAAATTTGTTCCTTTTGTTAATTGTATACTTTTCAAGGTCTGTGCTGAACACAGAAGACATTCATTGCATGTGAGCTCACTGGTTCCATCTTTGAGGACACAAGGCTATTACAGCTTGGCACCTTATGACAACATTAATATTCTTGTGATGTCAGAGGAAGGTATTATCCTCATATCAGTGATAGAAATGCAAAGGACAGAGCCATTTCAGTCAATTTGCATGACTGGTGTTCACCACATTGTGTCTGGTTTTTCAGAGCAAACTGGAAGGCTGGCTGGGGCTGGTTTGAAGTACTTGCTTCTGTTTACCCTCCCTGGAGCTACAGAAGCTCAGCATGGCTGCAGGTCTGTCTCCAGGGGTTTGTGTGAGAAAATAAAAGTTGGTTACGTGATGTAACACAGTTCAGAAAGGAAATCCATGGCAGAGGCTGGTGTGGAGTCCAGCTGTCAGGGAAGGGACACCGTCTTCATCTCCCATTTAGTTTATACCTTTTGACTTCTGCAACAAAAGATGTGGGAATCCTACAGGCTAGAGCTTTCTACAACACAGACTCCTTACTCCATGCCTGATCAGGTCCAACAGAAGCCTCCAAAACACAGATGACCTTGTGAAAAAGCATGTGTGATTATGTAACTTGAGCTGGAGTGGGCCTGCAAGTGTGATTTAGTAAAGCAATTTCCTAATATATGAATATTCACTTTGCAGTATCAGCAGTGTTCCCTGAGTAGGTTCCCTGGGTACATATACATATGTAGACAGAGGCAGATGGATGGCAATTTCTCCCTCATACCCTGCTATGACATTGCCAAGCGAAAATCTGTCTTTGGAAGTTTCACAGGGAGAACTGAATAAAAATAACATCAGCTCAGAAATGCTTGTTTTTAAAAAAGGAAGTTCCTACTAAAACAGAACATCTGGCTTCTGGAGGTGCCTTAATAGAATAAAATGTTCCTACAAACATAATGCAGCAAAGCATCAGTCATGCACTATCTTAAGGTGGGAAGTGAGGATGGGTGTGGATGCCTGGGGGCAAACGCCAGCAGCTGCCAGCTGCAGCGGTCACGGATGAAGACAGGGTGAGCTGGTGCACCTCTGTGCCAGGGACATTGCAGATTGCAGCAGCGTCTTCAATGGCATTGTAATAAACCCTTGCTTGTGATAGTATTTTCTGTGCCAACAAATCCCACGGCACACAGTACCTTGCTGTAGGTAGGGCAATCATTTTGTCCACTCCAAAACCACTCTCTTCTGGGGTACAAGTGGTACTAAAGACATACATGGTGGAATTTTAGTGTAGGAGGGCATTTATCCCAGAATAAATTTCAGGGAGTCAGTACTGGTGGATCTCTTCTTCTGACCACTGGCAAGGGTTTCAGACTGTATCTGAATGGTGGCAGCAGTGCCTTCCAAGCAGCCTTGTCTTTGCCCACACACCTCACCTCTCCTGAGAGGTCTGAGGACCTGTCCCAGAGCACCACTTCCAGCAGGCACTGGGCTACCCCTGGACGTCTAACAAAGACAGAACTGTGAGTTTCCAGTGAAATGCTGTGACTACAGGACACAAGGTACTCCCCATACTTGATCTCTCCAAAAAAAAGCTGAGATCATCAGCTGTCCAGAGGTCCAGCTGCCTGACCCCAAACAGACTCTAGGCAAACCAAAAAACTGCCTTCCAAGACCTCAGCCAAAGTCTCTTTGAATCTAGCCAGTCACGTCCCTTTGGCAGGACATCACTGAGATGACGGAATCCCCTTACTGTAGGTAAGGCAATCATTTTGGCCACTCTGAAAGTAGCATTGGACTGAGGGAATTGGACACAACTAATTGGCACAATTTCAGGGGTAACATACTTAATTTGCATATTTAATAAAGGAATAATAAATTGTTCTGCCTTTGGTTTCAGTAGGCATACAAAGTAGAACAGTTGCTTGTGTGCTCCCTCTCCACATGGGAGAACCTAGGTGTATACCCCATTTTAAACAGTTTGCGTATGGGCCAGTCCATGTAAGTGACATTTTCTTAAGAGGCAGCTGGACAAGGACAGAGTCTCCTAACACCTTGAGTGTTCTCCCAGTGCCATGTAAATGTGCTCTGAATCCTGCATGCTTCTAAGCTCTACAGTTCTATGGTTTTCTTGCAAAAAAACCCCTCCCATCTCACTACACAGAAGCAGCATTACAAGTCCTCTGTCTGATGTTGGAGCCTCTTCATCCTCCTGCCCAAAGGCTGGGCTCAAGCAGAGCTGGCTGGGATCCAAGGGGGGGGCTGGTGGCTCCCAGCCAGGCTCACCTGGCTGCCAGCAGCGTTGGGCAGCTCTTGCCCACGAACATTGTTTCTAGATGAAGAGGGCACCTCGTTGTGCTCCTCCATGCAGGAGCTAGGGAGTGTTTTCCTGGAGGTCAGCTTTGCTCTCATTCACTGGGCACGGAATCAGAGAACCGCTGAAGGACATGGCGTGATCTCTGTGCTGTTTTGGTGCCATGGAAACAGATACTCATTTACCCAACATACTCTGGAAGTGCTTGAACACTTCTAACACTCTGGACCATGTTTGTGCATTACTCATCTCTGAGCTGCTGATTTTAGCTGTGTATTTCTTGGCACCAGGGAGGTTGTGAGTCTAATGCCCTTCATTCCAAATCCATGTATGGTCTATGCTATCGGCTCAGCTGGCCAGCAGCAGTGGGGTTTTTTTCCCCCACTGGCCTCTGCACTTGAATGTTGTTCTCCAGATAGTTAAGGTGGGATGGAGCTGAAAAATAATGACACCTGCTTAGCACAGGGTGGGTTTTCCTTCTGTCAATAGCTGGTCAAAGTTTGCAATGCCTGTAGCTCTGGAATGACACTGTTTGGTTTAGTTGCCATTCAGAAATGAAAAAAAATTGTTTAACAGGGATTTTTCTGCACAACATAAATTGAAATATTTGTTTCAGAAATATTGATACACTGTTTCTTTGAAACTACCCCGTGCTTTCTTCAACTCCAGTGTTTCAAGGTGGGGTTGCAGCACCCAGCTCACACTTCCAAGGGAAATTTGCTGCTCCCAACGCTCTTAGCTGCCAGGCTCTGTTACTCTTTTATGTGGAACATTAAGCTGTCAGTGTCACTCTCCCCTCATTAGACAAATAGTCCACTTCTTTGCTGCAAAGGTGATGAAAGGGTATCATATACTCTTCAAAAAAACCACCCCAATTTTTATAACCATGTACTCAGAGTCCATTTCATGCTGACATTCTTATCTGTTAGGGAGGCTTATGTTGCTAAAGACACAGTGAGAGAGAGTAAAACATGGGTCACAATGTCGTTGATTATTTGAAGCATCACAGATTGTTCAGAGCCTGCAACATCAACATTATTCTTATTCTTGGATGGATGTTGTGAAACATTTTGTTCCTACAAATACTCCCCTCACAGTATCAGCATGTGCTGTCAGAGCAGATAGCAGATCACTGCCAGTAATCAGCTGAGCACAGTTGTCAGTGGTCTACTAGAACAGGGCAAAAGTTACTGTATAAATGTAGGACATGGCCACTTAGTTCTCAGGCAGCATTCAAAAAATATTTAAGAACCCAGTTAAGAGTACAGAAACAATTCATCACTTGGACTTGGATCCATCCATGTGAAAGCAACTGCTGCTGTTCTAGCCGATAATGAGTTTACATTAGCAGAGGCATGCCTACGAAAGTCTCTTAATGAGATAATGTGGGACACTGCTGCCTCCTGCTCTGTTCATGTGAGCACTGGATGCTCTACCATGTACCCATGTCAGACTGCTGTTGCATTTCTAGTTAGAAAATGCCATCAGAGAAAGATAACGACACAGAAGAGGAAATTGTTCAGTGCATAAAATGGAATCAGGCATTAGGTTACATGAACTGAAAAAAACCTTGGCTTGCCATTGTATGTGGACTTAAAGTGAGTTTAGGGAAGAGTGCACCCGCACGACTGCTGTCTCCTTCACTCCTGCTCCCAGACTTCATCTGCCACTCAGCAAACTGTACAGTTTGAACATGACCCCTCAAGCTGGAACAGTTTTAGCAGGGGCTCCAGCAGCTGTTGTCTTGCAGCCATTCCCCCTTGCCTCAAATGGGAAATCCATCACAGGGCACCCACTGGGAGGCAGGCACGCTGTGGTTGCCTGCCTTGAGTCTCATCAGGGTGCTGTGCCACTCTGCCAGCCTGGTCTTGGCTGATACTGGCTTGAAAAGCTACACTCCTTCCTACATCATGCCGTCACCTCCTTGGAGGAGATGTGTTTTCTTCTCAGCCTTGGTTTCCTGCCCAGCTCAGAATAAGATAAAAACACTCCACTTCTCCAAGTGTCTCTTAAAGGTGAATATTTGGAGTTCTAGGACCAAGACAAAACCCTGGGCTGTGATTTGTTTCCTACACTGGCTTCCCCCTCTTTGCACAGTTCTCAGCCAGGGGGAGAAGATTGGATCATCTCATTTACAAGGACTGGCTGAGGGACTCGGGCTTGTTCAGCCTTGAGAAGAGACAACTGAGAGGTGACCTCATCAATGTCTGTCAGTATCTGAAGGGAGGGTGTCAGAGGCTGGACCCAGGCTCTGCTCGGTGGTGCTGAGCAGTAGGACAAGAGGCAATGGGCAGAAACTGGAAGACAGGAAGCTCCATCTGAACATGAGGAAGAACTTTACTGTGCAGGTTCTGTGCGCACTGGAACAGATTGCCCCGAGAGGGTGTGGAGTCTCCCTCTCTGGAGATATTCCAGAACTGTCTGCACACAATCCTGTGCATTGTGCTCTAGGATGACCTGCTTGAGCAGGGAGGATGGACCAGATGACCCAATGTGGTCCCTTCCAGCCTTACCCATTCTGTGATTCTGTGAAGATGCCATGTATAGCAGAGATATACTCCCATGATAGTGGTCATGACTAGGCATTGCTAACCAGCTTCCTTCCAGCTCACCGCCAGGCAGGCAGGCCAGCATGACCCGACAGGGAAAAGGCTCCAAAATGGAGAAGACCCTCCAAAATACATGCTCTGTATGAACCATGGTTTGATGTGAACTCAGAGCTAAGAAACTTGGGTGTAAATATTTATCTGAGCCATTTTACACAACTTCATCTTCCTGTCATGTTTCACTAACTGCTTCCCTCGCTCTTACTGCTAATACACAGCTCCAAACAAACTAAAACATTTCTTAAAATATGCAGAGCCTGGTGGCAGTAAACCAGTTTGCAAGGACACACTTTGAAACATTTCCTTTTCCTTCCAAGAAATGGAACCCTGCTGGTTTATTTTAAAATGTCCCATATAAGTGGGACTGAGAGAAACAATTCTTGCCTGCCAAAGGCCAAGTGGGTTTTCCACTTGGAGGTGGAAAGGGAGGTGGCTGGGGATTAGCTTAATTCACACTAATCTGTTCCATGCCACATTTTTTCCCTGCTGCCATGGATTACTTGTGCCTTCCTCGGAGTCTGGAGCAATGCCAGCAGTGGATGGCAATGAGGGAGGATATCCTGCAAAGTGTGGAAGGGACTGTCACCACACAGAGCACCAGTCTTCCTGACTGAAGCAGGTCTTTCTGAGCAGCTGGTGTAATGGGGATATTCTTAAGTGGCACTGGGCTGGAACCCAAATAAGGACACTTGGAACTTGTCATGGCTTGGGGCTGTGTTTCTGGCTACTGAACACAGCCTTGCCAGCAATGCCCATGCCTGGAGAACAGCACAAATGTTCAGTCCCATGACACAGCACTGCTCGCGGTCCCAAAGAAGAGCAAAACTCTCAACTGTCACTCAAAGACAGGCAAGGTGGGGCCCAAAAGCTTTAAGCAGGAAGACAAAACACAGGTGTCATCCATCAACTGTGCCTCTGTAAAAAACATGGTGCCCACCTGCAGCTCTGTGTTCCCTGAGGTCCCAGAACCGGACAGAGAAGTGAAAACTGATGAATACAAAAATAAAAATATATCCTGCTATTTCCAAGCCTCTCAACCCTGATACACTGTTGGTGGACAGAATCTCTAAAAGTTAGAGGCAGCCTCTGCTGAGAACATCCACAGGCGGTCTTTTCTCTGCAAATCTTAAGGTTCAGCAGGAGAGGGGTGTTTGTATATTCTGGAACAACAGGAAAAAAAGCACTGCAAGAACAATGTTTACTGCTGGTGAGGGTCATTCTTAGATATCACCTGCAGCAGGAATACGCCCTGAACATCCAAAGGATACACTTGGACAAAGTATTTTTTGCATCAATATCAATTTGAAAAACTTTGAACAACACAAATGCAAGTCTCTTTCTGTCACTAGCACAGCACAGCAAATCACTAATTGATGGAAATTGAAGAGATCAATAAATATTGATGTTGATTCAGAAATACTTCTGAATTTTGAGCATTTGGCCTGGCAAGACATGAACAGATGCTAGATGAAGTGCTTCCTCCCCCTTCTAGTACTGGCAAGGGAGATTGAAAGCACTGGGAAAAGTAAAACCTTGTTTTATAAAATTTCTTCCCTTTTCTTCGAAGTCCAGACAGTTTTGTCACAATTCTTATGTCCGGGGCCAAGTAAATTTGAAATATGTGTTGATAATGGATTAGACCAAACATCTGGCATCTGTTGGGATTTTCCTGAAATTCTTCTTCATATGCTGAAAACCCATCACAACAGATTGCCCCTACATGTTTTGATATAATTTTATAGCAGGACTCTTCCCTCATTCCTTTCCTTCCTTTGAACCAATGCTGAAAGCTACCCCAGGAACATCTCACAAGGAATTCTAAAGAAAATCTCTACACACCTCTACACACATTTATGGTCTCTGGCCTTAAGCTGAGGCATGCTCTGACGATGAGCATGACATCAGTGAATAAAAGGTGACTACAGATACTACTCACATGGGAAATCAGTGGGAGTACACTTTTATAAAGCCCTTTGGACCATTTAATTTATGTTGGTACTTTGGGGTAGAAGTTTATGTTGTGAAGTTGTATATATAACATTGGAAGGGAACTTGCTGGGTTTCACAGGATAAAAATTCATCAATGAGGCCAAAGTAAATTAAGAATCATGCTCTTTCTTTAAAAATGCAAATAAACAGTTCACTGAATTGAGCTTTGGCAAAATGAAAAACTTGCAGAGAAGCCAAATCTGAGGAACAGAAAAATGTAACACATTCCTTAGTGTCTTTAAAATAACTCCTTTTCCCTCTGCCTCTTGGTTCAAAACCCCTCCTCCTGCCACATGAAAAATTAAAAACTCATAGACAGCTGGGTCTGCTCAGCTGCAGAATTACTTCAGCCTTTCCATGCAGGGCTTCTGAGCATGAGTATGGTGGTCCAGACCCTGCCAGGGCTGAGATTACCTCCCAGTGCTTGAAATGCAGACTACCCAAGTCTGCGCGTGATAAAGGAAAATATAAACTGCACAAGGAAGAGAAAGTGCAAACCACAAACAGTTTACAAGGCAGAAATGCTTCAGGTCTCCTGAGCAGACAGTACAGCTCCACTTGACACTGGTACAAATCCTCACCTCTCCCAGGCACACACCCAGGGCAAGGTGCCAAGGTGCCAGTGGCCCACAGCACCCCTGGGAGACTGACCAGAGACTCACCACCTTTAGAACTGCCCTGGATTTTGCTCAGGGATAGAATGAGGCTGGTTTCCAAGCCAGCTTCCCCCAGCCCTCATGCAAACTTGCAGGAATTGTGCTCCCCAAGGAAGGTCCCATGTTCCCCCCACATGACTGATGCTGCTGCAGGCAGAGGGTCAGTGGGCCCCTCCACCAGGCCACTGCCAGCAGCCTTCGGAGCCTGTGAGCTTAAGTACTGAGTGAATGTTGCTTCATGTTGAGTGATGGTGCTTCTCATCTATTTACAATGATTAAATCATTTTATTTGCAGCTTGGCCAGAGAAAGGGCTTTGAGAAGAGGCAGCTCTGTGCATCTGGATTTCATTAGAGCTGAACATTAATCCCTTTATGCCTTATAAGCATCCCGTTAGCATTATACAGACTCGGCGGTTGTTAAATGGCATTCGCAGAGCTGACTGGCTGAAAAATGGGTTAATCAACAGCATCTCTGCTAGCACACACCATGAAAGGCATTTTCCTCCTTCTGCTGCTTGCTCATCTGCCTATCAGCATCACTGTGGGTACACTCATAGTAGCATTTTCTGTCAAACTTCTTATCAGACCCCAGGATAGGTTTGTGCTGAATTGCAGGATTTAACTCCACAGAATTCTGCATTTGATTGAAATGAAAAATAGGCATCCTACCCTCAAATGAGGATCCCAAGATCATGAATTTCAGTGGAGCTGAGAGTCTAACGTTACATGAGCTGGGCAAATAAAAGTAGATTTTGGCTTGAACAATCACACTTTTTTGCCAGTTTTTGGAGTTGCAGGAAGGCATTAAGGGTTGAGCAGTGATAGAGGCCAAGAGGGAGACATTGCTCAGCTGCTGAGAAAAGGTCAAGAAAGGGAAGGCAGAAGGGAGCAGCATTATGTGAACTGAGCCCATGTGAAACAGAAGGTGCAAAGGAGAGGTTTGAAAACACAGCCTGAAGAGCTGCCAGTGGACTGGGAAAGGGGAGGAGAGAAGCTGATCAGAGCTGATGAGAAGCTCGAAGATCAAATAACCTGGAGGCCAGGGGAGAGTTTGCCAAGG
The DNA here is from genome assembly GCF_020740725.1 of Corvus hawaiiensis. Classification (NCBI taxonomy): domain Eukaryota; kingdom Metazoa; phylum Chordata; class Aves; order Passeriformes; family Corvidae; genus Corvus; species Corvus hawaiiensis. The sequence continues at coordinate 6,780,558 of NC_063226.1, read as the reverse complement.
CTAGCAAAGAAATATGCACATTCTTTTACTACAAAGCTCTTGCTATGAACCAATGCAAGTCAGGTTGTGTGGCTTTAAAGAACATGTCCCATTCTTTGATGGCATGAGAGGTAGGAAAATACAAACAGTGGAATCACTTCTATGCACATAAAGTTCCTTGCACAAGGCTGTTATAATTATTCCACAGCAGCAACTGCTGCAAGGCACTGCAGAAACTCCGAGATGATCCAAGGAAAAGAAACAACAAAGGCAGAAAATCTTGTTCCCTTGAAGGCAGTAATAAAATGCCAGTGTTCTGCAGAGGATGGGGGTGGTGAGAGTGGGTATATCATCCCCTGGCAGCCAGTAAGGCTAAAGCAGCATAATGACCCCTCATGCCCTGTGCAAGGGCACAGGGTGGGGTTGTGGGGGTTGGATCTGTGTGACAGAGGGGCAGCACAGAGGCACAGAAGCATGGAGGTTCACCTGCCCCCAGGAGCACCTGGAGAGTGGCCATGGGGCTTTTTGGAGATGTTGTTCTCTGTGCCTCCATTTCCAGTACAGCCTGAAGGGGCAGGCAGTGGAAAACTCCAAGAAACATTCAATTTAAAGACAATTACTCTATTCATATATTATTCCCTGCTTTAATTTCTCACAGCATTTCTTTTTCACTTTTGCCTTAGCATCTACAGTGTGAAAACTGCATCAGCTGAAACTAGGCTAAATACAGGACATACTATGGAGTACAGATGACCCCAAAGGCTTCCTAGAATCTGTCTGTTGTGCCCCATTTCCCATTACTTGATCTTAACATGTTTATGAATAAACTAATATATCCAGTCATGAGTATTTTCATGGGTCTTTGGTAAACACTTTATAATTTGACATAATCTTTCCAATTTTGAGGTGTTCAGAGCAAAAAACAATTATCCAGCAAGATTTACAGACAAGCTACATAGATATAATTTATATTTGCCATTACTTAGCTGTTAGTATCTAGTAGTTTTACTAATTTTCAAGAGGAAAATTTTCCTGAGGTTGAATAGCAGCCTCTTCATGTGCAATCCCTACACAAGGACATGTGCACATACACATCTGCATACACACATACACATGCACAAAGCTCTTTTGGTTATAAATTTCCCAATAAATGTAGCAGACAACTTCAAAACCAAACCAAAACAAGCCTTTAAATAGGAATTATGAAAAATAAGTTTTAAATCACAAAAGCATCCTGTTTTGCTTCAGTTTCTCTCTCACATACCACAAACTGGGCGCCACCCTAGCTGTTTTCCGAGGGGCTAACTATGGATGCCTGGTTTTGGAAACTTTCATGTCCTTATCTGTCCTGCCATTTGGTCTGTGGGGACATGAGGAGGGCAGCACTGTGCACAAGCAAAGAAGGGCTGATCCCTAGTGCAGGGGCGCTGAGCACCTATCCCTGTGCCAGTTCCTCTTCCCACAGCTCTAAGATACCTCAGGAGGAAACACAGAGAAGTGGAAGATGAGAAGAAGTGGGGTCTATTGGTTTTTAGCTTTGCTTTAAACCACAGTGACTGTCACACTCCCAGCCTCTGGCTGAAGTGGAGAAGGTGCTGTTAAGCAGACTGGCTGTTTGCTCTGTCAGATGTCAGCACCCACAGTGCTGACACTGCCTTGAGGAGATGTCAGTCCCACACTAGCAGCACACAGAGGGGTGGGGAGCTGCCACGGCAGATTTCCTGACTTAGCTGAGAAGCCATCGACGTAGCTCAGTGTGCACCACAGCACCACACTTCAGTACGGCCCCTGAGTGACTTGTGTGTGCCAGCCGCCAGTCAGACACACTGCAGGGTGTCCCCTGAGCAGTGCTGCCAACAGCCAATGCACTGCTGGTGCTCCAGAGGCTGCTGAGGGTGTTCATTTGAGACAGGTGCATGTGACACAGATGTGACTGCACACAGGTGATGCAGGACACAGGTGAGCAACAGCCTGAGTGGCTGAGTGCTGCTGGGGGCATTCTCAGAGGTGTTTGTATTCAGATCTGCTGGGAGCTGTTGCTCCAGCAAGAGCTGAATGGTGTCAGCTGGCAAGAGTGGAGGAGTGTGTAGTATATTGATGAAAGTGAACAGAACAAATACAGGAATCTGGGGGTGTTTTGGAGGGTGCTGGTGTGACAGAGGGGTGGTGAACCTGGGGCAGGCAGGAAGATGGAGTACACTGTGCTGCTGATGTAATGCTGTCCACAAGGGACCAGGAAAGGATCCACAAGGATCTCTGCATCAGAGCTGCAAATCAGAACCTTATGCATTACAAGCAGGAGAGGATCTGAGAACCCTCATGGCTGGTCATGAAGAACAAGCACCCGCTACATCTTCAGGCTAATTAAGAGAAACCATATTCATGGTACATTTCTCATCATCTCCCATACCTGTGAAGTAAAACCAGTCTGACTGCAGAGGTGATTGAATCACATCCCCGGGTTACAACCTAAAAGAGTTCCAGCCCTGGAGCTAGCTCCTCTGCAAAGAAAAGACCACTTCCCAAGTCTGGGGCTAGCCCAGTTGAATTATAATTAAGAAAGGTGGAGCACCAAGAAGCATAAGCAATCACCTAGACCAGAGCCATGTCAAGTGATCTACATTTGGGTTCAGCCAAAATCTAAAGTGCAACAGCACTTAAAGACAGGTAAAAAGAAAGGAACTGTATCCAGTGCTGTTGATGCAAAGACCTTTGCTGAGAACCCAGTGACTGCAGGGGAGACACACACACTATCATTACATCTCCATGCCTATCCAAAATTAGGCTATCCACCCATCCAAAGTGTGGTATCATGTTTGAGAGGGATTCCGTGAAGCCACTGACTCTCAAAAAATCCAAATCTACTTAAACCGATAAACTCTAATATTTATTTTCCTCATGGAAGGAATCTATGTTAATTTTTAAAACCTCACTAGAGGGCGATAAATAGATGTGCTTCAACAAAGCTATTGCCTGTGCAGGCAGTGAGATCTTGGAGAAAACTGGTCAGCTGCAGTCTCGGGGGGTAGGTTTAAAAGGTCTGTGCAGACCAAAACAGCGTCCTGAACACCTCTCTCTGGCTCACAGACTAAATACTTTACTTCTCTTTAGCTGTGCACAGGAAAGCATCAGTCCAGGGGCCCAAGAAGTTTACCCAAGAACTTCCCTGCAGCTGCGCATGAGCCAGCTCTCGGCGAGGCATTGGCAGCTGATGATCAGGAACATTCCCATTTGTACATAACCCATCAAGTACCCGTGGCTTAATGAGCTGAAAGTCATGCTCGACAAACTGATGACCAGGTCCTTAACGGCATCAGTGGAAGGCTGAGGTTCAGTGCCTGGTCCTCCTTTGTGCATCTGGGGAATACAATCTATATAGAGCTTCATGCTCCTGCAGAAGAGGTGTTCATGGCCCTAGTGGTCAGGCTGTGCAAGTGAGACACTGGCTGTGATGCTGAGGCAAAGAGCACCCTGTTAAATGCCCTCATTTTCCATCGTCTGCAGATAATGCAGAGTTGCCACATCACAGCAACACTCCGGGTTACACAAAGGGATCAATAGGCAGGGGTCTGCTTAGCAAAAAGAATGTTAAGGAATATTGTAAATATGGAATAACGTCAGAAGGTAAACGGAAACCCAGCCACCACTGTCTTAGGTAGGGCTCATAGGTAAAAACTGCAAGTGGCTCTAAAGAACTGGCAGCAAAAGCTGCGATGAACCATCACTCTGGATCACAAGGATTTACCTGGCTGTGGGCACACTCCAGCCCCTGGAAAGCATTACAAGTATTACAACTAGCTGCAAATTTTTAATTTTTTTTTTTTTTTTTTTTAAACAGAACTTGCTATTTGTTCCAGTGGAAACTCCCTGCAAAGAAAATTGTTCCACTCAGACACTGTTTGTGTTGGATGAATCATTTGAGAATTTCAAACTGGCACTTTAGAAAATGCTTACAGCTTTCCCTCTCGCTTTCCATTATTTCAGGCTAACCTTAGTGCTAATATGATATTTTGTTGTTTGTTCTGTTGAGCTGAAAAATCACCAAGGACAGTTGCGGTTCTGTAAAGCCCGGGCACTCCCGTCCGGCCGCAGCCGGTGCCGCCAGCTGCCCTCAGGGGCGGCTGCAGCTGCTGCCGGGGAGGCAGAGGGATGAGACAGCGATGGCAGGGTACCGCGCCTGTCCTTCTGTCCCGACACGAGCACACATAACGCACTCCCGACAGCTCCCTTGGATCAGCGGCGGGATGCAGCAGGGATTCTGAGAACGCGCTTCACCGCACCGGCGCTCCCAAAGTCCCGCGTGAGTCCCGTCCCGACCGCAGGCACGACCCCGGCTCCGCACACACCGGACCCCACCTCCGCCGCCCCCGGCCCATCCAGCGCCTCCCGATCCGCCTCCGCGGAGCCTCCCGCGGCCCCGGCGTCGACAGCTGAACGTCTCCGCCACCGACCCGCAGCGCAGCCACCCCGGCGGTGGCACACCCGCCCCCGTCCCGTCGCGTCCCGTCCCGCCCGCGGTACTTGCCTGGCTCCGCGCGGAGCCCGCGGCGCAGCTCGGGGCGCGGCCGCGCTATCATGCCCGCGGCAGGGGCGCGGCGCGGCCCATGGCCAGTGGCCGGTGGCTGCTGGCCGGTGGCTGCCGGCGGCGGCGGCCCCACGCTCGGTCCCGGAGCAGCGGCGGCGAGTGAGCGCGGGGAGGGGCGGAGCGGGGCCGGGCGGGGCAGGGCCGGGCGGGGCCGCGGCGCCCCCGCCCCGAGCGCGGCTCTGGCGGCCGGACGGCCGAGCCTCGGAGCCCCGCGGGACCCCCCTTCGGGCACATGAAGGGGTTCTGAGGCCGCCCCGGAGCTGCCCCTGCCCCAGCTCGCAATGGCCGCGATGACCACGGTGGGCGCTACCCGGGAGCCCGGAGCTAGTACGGAAAAAGAGCGACCCAGAAAGTGACGCTACGAGATCGATTTTCTGGACAAACGCGGTGGGAGAGCCAAGAAGTGACAGGAGCCGGGACAGCCGGGCACGTGTGTTCTGGAAGGCCGCTCTTCCTGCACACCAGGGCACCTGAGCGCTCTGTTTCCCACTCCAAGACTTTTAAGGCTCCTCTCATGGGGATTTTTGCCATACCAGAGAGAGCAGAGTGGTGTGTAACAGCCCTCAGAGACTGGCCCGAGCTCCTGCTGCGCTCCATTAATGGTGCTGCCTAGAGTGGGGTCTACCCAGGGAGTGGGCTGGGATGGTGGGGCTTCTAGGAGCAGTTATCATAGAGAAGGCAGGAAAAGCAACAGGGGCCCAAATGCATTCTCTTTCTACCCCCATTTGTAGGTTTTAGTTGTTGTGTAGGAAGTTTTCTTTAGAAAGTTTTCTGTCTGCACAGTAGAGAAATTTTATGTCTATGGAGAAGTCTGTGTTGAGAAAGAATCCTCTTGAGAGACCATTCCAAGGTAAGCATGTACCAAGGAGTACATGTACTTTCACAGTTCTGTCACTTTGAGAAATATCTGTCCTATAAAGCCCTCTCTGGAGATGTGCTGAAAGGGATATATTACATGAGGAAAATGTACTCTAAACCAGATTAAGATATTTTGATCTCTTTCACGTCACAGGTTCAGTCCTGCAAACGACTACTCAAAGTGTTAAATAAATGTGTTTAGAAGACGAGAGTGCACCACATCTCAGTCATACAGACTGTCTTGGAAGGTCAAAAGATTTTTTAAAACTATGAAGAAATATGAGGAGTACTGTATTTGCCATCTGGTACTCTGTGGTCTGATCTTTATTTTCTCTCTGCATACAAGATTTGACAAGTTGTGAAATTTTGGGGATGACATCTCCTCTGTCTTTAAACAACCCTTACAAGTAATTTTGAATGTAAGATATATAAGAGACATTTTCGGAAAATGAAAGAGTAGTGATTTGCCTTTAAAAATACAAAAAAAGGCAGCCAGTCCCCTCCTTCCCTTCCTCCTTCCCGCCTCCCCCCCCCCCCCCCCGCCTCCCCGCACACATTCATGGAGCATTACAAACTATGCAGTCCCTCCCCATCAGCTCTCATTCTCCTGGGAAATACCTCAGGAGGCATTTCCTGTAAGTGAAAAGGTACCACTGGGACAGACTAATTTAAGACTGCAGTCAAGACTACTGCTTGTTAGTGCTTTTCATCCATATTTTTCCATGTCTAGTGCCCAGAGTCTCAATATGGTTCTGCTTACTGTTGTAGCAACAATACAATTAAAATGGCACAGCCTTTTCCAAAGGATTCCCATGGATAAAACTTCTTGATCTTTTCTGTCCAAAGTACCTATTTCCTAATCTATGTGCGGAAGATGTTTCCCCTGCAGTTTTAAGTTCCTCTGAATTCTGAGTTTAACAACACTCATTATACTAAATAAAAATGCTTTAGAGCCTCTAAGCTTATTACATGCCCACTGGTAGTGGGAGGACTTCAGCTGTGTTCCTTTATCTCCACTGCATGAGCAAGGGGATTCAGGATTCTGTGTGCTATAGATCAGAAAAATGTGTCAGTAACAATGGGAACATTTCTCCTAAATTTTTGAGCAAACTTAACCAGAGAATCATCTTCCCTCCTCTTTGCCTCCTGCCCAAGAAACATCCATGAATGATCAGTTTCTGAAGAACAGTGAGTCTTCATAAAAAAAAGAATCATAAATAGCCCACTGTGTTTTCAAACTAGTTTTTTTATGGTATCACAGCAGCCATGTAGGGAATCAGATATGGAGAAAGGAAATAGTTGTATTGGGCTGGGGTACAAAGGTTCAGGCACTCTTTCCAAGGAGCAGAATTAGTGCTGTGGAATTTAGAAAGGTCATCTCTGCTTGTGTTGGCTTTGCCTGTGACTTTGTTGCTCCACTCCATCATCTGTGTATCTTTCTGAATCACTGCAATGCTGGGTTTGTTTGGCTTTTTTTTTTCCTTTTTGAAATCTGAATACACATCAAGCATGTTTTAAAGCTACAACTGTTCCAAGCCAGCTAAATTGGCTGCAAGCCTGGATATTATAGGGAGGAATTCAGTCTTGGAAATCTGACAGCATCAATGGTCTTTAGGTCCCTGGTGTCTTTCAAAGGGGCCCTGAATGTCAGTGCTCCACTGAAACAGCCTTTTCTAGCAGGTAAGCCCATTTGTAAACAGATCAAAACCAACTTGTTACAACTGTAGCCCTTAGAGTTAAAAAATCTTATTAAAAAAGAACTCAGCAGCCTCCAAAAAATAAAACCCCAACACTTTGGAATTTGTTTTCAAAAGGGCATTCAAAATAAATTCCTTGACAACTGTTATTCCAAATCGTTGTGCTTTGGAGAAATGCAAACTGTGCATTATCCCATGGGAAGCATCATAGAGGGACCCAATTCAACACCTCTGGCTCCATTTACATCAGAAAATGAAGTAAAAGCCAAGGGATTCCACTCCAATGCCATTGTTTCCTTTGCTGGTTATGGATTTGTTTCAGAACATAGTGCAAGCAGGGAAGGGCTTGGAAAACTCCGCTTGTTTATGGGACAGGGCTGGAAACTTTGCTGCTGTCAGATATCCATGACGTTGCTGTGGGAGCGGCAGTGATGAGGTCTCTGTCTGACAGAGCCACTCAGACAGACCAGGGCTGAACAGAAGGAAAAAAAATTATCAACCAATAGGAATATCTTGTTTTATTTTTTGGAGTTATTACTTGATAGTGAAGAGAAACTATTTGAAAGAGTCTGCCAACACACAGGATCAACGAATAATTCCACCATGCTCCTGGGTTTGTTTTCCATACTACAGTGCTGCAAACACATTGCGTGACTCATGGTTTGCCATGCTGCTACCTGTGCATGTAATGCTCTGATGTCCAGTGGCCCTAATTAGATGAACAAATGTGGGAACTAGCTAAGACGCTTCATCAAGTCTGGCACTGCACTGTCAGTGAGCTGAAACCAGGGGGGACCCTCCTTTTCTAATCCTAATCCTAACCCTAACACTAACCCTAACCCTAACCTTAATGCTTCAAGCATTAAGTCATGGGCTACATCTGAGAGCAGGGGATTGGGTTAACTGGGGCATGGGTCAGATATGTAAAAAGATCTGTGTTCCTGTGCTGTGACTTGGATGGTAACCTTTGATGTGTGAAGGCTAGCCCACGACATCCTCCCTACACAATGTCATTTAACACAGTTGCTTAGACTTAATCTTGTTCTCAAGCCAAAGGTTGAACTGGCCCCTGCTATGGAAGTAATACATCCTATAGTCATTGTGACCTCCTCTCCCTGATTTACATGGTGTTTCCTTTAGCAAGGCTTGCTGGCATCCTGTTTGCCTGGTTCCTTTGTGTGTTGTAGCTTCATTCTGGGCTGAAAATACCATCAGGATTTCCACACAATGATTGGGCATGTCTGAAAAGCATGAAGGCTACTAAAATGAATATGCTTCTAAATGGCAGATACTCCTTTTTCTTTCCTCCTTTAGGACAAAAAGTGAGTTTTATAATAGGATTTTTTGTCACAGTGCTCTGAACCCCCACATCAGGTATGCATTTCCCATGCCACTGTTGCCAGTCATTGCCCTTTCTTACCCTCAGCCTGAGGACCCTTACCTCTCATGGCTGACTTGCTGCTTTGTGAAAGGTTTTTTTTCACAATTAGCAATATGTTTCTTCACTGCTTGCCTAGTATTCATTAGAGTGGGGTGACACATAGTTTTGCTGCTAGGTCAGGAAATAAATGTATTTACAACACACGCAGGTTCTCCCACAGGTACACACTTCCTCTACCCCCAGCTTGGGGCTGTGCTCCTGTTTGCCATACACACAGCATGTCTTGCTGCACTGCTCATCCATCGAGCAGGATTAGAAAACACCTCACTCCTGCTTTGGCCCAAGTTATTTGGCCAAGTTGTTGCTGCTTTTGTAATTTCATCTTTTGCATTTACATGTACATAAGACCAGCCAGTTCCAGTGGGGTTAAACCATAGTTTAGTTGTAAATACCCATGCAAAAATCCACAACATACTGAAATTGGTGGGATAACTCCTTGGTTGACCCCTGTTCTCTTATTTCAATGAAATTTTAATCACATGAGTAAACACAGTGAGACTGGGCCATGATTTTAATCAATGTGATAATTGGGTTTTGCCTTGCTTCTGTTTCATACTTAGAGTCCTGCAGACTCAGAGGAGAAAGCCACTGGATTAGCAAAGCTGTATTTTCTATACAATTTTGCAGAGATGTGGGAGGGACCAGAAAGGAAAAGAGCTGGAGAACAGGTCTTCAGATCTTTAATGGTAATGGCATGAGGAAGGCTCTCCTCCCGTGCCTGTTCTTGTCATTGCCTGCCTGGGAATAGCTTGACACAAAGTTGGTTTGAAAGAGCAGGAATGTCTATTTGCATTGGGAGTGCTTAATCATAGGTAGAATAGAAGATTAGAACTCAGGGCTTGATTCCCACCTGAAAAGAGCACCTTCCCAGCTCTCTGCTCTCATACACTGGGTCTCATTGAGGCAGCTGAAAGAGAGGAGTTCCCTGGATGCTGAGAGACCTGTGACTTCTTTTTTTTCCTGAACAAAGGCCAGGTCTTATGAGGGTTCTTCTTTGTGAAGCTGATGTTGAAGTCTTCCTCATGCAGACTACCCCAGCAGAAACACTGAAGCAGCAATGACTTGTCCCATGCAATGATGGAGAATAAGCCTAGGTAAGATCCATTACAAAACTCTAACAGAGGCCCCAAAACACACTCAGGGGAAACTTTCAAGCACTGGTAATAGTTTCCCTCCAGGTTCCACCCTCCTGTCTCACTGAAATGTAACATCATTGCAGCCAGAGATTTAGTGGTGTTGGATTAAGTCCAGGTTTCAGACCTGGTCCTGAACTCTGCCTTTCATCTCTCCTTTATGGAGGCCTGTTGAAAAAAAGCACAGCCTCTGTATTGGTACAGAGGGGAGGATTGCACAGTGGGGGCTTGGATTTGTTTCTTTTCACTTTCCTTGAACTTGAAAATACCTATTGGGATTCTATCCCAACAAAACAACCTTTCTTAAGAGGGACCAAACATGGGAAATATGAGGTCAAATACTCAATGGAAGCAAACTCAGGATGACAGCAAATATTGCAGTGTGACCAGACCTTGGTGGTGTCTGGTATCTGCTCTAACAGTACACTGAAACAGGGTCATTTCAAGAGAAAATACTCTAAATTTTGGCAGGGTCAGAGAGTCTTTTCTATGACCCTGTGTGCCAAAGCTTTTGAAATATAGTCTAAACAGGTGATTAAAGCTGTGCATTTTCTAAAATAGTTTAAAAAGGAGTTGCTGTGGTTGATAGAGTACATTCTATCTCCTTAAAGGTGGTTTGTTTAGCTCAGGGGATCCCATCAGATGCTGTCAGTGCCCAAGAGAGGCTGGAGTCAGAGGTGTGTGCTGCTTGGTCTGGATGTTCATGAGCTGCTGAAAACCTACGTATGCTAAAACGGGTCTTTTATTGCTCTGTGTCCTCCAAGGGTTGTGGGGCAGGTGAAAGTCCCAAGCCCCATGTGCTAGCTGAGGGCCCCAAGTACCGTTGGTGTGCATTGCACTGGCTGTGAAGTCACCCACAATTTTATCCTGCAGTTCAGTCATGTCACAGAGCCGCTCCCTCATCATTAATGGACATTAGAGCTCCTCTCTATGCCCGCATCAGCTCGTGGTTGCTGGTTCTTTTGTGACTGGCCATTTATGGGAAAATATGTGCTTTTGAGAGTGTGAGTTTTTGCCATGGAAGCACTCTGCCTATGCAGACAGGGTTATTCTTCTTGCCAGCTTCCAGCCTTAGTCCTGTGAACATGATTTAGCCTTTGGAAAAGGAGGTAATCAGTGCATCCCATGTGCGTTTGGAGAGAAATGCACAGCAGCTTGTGAAAATGATCTAGTGCATGTGCTGAGCACCAAGAATGTCAGCAGGCAGAGCACTGAGGGCTCTGCAGGGGCAACCCACAGCTCCTTGCAGTCATTGCTGAGAGCAGTTCTGAGCAACAGCCATCAAACAGCCATGGCTGTGAGGAGCACAATGTTCATCCTGGCAAACTGGACCCCCAGAAGCACCTTCCTTCCTGTTTTAAAAGGATTAGTTATGAGGAGCACAGCAAAGTTCAGATGGCTTACCCAAAAATTATTTTAACCTGAAATTAATTTAACCTGAAATCCCCAGTCTGGGATCCAGGATCAGGAACTCCACAGGAGACATCTGTACTGATGGCACAGGTTACAACTGACGGGCTGAGTTCACTCACCTGTGAGCTGTGGGCTGGGGCATCTGAGCTGTGGGACAAACAGCACCAACAGGGTGACTATGGCTGCAGACCCCATATCTCCCAAGAGGAGCACATAAGAATTGATGTGAGACACATGATGTGTGTTTGTAACTGCATGACCACAGCATGTGTTTCTGGATGGGTGTGTTTACAGATGTTTCTGGCCCACTTAAAATATCCTTGGCAAGAGGCAGTTCTGTGAATCTGAACCAAGCCAAACACACCTCTGAGGTCATTACTGCCATGAGATCACCACCTAGGCACAGTGCTCAGGACCTCTGAAGGCTCCTTTTGTCTTTATTTCTTTTTTTCTCCTACTTGAAGCTGATCCAGGTCAATTACAATCCACCAAAGGAACAAACTGAAACCCTTTACAAACCAGAGCTGTAACAGCAGGGTGTGGAGATGGCATGCAGGGGCTAAGAAAAAGTGTGTGTTGCTGTGGTCTGACTCTTCAGAAGGGCTCCAAACTCATGAAGTCAGTGTACATATCAGATTACCATGATCCTCTGGAATTGTGAGTAGAGCCTCCCACTAGGTCACTATTTCTATGTTTTCACTTTCTGAACGATATTTATGAACAAGCTTGATTTTTTTTTTCTCTATTTTGTCTTCAACCTGTTAATTTTATTTATCAATCTCTTTGGCCAATGTCAACTGCTTTTCAAGAACCTGGCTTAGAGAGGGGTCTGATTTCAAATGTCGGGTGTTGGGGGTCAGCTGCAACTTGGTCTAAGCTATGGGGGTCAGGCAGTCTCCAAATCAAGCCACTTTTTTTTTTTTTTTTTTAAGCAGAAGAAATAAAACTTGAACTGCAAAATATTGAAGTTGTAGGGAGGAGTGTAGTTGAAAGGCTACCGCAATGAAGGATGAAGCTTTTGTTTTCCCTGTGGTAACACTGATGTGTGTGAATATTTTTTGTAAGAAGAAGATGGCTCATTGATGCAAAAATCAGGAGAAACATTTCTGGAGAGGTTCTTTTCTAATGACCCTCAGACCTAACACTACAGCAACTCTGAAGCTTCTCTGTGTGCCCAAGGGAGCTTTGAAAAAATGATGTTTGTTTGCTTGAAGGGATGGACGGCTCTTGCTGAACCTTGGCACCCTACTCAGACTCTTATACCACAATTTTTCTCCTTCATGAAAGGACACTGGATATGGAGGGTTAACAGGGTAAAATGAGGGTATAGTTGATGGGGTTGGAAAGGTGGTCAGAGCATCTGGGATGGAGTGTTCTGTTTGGCAGCACAGAGCTGGCACTGCATCCTTCTCCATGCCACCCACAGACATTCTGCCTCTCATCTCGTCTTCGCAATCCTCTCACACACAGCCATACACAGCCTCTTTTGTCTTGTTCCCAATCCCTTGACACCACCCACCCACCCACCCATACACTCTCTCTCAAATACTTTCTTCTGCTCTGGTTTTCATGCAGATGCCTCCCCTCTGGACCCTGTCTTGCACAACATCCCCTCCTGCCTGGCACTAGCACCCTCCCTCTCCAGAGCATATGCAGAGCAGACGCATTTCCTTTTATTGTCCCTGCAGCCCCACCCAGCTCCCGTCTATTCCCTGCAATAACACACTTAGAGTGGATGTAGTCCTGCTCAGAGCAGCCACACAGAAAACATGGGAGAGCTGTCTTCACCCAAAATTGCTTCTACTTGTACACTACTACTTCCTGCCTATGGTCCCAGAGGAAGAGGCAAACTCAGGCCTGGAATATGTGGTGGTGAGATGCCTTGTGCTGCTCAGGGGCTGTGGGAATGTTTGCAAAGCACCTCTGTGCTCTGCTCTGCAAGAACAAACCTGGTACAGGCAGCTTCAACGAGGAGTTCTCCAGCAGACACTTTCCTGGGACATTCACCTGGTCTGCAAAAATGCATGAGCATGATGAGGATCAGAATGACATGTCAATGTCTTTATGGGTGGTAAAGCACTTGATCTCCTTGTTGAGGGTGGTGGCAAAAGGGCTGGAGAGGACCAGTGATGATCATCTGAGACCACCAGCTCGTGTTACACAGGTCACAGGCTGAACAGCTTCAGTACAGTCAGAGAAATAACACCAGCTTGTGCATGCCAAGGAACTGACCCTGAAAGGTAAATCTTAGTAGAAGTAGATAACAAAAAAATCCACCAGAAATAAGATCATAAGCAGGACCCTGCCCATATAACCCATTTCTCCCTTAGAAAAGCAAATTTGGAGGCACAGAGCATTTCTGTATTGTGACAAGCTGCAGCCTACAGGACCACACTGGACTAGAAGAGATTTCCAGCAGTGTCTCTGAGCTCTTTACTCAGGACTTCCCTGTAAGGAGCTCCCGTGCCAATGATAAGATGGGAACACTTTTGGCTCTCCACCACTGTCCACTCATGAGAGACCAAATACAAATTGGAGTCCCACTATTTAAAACAGAGCTCGTCAGCCCTTTCACAGCATATCTAAGTTTTCCCTTACTCCTCATCTCCAGAATTCCCAGACCCCGCCACTGCACTGCCAGCTCCATACAGAGCCCAGAGGAATGTGTTACAAGACACTTGCTCCTTGCTTTATCTTTAGTATTGTTGTATTTTGCTAGCAGGGTGTACCTTGCTCATGAAGGATCAGTGATGCTGCACAGGGTCAAGGACCCAGTGAAATCAGTGCTGCAGTATGTCAGGAGCTGTTAGTGAAGCACAGCTTGATCCCAAAATGATCAGACTCTGGCATGGAAAAGACAAATTATGCCCTGGTAGTCATGGGGAACTGGCTTATGCAGCCACTTTCACACCTGATCCTGGGTAAAATACATGTGCTATTTTGCTGGGATGAAGTTGGCATAAGATCCCGCTATGTGAGCACCATGCAAACCCTGTTCAGTACTGCTGCTGGTGAAACCAGCTTATGCCAGTTTAAGGAGAATCTGGAAGTAAAATATGGGCAAAAGGATAGATGGAAGCCAAACCCCTGTGGTGGTCTGTGCCAGGGCTGCGAATGTAACAGCCCCAGCTGCTGACTCCTCAGCCAGGGCAGCAGTCACTCACTCGAGCTTGCTGTAGACATGCAGAAGCAAATAAACACAGCAGGGAAGCTACAGAACCTGAAGACTCCATATCTGTATCTCTAACCTCTTCCTCTCCTCATTTGGCTGGAGACATTTGGCAAGGGATATTGTTACAGCCCTTCCTGAACTGGGGGGCAGCGGCAGGAGCGAAGGGCACTAAATCCACCAGCCCTGACCCTTGATACACCATGGCTGTGCGAGAGTGATGAGGACCATGGGCATGTGGCAAACCTGATTGCTGCCTGGAGATGGTTTTAATAGAGAAACCTCACATTGGTATCACTTCTGGGACATTAACATCTCTGTCAGCTCCCTAGAGCAGGAGGGGTAGTCATGGGCTTTGAGAGGTGCTCAGTGCTGTTTTTTGGAAACGTCTGACAGCCCCAGTCCAGTAAGAACTACTGACTCTCCTTGCCAGGGAAGCCATTGCTAGAACTTTGTTCAAAGTTTAACTAATTAAGAGCTTAATTACTTTTGCATTATATGTAAAAGGAAACCCTGTTAGCAAGGACCTCTGCCACACAGACAGATGAGAGGCCAACATTTTTCCAACCAAAACTAATAAATCCAATGAAAATTTGGTGAAAATTTGCAAGTACTCAGATATAAAACCTCTCAGTGCCTAGACCTCACATCATTTATGGCTTGCCAGACTTGGTTCACAATATTTTCCTTCCCACTCCACATTTTGAGGTGTTAATAATGCTTATTAAAGTGAGGACTCTTGTGTTTCATTGTTTTATGTAATTTCTACTACTAAAAATGTAACTACAAAAGGTCACAAGAGCACTGTTTTTAAGCATGAAGACATGCAAGTCCTCTGGCCTTGTAGTCTGACTGGGCATAATTCCATTAAGATTCATTAAACACCATGTCCAGGTGAGCCTTCTGGTTTGTGTTGTAATGGATTTATGTGTTTTTCATGCTCAAAATAAGCAAAGCTATCTCTTTACGGCCTCTCTCATCTCATATTAAGATATATTTAGGTTTAATTGTAAAGTGCTTCACAAGTCTTGGGTGAAAAGTTCGAAGTGCCAAGTGCCACACTGCTGCAATTATCAGTTTGGTCCCCTAATAAGGATGCTGTGGTGTGCATCCTTATTGCAGAGGGGAACCTTATGATAAGGATGAACCTGTGTCAATCTTTTCCTTTGGTGCGTTGGATTACAGACTTCCTTCCACATCTGACATATGGGTTTTATTGTTCAACTGGCTTTCTTCTTGCACAAACATCCTGGCTGAAGCACATGGAAAGGGAGGAGGGCAGACATTCCTCTCTGTATATGTTTGAGTTTTTCTGTCTTCTTGCCATGTGGTCCCAGTAACACAGGGAGGTTCCTGCATATTTATAAGCTCTTTTTTTTCCCAGTTCCCAAGGCCAGATGGCACATTCTGGTGTCTTGTGGCTCTTTTATCTCTAGGCACTGAATTTGTTATAAACAGGGCTGAGATGCCCTCACCAAAGCACTGTGGAGCTAAGGAATGTCTTACTGGTAACTACTGTGGTAATAGAGCAGCTGCACCAGAAAACAAGGCAGAAGAGATCCTGGCAAGGCACTTTCTTGCACTAATCTTGGCAGAGGGCGCTGTTCTCATTACCTGTGCATGAGATGTGGTACCGTGCACCTTGGCTACTGTCACAGCACAGGTAATGGATTTGCTGGCTACACCCAAGTTCACTGGACAGCATCTACGTGTACAGATACCTTCCACTGGGCTTTGGATTTGATTCTTTGTGCCTTTGTTAGCAAAACAAACTGTGAGATGATCCCACATGGTTTTGGCATCACCTTTATTATTAATCACTTTATTATTGACCGGATTGTTATAATACCTCAGTCTTATATTTTACATAAGCACAAGCCATGAGGTGGTGCCTCGTAATCTCATTCAAGGAGAGGAGTAGAAGAGTCAGAGTTCATTCAGTTCATGGACAAGCCTTTTCTCATTCTATTTGGGAAAAGTGCTGCAAACCACGTATGATTGAGAAGGTGAGTTTGTAGTGTACGTGTGGATTAGGTTTCCGCTAAAGTGAAGGAAGTAGAAGATGTCTGCTTGTCAGCACAAGGTCCTGTCTGAGATTGTAAAGTTATAATTTCTTTTTTAAGAGGACAATAAGATCCTTGATCTACAGGGCATGAAAATTCTTATTTCTCTTTCAGTCAAAACCCGCAACGTGTTCTATTACATCAGAGAAGGGATGAACTAGGTTATATGCTTTTCTGAAATGAAAACAGCAGGATGGCCAAGGCCCAGGGAGCTGAAATGCTGGGGGGTGGGAGCAAAAGGAGCCAGGACACATTCCTGGGATAGCGCTGTTCCCCCTGGGCTGCAGGGAGGGCACCCTGGGCGTGTGCTTGGCAGTGGGTGCAGCACACGTGTGTGCACAGGCACATGCTGCACCCTCTGCCCACAGTGCTGAGCAGTGACTCCAATGGCCAGTCCTCCCTGAAAGAGCTTATTTAACATCTAGGTGGGAGAGCACAAAGGAGGCATGGAAGTGAACACAGTGAAGCCAGGCTTTCAGCTTTCCACCCTTTAAAGGATGAAAACATAAGGGAAAGTGTCACAAGTCAATTTGCTTTGGCAGAGAAAGGGGGAAAGAAACCCTGTGGGCTGGCTGGGGGCCAGGGGATTTGTGCTGGCCGCAGCCAGGGTGATGCTGTGCCGAGGAACAGAGCAAGGTCTGTGTGTGGGGCTGGTGACCCAGCTCTGAGCACTGGGGAGGGCTGAAGGCTCTGTGGGGTGAGGGCAAGGACGCACTGGCTGCCGGTATCATCCGAGGGCCTGGCCTGTGTCCTGCAGGGAATTCCTTTCCTTGCTCCAGGATGTGTGTGCGCCAGACCCTGTGTGTGTTTGTGTGTGTGTGTTGGAACGGGGGTTTGAGGAGAAAAAATAACCTCCTTGCCATTAACCTTCACCTTCCTGGCTTTTTCTGCCCAGATGGACAAAGGGACTCTCTGAGGGACGAGCAAAGGAAGATCTCGTTCCTCCATGCAGGGAAGCACACAGGCCTCTTTGCATGGAAGTTTTTAGGGAGACCTCAGTTTGTGTCTGTCTCTTGTGTCTCTCTCACTCTGTTTATGAATTTCCACATTCAGGACAGTCCTGAAAGAGCCTGAACACCAAACTTGCCAACCTGGAGGAGCTGGTCAAGGTTTTCATCTAAACTGGAAGTGAAAAGCGCATCTGTTCAGGCTCTTTAATCAGTAAAGTACGATCATGGTGTTGAGAGTTCAGTCCGAGTCAAACCCTCCCCACCTCACACCTCTAGCAATAATTCCAGCTCTGCTTACTGGCACATCTGTTTGCAGCTGATTTTATTTTGGTGGGGTGATGGAGACCAAAACAGAAAACAGGACAGATCTTATTTTAAAGGACATGGAAATCCTGCTCTCATCTAACAAGCTGTATCTGTCTCCTAACCTGTAGTTCTTGTTTTTGAGTCCTACATATGGAAATTGTTACTCTGAGTTATTACAAATAATTACTTCGTGACACTGGAATTCCTGGGCAGGGTATCACACCCATGTTAAGGCTCCCTCAGACATGCTGCACTGCACTGGCTGTTCTTAGGACATCACTGGGGCAGGACCAGGCTGCTGTCTGCAGCCTGTGATTGCTGTTCTGAGGAAATGGGCTGTATGCAGGAGAGTTAGTCACAGTGCTCTGAATTGGGTGGAGGAGCTTTGCAAAACTGTCTCACCCTTAGAAGCATCACCAGGACCAGATTGGCCAAAATGTCATCAAAGTGTTTCCCCCAGCTGCCTCCTGCTTTGGACAGCTGCTTATTGAGGTGGTAAAAATCCCTCATAGGAAAATGACAAACGTTTAGAAACAGCCCCAGTCTCCTTCCAAGCTTATTAATTTGCCTGTGACCTCACTCCTTTTGTAAAAGCGCATGTAAGAGTTCCAAGATTTTAATCTTGCTCTCTAGCACCATCGTCCTGTGCTTCCAAAGGTGGAGCAGCTTAGAGAGCTCTCCAGGAAGACAGAAATCCTCAAAATATTTCTACTAAGATGCAGCAATGCCCATATACCAAAGTTTGCCATCATCCCTCCTTGAACAGTGAGGTACATCACACTGCCAGGAGATAAAAGCCCATGGTTGTGCAAGTCCTGGGGCACCGTGAGGCACAAGTTGTGTGCATGAGATGGGTCAGAGAATGAGGCTCATGAACCACCCGAGTTGGTGATGAGTCAGTCATGTGACAGCCTCGCTCATCACACTGGCATTTGGACAGAATGAGCAGCTCTTCTGCTGTCTGTATTTCCAAGGATTTTATGGGATCATGAGACACTGTACAGTTAATAGGCATAATTTAGGAATAAAACAATCTCAGAAATGGATTTTTGTGACTCTCATGACAAATGAACAAAGACAATAACATATTTGTTTCTGTTTTCTTACTTTTCTGCACAAAGGCCAAAACATTTCAGAAAAGAAACAAAACTAAACCAAACCAAACAGTTAAAAACAAACAAATGAAACCTATTTTATATTTATTTTTATTTTTCTTTTTTTTTTTAACCTTGGGTAGCTTGAAATTAAACTATTAAAATATATAAAGTTACTGTCTCTTGACTTCTCACATTTTTTCAGGTTTTCTGGACTGGATACAGGTGGCTATGGTTGCTGGAAATATTGGGGGCATTTGGTCTGAACAAGTGTTCCTAGTTTGCTCAATATTGCTGATTCTTTCTGCCCATCTTCACCAGGAAACTGTTGCTTGCTGATAAAGGAGAAAACCAGAGGAGAAAAGAGAAATAAACTCTGGGGACTTTGGCTTCCATTTGGGCTTTAGGACTTTGGCTGGAGATGCTCATCACCTTGGCAAAGAGAGCTCACACAACTCTTGGGAAGAAATGGCAAGGAGGGGACAGCAGAGCCCAGGAGCTCTGTCAGGAGCAAGGTTTGTCCAAGGGACAAGGTGACGTGAGAGTCTCTCTGAAACTCTCCACTCTCCATGCCTGAGTTGATTGGGTGTCAGAAGAAAGACATCAATGGCAGCAAGTGCAGGGGTGTGGGGGCACCGGGGAAGGGGAAACTGCTGAGGAGAAGCAATTTTTATTCTGTTCTGCTGTTTAAAGCTCATCCATTGGTTCACCCTGGCAACCAAGACTGCCTACAGGGCTGGGAAGGGACAGTACTGCCTGAGTAGTTGCTTGGGAACACTGGAAGGAAACACTGATGGGAGAACAGCAGGAACAGGGGGAGGTGGTGAGCAGGTGTGAGCAGGATGGTGTCGGGAGAGTGTATGTGAGGAGCTGCACACTGCTGCCAGACCCAGCTCTCTGTCTTCTGGCCTTGCTCTCAACAATGTCTGCAAGGACTGGGAGGGCCACATCCAGGCCCTCTTCCAGCAGGAAGGAGCTGTTAGGGGGTAAGGTGGTTTTGTGAGGAGATATGTGAAGGTGGTTTCAAAAGACAAAATACACTGATCTTTGTGCCTCCTTTCTGTGGGCCAGTTTAATCCATCGGGGACTCATTGAAGGGGGCAAAAATGAGATCTGATCAGCTCAAGGAATGAAGAAAGCGGAATTCCTCCTGAGCTTTACCCAGTACATTACTGACCTCTTGCTTTACCACAGCCCTCATTAAGATTCTTGTCTTAGCTCAAAGACCTGGACACAGGCGACACCTCTGCACGGACAGAAGTGTCCCTCCTCCTTGTAGGACCAGGGCTCAACTCTGCACATTTTGTCAGACAGCATTTCTCTGAACTGTTGGACTGCTGAAACTCCCTGACCTGTGAAACGAGAGTTGGGAGATGTGTAACTTGTGCCTTTGACTTGCATGAAATATCCACTGCAGTCAGGCTCCCACCCACACCTGGAGGTGCAGGCACACCCTCACGACATCACCAGCCAGGTGGTGATTCCAGGTTGGAAATTCACACCCCAAGGCTTTTAAAATGTTTTTAATTTTTTGTGGGTTTCCCCCCTTCCTTCTTTGCACTAGTGCCACACACTTCCTAGGATAGGAATTAGTAGGAGAAGAAATGATGATGGAGACAGGCAAGCAGAAACATCTGTCAGCCAAATGGTTACCCAGAACCGAAGCTCCAATTTTCAGTCCATGAATGGCACTTTTTGTCTCTGCTGGAGGGTGAATCTGGGTGAGTGCCCAGGAGCCAAACAAGAACTGAACAGAGAAAGCATCAGCACAGTCAGTAATACAGGAAAAGGCAGAATTTTTGTGGAATCTTCACTCTTTCCTGCTGGTTTCCTGCTGCTACATGTGAGCCACAGAGACATCTTTTGTATTGCAAAGTAAAGCACAGCAGTGATTCTGGGATGACCAGACTGAGAAAAATAGCCCATGGATAACCCACTGCCATTAACCTGACTTCAACTTTTGTTATGATGTGCAAGTCAACTAGAAACTGCTCTGATTGCCAGTAGTTTGGTCAAAGTTCTCATTCTCTTTATTTTCTCATTCCTTGCCACCCAGCATCAGGGAGGATGGTCACGCTGGAAGCCAGTGCCATGACCAGACCTATCGATGTCACATACAGGCACCCAAGCAGCTCCACACCTGCATGGATTTTCCTTCTCATAGTAATAAGAGTTTCTATTTATTGATGTATGCTAACCTACGTCTATTTATTCAGGAAAACCTTTATCTGGAGGTCTCCCAAAGCTTTTTCTTGGGTGCAAGGACTAGTAAAAACCTTTCACATGAGTTTCCTGCTGTTAAAGCACAGAAATAAAGCTGGACATTCACTAAGAAATTTCTTTCATTTTGTTTTAGACTTGGTTTGGCAGTGAGGTTGTGTGATTTATGGTGAACACCACATCCAGCACAAGGCTGGTGTAAACTATGTGAGTGTGTGTTTTCATAAAGAGATTACATTTATCTCAAAACCAGAAGGCTGCTGGGGGAAACTTTCCCAGGGTCCTTACAGTATCTTGCAAAGAAAGGAGGGAAAAAACCCAACATAAAGCCTTACAAAAAATATCATACTGCAGTTTTGGAATGCTTCCACTACAAAAGCTTGACCTACCCAAGAATAAAACTCAGACTAAATGAGTCTGCTTTTGAAAGAAATTCTTGCTTTCTTTTGATAGAAAACAGTACATGCCCCATCCCAGGAAACAGGCTTATGAGCAAGTGCCAGAGAGATGGGAGTCCCAGAGATAATTCACTAACCAATCCTCTGGTATCATGGCTCAAACATGATTAATTCATGTGGAATTTGTAATAATATTAGTCTGTGACCTCATTTGTTATATATGTTGCTGCTGTTAGAACTCCAATACATTACCTAAAAGATACAGAGCTCACAGCCATCTGTGCTGTACCTGCTTGCAAGGTTCTCTGGATCTCCTCCTCTGCAATTGCTGCCCAGTTCTTTCCCCTGGTAGCTGAAGCTGTCAAAGGAAAATTGCTGGAAGTGATTTGGATGGCTTAGGTTTCAGGACTGGTCCAATGTCCCAGCATGTTTAGACTTTGTTTTGGTGCTGCTCCACTCACTGAGAAATCCTCACTTCATTCAATTTGTCGTTTTTGAGTTTCGGTATAAACTTTTTTTTGTCCTCTTTCCCATCACCTTCATCAAACCTCTCCTCTTTATCCATGCTCTTAATTCTCTCACCTGACAGATACTGGGGTTCTGCTGACCTTCCTTCTGTCCACAGCATGGCTCTCATCTTGATTATTAGAAAAAGCAGGAAGAATTAAATAAGTTTAAAACACTCTTTTGTTTGCCAAATATATGTGGAACAATTACAGCTACTGTCAGATGTTACTGGGCTTGGATCTTCTGCTCAGGGTTTAGGCTAGAAATCCATTTTCAGTGCAGGCATCACTAAAATTCCCTCCATCATGTTTGGCTCTCATACAATCAAACAAAGTTTGTGAGGTACTTAAGAGTCGGATTAATGCACTTTTCTTGAGTTTGAGCCCTGCTCCCAGAAGCTACTCACTTGCCTGTGCATTCCCCAAGCCAGCAAGTCCAGAAGATTCCTGTGGGGATGCCCAGCACTGGAGATAACCTGGTTGTGTGGGGACAGGCCCAGGGCTGCTTGATAACTCATGAGATCCAAATGCACACCCTGTAATCTCCTACCTTGAGCTACTCTGATCACTCTGCAAGTCTGCACTATGAGGTTAACACATGGGGACTTCACAGCAGTTATAAAACTTCTTTGGTGTCTGCATCACGAAATGTGTTATTAACAATCAATTTCTTTGTTCTCCCAAGGACATTTTGTCTCCTTCTATCTATGTACTCTGCAAACATCACTTAATGCATTTCCCTCGGCTTCATTTCATGTTGTTCTTCTTAATTTTAGCTTGTGTTTGAAACTAGGGGGATGAAACTCTGCAAAAGAACACTTAAGATTGAAACCTAGTAAGAAAAATGCCCTAACAGAAAGATTCATAAAACCTTGGCAGCATTTCCCAGTGTGAGGGGATGGAAGCCCTGCCACTTAAATCATATTAGCCTGGGCTTGGTCTGCAGCTCAGGAATGTGTTGCAGGGACCCAGCTTCTGCTAGGCCAAAGTGCCTTTCCACTTGTATGAATATTCCCACCCCAGATGTGAGGCTTGGAAGAGGTGCCATGGAGTACAGGCAGCTCTTTGTGGTCTTACAGTTTGATTTTCTTCTGCCCTCACTTTTCATCAAAAGTCCCTAGAATAACTGTCAGGTAGAAACATCTCAGAAATAATGAAATAATGTAAAAGCTTGCTGAGAACAAATAATAATTTAGGGAAGGGCAGCAGATAAAGCAGTCCATTGGCAGTGGCCATCTCATTGGAACAGTCTCACCCTAGCCGAGCCAGGTGTATTCACTAGGAAGGTCAGGTGCTGGTTAGTGCACCTGAGCTGGGAGCTGCCTGTGGCAGAGGATGTGATCTCAGATGGACAGAAAAATGGACTCTGTGACTCTGTTTTAAACAGTGAGTAAATAAAGGAAATGGTGGGGACGAGTGTCAGAACAGAAAACTTGCAGAGGGTGAAGTGCATTGGATCAATTACTGACTATGAGCAATTTCTGCTGTGCTCAAGAGAAGAAAATGAGCTGTTTAAAAGACTCTAATGTCCTTCAAAACACATTAAAAGTCTTTGTTCTTAAATGCTTTCTTTTAACTTAATGACCTTGAGATGTTTTTGACTACTTTTCCATGGAAATGTGGACCACCCTGATTTTAGGAATAATCCACATTGATTCCTTCCTGATCCCAATACTGCTCCCATGGTATTTGTTTCCCTACAAATAGCAGGAGCAAAGAAGTTTGCTGGGCATTTGAAGAAGGCAGCCCTTCAAAACCATATTATCAGTGCATGCAGCCCTGATCCCAGTTGCTTTAGTACCCACAATCTCTGAGCATGGTACCACAATGTTACCTGTGATGCTGTCACTCTCCTTGGAGAAAAGCCTCCTCCTGCTCTCTGCTTGCTCCCCTGCTTACTCCAGACCCAGAACATCCATTGCATCCCATTCTTGCCTGAACCCCTACACAGTGTGCAACACTTCATTCACGTTCTTGCTCTTTTGAGCCAAAACAACCTTCATAGTAGAACTGATTTTGTGATTATTTATATAAGAATATAAATATTACAGTGCTTGAATTATGGTATGGCAGCTGATGGTCACTGAAAAAGAAGAAACAGAGCGGCGTTGGAAGGACCAAGATTTCCTGATGCTATGGGATGTCTCAGTTGGCAGAGCAGTGTATAAACTACATACCTCCCAGATCACATCCCTCCAGCTTCCATTGACTCCCAGGCTGTGGCTATGCTGCTGAACAAAACATTCTCAGCTTAAGAGCTTCAGCACTAGACCACTGACACATTATCCTACTTAATTATTAGCTCACACCCTGGCACTATTTTAGCCTTTGCTAATAATATTCCTAAATTATGCCTGAACATTGTTTGGAAAATATCATAAATCAGGAACAACTGCCAATAGGCAGCATGGGCGAGCGTACAGTTTCATGCTATGCAAACACTGCTCAGAGGAACTGCAGCACAGGATGTGTTTTTTCATGTGCTTTGAACTGAAAAAAAACACATGAAAAATTAAGGCTTATGCTTTAGGAACACAAAGGCTTCACATGTGGATTCGAGGGCTTTGTAATGTGGACACAACCAAACTCATGCTGCTTGATCCTGGGGCTCAGGAATGGCCTGTTCTGTTC
This sequence comes from Corvus hawaiiensis, assembly GCF_020740725.1. Classification (NCBI taxonomy): domain Eukaryota; kingdom Metazoa; phylum Chordata; class Aves; order Passeriformes; family Corvidae; genus Corvus; species Corvus hawaiiensis. Next base: position 6,756,115 of record NC_063226.1, on the reverse strand, counting down.
AGAGCTGTGGGCAGAGCTGGGTGCTCCCCACAGGGTGGCACTGGCTGGACCATGGCCAGCTGAGGGCACCAGGCTGTTTAGCTGACGCTGTGATCCAGGCTCCACAGGGCACTGCTGTGCCATGCTGTGGGCTGCAGGTTAGGAGGGAAGAAGCTTTTCTGCTGGAAGAAAAACTCTCCTTTAAAGACAGGAATGAAAGAAAATGGGAAGCAGTCCCACTGTGCCACTTAAGCCTTTACTGGACCTTGTCAAACGTTGTTGCTAATGCATTTAAATTGGGTGTACAGCTGAAATGCAGAAAGTTCTAGGGGTTTGTGTCTTTCAAGTTCTTCCTGCTAGAAAGAGTTTTCACTGCAGTGGTCCCACCAGGACCTCTCTTCTCACCAGGTGGGCAGGCAGTTTGCCAGCAGCGGCACCAGGCTGGGCTGCAGTCAGCACTGGCAGGGCTGCCCCGTCACCCTGGTAGGAGCTTCCATGGTTGCCATGGCTCTAGCTCCATGTCTGGCTTCTCAGGCCCCAGAGGACTCCAGCCCCTTTCAGACATGCTGTCTTCCTCAGACCCTGCAGCTCTCTGCTGCTCTGCACAAAGGAAGGGAGAGAGAGGAGAGCTGGGCACGAGTGCTGAGGCTGATGGCCAGGGCTGCTGGGCAGGTACCCACCCAAAGTGGCAGGTTTGGGATAGGCACGGTCTAACTGGTGAAATGCTGTCAGTGTGTGGCAAGATCATGAGAGACTAAAGCCAGGACTTTGTGAGAAGTGAAATGCTCCAAATCTTTCTTATGTGAGCTAAAAAAATTGGGGAAGACAAACTTGCTTTCAAGCTATTGTCACACTGTACATGCAGGGAAGTGTGTGTCTGTGTAAACTGAGAAAAGGTTTAAGAGACAAAGAACCCCAAATTCGCAGGTCACATGAAGTAAGAGACATTTTTTATCATTCCCATGGTCACATGATGCAAAAGGCTAAGAACCAAGGGCTGAAATAAGAAAGTATCTGAAATATGCATTTATTTTATTCTTCCCATGTTTTTGCAAGTGAAAAATGTTACATATCTAAAGAAACTGGAGAGCCCTCTCACTTCACCAAATAAATGAAAGGAAATGTGAGAAGGACCATGCCACACTCAGTATGCATATATACTTTTATTTATCTCCCAAAGATTGATTAAAGTGAAAAAATGTGTCCCTGAGTAGAGAAATAAAATGTTTCATTCCCTAAGAAAATGACATTGCAAACCACATTTTCGTCATTGCACCAGTAACAGTGTGACTTGGGAGCTGCTCAAAGGGGATGAATGACCTCTGTGTAGCTGTGAGCAGGAAAGCTTGTGGGACCCCAGGGATGAGAGTCAGAGCCCTGCAGAGACGCACAGGGAGCTCTGGGTCTGCTGCAGGAGTGAGGCACATCGGCATGGCCACACAGCTAGAGAGCAGGCACTTTTTGTTTGCATCAGCCTTGGCTCTCCCCACCACAGGCCCATAGGAACTCCAATTCCCATTGCAAAGTGCAGGTACTCTTGATGATTCAACTCAGGTGTCCTTGAAGAGTAGTAATGTCTTCTTTTTTGCCCCAGCTCCACTGTGGTTTGCAACTTCCATCACTCTTCCCAGCCCAGCCAAACCCGCTGTCCCTGCTTTCCCTGAGGCTGGTTCCCCTTCCTCAGGATGTGAGCTGCCTGTGGGTCAGCTCAGTTCCTTGTCTCATTTCACATCCTCTCAGGCCTGGCACAGGCCCCTTTCCTGGAGGACATTCCAGTGATGAGTACTCACTTGCACCCTGACCAATGCCACATCCACACACCCAGTGCTGGTTGTGTGACATGGTCTGTCACTCACCCATCCCTTTTGTTCCTCAAGTTTCCCCTATCTCAAGGCATTAGTAGCATGAAACTCATTACAGTGCTCATCCCAACTGGAAACACCTGCAAAACCTGAGGGACTGTGACTGCCAGATAGCAAGGAGGAACTTTGCCTGGGTCAGGCTGAAGGATGCAAAGTCAGGCCAGGGGGAGAAAGATGGTCACTGTGACCCTGTGCAGATGCACAAAGTGCCCTGTGCCCAGGAATCAGGCCCATGGCAGGTGTTTGCCATCAGCTGTGTGCACACAGTACCCAGAAACACTTAGGTGACAGTCCCTGAGCACACACTGTGCTTGGGGAGCAGTGCTGGGACAGGGATGGAGATAGCAGGCAGCACAGTATGAGTTTGTTTACATTTGACAAGAACCAGGTTCTTGCCATTACTGACAATGGCAGGCCCTGCAGAGTTTCCTTTTTCAGCCGGGTCCCAGCAGAAAGCTGCGGCTGGCACAATGATATCGAGGGCCACAGCAGGCCTGTCAGGAAGGCAGTTCCCAGAACAAGGCATTCTCCGGTCCTGCAGCTTTCTGCAGTTACTGAGCAGGACTGGCCGGGGTTGGCTGCGAATGAGCCTCCGGGCCCGTCAGCCGGCTCAGGCTTTATTTGCAGTATTTTTACACGGATTTTAAAAATAAAACTCGGCCTCCCGCCTGAAAGTCGTCCTTGTCCCTTTCTGACCAGCAGTCCTCTCGCTGGAGAGGCCGCGAGCCCAGGACCGCCAAGAATGTTCTCACGCAGCTTCCACGGCACCACTCGCCGCGGAACGCAGGGCTCTGCCGGCCCCGGGGGGGCGCGGGTCCTTCGGGGCGCTCCCGGCGGCCGCAGCGCGGGGCCGGACGGAGCCGGAGCCAGGCCGGGCCCGGGGCTGGGGCCGGAGCCGGAGCCGGAGCCGGAGCCGGAGCCGGAGCCGGAGCCGGAGCCGGAGCCAGGCCGGAGCCGGAGCTGGAGCCAGGCCGGGCCCGGGGCTGGAGCCGGAGCCGGAGCCAGGCCGGGGCTGGAGCTGGAGCCGGGCCGGGCGGGGAGCAGCGCGGCAGCGACACCTGGCGGCCGCGGCAGGCAGCGCGGGAGCGGGGACCGCTCCGCTCCGCCCCAGCGCCGGCCGCGCAGGGCCCCCCTCAGCTCCGGGCCCTGCCCTGAGCAAGCGCCGCTCTGTGCTGGGGGAGCCCGGCCCGGCCCGGTCCCGAGAGCCGGCTCTGCGAGGTCGGGGGCCGCTCATTCTCCCCTGCAACCTCCGGAGACTGCGCCGCTCTCGTCGGTGTTCCGGTGACTTCGGGAGCGCAGCGTCTCTCCCTCTGTGTGTCTCTCCCCTTCCTTGCCCAGTCACGCTAAATTTGACTTTGTATCTACTAAAAAGTTGCAAATCCTTAGGTAAAATCTTAATATAACACATACCTCTGATACACTTCAGAACAACTTTTTAATGACACTTGTCTTTGGGGCCTGCCGAATTCCAGGCTGGGGCTATCCCGACGGGACGCTACTGGAGCAGCCGTGTCCCAGCCCGAGCACAAGACCCGTGCACAGCCTGCCCATTGTGCTGGGTATTTACCTGCTCAGAGAAGTGACCGTGCCTCGCGTTACCCTGTCTGCTCCAGGTTTAAGATTCAACATTCACCGTTCACATTTGCTCAGCCTTTGACAGGAAGCCACGAGAAGGGCTGTGTCCCTGCCAGTCCTTCTGATCAGCCCTACAGGCAGATGGATGGCCTGACTCCTTGCCTGTGGGCATTTCAGCAGATAATCAGTGCTCTGACACTTAACACCTCACTCAGGCCATGTGCTCTGATGGGCAATTTCTTGTCTTTCTTAGTGCCAAGTCTAAGTTCACTGTCTGGGTAAGGCTGGGGTGCAGCTTAAAATAGACTTTATGTGCCTTGTTGGATTTGTGCAATGTGCCATAAGTTGCTTTGGAAAGAGACATTTGTGTATACATTTGAACTTTTCAGTATGAGCGTTTTTAAAGCTCATTCACATCCTGGGATAAGATTAGGCCATCAGGGTCAATAAAACCTTCCTTCCTTGTATTTCCATGCTCTTGCCTGAAGGGATCTCTGATTCATACCTGACTGAGTAAAGGATGTGAAACAACTCAGCTGCTTTGGGAAGGGGGAGAAATCCCCAATTGCTACATGCTGGCCTTTCGGCCTGCATCGCTGCTCTAGGCTGTGTCACATGAGGCACTGCAGAGGGAAGAGGTGTGCTGATGGAATTTCACTGGACTGCAAAACACCCTGGAATGTCTCAACGGCTCCAATACAAGAAGGAAGATGTGATGGAAATAGATAACAGGTGTTGGAGAGATTCTGGTTTCTTTGGTGTGTCTGTCCCAGTTCAGCTATAGTGTGAAGGCATATGACTTAATGAATAATGTCTTAAGAATCCAAAAGAAAAGAAAAGGCTGCCCAAGTTATGAGGGCTATGGTCTTCTTTCAAAGTACAGTTTTCCTCCTGGGAAAGGTGAGAAGCCTTGCAGCAGCCAAGGCAATGCTTATGAAAACCAGGCTCCCATTTTTGCAAACTTGCTGGCAGTTGTATCAACCCACACAATTCTGTTTTGGCTTTTCTTGTGCCACTCTGAAAAGGTCTGATGAAGCAGGTGATCCTGCTGTGACAGATGTTTTGTCACAATGTCTGTGAACATCTTCTGTGTCCCAAACAGGGAGGTTTGATGTAATGGTTACAGGGTGGCCTAGCAGCATGATACCTCATATACTGAGAGACAAAGGTGTGTTGTACAGAAAACCCCTTTTGTTCTGTTACGATGGTCTTGGGGAAGCACTTCATTGCCACAGAGAAGGGTGGCTGATGTAAACCCAACTGTCACTGTTGAGCAACACAGCAGGCGAGCTGCGAGCTGGAGCCCCGCGGTCACGTACTTCCCTTTGACAGTGACTCTGCAAGCAGAGGCAGCGGTGTCGAAATGCCCTCTGTGTTCTAGAAAGGGGGTCAGCGATAACTGCACATCTGCCTCCTCCCGGAAGCCCAAAGTGAAGGGTCTGAGAGTGGTCAATGCTCAAGGGACAGCTCTGTGACACTGCAGCAGTTGTCTCTGGAGTGCAGGACTGATAAACACATCTACTTGGTGTTTAGGTGTTCCTGGTATGTTGGTCCCATGCTGTTTCTGCAGTCATTTCTGAGGCTTAACCGAAGAGCAGAACATCTGCCCAGGATCAGACTAGGGACTGGCTGACCCAGCACCCTATCACTTGGGGTTCACCAGCAGCAGATGCTAAAGGAAGAATGGAAGAACTGGGCAACTGGTATCTCTCTAGTTGCAGTCCCGGTTTCCAGTTATCTGTAACTTAGGAGCATTTAGAAGTGGTATCTCCAAACATGAAAGGCCTGATGTGGTTTTCTTTCCCGACTGCCAATTGCTTTTGCCAGCACTGGCCCCTTGAGCAATGGGCAGGCAGTGTGAGAGCACCACGGCAAAGCTGCTTTTCCTGCTGTATTCCCATGTGGGAGAGAGCCTGGCACAGCATAGAGACTGTAGTCGCAGAGCAGGAGTGTGCGAGTTCCCCTCCGGCTTTTGCCTGCTATGCCTTGTAACGATCATCAGGGCTTTGTACCCAGGATATTAATTTGGTAGGATCTCCAGAAAGTAGCAGCAGAGAAACTAGGTTAATATGTTGTTTCTGAAAGTAATATGCAGAGAAGAGAAATTTCAGTTACTGCATGTTCAGTAAAAGACAGCGATGAGTGTCAGAAGGACTATTGCTCTCTGCCTTCATTGTCTATGGAAAAGAATTGGCACAATCCTCTCTCTGACAATTTAAATGCTTGTTAAATATTTTTATGAAAAAAAAAAAAGAATCCAGGGTTGTCTTTTTAGAGTTCCAGGGTTGGATTCTGTTCTCAGGGATAATGGGTATGAAGTAACCGTACTGATACCAGCAGTGAATAAAGCAGCTCCATAGCTCCTGATTTTTTAAGAAATAAAGTCTATCAATCTTTCACATCTAGAGTAAGACTTTACTCCATGTAATAAAATTACTGCAAGAAAAAAGATAGTCCTTTGAGGGAGCAAATATGGGAAAATATAGCTTTATTTTTTAATGATGTGCTGGAATTAAGGAGATAGGTGGCTGCAATACAACTTTATTTTGAAGCAAAATCTCTGGACAAGCACCTATGAGCAGAGAACTGGTCTCAACTGAACAGGTATGTTCATGGTATGACTTGGGGAAAAAAAGGAAGTCTGGTTTTCCTCCACTCATATAAAAATCCAGGTGTACTCATTCAAATTAAATAAGAATAAATCGAAGCTACCTGGACTTGCTTGACCTCTGGCTGGTGCTATTTTGCTGCTTCTTTACAACTAAGTATCAACACTACTACTGTTACCTGTATGCTATTCTTAATAGTGTATGAGGTACAGGATGTCTTTTGGGTCACTCAGTAGCTGTGGCAGTTAGTGGGGTTTTCTTATCTCTCACTGTCCATCAGAAAAACAGCTTTGAACCTCCTGGTTGGTGTCTGCCTTTTTTTCCCCCCCTCTCTCTCTGTCTCTCTATTTTTTTTCCTTAACCAGAGGTCTAAAATAAATGTGCCAAACACATAATCAGCCATGAACAGAAATATCCTCTGTTTGCTGGAGCCCAGCCTCTGACTCTTGTTGCTGTGCACCTGCCTGAAAAGAGGGCAGGAAGGGAGGATGGCACTGACAGCAAAACTTGGAGGTCCATGTGGAATGTTGATTTGTTTTTCTTTTTCTGAACAAGGTGAAGAATGGAAATGGGAACAAGATGTTCACATGATTCAAAGCTCAGATTGGCCAGTGAGGCAGGGTTCAGCTCAGTGAGTTTTGCTGACAAGACCTGGCAGTCGAGAAGTCTTGTGCCTAGACGCGGGCTGGTGGTAAGGATAAAACATCTCTAACTTTGCTGGCTGAAGAGATCCCTGCCCAGTTCCCACCTGTGAGGCTTAAAGACCAAGGTGTTGGGAGGATCTCCCAAGTGAGTTCCTCCATTATGTACAGCTCAGCTTGGCCTTTGAGGAATAGTTGTGACATTTTCCTGCACCGTTGCAGGTTGTTTTAGTGCCTAGAGCTAAGCTGTCATAATCAGCCATCTTCTGGAGAGAAGGAACTGTGAACACACTCACCCCATCTTGCTCCCTGGAGAATCCAGCACCATAAATGCTTCCAGAGGCACAGGAAAGTGCTGCAGTGGCAGCTCAAGGCGGCTCATCATCTCCCCTTTCCTCCTCTCCTCGCTCACATGGTCATTGTGGTTGCTCACATAAATACCCTTCTTTTCACTGTTTCCCCCGTGTGCATTCATGCTGGGCTTACACTGGGCCCCACAGCTTCTCCCAAGCAGCACCTGTAATGCTGAGAAGTGTCAAAGCTCACCCATATCTCGACAAACTGAAAAGGGTGGTGTTATAGCTGACTGGTGGAAGGGTCATTGCGGGCTTTGTTAGAGCTGACTGCTGGAGGGGTCACTGTTGGCTTTGTTAGAGCCTGGGTCATTAACACCTCACTGCAGGGCAAGGCAGGTGAAGCTCAGGAGAAAGTCTGGCAGCAACTGGCTCTCTGAGATTTAGTCTGAAAGCTCTCCAAGAACTAAGGATGAAGGAAAACAATTTGAACAGTTAGCCAGAGCAGGAGTAAATAATAGTATTCTTCACCTGCGAGGAGAACCTTTGGAAGAGGGGTTTGGTATTTTTGAATTTGATGTATGAATAATTTCTCTTTCCATCCCTTCATATGGTGGCTTCAAAACTGATGGACTTAATTCTAGATGCTGCTGGATGGCAGAACTGGACTGACTGAGCAAACTGAAATGGAAGACAGTCACTGATGACTGGAATTGGGCCCGACTTGGTAACACACAGCTTTAATTCCTTCATCAAATGGCTGTATTGGCTTTGAAGATATTTGTGCAAGGAGCCATCCCAGTCTAAAATCTCCTGGCATGCTCTGAAGGCATGCTGACCAAGGGCCAGATTCTGCAATCACCTGGCATTGGCTAAGTCAGTTTGGATTATAGAAACATAGAAAGTTAAGGGTTGGAAGGAACCTTAAAGATCATCTAGTCCCAACTCCCCCTGCCAGGAGCATGGACACACCTTCCACTAGACCAGGTTGCTCAAGGCCTTATCCAACCTGGCCTTGACCTCTGACAGGGTTGGAGCTTTCACAGCCTCCCCGGGCAATCTGTTCCAGTATCTCACCACCCGCACAGTAAATAATTTCTTCCTAGTATCCAGCCTAAATTTCCTCTCTTTCAATTTGCACCCATTACTCCTTGTTCTGTCACTGCAGTTGCAGTTCACTGATGAAGAGTCCCTCTCCAGCTTCCCTGTAGGCCCTTCAGATACTGAAAGGTTGCTATAAGGTCTCCATGCACCCTTCTCCAGGCTGAACAGCCTCAACTCTTTCCCTGTCTTTGTAGGGTAGGTGCTCCAGTCCTCTTATCAACTTTGTGGATCTGCTCTGGACTTGCTTCAAGAGTTCCACGTCTTCTTTTATTTCATGTCTGCGTGGATTGATCTGCACACAGCAGCATTGGTATTAAATGAGTCCCAGTTTTTCTGTGTCCAGCACAAACCTGCTAATCCTCCATGTCCTACTTTATGGCAGGTAAAAAGTACAAGAATTTGAGACTACAGTTTGAGAGAATTTGCTGCACACTAATCAAATGGATGCAGTTTTTTTCAAGTGGTTTTCCAAGAAAAGTTGGGGAGCAGTATGCAGAAGCCTCTGAGACATTATTTGATGGCAGTCTGTGACCCCCACAGCTTCTCTACCTCCCTTCTTCCTCTTCCCAGAGCAAGTTACAGAGCTGCATGCAGTGCAAGTGCACTGAAAACACTCACTTCATTGGGAAATGCTGAGTGCGATTTCAAGGCTGTTGCACAGAGTAGGGCAGTGTGGTGATATCTGCAAAATATAGAGGAAATCAGCTTCTCTGAGAGCCTTTCACCCTGGACATTACTATGGGCCCACAGGACTGGACTGGGGTCGGGTGCAGGCAAAGCGGAGTGTCCTGGCTGGGGGAGGATGCTTGATCTCCCACTGCCCCAGCTCATGAGTCTCAGGTTTCTGATTGCCTGTTGGCTAGAAAGCCTTCATGGACTGCAGCTCATGCTGGCTTGCATAAAAAACTACATAGACTACATAAACAGACATACTTCTTTCCCCCAGTTAAAACTAAAGTAAAAACAGAACAAAACCACCCAGACCTGTCCATTCCTCTTTTACTGTATATTTTAAAATGCAGGCAAATGAAAGAGGAACTGGACAGTAACTGTATTCCTAATTATCTAACTCTTCCTTGGGCATAGGGGATGGGTTTGACTGTTAGCAGGATGGCTGGTCTTACTATGTCTGCACACAGCCTCAGGAGTACCTTGTGGGTGTTTCCAGGGGCTCAGTTACTTGAAGGCATAAGTAAGTGCTTTCCAGATTAGGGGTTTGATCAGAGCTGCAGAAACATAAAGTCTGTGTTTGTAGTCCTGGCATGCTGATAACATAACTGAAAGCTGCTGGATTAGGTCAGGCCTCAGCCACCAGCACCGGAGGGTGTCTGTGGGATTTGGTTGCAGAGCCAGACAGCAGCAGGGAGGCCAAACTGGAAAGGAAGGGCTAGCTGATGGTCAGGGCTAGCTGATGGCAAACATGCTTGGGATAGTGCAGACACAGAGCAAAATATTTTTAATAAATTCTGGCCTTACAAAATATACAGTGTACCATACTGGCCTAGAGAGATGAGGAATGTCTCTAAAATTCCTGAGTTTGCTTGACTTTGTTTTGCTCTTGCATAGCCATCTGTGCTGCTGGGCAAATGCAGCTTGCTGGTCTCTGTTCCCACAGCTGTGCTGGCCGGTTTGGGTCCCGGGCAGGCTGGATGAAAAGAGCACTGATGCTGGGTGCTGCATACTGAGGGCTGTACTGGGGGGGGGGGGCGGACAGGAGAAGAGAAACTTGTGGGACTTGCTTTGGTTACAACTCTAAACTAACACTGGTGTTTACTTCTCTGTGCAGGCACTGTGGATGCTCCAGAGACAAGGGATGGGGACCTCAGCAAACACCAGAGGGTATGTGGAGGGACCGGCAGGAGCACAGAAGCAGGGCCAGCTCCTTCGTCTGGTGCTGCAACTGGGAAAGCAAAACCTGTCTACTCACGTGAGTGTGAGGGAACAGAGGAACTGAGGCATGGCCGTGAATTCAAAAGCGAGGTGAGCCTTGCCGGGGGAGCTTTTGGAGCAAAACCTCCTGCAATGGCTGAAGCATCAGCCCACCCCTGAGAACAGAACCCTGCTTCCCTGCACCTCACTCAGATTCCTCTCAGGGTAAGAGATCCACCCGTCTGTGCACAGTACAAGCATGAGCCTGTGTCTTGAAGCAGAGCCCTTCTGGCTGTTTGAGCCTTCACAGCCCTCTGCATGGCTCCTCAGCAGCCAGGGCAGCAGAGCCTGACCACTGTGAGATGGATGGCCTGAGGCGGCTGGACTTGGGACTGTCGGTGTGGCTGCTCACAGCTTCCCAGGTGCCCTTCCGTGTGCTGCCTGCGGCTGGATCGGCCGCAGGCCCCGCGTGCCCGGCCCGCTGAGGCGTCGTGGCTGCGCTGGGCAGAGGCCGAGGTACTCGCCCTCACCCCGCTCGTGAGCCTCGTGCCCCGCGGCAGGATGGGGAGAGCTGCTTTCACAACCTGGATGTGTTGTCACTCACATCCAGACATTTCCTGTTATCTAACCTCAGCCTTATCTTCCCCATTCGCAGCTTCCTCTTGAAGGAGGAGCAGCCCCTTCAAAACCGAGCTGTGTGCCCGGGCTGTTCCCCCACCGCGCTCCTGCACGACCCCCGCTGCGGCCCCGCGCTGCCGGCCGTGCCTGCCGCGGGCCAGGATGGCCCAGCTATGGTAGGTGCCAGGTCCCCGTCCTGCCCGCGGAAGGGGTGGCTGGGGACAGGGGAGGATCTGTCCTTCGGGGTTCATCTACTGTTTCTCCCTTCGGAGGTCCCAAAGGACCACGAGTGTTGGGACACCAAAACCCGCGGGGTGTCCATGTTCCTGGCAATGAAGAAAGCGGTCCTCCCACGCTGTGATACACCTCGAGCTTCGGGGGGTCTTCATCTTGCTCGGGTTTGGGCTGCCTCCCTTTGGTGATGGGGCTGTGTCTGCCTAAGCCGGAGGGGCTTTTTGGTGCCTCCTTTCAGGGATGAGGTAGCATTTGGCCGCATGTGCTTGGGGAGGGCAGGCTCAGGGATGGAATTCCACTGGTCCCAGCCAGGGAGCACTGTGCTCTGGACCACGGCTCCTTGATGAGGATGAATTATGATTAGCAGTGATATGTAGCCCTACTCGGCACCAGGGTGCATGTGTGTGTGCCCCTTCAGCTCTCACACACACACATGCTGCCTCTGAGCTGCTGGCAGTGGGAGATTTTGATCTAAATTAGTCATAGATGGGGCAGTGAACAACGAACAAGGGAGGGTGTGAGATGGAGGAGGGTGTAACCAGGGAGAGACCCTATCCCAGCTATGTGAAGTGTGCTCTTCATTTCTCACTGTCCCAATGGTTTCTGTACAGCAGATGAAAGTTTACCGCACACCCCTCTTCTCCTCTTTGGGCATCTGGAGAATGAGCAGCCATGGGGACAGAGTCCAGTGTGCAGGGATGGGGCCTGTGGGGATCAGGTGACTGCAGGGGCTGTGGGAGCATGTGAGGCTGGTGACCTCCAGGTAATGGGGTGCTTATCAGGCCCTTCCTGGGGGCTTTGGAGTCTGCCAGCATTTGTCTGGCAAAGCTCCCTGCAGTGTCCACTGCAGGGCTGGGGGCATAGGAGGGTCCTATACAGAGCAGAACAGCACCCAGTGGAAGCCTGCAATGAGCAAAGCCTTGTTTTACTCTGTTATGATGAAGGCTTCCAGCTCCTAGGAGAAGCACAACCCAAAGTTTCAGCTGGCCAGGGGTTCAGTGGACCCTGTTGCCACAGATCTGTGGGGACTCACTTTCAATTCAGGCTGTGATTTGTGTTTCACCAAGTGGAAAAGAGAGATGACCTTGATTCCAGTTAAAATCCTGGATAATAAATGCATGCCTTGAAATGGCTGCAGCCTGCATCCTAGCACTCTGCTACTCAGCATGTGAAAACCACACAGCCACACTTTGATGCATGCTGTTATTAGGTTTAGAGTCAAATTTATCCAATAATTTTACTTTTCATTTATTTTCATTATCAGTTGCAGAACAGTCTGACAGCCCTGTAAAAATACCTGAGGGATGATGTGCAGCCCGGAGGGGACTTTTTGTGACTTTGGTAAGGGACTGACTCAAGAATGCAGGAAGAAAAATTCTTGTTTTGCCTTCAGAGTATTCAGTAGATTGCTCAGTTTTATAACACTGAGCTTTTACTTGGAAATACCCACTTTAGCTTGAAACCAGAAACTCTGACAATGACAAATCCATTCACATCAGATATGATCTCTATGGGTAGAGTTGCAAGTTCCATTCCCATCTGCTGATAGAATTATCTCCATTGTGTCCCCTTATCTATCCCTCACAGCAACATTTTAAGGGTCTGTTTTTCCCCTCAGAAAGCCACAATGGCGGGGATTATTTTAAGCTGCAATTGCAGAAGCAGTGCTGCCTTGTTTTCTTCTTCCTCCTCCAAAGCCAGATCTGCCCCTGTTAGACATCAGCACTGAAGCTGAAGGCAATCTTGTCACTGACACCTGTGGAAGAGCCTGCTCAGTCTTTTTCTAGTAGCTTCCCCACATTTTGGTATGGCTTAGAGTCCTTTTGGGGATCACAGGTTCACATGTACTCCAATAGGCTGATCTTAAATCAGCTTATTAACACTGTTTTCTTATGTTCGTGACATGCACATGCTGCTTTTATCCATTGCCACGTACTTCTATCCAGCATGGCTGAACTGCATTTGGAATGAGGAGCCAGAACACGGAACTGGTCACTATCTACATTGCACCCAAGGCGAAGGTGGAGACAGGCGAATGCCAGAATTGCAAACTCTAGGTAGTGACTCAGTCAAGCAACTGATTTTACCTTTACAGCTGTAGCTGTTATTTTGCTCTTAAGTCTTGCTCCACTCTCTTCTGGGTACAGAGAACATGTATTTGCCATTACTGTTTTTTATTTTGTGCTTTCACCTCTCCCTTTCCAGGTATGTTTCTGTGTGTGATATTAGATGGGATCCTATGATCATCTGTGTAAAATAGTCACAGAAGTTAGAGATACAAATGGTTGATGAACTGCCCTCTGAATGATGCTGATAATATACTTAATTTAATTCTACTTTAGTGTCTTTAATGGTCTACCTTCAAAAATACAATTTAAAACATTTTAGATTGATAGCATAAAATATATTATAAATATATTATAAATAATAAATATATTATAAATAGCATTACTACTTTCTCACAAACTGGTGATGCTGGTCATGTGAAATTAAAATCTGTGGACTGGTAAGGAAGCTAAAACGCCATGCTAAAAACTCAGCCATATCTGGACATGTCCAGAAAGAGTATGAATAACATAAATAGTGTTGTGCAGAATGGGTGTGTGAATTAAGAGCCAGTATGATTTTTCTGGGAGAGCTGTACAGTATCAGAATTTCAAATCTGTTTTTAAACCGAATTGCTAAATAGTCAGCATCTGAGAAGGACACAGAACAGAGTAATACTGTGCAACATCTTCTCTTGTGTATGTTTTGTTATTTAGTTTTCTTTAGGTGCATTTCTGCATTTCCTGCACACTCCTGTTAAAAGAACAAGGGAGTAACAGTATCTTTTGTCTTTGTGCAAGAAGTGTGTGTGTGGGAATATGATGTTCACCCTTAAAGGCTGGATTATGCCAGCATATGGAAAGCTCCACATATTGCAGCAAAGGCTTTTTCTGTCTGCTAGAAATGTAGCAGAAGGGGGTTAGTTTGTCAGCGGAAGAGAAAGTTTCACTTCACTTCTGAAGAAGTTCATTGTTTCTCTATGTGGAGCTTGGTTTTCTTTCAGCATCATAATCTTTATAGTATTCTGCCAAATGGAGGAGCCTGCAACAGAGTCAATGGTAATCCCCTATGTGCATGCCCAGGGGCAGAGTTATACTTCTTTTTCTGACTTTTGAATTAATATAATGGATATTTTCCTCAGCAGAAGGCAGTGTCTGCTGGTGTGGTTCTCTCTCACCCAAAAAAGCATGTAGGAGGGGGAAATATGGGAAGGGTTAATGATGCTTTTTGCTAACTGGAAAAAGCCTCTGCAGTTAACAACAGCTGCTGTGCGTCTTTTCCCTCTCTGTGTGCCCAGGTTGGCATCCAGCGAGGACACTGTGACCGCCGGGAGCTGCAGTGTGGCACTGCGTGTATTTGACAAGCTGAGTCCGACACTCAGTGTGCAGAGTGTCAGTTTGTCAAATACCCCAAGTGAGGCACTGCTGAGCAACGCCATGCCGAGGGTCCAGCCCTTTCCTCCTGCTCTGGCAGGAGTCTTCCTCTCCAGGCTCGGCTCCTCTCCAGAAACCCACCGAGGTATTGAACAGCCCATACCATTGTTCCAGAACACCTGACTGATCCTGTGCTGCCAGGTTTCCCTTCCACCCCAGTTTTGGAAGTGTCTGTCAGGGTATCCCTCCCAACAGTAAATCTGAGCAAAAGTGGTGCTGGTGCAACTCCTCTGCACTGTGAAGACAGGGAATTTTGCCCTGGGTCCTTGTTCTTTGCTTCCAAATACAATGCTGTTCTCTTACACAGCATTAACTAGCCAGCTGTTAATTAAGCTCAGTTAACAAGTCCCAGCAACTATAATCACAACATCATGGGTAAAGTCAGCATTATCCATATTAAGAATCTTTCCTTTGCACATATAGGAATCTTTTTTATATGGAGTACAAGCTAATGAGGCTGCTGATTAACTTCCCTCTGGCCCATTAACCTGTGAAAAATGCATGTTTGCTCAATCTGTTTTCAATTAGGCCATGGAGTCCATTGCCCCTCCCGGGAGCCTTGCTGTTTGGAGAAGACTTCTTGTCTTTGGATGGTTATTCCTAATCAGCACTTGCAACAAGGTTGCCTATTCTACTGTTTAATTAAAGGAATTCCCTCTAAATCATCCCACTTGAAGATGTAATGATTGCAAAGTGTTTTCAGTAACTGACTTGTAGCATTTCAGATATGTCAGGGTAGGGGAATGACAGGGGCAGCATCCAGCCCAGTTTGACAAATCAAACTCTCTGAAAGCATTTGACATGGAAAACTCAGAAATAAAAAAATCCAAAGACCCTACTGACTAGTTTTAGGACAGTACCACCAGCAAATTTTGCAATATTTGAGAATACTAATAAACTTCAATACTAAGCTTTTGGCCTTTTTGTTGCAACTATTTCTTAGTAAATATTTTGAAGAAGTTGGAGTTTGTACAAAGCCGGGACCCATGAATGTATATCATTGCCTAAGCAAATTGTGTTCTGCTTTTTTCTGTGAATAGCTTGTGCACTTCTGGACACACATGGTCCAGAAGTGGTCCAGAAATGGCCCTACTCCTTACGACTCACATTCCCATGGTCTCTCTCAAGCACCTCCTCATGACTCACAGACATCACCCTGACCTTTATGACTGAGGTTAGCTTCAAAAGAAAGCCAGGTCTATGATTTCAGGCTTTGCTTTGTCCACAGTGGATCCTCCATGAAGCATACAGCCATGTCAACCCCAAGCCCTGCTGTCACTCAAACCTCGAGGTTTCAACAGACCCAACCTCCTTTGCACCACAGCTGGTGAAGTGTTCGTTTATGCCCTTCATTCTTGTTTTCTCATGCATTTTCAATTTTTGCTTTTAGTAGTTTGCCCTCTGCTTTTTAGATAACTCTCCCTTTCAGCCCCCAGTTCCCTCCAGATGACTGGGGTGAAGGGGAAGAAAGTAAACCCCTTCCTGTCTTACAAGAACAAGCACCAAATTACAGTGGGACAAATTTCTCTGGGACTTCATCTCCCACCTCCCTGCTCCTTGAAGTATGGTACTAACCCAGCAGGCACAAAAGCCAACAAGTCCCCTCCATGGGACAGGCACTGCAAGGGGAACTGTGAGTCTCATGACATGGAACTGGCCACTTGACACAGAGTGTTTTTGGGAGGCAGTGTCCTTTCAGGGTAGGAGCTGAGCTTTTCCTTCCGTTCTGGAGCAGAGCTAGGGCTCAGCAGATGAGCATTGGCTGAGTGACCAGTGCACGGAAAGGAGAAGTTTTCTGGTTTGATGGTGATGCAACACAGCAAAACCTTCTGTGTTTTCCAGAAGAAAAATGTTGTTGCCAACAGGTTTTACTACAAACATGGAAAACATGCCAAAAGTAAAATAAAGAAATAATCACATTCTTGCTGCACAGGGGAAAACACCTCAGCACTGGAGACAGGCTTCTTATGTTTCCACTGTTCAGCTACTTGTGACCAAAGTCCTTTTGCTGCCCTAACTAGAGGCACTGACAACACAGAGTTCATGGGGGCTGGTCTATCTGGAGCATCTGCTCCCCCTTTCTTAACTCCTGCTGCCTTCTTCCTCTGTAGCTTCTCCCAGGCTTCATGTCTCCTGAGGAAGGTGTCCAGACCTCCTCAGAGCAGATCAGTGCTGGGAGGAATCACAAGATTGAAAAATCATGGTGTTACATAGTCAATGAGTGAACCTGGAGCTCAGAGCTTGTAACAGCAGGAAAACTTGCACAAAACACCAAGCTAATTGAAAATTAATGAGGATGACATTTGGGGGGGAAAGGGGAGTGCCATGTCATGTGTTTTGGGCCTAGATCTGCTGAGGTAAGGATGGGGAAGCTGAGAAATTTTCAGTTCCCTTCCCACACAGTATTGAACTTGCACCATATGCTACTGCCCTGCCTGAGTGTGGCTGCAGCTCCCCATTCCCCTCAACTCCTTTGTTCCGCACCACGCTGGAACTGCTGATGCCAGCAGCTCTGCAGCATGGGGTCTTCAGGGCTGGCTGCCATGGGTCCCACAGGGACAGACTGGACCCTGTCTGCCTCCCTGGAGCACAGCCTGACACCCAGCACAGCCTTGCCTGCATGGCTGTCACTGTGTTTGCGAAGCCCTCACAATATAGGCAGGAGATTTTTTTCTCTGATCTTGCCCACCTCATGTACTGCAGAAGAAGCATCATTGAAATTCAGAGCAGTAAAAGTGTGGCTCTACACAGTGCTCAGGCCACAAATAGCAATGTGACCCTGCTGTTGGGCTGCTGACCTGAGAAGCGATGACCCACGGCAGCAGAGACAAGCCTTGTGGGTGAAGTCAGGGCCAAGCAGGGAGGGTGTGTGTGACTTGAGCTCAGCTGCTTCCCCATGCTTTCCTTGCTGCACCCACTGATTTAATAAAAGCCAGTAACTCTTCTTACAAATTTGGTTTGCTAAAGCCAGGAGGCATTCCTCCTCCCTGCCAAGCCTGCAGGACAAAGGGATGCTGGCTGGAAGGACAGATAGGGAGGACAGAGCTGACTGCAGCACTCCAGTACAGACAAGATACAAATGATTAACAATGACGAGGCAAATCAGGCTGCTGAGCGACAGCATACTGTAGGGAATGCACTGCAGCTGAAGGCAGGAACAGCATCCATGTTGCATGATAGGTCAGCATTAGTAATCATACAGACTGACTTACGTCCCACAGAGTAAATTGGTGTCAGCCTGTTGTATTCAGAGAAGTTACTTAATCATTATCCAAATGCCTCAGATTTCTCTCTATTTTATTATGCCTCTGGCCCCCATAATGTAAAAATTAAATGCCAGCATTTCCTTCAATCAGTTCTGGTTTTCCAGGAGAAAACCAGTGTGTGACAGTTCAGAGACTCATCCCCTCTCTCTCCTGAGCACTGAGCTGCAGTCTGATAGCAAAAACAACATCCCTGGGACATTAACCTCCCCTCTGTGGTCCCTTTACCATGCTGTAACAAAAAAAGAAAGACTCAAGGACAGGCAGGATGTACAACCAGTATTTTCTGAGCTGCATAAGCCAGAGGATCTCCATTTCCAGCACAGTCCTGGTTCCTTGCAGCCTGGGATGTCTTAACAGGAACACACACTGGCGAGTACTGCTTGCCAGTGTTACTGAGTGCCAGCATTGCACCCAGTATGTCAATCCTGGATTTTTTCACAGGCTAAAGAATGTCATGTTCCCACTCCTTCAGATCCTCTCTTCCTGACCTTGGTCCTTCAGGTTGCTCAGAAACGACTTGCTCATTAGAAGTGTGTAGACAAACAGTTGGCTGGGGGTTTCTGGTCCCACAGGCAGGGCCTGGTCTGCCAAAGACCAAAAGTTTATGCAGTTCCTCTAGGTTAAAGCAAGCAGTGAGAGCAGAGCAGAGGGACAACAGGAGGAAGAGTTTCCTTCTGTTAAGTTCACTCTTCAGTACCTGCAGCCCTGCATAGCTGCTCATGCGGAAAAGCCAGTACTCAACTAAATTCCTTCTCTTTCATATTGTGATTCCATTGCAGTCACAAGGTTCTCATACTCAGGACCTTTCCTGTCTTTCATGGTGGTCTTTTCAGTGTTAGAGCACGTTTCTTCGTGTAGACACTTAACAGGGACTTCCACCTCCGTGTGCAGCAGGGCGACCTCTGCAGTGCTGCGGCTGGGACAAGAGAGACATGAGTCAGAGGGACAACCAAAGCAGATGGCACTTCATTTACATCCTAGTCAGAGACAAGATCTACCACATAATCTGTGAAGCAGCAAAATTCATGTTATTCTAGTGAGGGCCTGGGAGGCTCTGAAAGACACTAGAAAGTGACGTTAAAATAATTACACACACAAAAAGAAGCACTGAACAGTTAATACTGGTACTATAAACTCTCATGGCATTATCATGTTATACTCTAAAGTTACCAGAAGACAGTCTAGCCTTTGGAAAGTAAATACTGGGAATAACTGGGAAAAATGGCTACAGATGGCTATGGTGTGTCTCTGAGTTGAAAAGCAGTATGAAGGTGTTGAAGATTGAGATGAGGACAAGGCAGAAGATGTGTTTGTATAATCATATGTGAACAGGAACTGTGCAAAGTAATACTTGGGCAAGCACTAAGACATGTTTCTTATAGAGAAAGGCATCTGTAGAGGGAACTTAAAGGAAGAGCTGAGAATTTCTGTCCTTGGCTTTGTTAAATAATGGTGAGAATTTCCCACAGAGAAGAGCTTTCCCATGGCATGTGCCAGGCACAGCAAAGGACCCGGAGTATCTGTTTTTCTACCATATTAAAGAACAGTCTGGCTATCTCTTGTGACCATGTGTTAAGTCCTCATGTTGCTAACTAAACTGTCAAGGTGTTCAGATCCTTCCTCTGCAAGGCAAATAAACCTTTGCTTTTCACTGAGCAAGGAGGCTTTTTAGGAGCAGACATCAGTACAGTGTCCTCAGTGTTAATGTCCCAAGTAGAAAATTCCACTCACAAAGCAACTTCATAGAGAGGTTCTGAAAAGAAAAAAAAAAAAAAAAAAAGAATCTAAGATGTGCATCGACTTGTTTTATGAGTCACAGAACAAAACCCAGCTCCCGGGTGTTCCCACGTTTAGGGAATAACCCTCCCACCGGCCTCTCCCTGGAAGGAATCAACTGGGGATGGGGGTGATGGGGATGGGACTGTCCCGCCCGCCCGCCACCTCGGACCGCGCCCTCCACCGCCCGCACGCCCGCCCCGTCCCCTCCTCCCGGGGCTGCCCCCACCGCCCGCCCCCGGCTGGATTTGAGGCTGCTCACCCTCCTTCCTCCGCCGCCGCCGCCAGCAGCCCAGCCCCAGCGCCAGCAGCGCGCCCAGCGCGGCGCCGCCCAGCGCGGCCGCCGGTCCGTACAGCAGCGGGGACGGTGCGACCCGCGGGGAACCTGCGGGGGGACAGCGCTGTCACTGCGGCCGGGGGACACGGGGGGTGGCCCCGCCGCACGGCCGGGAGCCGGCAGTCGCCCGCTGCTTTGGACGGCCTTTAAATCCTAACCGAAGGCGGGGCCGAGGCCACTTGGGGGTTCAATTTGGAAGGGATCTTAAAGCCCATCTCGTTCCACGCCCTGCCATGGCCAGGGACACCTTCCACCAACCAGGTTGCTCCAAGCCCCGTCCAACCTGGCCTTGAATGCTTCCAGGGATGGGGCATCCCTGCGTGGAAGCAAACAGCAAGCTTCAGGCTGCAAAAGCTCCCACCACCAGGCGTGTGGGCGGGAGCCAGGAGCGCAGTCCTGCCTGGATAATGCCTGGTATTTGGCATGCCAGGGTTTGTTCCCTGCAGCCGTATCTGCCACAAGCACAGCAGCCAGATGTGGAGCTGGTCTGGGATGGTGTTTGCCACCCTGCCCTTGCCAGGGCAAATCTGGTGTTTTCCAGCATGACACTCTACTCATTTGTATCTGTAAAAGGCGTCACTGGAGCAGTATCCATCCTGGAGACCAGCATCGTGGGGACCAGATCTGTCAGTGGAGAATGGTGGATGCATTGCAGCCCCACTGGGAGCTGCCCTAGGCATCGGGAAAATGGGGTCTGCTCTGCCAGTGCTAGACTCACCTATTATCCTGTGTGTGTCTTGCCAGCAGGCCTGGGGCAGCATTTGACACTCCTGTCCCCATCCCTGACCATCACCCCACAGGTTCCTGGCAGCCCTGGCTGATATGGTGCATCATGCCTGGCTACAGCATGGCCTGGGAATGCTTTGGCTTTGTCCTGCTGGCACTTGCCTAGATTTCCAGAGGACTCTTTCACTCCCTCTCTCCCATGGTGACTCCCTGGCTGGTCTGGGGGGCTTTGCAATCAATAGCTGCACCATAAACTCTCTGACGTGTGGAGCCCTGTGCCAGGTCTCTTGCCCCAGGCAACCTCCCACTGAAGCATTGCAACCTCAACAGTTCTGGTCCCAAAGGGATATAGAGGACATTTTCTGGCCCCCTCCCATCATCAGGCACACTCTCAAGCAGGGAGGGTGCCAGCCTCTGGTGTTGCCTCTCTGGGTAACTATCAAGACGTAATTGATATACAGTATAGGTGTCTGATATTGCTGTGGAAGAGCAAACTCCCTGCTTTGGTCTTCTCCTGCAACAGAGATGACTAACTCTGGCCTGGGCACTCACCTGTCACTGTGAGCTCCATGTCACTGCTCTCACCCCGACCTGTGGTTGAGTGGTGTCCCCCCGTGGTTGCCACATTCCTCTGCAAGGCCACTGTTGTTGTGGGCAGATCTGCAAGGTAAGGGGGAGGAAGAGGCTCACACAGGGGTTTGACCATGTTGGTGATGCTGGTGTGATACAGAATTCTCCACAGGTGGGATAGGCACAGGAGGAAGCAGCCCCCACCCGGCTGACAGGAGGGGGGATGCTGTGCCAGCAGCGTTAGCCAGCGTCTGCAGCACTGCCCCCTGTTCCCGGGCTGTTCCCTGCAGCGTGTGACTGCTGCGAAAAACACCACAGGGCTTCAGCCAAAGCTCCGTGCCCTGGGAGCTCAGCAGGCTCTGCCTCTTTCACAGGCCACTGTGTGGTACCTGTGCTTGGCTCTGCCATCAGGGACTTCACAGCTTTGCTGACCAAGTAACCAGCCAAGGAGAGCTGCAAGTTTTCCACCAGACACCCATCATGGAACCATTTAGATTGAAAAAGGGCTCTGAGGCCATTGAGTCCAACCTGTCACACATCATCCTGCAGAGCCTGGAGGTGTCAGAGCCTGGTGCGTGTGAAGTGCAGTGCGTCTCCCTGAGACACGCAGCTGGTCACGGGGAGCAAAGGCCAGTTTGGTTTGTTCCCCCACTGCATTACCACTCACTTGTTCCTTGTTCTCAAAATAAAGCCACGACTCCTTGTCTAAACTTGCTGAACTGCAGTGGGCAGCATTACAGAGCCAGGGAGAACTTCAAAAAACCCGCAGAGGAATAAATAAATAAATGTTTGAAGTAGCAACTCTCTTTTGCCTCAGAAAAGAGCAGTTCCTCAAAGAGGAGGAAACTGAATACAGGAAATAAAGGAGGACACCGACTGGAGCCAGCGGGGAGGAGTGTGTCAGAGTGCTGAAGGCATTTGGCACTTCCTTCTTTCTCTGAGGGCAGAGAAGTAGGATGCTGTTCCTTTGCACTGCAGAAGGATGTTCTCTTCCGAGCTGCGGTTGTGGGCACTCACCTGTCACCGTCAGCTGCACAGCATCGCTGCGCTGCACGGCTCCGGCCCCAGCCCTGTTCTCTGCCTCGCAGAAGTACGTCCCGCTGTCAGAGGGCCGCAGGCTGTGCCACGCCAGCTCAGCCCCGCTGCTCAGGAACACGGCTTTCCCCGCCGGGACGCTGCGGAACCAGCGGTAGCTGATGGGAGGGGACCCGCTGGCCTCGCAGGTCAGGCTGGTGCTGGCTCCGGCCGGGACCGTCAGCCCCAGCTGTCCGGCTCTGATGATGGGCTTGGTGGCTGCCACTGGAAGACAAAGCAGAGGGGCCCAGGTCACAGAGCCCTGGCTGTGGTGGGGATGGTTCCCTGCCACAGCAGTTCTCACTCTTGCTGTCAGTGCCTTCCCAGGAGGAAGCAGCTCGGCTCTCACATCACCTCCCTGCACAGCGTGAGTTCAAGTCACCTGTGTGTTAATCCAGGTTACACCACTGTGCTGCCACCCTATCACAAAGTCCTGCTCTCTGGGGTGGGTGGCCCCCTGGCAGAAATGCTGTTATTTCTAGCACACACTGAGGATGCTCGGGAAGGGGAGAAGGCAGACTTGTCTCACACAACACCCACTTGCTACAAGAGCCACAGAGGCATTGGCTGCTTGCACAGACCCAGACCTGGACGTTATCTCAAACATCATGGGTTCAACTGGCCCATCAATAGATCCAGCTTGGGCTGTACACTAAGTGGTCCCCTTCCCCAATTCATTTGTACACCTCCACGTGTGTAACCTCCAAGGTTAACCAACACAGCAAGGGAGGCAGATGCCTTTACCCCCAATCTAGATGAGCCAAACAGCATGGTGTGAAAGACTATTCCCACAAACACTGGTGCCTCTATCTTCGTTTGGTTTAAGCTGGCTGCTCAAGAGCAGGGCTTTGTTGCTGGATTTACCTTTGACAACTTTAACAGTAGTGGTCACCTCTCTTGTTATCAAGCTGTTATCTGTAGACCTCCAGATGACTTGACAGGTGTAGTGTCCACTGTCAGGCATTTCAAGGTTCTCAATGAGGAGTGAGGCATTCCCTGGGCTCTGCTTTGGGATGCTGACTCGGCCTCGGAATTTAGACAGCAAGATGTGGTCACCAGAATCATCCCTCCGGAAGATGGTAGAGGTGCTAGAATCCCGCTCCACACTCCAGCTAAGCGTTTGCTGTGTGAAACCTTCTGAAGGCACATAGGTACACGGTACAGTGATGGATCCCATCCATGTGCCCGTGACCTGGTGGACACCAGACAGATCCAGGAGGGCTGCAGGGAACAGCAGTGGAAGGGAAGAAATCAGAATGCACTAGAAGAGGGAAACGTCCTCTAGATAGATGGGACTCATCAGGCAGTAGATGCCAGCATGCGGCCAGGTCTCAGATGTGCTGTGTAGGCCACAGCCACTAAGGCAGCCCACATCATCAAGCATGGGGAAGTGAACAGCTGCCTTGACCTCATGTCTATTTTTATTGTGTCTTTCTCTAGGCACTTGCCAGTTCTTAATTCTTTCTCAGTACAGAGAGGCTCCTTGTGGGCAGGAGCATTTAGGGACATTCCCTACGGTACTGGACCTGGAATAGGAATGGTGGACCAAAGCCAATCCTTTTGCTTTAGCCTTGGAAAACTTCAGACCTGACCCAGATCAGTACTCTGCCAAGCATTCAGGTAGGCACAGGAGAAGAGTGGGCAGATTTTCTCCACACATTCTCCCAGTTTCTCCAGCTGTCTGCCCATGGATCCCACAGCTCCTCTGGGAAGTGCGTCTTGTAAGTAGCAAATCACCTGAATTTAATTTGGCTTGGCTCACCTCTCCCCATACCCCTTATTCTTGTCCCCTTTCCCCTCCCCAGAAAAACACTGGTTATATTCAGCAGCTTTAACTCACAAGAAGTTGCTTGAGAGGCAGGTCCCAGAAATGTGCAAAGCTGTTTTTTTATGATGAAATGGGGAATATATTTCAACCAATTTTTCTAAATGTCAGGAGCAACCCTGTGCTTCTGTATACAACTTGTAAGAGCACTTTCCTCCTGTTTCCCAAAACTTTCCTCTGCTGCTGCCGTTGACATACATGCCCTGAGAAAGGGTATATTCAGTAAGGGGCATAGGAACTGAAGCCAAGGTTCCAGTCTCAGCTTTCCTGATGCAACGAGAGAGTCACTAGGTAGGAGAGACCAAGGGGAATCAAATGTGCCAGCACCTGGTCTCACAATTACAGCTCCTCTTCTTCCCAGGGCCATGCTAACAGAACAATGAGGATGCGTTATTAAATTCTAGTAGAATGCATATTCCAGCTTCACCAAGACTGTTTTGAGAGCTGACACACCAGAGTTGGTCCTTGCCAAGGGTCTCAAAAAACTATATTCTGTTCTTTTCTCTCCCTGTTGCCTTGGGGCAGGGAAGCTGACTTGCTTGATACTGCCCCATTTGCTGCACTCTTGAAAGCACCTTGTTATATCTGATGCCAAAGGAGACTTTCATGAACTCTCAGGCTCTGTGATTAATGCAATAAGCTAAAGACTTTCTGCAATTGTCAATTAAAAAAAAAAAGATGCTATAATTCAAAAGATTTCCCCTAGCCTCTTAGTACTCTGATTTTTGTTCTTATACATTGAAGCATTTACTCACCGTTGCAGCTGATGAAAGTCATCCCAAACACCACTATCCGCCCAACTTCTCCCATTCTCCCAGAACTGCAGGTCTGTCT
Organism: Corvus hawaiiensis; assembly: GCF_020740725.1. Taxonomy (NCBI): domain Eukaryota; kingdom Metazoa; phylum Chordata; class Aves; order Passeriformes; family Corvidae; genus Corvus; species Corvus hawaiiensis. Next base: position 6,731,444 of record NC_063226.1, on the reverse strand, counting down.
TCCTTTCCCCAAGAGACCCCCACCCTCCTGGGACCAGACTGCAAGTGAAGAATACTTCCCTTTATTCTGTCCTTTGTCATCTAGGATCCTCTTTCTGAAACATCACGAGTCCATTTCACTGCTGAGTTAGGTGAAGGGTGAAGGAAGGAGAAAGGCTGTATGGATTTTTCCAGTCCCGTTCCCTGTCCCATCCACTTCTCTTGATGCAGCCCAGGATCCAGTTGCCTTTCTGAGCTGCAAGTGCCCATTGCCAGGTCATGCTGAGCATTACAGACTCTCTCAGCACACATTTCTGCTGCAATAGTCCAGTTCATGGGCAAAAGTCATCATGTTTCATACTCTGAAAGCACACACTGTGTTTGCCAATGAAGTGACTTATGACTGGCAGCCAAGGGACATTCTGAGTGTGCTCTGTAGGGTACCTTTAAAAGTACTTCTAAGAGTTATCTAGGTGTGATGCTAATTATTAGGTGCTTACTAATTATTACCCAAAGGAGAAGGACTTATGGAAAGGTAAGAAACGTATAAAAGCAAATCTACTGACCTAGTGAATTCTGTTGTAGGCGTTTAATGAGTCAGTAGAGCAGCTTTTTTGGACTTACTCAATAGCCATGCCTTAGCATGGTTCCAACAGCTGCAACAGGAAAATGAGCAGGAGACAGATGTGTTTGAGGGACAGGGAGCTGTTTTCTACTGGAACTGGGAGAGAAAGGTAAATGGGATGATTTTGCCACAGTCTCATCCCATCACAACATCTGCTTGGGCTGACCCATTCACCTTGCAGCTGAATGCATCTCTGGAAGTGCTGCTCCATGTCAGTGACAGCTTATTCCCTCTCTGCTAGGGTAATGAGAGCTGGAGATTATCTTCATTTTCCCAAAGTCAGTAATGAAGAACTGTGTGGATCTCATTTCAGTCCCAGGCAGAGGCATGCCCACCCGTGGGGCCCTTGCTGACTGTGATTGCAGCTGAGCCCTGATGATTGCTGTGGTGGAACTTGCCTGGAGCAAAAAGCTAAATGTCATGTTGCAAGACCTGGTGCTCCAGGCTGAGAGCTACCACCAGCTGCCATCCTGCTGAGGAAGATGATGGGGGCAGCAGCACCCGTTCTTGCAAAGCACGTCTATGTAAGACATTAAAACTTGGTTTTTGCTGACTTCTTTTCTTGACATCTTTGCTGCAGCTACCAGTGGGGTGCCAGTTCACAAGGCCTGTGTCCCTCTGCCCATGCTGCCCCTGAGAAGCTTTTAGCAATGTTTGAGTCATGTCTAAAAGCAAGCAAACAAACAAAAAAGCACTTGTTAAATTTGCTAGGTATGTTATTCAAAGAGGGAAATGTGTCTATTTTCATAGAGATGATTAAAACCCAACCTTTTCCATACTCTCGTACGTGACTGGCAGTAGAACCTTGTTCCAAACAAACAGTCTCCTACGCAAAACAGTTTAAGAGAAGCTGGGTTTTGGGGAACATGCCCTGGAAGAAGTTGAAAACCCAAGCTAAAACTGCTGATAGGATTATTTTTTGAACCGGACATGCAAGACTTCCTGAGGCTCTAATTATACAGGATTAAAAAAAAAGACTATTTAACTAAAGCAGACATGAATAACTGTAGTTCCCGAAATGTGATGTACATGACATCTTTCTCTCCCTGGACACAGACATAGCTGCCTGAGTCACACAGTCAGCCCATTTCTTCCTTACTGAAGGGACTCCTCACAGTTTTGAATCTGAACACAAGAAGAAAAAGCCTTCAGTGTCTCAGCCATGATGGCTAGCCACCTGGTTTATTAAAGTGCAGCATTTTATTCCAGTGTCTCTGCTCTGGGTTGGACTTGCTGCTCTCTCCCCCGCAGTGCTGCAGGTTAGGCACCCTGCAGCCTGTCCCCCCGGTACCCACCTTCCTCCCACACACACGACAGGACACTCTCAAGTGTAATTTCTTCAAGTACCACAGCTCAGGCACTCTTTGTTCTGCAGTTTCTGCTAGTCATCATGGGCTAACTGGAGGTGACACAGTAAAGTCTTCATGTCCCTGAGCCTGACCACAGATGGTCCCTCAGACCCTGTTCATAGCGACCAGCTCTGCTGAGCCTGCATTGTACTTTCATGCTCTGACAAAATCTGCCAGTGCCAGTTTGCCACCATTTTTCTGGTGATAAAATAAGAACCTTAGTGTTCAAGGAGATGAAATTCAGAACCCAACTTTGAGCAAATCACCGAAAAGTAGATAAGTGAAGAAGAAAGGTCTCAAAGTGCTCTTTTTGAACTCTATGCCCTCAAAAAAGAAGCAATTTTTACTTGAGACTTTCTTGTTTGGTCCAGCTGTAACTAACTCACAGATCTGACTCAACAGACTGTATTTTACTGGGTACTTTTTGGATGTCGCACAGAAGCTGATTGTGTGATCTCCCCCAGCCATTCACACCACAGTTCTGCCACATCAGATAATCATACAGTCAGTCATCAAAACATGACCTTGTTCCACTTAAAGAAACAGAAATTAATGTAAATTAGCATTTTCCCTTAAAGCTTGTGTGACAGAAACAAGATGTACAAGTGCTCTCTCTGAAAAAATTCATTTCCCTTCCCAGGAACTCTCAGGTCAATGACATTAGTGCTGGGTTGCTATTAGCTTGGCCAAATCCTTGTAAACACCTCCTGACACCAAGGGAGTGACCCATATATACAATGTCATCTGAGTACTCTTTTCTTTCCTGGTGCTGTGGGTGGGCTGCACACACCCAGCCATCAGAACAATAGAGATGTCCCCTTACCTGTGGTTACCACACGCACCCGCTGCTGGTGCTCGTGTAGACTCACCACTATCTGATACTGTCTTTTTTCAGGCCACTCAGTTCCTCCTCCCAGTGCTCTGCAGAGGCTGGCTGAGCTCTGGGTTTGGTAAACAAAACTGCTGGTCTGGGATGATCTGCTGTGACTTCAGCTCATCCTCTAGCCTGCCAGTGCACCGGGTGCACAACAGCTACCCTTCTGCCCAGGTACACCCCATACCAAGTCAGAATCTGGACCCTGTCCAGCTGTCCCACAGCGCATGCAGACACAAAACACACGGAGACCATAACTCATGGATTTATTTTCAGTTTCATGAGCTTGCCTTACAACAGCTGTATTTAATAGCATCAGCTCCTGGTGCTAGCTGTCCAGCCAGGATAACACTACCGTTTATCCACATTGGTGGGGCTGCATCGCCTGTGGCTTTGCAGTGCAGCTGGAATTGAATGATTTTGGGGCAAGCTGTGGGATTCCTGGCAGCCATTATCCATGGGGCTTCAGCTGTGAGAGCTCAGACCACAATGTGACTGTCCCTCAGTCGGAAGCCCTTTGTCTCTGCACCTCTGCCTTCCCTCAGTGCTCCCTTCTCCTCAGGCTGGAGCTCAGGCCACACCATGACACCTCAGATGAAGTGCACTGTAGGTCATTTCAGGTGGCCAGAGCCATATTGCCCCTTCAGTGGGCACAGCAGTCAGGCTAAGCTCAGATGGGTGAGCTGTGCTCCAGCATCTGCCACATTCCCTTCCCACCTCCTCTGAGCTCACACTCGCATGAGAAACACACACTCACACCTATTTTCTCCACATCTGCAATAAGTTACATGTACATGTTGGTAGTTTTCTCCATGACAGCACCAGCAGCTGCCATGCATTCCCTTTTCATTCAAAAATCAAGAATGTCCCTGCCCTTGATTTTTAAGTACATTCTTAACAAAGAGAAGTAAAACTTTTAGCACAGAAACATGCAGGGAGAAAGTATAAGGTCACTGATAAGTGCCTGGAAAGTGTGCCTGGTGGTTTGTGCATTTTGATGAACTTTTAAATCATTCTTTCCTCTAATTTCCCATTAGACCTCTGGCTCTCAGTCACAGGTGAGCAGCTGTGTTCCACATTTATTTCTGTGTTGCATACAAAGAAGTACTTTTCCTTGCCCTTTGAAAGTGCTACCAGACAATTATCACTAATTTCTGCATCCTTTTCAGAGAAGCTGTAAACAAATAGCCCCTTCACCTTCTCAGCCCTGACCCCCATGAGCACACTTTGCTCATTTGCTTCTTCTTCTCCTTTTTCCAAGAGACTGTTTGCACAGATGTAGTTTTGTACCAATAATTATTCTTTATAATCTTTCTCAGTAACTTTTCTTGCTCTGCTAAACCCAAGATGAGGCCAACATGCCTACATAAGGTAGTGACAGTCCATGGGTTTTACAGTACCACAATCCTGTTATTTGACTGGAATACCTTTCCATTAGCACCTCACACTCCCTTTGAATTCTGGTGAGTTTTGAACTGATGCTTGGAGAGATCTGCAGATGCAGAGCTGTCCTGGGTGTGAGCAGCACAGCTGGGGGTCCATTAATCCTGTGCCACCAGTGTCCCACTCATCCCTCAGGTGACTTCCTCTGTTTTACATCTGTCTGCATGGCTTTTAATGGGACACAGGATTGCCCTGTTCATTATAAAAAGGTTCTTCCATAAATCTGCATGATAGCTTTACTCAGGGCAGTAGAGATTATTCATAACTTGCCCTTCAGGCCTTTTAAGCTGGGAGGAAAGTACTTCCTGAGTATCTACTGAGGAGCTGTGAGTGGCTTGCTGGCATTCCAAAATGAGCCAGTGGTGCAGAAATACACACACCAAAATATGTGAGGCATGTGTAAGCAATCCTACCCCAGATTTATTGAAAAGTCTGTAATTTCTTTCAAATATCCATCATGCATTTAAAGAGAGAACAGAGAATGGGAGTTCAGAAAGAATGAGCCTAGTTGCAGTATCAGAACCACCCAGAGCTATGGCCAGTGTGCCTAGACCTTGCTGCAGTGCTGGGGGAGGGGATCAAGGGCAGCACAAGGACTGTATGGGACATTCCTGCTTCTTGCACTGCTTCTCCTAGCATGGCAGGCTCCTGAGTTTCTCTTGGCTTTAATCTGCCTTCCAGTGTTTCTAAAAGACCTCTCATTCATTAAAACCTGTGCAGCATCAGGTGGGCAGGAGAAGAACCATCAATTCCCAAGCCAGCCACATCCTCCCCTGCTCACCCACAGGGATGGGGATGCTGAGCAGCCCTTGGTGCTGGCTCTCCTCCCACCCCATGAAGGCTGGAAACGCTGATCCTTTTGGCCATCTAAAGCATTAAGTTTAGTACAGTGCTCCTAGTCTGCGACCTGCATGCCACAGCTTTCAAACGGCTTTCTTGGATAGAGGTGGTGAGAGGGACTCAAGGAAAACAAAATAAGAAGTTCTATACAGGAGTCTGTAACTGAAGTTCCTGATGAGATCTGCATTTTTGCTGCAGGGATTGTGAAGGGAGAGCAACCACTGCTTGTCCAACCTATCTGTCAGGGGCAAAAGTGTGAAGAAAGATAAGTATTTTGTCTGGGTGAAGGTACTCCTGAGGACTGGTATCTGCAGAGCGCTGTTAGTTCTCAGGAAGTGTCCCCTACTTCATACTCAGATTCCTGGGGGTTTCCAGCACAGTCAGATACATTCTTATTTACTTCTTCAGAGATTTTGTTTTCCCTGGGCTCCATCACATAGTTGTTTTCAGTGGAAGAGATGGGTTCCTCATAGTAACCTGTGCTATCACGGCTTGAAGAAGTTGCTGCTCTCAAGTTACGGCTGAAATCAAAATGCAAGAAGAGTATCAATCAGAGTAAACAAAGCATCTCCCAACCATCAGGTTTTTGACTAATATAGTGGTCTGACTCAAACCTGTGTAAACCTGAGCCATTGGACTATAGCAATATTCTGAAGGAGAGAATTTTGTCCTTTGCTTTCCAGTGGCTGAAAAACCTTGGGCATTGTAGAAGCATTGCTTCCAACCCAGAGAAGGTTTCCAGAGAAAGGCAGCAAAGTATGTGCAAGTAATGAAAGGATTACCGCCATTTCTTGCACTGGTGCGATCAGATAATTATTGAAGATGAATAAATAAATATTTATTTAAAATATCGGAGGAAGGGTAAATTGAGAACTAAAAGCAGCCCACATCCACTGTCTAGCTTATGGTATCTAATATTTTTTAATGAAGATAGATCCTCTGAGGAGAAATGTCATCACAGCATTTGTCCCGTTGCTCAGGGTTCAACTGTAACTTAAAACTGCTGCCTTGCACACTGCTGGGGAAGCCTAGCACTGGGATGCTGGCACATCCTACTGTAATACTCAACTCAGCAGCACTCTAATTTATACCTACAGAAGTGGTTCTACTTGTATGTTTTGACTGGATTATCAGGCTTTTCAGTAAAACTTCCACAGGCTACAAGTAGATCAGGATGTGAAACCCAAGTTTAGAAACAGCTATAACTTCCTGCCACAGCTATGGTTAGAAGAAGCAAATTCAGCCAGGGATGTTTTGAGGATAAATCAGAATATAACCAGTGGTCTCTAGAAGGGGAGTTCCTTTTCTTTGCATTTGAAGAAACACTGGGAATTTAGCCTTGGAAAAACACAGAGAATTTAGCCTTGGCAATTGTCTTCAGTAGCCCTTCCCCGGGCTTAGAAATTAATAAGCAGCTCTTGCTCACTTTTGCAGTTCTGATATTGCTATGAAAAAAATACATATGCTTTCTTCCCACATTCTGTGTTGCTGTGGAAAGCCCACAAGCTATCCTACAGTGAGCTCTTGAGCTAACTGTGAACCTCTTCAACCAAACTGCTTAAGGGGTTTTTCATCATGACAGCTAATAGCAGTGCTTTTTATTTTTGCTTTGATACAGCCCCCCAGGACTCATCAATGCGCCAGATAAAGGGTTATACTCACGATTTTACGTCATAGACTTGAGCTGGAAAAGAAAAATCAGAATTTGTGTCAATAATTTGCATTTACCTTCTTAAGAAAAGAATTTCTTTGCTTATGTTCTTGGTATAAGAGAATGACCTCTGAAGACAGAGCAAAAATAACAACCTTGGATATCATGTCAGGCGGGTGATGACTCAGTTTCCCAGGATTCAGTCCAAGAAAATGAAAGCAACCCGGCTGTCACACAACTGGATCAAAAAAACCAGCCCAATGTCAAAGATAAAGTTGAGGTTAGAAACTAGAAGCTCACAGTTTCCCCAGTTTCCCTATTCATTAGAAGTTCAATAAAGAACAGTTTTGAAAGTGGTTATTCTGGATTCCTTTAAAAAGGAAAAGATAAAAATAAGAAAAATGGCAAAAGAAATATCTGAAAATTATTATTATTATTATTATTATTAATTGGTAGCATGGAGTCATAGGAAAGTCATTAGAGAAACAGAGGAGAAAATTAAGTCTGTGGGATCTCAAACCCCAAAGTACACCTGTGTGCCCACAGCCAAGCACAGCTGGTGAGGAGGGGGCTCCAAGGAACATTTGGTCAGGGGGATTTCTGGTGGCAGTGCAGGAGAAACAGAGGCATTCAGTGAATACATCCTGTGACTAAAGACCAGAGAGGAAATAAATTTATATGAAATAGGGAGAATTGACAGTTCTTCACAGGTTCTTGGCACTTCCCTCTGGGTGCCAACTATGGGAACTATTGGGCAGCAACTGGTGCCAAAGGCATTCCCCAGCAGCAGGACGGGATGAACCTTCTGCCAGAGACTTTAAAGGTTTGGTGCTATGAACTTGGCCAAGCAGGTGAGCCTGAGCCCTGGGATGTCTGTGAGGAGCAGTGAGAAACAACCATCCCAAGGCTCTGTGGCAGAGCAAGCCACACACCTTGGGATGGGCTGCAGGGCAAGGACTGAGCTGCCTCAGAGCCAGTACAGGGATGGGAGGGTGCAGCTCAGGAGCACCAGGGCCACTGCTGCCCCAACCCCATGTCTGGTGCCCGGAAGACCCTCCTGACTGCGAGGACTTCTCTGCCTCTTTGGATCTCCCACCATCTGTGTCAACCCGTGCATCTCATCTACTGCCTGTATGATGCAGGTGCCAGAGCTGCAGCTAGTGGCTGCAAGCAGTGCTCTGGGCCCCAAAACCCATCAAAGGTAAAACCATGCTGGGCATGCATAAAACATTCAGGTTTTCCAGAACATTCTACTCACCTTCTTTGGGCTTTGTAACACAAATAATAAGAGAGATGACAAGGAAAACCACAGCACCACACACCACAGCAATCAGGATGACCAGGTACAGGGACAAGCCAGTCCTCTGGAAATCTAAAGCAATACAATAGAGGACTTTAAGACAGAGGAGCCCTCCTGGGTGACAGCAGCAGCAGTTACATGACATTTGCCATGTCCCTGAGGATAGCAACAGCCAGCCCTGCCTGAGCACCCAGGGCTGTGTCCCTGCAGAGCCGTGTCCCCAGAGACCCTTGGTCCGGCAGCTCTGAGTGTGTTGTGTGACCCAGCACTCTGTGTACACCTCACCAAGAGGCCACAGCCGTACAGACAGCGTCTATCTCATAATGCTGAGGTAACAGGGATGTGAGCTGGGCAGGATAACTGCACTGCATATCATGAAATAAAGCTTTCCATTCAAGGGTGCTGCTCAGTTCTCTTTGGAAAGCGCCTAAACCTGTCACAATGCTGTAAAGCTGGAGGATGTGTAGATCTGCTCGAGGCACACACTGAGGTTTTTCTGCTGTTCCAGCTTTGACAGTCTGAGATAAAAAATGGACCAGCTGCTCAGGAACACAGCAGCAACTCTGTGTGCCCCACATATCAACTTTTTTTTTTTTTTTTCACTCTTCCATAAAAACATCCAGAGCCTTTTAAAGAGTTACCATGAATCATCTGGGTCCTTTGAGAACAGCCATTAATGCTATTTGCAGCTAAAAAGGCAGAATACTAATTTTGAAGCTAAAGTTCTTGACTACAGAGCATCTGGCTTGGGTCTTTAATCTTCTTCTCAGCTTGGTTTTGTTCTTACTTACCATGAATTGTATCATTCTTCCCTGGATATCCCACACCACTCTCGGAAGTTGTTGCTGTTATGGGCAGATCTGCAAAACAAACCTGAGTGAAAGGCTGACAGTGCATTTCCAGCCCTCACTTTAGCACCCGGAGATCTGGGATTAGAGCTGTAGGATCAGAAGAGAATGCCTCCAGCCCCTTTACAAGGCAATGAAAATAGGCAAACTGCAGAAATGAACACTGTCTATACCCTATACTATAGAGAGAGTACATGTAGTACCATACATTCACTGGATGGATACTACATACAGTATATATACACACTATACAAGTATACACAAACTACATATACACACACCAGATACTGATGTGTATTTGTATGTCCGTACACACACACCTGCAGTAGTGGTGGAGCCCCATGGAGTCCAGAAGATTCCTGGGGTACCTTGGGACACCAGCTCTGTTTGTGTTTTTCCTGCAAGAACAATCAACACCTGTCAACATCTTTCCTCAGCTTTTGGTGACTGACACCAGCTTCTACAATCCCCACGTGATTGCTGGGGCACCATCGATCCAAATGAAACATAATCCAAACACAGAAGGTTACCACAAGCAGACCTACTCTAGTCCAGGCCTAAATTCCCACATCCCACAAAAATAAATGGGAAATCACAAGCCCTCCCTCAAAACTGCTGTCCCTGGTCAGGCTCATGTTTTCAGTCAGGTCCGAAGCAGCTTTTGCATCCCTCCTGTCTGCCACTGGAGACACCAGATCTACCTCCCCTCAGCAGCTTCCATTCAGGATCAGATAACAAGCAAAAAAGCTCTTTAGAAAAGAGCCAACCCCAGAACATCCCATCCCATATGCTCTGAAACCTAGGAAATGGCATTATCAGCAGTCCTAAGACACATACAGTCTCTCCTACAGAGGCACAGCCTATTAGCAAGCAAAAAGCCATCGGTGGAATGGAAACTGGGGGAAGGAAGCTCTGCTTTCAGAAACATCTGGGTTAAAAACTGAGGCATATGGACTGAAAATCAATACTGTCAAGACTCTGTTCCCCAGCAATAAAACCACTGCCAAGCGCTGGTGCCACAGTGCCCCAACACCCCATCCTCGCTGTAGCTGTCACTGCTCTCACCCCAACCTGTGGTTGAGTGGTGTCCCCCCGTGGTTGCCACATTCCTCTGCAAGGCCACTGTTGTTGTGGGCAGATCTGCAAGGTAAGGGAGAGGAAGAGGCTCACACAGGGGTTTGACCATGTTGGTGATGCTGGTGTGATACAGAATTCTCCACAGGTGGGATAGGCACAGGAGGAAACAGCCCCCACCCGGCTGACAGGAGGGGGGATGCTGTGCCAGCAGCGTTAGCCAGCGTCTGCAGCACTGCCCCCTGTTCCCGGGCTGTTCCCTGCAGCGTGTGACTGCTGCGAAAAACACCACAGGGCTTCAGCCAAAGCTCCGTGCCCTGGGAGCTCAGCAGGCTCTGCCTCTTTCACAGGCCACTGTGTGGTACCTGTGCTTGGCTCTGCCATCAGGGACTTCACAGCTTTGCTGACCAAGTAACCAGCCAAGGAGAGCTGCAAGTTTTCCACCAGACACCCATCATGGAACCATTTAGATTGAAAAAGGGCTCTGAGGCCATTGAGTCCAACCTGTCACACATCATCCTGCAGAGCCTGGAGGTGTCAGAGCCTGGTGCGTGTGAAGTGCAGTGCGTCTCCCTGAGACACGCAGCTGGTCACGGGGAGCAAAGGCCAGTTTGGTTTGTTCCCCCACTGCATTACCACTCACTTGTTCCTTGTTCTCAAAATAAAGCCACGACTCCTTGTCTAAACTTGCTGAACTGCAGTGGGCAGCATTACAGAGCCAGGGAGAACTTCAAAAAACCCGCAGAGGAATAAATAAATAAATGTTTGAAGTAGCAACTCTCTTTTGCCTCAGAAAAGAGCAGTTCCTCAAAGAGGAGGAAACTGAATACAGGAAATAAAGGAGGACACCGACTGGAGCCAGCGGGGAGGAGTGTGTCAGAGTGCTGAAGGCGTTTGGCACTTCCTTCTTTCTCTGAGGGCAGAGAAGTAGGATGCTGTTCCTTTGCACTGCAGAAGGATGTTCTCTTCCGAGCTGCGGTTGTGGGCACTCACCTGTCACCGTCAGCTGCACAGCATCGCTGCGCTGCACGGCTCCGGCCCCAGCCCTGTTCTCTGCCTCGCAGAAGTACGTCCCGCTGTCAGAGGGCCGCAGGCTGTGCCACGCCAGCTCAGCCCCGCTGCTCAGGAACACGGCTTTCCCCGCCGGGACGCTGCGGAACCAGCGGTAGCTGATGGGAGGGGACCCGCTGGCCTCGCAGGTCAGGCTGGTGCTGGCTCCGGCCGGGACCGTCAGCCCCAGCTGTCCGGCTCTGATGATGGGCTTGGTGGCTGCCACTGGAAGACAAAGCAGAGGGGCCCAGGTCACAGAGCCCTGGCTGTGGTGGGGATGGTTCCCTGCCACAGCAGTTCTCACTCTTGCTGTCAGTGCCTTCCCAGGAGGAAGCAGCTCGGCTCTCACATCACCTCCCTGCACAGCATGAGCTCAGCTGTGCTGCCCGTGGCACTGGTGTCCTGCTGTCTGGGCTGATGATGTCTCTGTGCCTCTATAAACCCCCCACACTGGGCAGAGGGAGGGCAAGCACATGCTGGTGAAATTTAGTCAAAAAACAGCCATGCAGTATCCCTGGGACTTGCCTACTGCGGCATGCCCCTGGGAAACATTGAGCCATTGGCTACAGATAGAGCCAGGGATAAACTGGAAATTGAGGAACCAGAGGTCCTCCCCCAGCTGCAGGGTGCTATGTCCTGGGCAGAATTTCTCTCTGATATATTTGCTGCTTCTTGCTGGAGGCTGACACTGATCAGCAAAATGCTTCTGCATGGCAACATGTGGTCACTTCCCCCCTGCTCTCTCCAATTCCCAGAAGCCTTCCTGAGCCAAGCCTTCCCCTCCTGAACAGCCTCCTTTTTGGATTTACCTTTAACAACCTCCAATTTGGTGGTGATCTCCTTTGCTATCAGGCTGTTGTTGCTGTCTTTCCAGGTGACCTGGCAAGTGTAGGTTCCCCTGTCAGAGACCTCCAGGTTCAGGATGAGGAGAGACACATTTCCTGGAGCATCCTTTGGGATGCTGACTCTGTCCCTGTACTCTGACAGGAGAATGTGGTCATCAGAGCCATCCCTCCGAATGATGGTGCCTGATCCCTTGTCATGTACCACAGTCCAGGTGAGGGTTTGCTGCACAAGGTCCTCCACAGGCACATAGGCACAAGGCAGAGTGATAGACCCCCTCCAGACACCTCTGACCTCACTGGGGCCACTCAGGTCCAGAAAAGCTGCAGGAATAAAGGAGGATGAAAATTAAGCCACAAAGCAGCCAGGGTGAAGGCAGCTCCCAGGTGATAAAGCCATGGCAAGAGCATTGGCAAGGAGAACCCACCAGATGAGAAGCACAGGCAGTCAGTGGGGATGATGAGGGATGGGCTGCTCAGGGGTGGGTTAACCAAAAATCCGTGTGGCGTGAGGCAGATGGATGGGAGACAGCTGATGGCCAGGGGCACCGACTCTTGCCATGTGTGCAGCCTGGCTCTCCTGCTCTGCCTGGTGCTTTCCTGACACCACCAACACTGAGTAGAGCACAGGGTCAGAGTTATTGGATAATTTAGGCCTGAGGGAAAGAGTTGGTCTAAAGTCCAAGTGGCAGCTCCCTGGTCTCAGCCAGTGTCTGCTCCAGACATCACCCTTGGGGCTTCTGAGGAACAGCAAAAACTTCTCCATTGCCTATTTGTTTTTCTGACACACACCATTTTCTCAGCCTAAGCCAAACATGAGAAGCTTAAACCATGGGGTAAAGAAGCCTAAAACTCTTCACACTTTCCTGTAAAAATTAGGACCATTGCTGTTGTCCAGTACATTTCTCTCACTCTGAGGATTGACTCTTAGCTTCCACAGACATTGCTTTACCTCTTCTGGTGGGTTTCAAACCTGCCTTTTCCTGGAAACACAAGCACTAATCAGACCCTTTGTGTTCCATGAAATAACTGTCACCACGTGTGTGGGCAGCATTTCCATGGCCTCATGTACTGTTGCACTCTGTGGCCTCTGGATCTGAAACACCTGGAGCCCCAAGGCAGCAGCACACAGACTCGGCCTTTTTGCCATATCTCTCTTCCCAAAACAGAGCCACCCCTGCCAAGCACACCCCAGCGCAGGGCAGGGCCACCCCAGGGAGGGGCCCATGCCCAGACCAGACTCACCGCTGCAGTGGAGAAGGGAACTCACGAGCACAGCTACTCGCAGCAGCGTTTCCATCCTTGCCAGCGGCACAGCTGCTCCCACTCCAGCCAGACTGACCCGCTTTCCCCAAGCTGTGGTAAATCAGGAAGACTTCCCTGCCTGTGCTCACTCTGTCACTGAGTGTCTCTGAGCATCCAGGACAACAGCTGGTGGTTTTTCCTTCCTCTTTATCAGAAAACAAGTGTCTCAGTGACCACTGTCAGAGGTGTGGCAGAGCGGAAACCCTGGTGTGAAGAGGAAAGTTAAAAAATTACTTCTACTCTATTTCGTATTTTCTGCTGAGTATGCTTCCCCCCCTTCTGTTTTTTAAATTTTTTCCTTTATTTCTTTTGATTCCTAAGCAACCATTTCTTTTTTCCTCCTTGTGTTGTTTTCTGATGAATAAGCTTTAACACACAATTACACACACGCAGGTCTGAGAGAGAATTCATAAGGAGCTGAACCATCTTGGTCCTCACAATTCACTTTCTCACCAGCTTCTCTAACACCCATCACTATGTTTTAAGTTCATGAAACACCTTAAATTTTTACATTACCAGTGTGGGACAGATGATTGTTGTAGGCCCTTTCCGACTGAAATATTCTATATCACTGTACCACATTTAAGATATGAGGAATTCAGGTATACAAATCTAAACCCCAAAATTTCCCAAGAGCTGCAAACACCTAGACCACCACTCCTACTGCATCTCACAGATGGATCTTCCCTTCTCACAGAGCAATTTAGCTGCTTGGTTTAATTGGTTAATTGCTTTCAATTACAAGCCCTGATTGGGGCCATACATACTTGCAGCGTCTTTCGACTGCTTTGGAAACAGGTGAACATGGAGATGCCCCGAGACAAAAAGAGGAACTTGTCCATGTAGAAAATCTTTGAGACCATAAAATCATGGTTTCTTAACTGAAATGATGTATTATTAAATAAATGTTTTAGTTAATCTCTATAATTCAGTAATTGAGCACTTGTCCTGTCTAAGAGAAGTATCTGTTTTCTATTGAAATATCCCTTTCAAGGTATTTTACTGCCTTTTGCTGTCTTCTACAGCTCTCAATTTTTCTTCCGCTCCAATGAAAGAATCTCTTCTGCTTACTTGCATTCAGCTGAATTGAAATGAGCCTTTGCTGTTGTTACACTCAAATTCAACATCCTGTCCTCAAATACAAGTAATCTGACTAATTCAATGCAGCCAACCAAATCCCAGTCCCTGGTCTGGACACAGCTGTGCTGTAGTGATAGTGAGACATGGTTTGGGTCTGCAGTGGTACAGTGGAATCCTCCCTTGTGGCCCTGTATTCCTTCATCAGACATTTCCCATGAGATGCCACTCCAGCCTGCAGCCACTGGGATAGGGAGAAGCAGGAAAAGCTGCTGTGGGGGCTGAAGTGTTCACGTACTTCTTGGTTCAAGGGAGGAAAAGACCATGGTAAGGTTGAGTCATTGAAACTCCTTCTCAGGGAACAGAGCTTGCTGGAGGAGGGCAGAAGCCTACATTGTCTTGAACTAAGTCAAAAGGAAACTGTGCTGGTTTTGGCTGGGGTAGAATTAATTGTCTTCACAGTGGCTAATATGGGGTTTTGTTTTGGATTTGTGCTGAACACAAGGTTGACACTATAGAGATGATTTTGTTATTGCTAATCAGTGTTTACATAAAGCCAAGGCCTTTTCTGCTTTTCTCATGGCCACGGTGGTGACAGGGCTGAGAGTACAGGGGAGATTGGGAGGAGACACAGCCAGGACAGGTGACCCCAACTGACCATACCACATGACATTGTGCTCAGTATATAAAGCTGGAGGGGGGGGAATAAGGAGGAAGTGGGGGGTGATGTGGAGTGATGGTGTTTGTCTTTCCAGGTCACCATTACATGTGATGGGGCCCTGCTCTCCTGGAGGTGGCTGAACACCTGTCTGCCCATGGGAAGCAGTGAATGAATCCTTTGTTTTTCCCTTACTTACGTGCCAGCTTTTGCTTTCACTATTGATCTGTCTTTATCTCAACCCACAAGTTTTCCAGCTTTTACCCTTCCAATTGTCTCCACAATCCCACTGGTGGGAGAGTGAGCAAGTGGCTGCGTGGGACTTGATTGCTGGCTGGGTTGAAAACACAACAGGAATGTATCACTAGTAGGATCTGGACCAACCAGGAAGCTGAAACTCAAACTGTGTGACTAAAAAAGATGCGTAGATTTTTATTCACGTATTTACATTTACCCATTTGATTTGGAACAGTGGCAGGAAAAGTCTTGTCCTTCATACAATGCAGGACCAGGCATCTGTACCTAAGGTGAATGCGGCAGCAGCCCCTTACTTCTGCTTTGGGTATCTGTAATATCATAATACAACTTTTCAAAACAACAATCTTGTTTTAGGAGACAGCAAAACATTCTGAGCATGGATGGATAAGGTGCCATCACACAGCCCAGGAGAGACAGAGCAAAATCAGTTTTTCTCATATTCTGGAAAGCTCTGTTAGCAAGCACACAGGAGATACGAACTGGTGGCAGGGATCCCATGGTTGGTGTGGGGAGGACTGGGTTGGAACACTGCAAAAGTGGATCTGAGAAGGGCACTTGACACTTTCTCAGTCTGCACTCGCCACACCTGGGAGTGTTCTGTGAATTCCCAGCACGTGAACGATAAGGAAGAGCAATCTTTCCTCCCCAGACACAGAACGACAAAGGCAAGGAGCCAGTGCAGCAGCCACGTGGAGAAGGAAGGAAGCTGCTGCTACAGTGAGGCCCCTGCGGTCACGGGTGACAAACTGGTGACGCATCAGGCTGCAGCAGTGCCCCCACCCAGCCTGGCACACGGGGGCTGGTGACCACTGCCTGGCTGCTGGCCCTTGGGCACAGGCTGGGCAGCAGCTGCGCCGCGTTGGAGGTGCACTGCACTGCAGACAGATTCAGCCAGCTTGTCATAGCAGAGGAGTCTGTCCACAGCTCCACCTGCCAATCCCACTGCTGTGTCCTTGTCCTCATCCTGAAGCAGAGCAGCATGTTCTGTATAAAGATCCTTTTTCTTGGCAGTGGAAATAATGCACACTTCCTTACTTCTAGGAAAATCCCACACAAACTGTAATGCCCACAGTGTCAGTTACCCCAGGTAGGGTCTGCACAGGGTGCCATGTCTGGATCTGGGGTCTGTCTGCCTGATGCTACAGATAGTCTGGGCTGTTCCCTGTTTCCTTCTATTATCTCCAGTAAGTACTTCATAACTTATGGAGCTGAGGGCCTTGCCTACTGAAGGCTATGGAGAACATGCAAAGGTGCACAACATCTGGTGTATTTTTCAGCACACATGGCATTTTGAACTTTCACATCATCCCTTTTGAAAAACCAGTCCCAGGTGCTCTTCTCTTGGGCTCTGGAAACAGACACTAGGCTTTCCTCATCCTCCTAGTTATTCCTGAACCAGCAGCAGCTGCGTCACGAGACCACACCCCAGGAGCAAGAAAACTCTTAATTCTGAAAAAAAAATCAGTAAACAGGTTTGGGAAACATTGGCACATACAGGAACACACACAAAGAATGTACAAGAAACACAGTAATGCTTTTGCAATTCTTGAGTTTAATTACTTCAGCATGTGGGTTTTTCTTGCTATTCAGTCTTTCCATTGCAATCTTTCTTAAGAAAGTTGCATAAATACTTTTCCCAGACCAGTACATACACCAGACACACAGATGCACAAACTTTTTTTTCTTGCAATTTTTTTAAGCCTTGGTTTCTTAACTTCTTAAGAGAGGAAGTGTATTAAAAACCCATGATGCACTCAGACCCAGTATCTGACAGTGAGCTGCACTGAGGGGAGAGGACTCTCTGACAGAGGAACATGACACTAATCCATAACAGCAATTACAGTCCAACCTGCGCAGGGAGTCAGAGGTGCAGGTCAGCCTCCCAAAGAACTCTGTTGTCTGCATGGTGCTGTCAAACAGCACACCAGGAAAGTCTGGTTTTCACTGTCTCACTCTCAGCAAAACTGTGGCCTTCGGGAAGGAATTAAACCAAACCTGACCTGGGACAGATGCAACATGCTCACCCCTCCCCCTCTCCCTTCAGCTCATGAAAACTTGAGACTATTCAGCCCTTGGCCTCAAGAAGTCAGCAAAAGAAAGACTGTGAAGGCTTGAATAAGACAAACTTGACAAAAGGCAATTCAAAAGATGGAAATGAGAAGGGTCACGAGGTAAGAACAGGTACAGAAGCACAGAAATAAAATGACACTGAAGGTGTTACACGCTCAGGAGCAGGACCTTCCTTTGTAACTCAAGTGATTTGACAATGAAGCACAAATCCAACAAAGTCAGGCCAGCACAGGTAACATGCATTATCTAGCAGGCTTCAGAATATCTACCTTGGATTCTTGAGTATAAAAGAGCTCAGCACTTACTAGTTCAGGAACCTTAGAGAGAACAAAGCTTGTAGGTAGCCTGAATTCCTAAAACTGGAAAAAATTTAAAGTAACTGTGCTGGTAGGAGTATCAGGTGATACTATCCAAGGGGGTTTCTACCTGCATCCAGGCCTCCTGCAGCCCCAGCAGTTCGCTGTCACTTCAGCACGTGGCAGGTTTGTGTGGGCTGGCAAAGCTATGGCATGCTTGGTACTAGCACAGAACTTGCTGCTCTATTGACACAGAGGCTGAGCTCCACAGTACAGCTACTCAGAGAAAACTTGGGAAACAGTGCCAAAAGAAACTTTGGGAAAAGACTTTTTGACGAAGCAGACACTAGCATATGTAGTTCGTTGTCAAAAGACTCAGATGCATCTGGTTAATTTGGCTTTAAAATTCCACGGGCAGAAATTGCAGCATGAAGCCCGGTGTCCCTCCAGGGGCAGGGAACAATAGCTGCTACCAGCACAGAGATACGTTAATGCAACACCCTGTGTCAGTGCAAGGCACCCCAGGGCTCCCCTTCTCATTTTAGGGGCAGCTGCTGGCCTTTGCTAAACATGAATCAGTCCTACTGACCATCTCCAAGGACACATGACCTGTGAACTGGGGGCAGGTTACCCCAGAACTGCCATGCAATGTGCATGAGAAATCAGCGCTACACAGGGGGGCAAGCACTTCCTACCACAACTCCTACAATCCGGGGCAATGGATGTGTGCTAGCATGTTAAAAAATAATACTCCACAGTTAAAATGTCATTTTCCATAGGAAAAATGTCCCCTATACCTAGGAGCAAATCTAGGAGTACGAAAGTGATCTAAGCAGATGCAAACAACTGTAGCCAGTAACTATCAAAAAAGAAATCTCAAATGAAAAACAAAATTTAAAAACAACTTAATTCCAAACAGTAGGCAAGCCACCTATTGAAGCAGGCTCTCCAAAGAGTAAAACCCAGGTTCAAAATATTACACACCACATTACTATCCAGCTAATAAAAACAAACACTACCCCCCAACAAAAAAACCCAGCCAAACTTTACAAACAGGATACAAACAGATTTCCTCTTGCAATAAGAATATTGGATAAAAAGTTATGGAATACACTGTGTTATGTTTACAGGGTTGTTGTTCTTCCCCTCTGTCTGGTGCCCTCACTCCACCAGCTCTTGTTGTTGTTGAGCTTGTGCTCAGTTCTCCCAGATGTGCTCCCTGCTTGCAGCAAGAGAAATTCCCTTTGTCTGCGCAGAACAGGGTCCCCAGGAAGCAGGTGAGGACCAAGCTCACACTTTTTACTGCTCCACTCCTTTGGTGGTTATTCCACAGCACTAAGCCAGTTACAGACATTCTATGAGTTCAAGAAATTTCTATTTCAGAAGCCTCATCTATGAAGTTAGCAACAGGACTGAGAAGCAGGAGTGGAAACAGTTTATATTCTCCATTCCCATCTTCTGGGAGGAGAGGCGGATCACCCATTCCCAGAGCGTCCAGAGGCTCGGCCTGGCTTGCTGGAGCTGCAAGTGGCACAACGGTTTCACTGGCTGATGGAGGCTGGAGAGCAGGTTTCTCCTCCAGGGAAGGCAGCAGAAAGTCTTTCTGATCGTCCATCTTCCCTGCAGCTTCACCCGAAGGCAGCTCTTCAAATAAGGAAAGCAGAGGGTTGGCCCTGTACTGGATCAGCTGCATATCTGAGGGAAAAACAAACAGTTAAAACTGTTTCACCAACTGAAGGCTCTTATTCAAGGCAAGGAAGTCTGGAAAGGTTGCTTCAAACTTGGTGTACTACAGGAAAGCCCAGGCTGGGCTGGGACAAACCCTACACCCATGGCTGTCAGAGTGAAGCCAAAGCCCCTATACCTGGAAACATCAGTGCCTGAAGCCCACTGCAAGCCCCTGACTCTCACAGCATGCAATGGCAGCACTGCAGCGGTAACCTGAGCAGCACTGCCTTTGGGGGGGATCACGGCCTGTGTAGGAGATACTGCCACAAGGACATTTGCAGTTCTGCTCCCCACTGTGGCACTCATGTCACGTTTCCATGTGAAAAAGGACACAGGATGGGACCCATGTTTTCTGTGTGAAAAACCAGGATGGGTTTTTTCTATCTGAAAAACAGGATGGGCCTGTTAAGACTGAGGCACAGCTTCAAGATCAGTGAAATGTCAGTCTTCACAAAAAGCTTAAGCCCAGACCAAAGAAGGAGATATGACAGGCTACAACAATTCCACTTCAATATACAGTTTTCAAAGAGTGTGGAGCTGCCACAGTGCTCAGTGTTCCTTCCTGCCCACCTTTGCTTCCTGAAGTTTCCCTCTCACTTGCTCCCAGACCTTCAGTGCTCTCTGCCAAGTTTGCCATCTGAAACAAGGCAGACAGAGAGTTAAGACAGAATGTTTAACAACAACAAAATGGAAGTCTTTACTGACTGGTTAACAGAATTAGATGTGAAAGGAGAAGGGAAGAGAGATGGAGCAACTGAGCAATGAGCCTGTTGTTGCATATGAAGGCCTGCACACAGGAGCTCTCAGAAGGAGGCACAGTGAAGTACAAACTGTACTTACTAAACAAAACAAGCTTCTGGCTAACAAATATTTGTTTTACCTTCCAAACCAGAAGCTTTACTACAATCAGTCTTGTTGGGGTAACAGTTAAACATGATTTCATCATGTAATTAAATTTTGCAGGCACTGCTTAAATGCAGCTGCATTTTACATCAGTTGTAGTCTAAGCTCTTCTGACTGAGAAATCCTAGTGTAAATATTTTTTCAGGACTACAACAAAAATAACACTTGCAAGGGTTTTTTTTAATAGTATGAATCAATTTTAGGAACTGGACCAAGAGAAGTAAGTTTGTGCTGAATTTCTGTATATCTTCTGAGGAAATCCCATACAACCATGTTCAGAACAACTACAGTGTATTGCATTACAATTTTCATTTAGTACTTTTCCTCCAGTCTTCAGACAGGCATTCCAAGTGTATGACTGCACTAGGAATGTAGGACTGGAAATTATCTTGAGATCCCTCTTAAATTCCGACATGCCAACACTGATAACTGAAACCCTGAAGTCAGCTGGATGCGATGAACCACCAGTGTCACCCCGTGCCACCAACCCCATTCCCACCCTTGAGGTACATCAAGCAAGATTCAACTCCCAGCACCACATTCACCCTCCCCACCACAGAAGTAAATCTTACTCTTACATTTTCCATACCAGGGGGAGTTTCCATCAAGCTCATATCCAGGGCTGGAAGCTCAGGATTAAATGTCTGAAAATAAAACCAGACCACATGTCAACTAATAAAGTTCATGAAATAAAATTGCAGAGGGCTCCTCAAAGAACTGCAGGACCCAGTGTGCTGCTCCTTCCACTGAAGCATGGGGACAGTGGCTCCTCCATGGGCCTTCAGCTGGGAGCTTCAACCTGTGGCAGTAAACTGAGGTCACAAGAGGAGAAAAGGTTACCCTGTTTCCCAGTGATTCCAGGAATACAGCTAAATTTCACTCCATATCATCCAGTTGAATCAAGCACACAGTCAGGATGTGATGATATGTGATTGAGGTTTGAGAAGGAGAATTGAGGCAATTTTTTTCCTTCTTTTTCTCCCCCTTCGGTTCTGTAGAACAGAAATCCTTTATGACCTGGGAAAGGCTCCCAGTATTACTTTGTACACTGTGAATACCTATGAATCATTCTATTTCTAACTATTTGCTTTTCAAGATGTTGCCCCCTCCTACCCATTACAACATGGAGTAAACTAGTGACATTTCATGATGCAACCTGAGCAGTATTTCTCAGAAATCAGAAATAGCGAGAAGACACTCACATCACTGAATGCTTCAGCACCGAAGTTGTACTGCTTCCCTGACAGCATTGCTTGGAGCTCTTCAAGGCTGGCATCGATGCAGTTCAGAAAATCCTGAATTTCTTCTCTAAAAAGACAAAATTACATAGTACTGTAAGGCACAGGTGGCAGGCAGGGCCTCCTCTTGCCCCACAAGGCAGGTTGCCTACAATCCAGAACAGCCAAATGGATGAAACTGCATTCCTGTATCACCTTTCACTCCACTTTTCACTCTGAGGTACAGGTACAAGGAACACTACCTGAACAGCAAGCACACCTACAGCTATCAGGTCAAAAAGCAGTTCCTCCTTCCATACCTACTCCCTACCTCATTTTAGTATCTGGTCAATGTTCTCAGACCCCAGCCTGTACACCAGTACCTGTTTAAACAAAGGTCCGATGGCTTTCCCCTGGGACAATAAATGATAAGCAAAGGGCTGGAAATAATCTAGGCCTGAAGGAACCCTACCTACTTTGAAACATTGGCTTGTTGCCAAATTGGACATGTTTCCAAGGACAGTGGGCAAGACATGAGGGACAGTGAAGAACCTGGAAAGGCAGCAGCAGGCACAGTGGCCACACTGCATGTCTTGCTATGCCATGAGGTGCTCCTGTACTGAATTCCCAGCGCTGAGGAACGGGCAGATCCAAGGCACTGCCCCACATCCTGCAGTGCCCAGGAGGGAAGATACAGCAGGGCCTTCAGACCATACGAGTGCTGGGACACCACCCCAGGCCCTCCTACCCGCCACTGACCACAGCAGAAGAGCTGTAGGAGCAAGGGTTAAAGCTTTGTCCTCAATACAGCTCTCCTGCAGCCACAGTGATGGCACTGGCAAAGCTCAGGGACTGGAGTGGAGCTGGGAACTGCTCACGCAGCCACCGCGGAGTGGGAACCCACGGCCTGCACCCCTGATCCAGGGCTGTGTGATCTGACAGGGCACACGGGAAACAGCTTTGCACAAATGAGGGGCAGAGAAGGAAAGGAACAGTGAGATGACCACCAGGACAATCCACATCCAGGTCTCAGGAATAAAGTGCCCACAATGCCTGCCCGAGATTAGTGCTCTTCACCTGCTGCTTGGTAGCACCTAGCAGTGCCAGCAGAGGGCTGATGGGACACACTGACGGACGCACCAGCACTCAGGCACACCTGTTACCATAAAGGTGACAGGGACACTTACCCTTTTTCAATGTGTGATACCAAAATGTGGCTTTTTCAAGCCCTGGTAACAAAGGTGCAGAGAATTCACTTCATCAATGACAATTCAAAAGCTAATTCCCTACGTTCTGTCAAACAATACACCCTCCAGAACTCTGACAGGATCCCACAAGGTGACAACAGCCTAATGCTTTTCAGAAACAAGTTAATACCTGTCCAGCAAAGGATCATTTTGGTTTCCAGAGTTGTTCTCATTCAAGATGGAGTCAATTACTGACACAGGGTCCTCTGGAGCATTTGGCTGTGCAGTGTGGAGCTCCACAGCAGCCGTGCCTGTTTCACCAGATTTGCTGACATCGTTTATAGGAACTGATGGGACAGGTTCTGCACAGTTTAACTCACTTGGCTGTGATACTTGACAAAGAGGTAAGCCAGGATCCAGAGCTGCCTGTGGCTCTCTAAAACGTGACCCAAAGAGAAACAACACACAGGAGAATTTATCAACTGCATTACTATTCATTTCAGGTTTAGTATCCCAAATCTTAATAAGATTAGGCCAGTCAAGGGTTCAAGTAACAAACTGGTCTTTAGAAAAAGCAGCAAAGTGGCAGATTAAGAATCTCTTACTACAGCTTACACAGAGACCATGTATGAGAGCAAAACACCTCTTATTCCCAGGCAAAAAGCAGCAATATAGTATATGGGATTTAGGCAGGAGGGAAACTCCTAAAAGACAGACTCGGGAAGGAAAATACTCCAAATCAGTCCATTTTTCATTCTGGCTATTAACAACGAAACGGGTTTTCACTAAAATCTGTTGCCACACAGAGGATGTCTTCCCTAGGATACGCTTAGTGAGAGCAGTATTGAAACTGGAGATAAAACTATACATCTTAATTTGTTTGTTAGCAATCTATATAAATTTTGGATTATCAGAAACTGATATATGCGCTCACGTCCCTGTTCAGTCAAAAAGTCAAGTATGTGCTTATTTTTTGAACACACAGAAAAGCCTCAGCAAATTAAACCTGAAATGTCCATCAGACTGACAGGCCTCCAGGGACTCCTGAAGAGACATGAGCTCTGACAATAGCCAATGCTACCTGCTGTAGAAGGACAGCGTGCAACAGGCCTGTCATGCACAAATGGACATTCAGAGAGACATTGTTTCCCAGAATCCATATGGATCACCAACATTACTGTAACTACCCAATTAACCCAGGCATAAGTATTTCATATACTTTGGACATACCTGGCTCTGCCACTTGTGTGTGCCACAGCAAGGAGGCCATTGGTGGCATTTTCCAGGGTGTCAGTGATATCTCGGATTATCAGACCTGTACCATTTCCATCCTCTTCATCTGCACTATGTTCAGAAAAAGCCATCTGCAGATACAGCACAGAATGAGTAAACCACAGGCTCTGACCTTTTCTTTTTTCATACTGAAGCCCCATTCTCCTTGCAGCTTGTCTTTCCTGTTCACATTTCACCTGTGACCAGTTGCACTGATTTGCATGATTTTACAGCCAGAGTGATGCTCTAAAGCTGCTCATTGCCCATTACAAAAGGGAGTGCATTGATTAAGAGGTTAGGGTGTTTGTAGCCATAAGGAAGACTGATATCACTGTGTATCATCCTGTCCAACCCACTGCCTCTATCCCTGGGGAGACTTACAGCTTGGCCACTCTCCACAGGGATGCGGACATACTGACGACTGTACTTGGAGGGTGAAGCACCCGCAGCATCCGTGAGAGACCTGAGACAAAGCACAGCTTTAGTACATCCTGACTTCCAGAAAGAAGAGCTGCAGCAGTGCCAGATACAGGCAGTAATGGTTATCATTCTTTCCCTCCAAGACGCCTGGCTTTTGGGAATGTGTGTCAGGAAGGGTACTGCAGGCAGCCTGCACTACACACACACACACACACTGTGGTTTGGAAGAAGTCAGTTATGCATGCACATTTGGAGATTTACCACTTCTGATAACTGTGCCCTTTGGAATTGAAAATGTATAGAATATTCTCTTCCCACCCATTTTAGTGATAGGAGGAAATACTTATTTTGTGCTTGACTGAACTTCCATCAGCTTTTTCAAGTTTGAATATACAAATGATAAAAATACCTGTCACACAACAAAAACTGATTTATCCCTATAATTTACATCTGACTGATCTGGGACCTATCAAGTAATTACCTTTTTCTTTTGACCCCAACAATATAATTTCCTCGCATCAAACTGAGTATAAATTGAAGAATCTAAAAAGGAAAAACAAAAGAAAACCAAAACCAAGTGGTCAGCATAGCAATCCTAACATTAAATTCTTAATTCAGATTTTACTATAAAATTATACAGTTATGTGACAGAAATTAACAGGTATTTTAAAAATCCATTTGCAGTTATATCTTAAAGAACAAAGCAAGAGTTACAAACTGCATAGAAAAATTATCCCACTTGCACAGTTGGCTTTTTTTTTGAAATGCAATATAACAGCACAAGTCACTGGAGGATTCCAGACCAGAAACAGCTGAGGAATAAACCAGAGAAAATTTTTTCCAGCGTGCAAGCTCCTGCAATTTCTGGGTTCCAAGTTCACTTCTCAAGTGGTCTAAGTGTATCCTGGTCCAAGATCTTTCACAGACTCCATTCCACGTGCCTGCAATCTCTCAAGGTCTGGGCTCCTGTTACCATGCACTGTCTCCACACACTGACATCCTACTATGACTTTTCCTTAGTGCTTTGCTTGTGGTTTTTTACTGTGCTACTTCTGGGACACTCAGGAACTGAGAACATTTTCTTTATGCTGTATTAATACAGCCTGTTCAGCTCTGTGTCATTTGTCATTCTACATAAGCAAAGAATGCCATGAAGTATCACAGAGGCAGGAATAAGGATGGTAGCACTGAAGATGCTGCAATGGTACCTTAGACAGCAGCTTCTGTTGTTGACTGTGCTTCTGCCTTAGAACTGCCACTTCTTTCCACAGGGCCTTATTTTCTCTGCAATGCAGAATAAATCAGAAGACAGAGGATGAACAGAGTTTACTTTATATGCTCTAGTTTTACAGCTTTCAAACCTTTAGAGTACCTTGCAGAACCAATGGCAACATTCCCTCTGTGGATAACTAACCCTCAGTTAATCCGATCCACTAGTATAAACTCTGGGTTAACTTAACTCCATTTTCAATCAGGCAGCATCAAACACTCAGTAAGGACACCCTCATCCTCTGCTGCTCCACCAATAATCTTGACCTGAGATATTCCTTCAAAGCCTCAAAGCTGTTGAATAAGGACTTTGTGTTACACTCAGCCTGTTTCCAAACACTGACAGCCTTGGGACAGATCTAAAAGTAGTGTTCAAGGGGATTGGTCGGTTTTTTTTTTTTTTTAGAGAACACAGAGAGAAAGGTATCTCCTGAACTCTGTTTGATATCTGCTGGTATACCAATGACCTGAATGAATTACCAGTGCCTAAATGAAGGGGATCTGAGAGAACAGAGATGAGGATGTGTAAAGTCCACTTCCAATAAGGAAGAAAACAAAACACCAATTGTCCCTCACTGCATCTAACCCTGATTGTACTCAAAAAAATGAAATGCTTTTATTGACCTAAAGAACTACTACAGGTGCTGGCAACCAGAGTGAAATCTCAAGACAGTCAACAAACTCCCAGTCTAAATTTCCAGTCTGTAACTGAATTACAAAAACAAACAAGATTCAGAATGTTGTGTGAGGTGGAATGGGCATTCTTAGGAAAAAATATAGCTTCACCTGTTTCCAGTTCACATGAAACCCATATTTAGCCAATGTCCATCAGATATAAGCAACATTCAATGTATAAGCACCCCCAAACAGCCGAGTCTACCTCTTCATGTTAGCCAGCCTGACATCCATGTTGTTCTGCTGCTCTCTCATCTCCTGCACTTCAGACAGGACTTTGTGCAAATCCTCTGTGCAGACCTTGAGATCCTCAGTTCTCACTGCAGACACCTAGAATGAGTACACATGCTTTACTACAAACAGTGCATACTCCTTGCTGCAGGGAGAGCGCAGTCAGTCTGCAGAGCAGGACCGAGCCCCATTAAAAGACCAGGTAAGACTCCAATTCTTACATGGCACAAAACACCACAACTGCTGCAGTTGACAATCCTTAGGACAGGCTGCACTGTATAAAAAAAACAAGATGCCAATGAAAACATGACATTAGCACTTTGTACCTGGAGACAGTAGATTCATGACCGTAATTCACAATAAAAACCACTGACTGCAAAGGGCTTTCCCTGGGAGTTCTCAGTCAGGCCTGGTGACAGCTTGCCCTCTAGTGTCACAGAGCAAACACCAGCCAAAAAAACGCCACAGCCGATAGTGGAAGAACAAGGTGATCATATTCCTTCTAGATGTGGGTAAATCTGCCAGCAAAGGACTAACAAATTTCCATTAAGTTACCGGGAGATTAAGGTGTCTAGTTAGATGCATCCTACTCAGTCAGAAAATTTATCCCACACCAGCTGAATTGCAGATTCCCCTGCTGGTGTTTCCTCTACTATCTCTCTGCTCAGTGACATTCCAAAGTTATGGAGACTTGTCTGCAGAAAGACGAGTCCAAACTGCTCTTCTACTCACAGCAGAATCTGTGAATGCTGCTACTTCAAACGATGGTGGAAAAGCCATCTGAGAGCAAAAAGCTCACCATCTCCTTCCTGCACTTCTGTATTAAACATTTTCCATTTCCTTCAGCAACTCTCTCTGCAGCAGGAGCACTGTTGGCTGCAACACAATTCAGGGTTTTGAAAAAGACAGGTCTACAGTGCATCACATGCACTTGTCTGAATGACACATCCAGGTTTTGTGGGCATAATTTTGAACATCATTTTGCCAAGTACTGACTATAATGGAGCCACATGGAGTTGTACCAGGTATCCCTCCCAACCTACAGCCTGCTGGGAGTTTTCTTGTTACTCTGGTAAATTCCAGGGGAATGTGAAAACATCTCTTGGATTCCAAGGGGGAGGTGAAAGCACCAACGTGGGATTGGCCTGCTGAGGTCTGAGATAACTTCTGTGCAGGTTGTCATCCAAAGGGGAATGGGATAGTCAGATAGTCAGAAACGAACCTATGGTGGTATGAACCAACATCCCATCCCTTTGTGCTGGAACTGACCACAGCTGTTGTGCAATCACTTCTCAGACATGACTAACTACTTTCTTGACATGATCCCATGGTGCAAAGGATGGATTGAACGGTCTGACAGTTGTCCTCCCTGTCTGCAGTCTAGATGCTTTGCTGTTTGTTGCAGTTAATAATTTATGCTAATGTACACAGGGTGCATCCCAAATGGAATTCTTGGCTGTCTGATTTCTCTTCAGCACACCACCTCTCTGCGGGAAGACAACCAAAAGTTGCAGGAAGTGGGTGGAAATTTTGAATGCAGCCAGCTAGCCTCCAAAAAAAAAAGGGCTGATCTAAATTCTGCCCAAGTACAAGGAGAAGCTCAAATACAAGCTCTTCAGAGTCCCCAACTGGCTAATCAGGGTGTCCAGTCCTTAGGTGCTGAGGCACTGGCACAGGTTGCCCAGAGAAACTTGGCTGTCCCATCGCTGGTTGGACGGGGCTTGGAGCATCCTGGTCTAGTGGGAGGTGTCTCTGCCCATGGCAGTGGGTGGGATGAGATGAACTCTAAGGTACCTTCCAACCCAAACCATTCTGGTATTCTGTGAAGACACACAGGGTATCTGCATACCAGCAGTAAAGCAAGTCCTGCATTCCAACCTGCAGTCCTGACAGAGGCCTGAAATACAGTTTACAGCCAATACTGGAATATGGCCCCATTCCAGGCAGTAAAAGAGCAAAAAAATGAATGACTGTTTTGCAAAAAAATCACTAACATTTCCTGCGCAACAAAGAGTATCTTTCATCAGCCTATTCAACACTTCATATGAATGTCCTTGGCACTGAGCAGAGCTTTTTGTCTTTCCATCCAGAACACTCCACCCAGTGCACCACCCCTGGGACACATGGTGCCACACCTTACGTCACCGTGCACCTGCCCGGCCAGGCGTGCACGCTGGGACACGCTGGTCACAGCAGCGGGGGGAGCACAGCCTGAGCCAGTGCCACTGCATCGATTCTGGCTCCAAGCAGGGGCAGCTCACTGAACAATCAATCCAAACAGAATTGTGGCTCTCCAGCCTACCCTGGGCTTTTATTACCCTGGGCAATGCAGCCACACCTGACAACAGCCTAAAGAAAAGATTCTGCTGTTCAAATGTCAGCATGATGTATCACAATACTCTCTTCCTCAGGATATTATGGGCTGTAATGTGCCAATAGAGGATAAGTATCTGTGCAGAAACAGGTCAGACAAGGCCTGAACGTACAAAAGAAAAGCAGAAAGTGCTCATAAGGATGTAGTTTAGTGGCAACACAGTTTTGGAGAAGCAATATGATTTATGCAAACTCATCCAAATGAACCAGTTAGTGATGACCTTGGTGATTTTCAATGAGTGCCAAATGGGAATGTATTTTCTTTTGCTTCTTTCACTTTGTGCCCTTCTCTGAGTTAAAGATGCTGACAGAACTGCAGACCATGCTAAGCTGCAATCAGGAATAGGAACTCTGTGGAGAAGGGCTGCGGTTTGATGATGATGCAGAACATGGTCCTACCCCAGTTCACGACCAACAGCAGAGCAGTTTTTGTCTAAGCACTGGCACAAGGAGGCCCAGCCAAGCATTGTGAGGGAGTTTCCTTGGTTCCCATGGTATTTGCTGGCTGTGTTTGAAACACCCATACGTGCTCCTGATAAGCCACTTTCGTAACCAAGTGAAGTAAATATGTGCCTGGACTATACCTTGCGCTTGATGTTTTCCAGTAAATGTGCCTTCCCTTGCTTGAAGAAAGGGTGCTGGAACTCAATGACTGAACTTTTCTCTGCTGTGATGATACCATTCTCCAGAGCAATCACCTTCCTGAAACCATCTGTGGAGAGGAATCAACAAAGGCATTTCTTCCAGTTGAGAGCTGCTTCTGAATAAATACAGTTAAAGAAAAGTCCAATGCTACCAAAACACCCACTGCACTACAGTTACTGGGAGCAGAAACTATGAAAAACAGCCAAAGTAGCCTTTCCTGGTGCTCAACGATTTCACTTCTCTGATCTTCACAGCTAGAGAATATGTCCAGAGTACCACTGCCTGCAGGCTGCACACACAGCTGCACAGCAGAGGCCACTGTGTGTCCGTGGGCAAGACAGCCATGGCCAAACCATCCCAGCCACGTACAAACCTTCACAACAGTTAGTTAGAAATGAGATTTACTATGACATCTTGAATAGAATCATGTCCCAGTGGATGCAGAGGAATGCTAAAATTTCCCTTTTACCCCTGACAACTACACATCAAAACAAATGCTGTCATGTACTACCATGGTCTACAGAATAAAGCAAGGCAGAGAAGTTAGCTCCCTGCCTGCCTATGCAAACACTTGCAGCAGAGCACCTTCTTCATACTAGACTGTCTGCACAAAGTAAGATATTGCCAGTTCTATTTCCATCACTGCTCAAAGGCCACAGGGTGGATGCATGATTCAGCTGACAGGCCAATCCACCTCTCCTCAGTCAAGGTTTTAACACAATTAATGCACTCCAACTATTATTAGAAAGCCAGAATAGGTCCAGCAGTAAAAGGAGGCTGCCACTACATTGTACACCTTCATAGGAATATTTGTATTTTTTCCATTTATCCTGGCTACAAGGGAAGAGACAATTGTTTCTTTGGATTATCCTCTGTCACTCAAGTGATGGGTCTCATAAACACAAGCACATGACACAAACAGCAGCACCTACCCTCTGTCCAGAGACTAAACAGATGTGCTTTCTCTCATGTCTACATAAATCCTATACAGGCATCAGCTACAGAGATCAGGCAAACCTACTGGGCAAGGACAGAAAGCTCCTCCCAGTCAGTCTGAATGAAATTCTAATTAAGGCAGCACCTCCTGTGCTGTTGATCCCTCCACTGGTCCCAGAAGCTTCAGCAGTTATTCCTGCTGGTTGCTGCAGCTCTGCATGCAGCACTGTGCCCCTGAGCCACCCTCACTGCACCCCTCTGCCTGGCCACGCTGTACATATGCTACGCAATGCTGCCTACATGATGCTCACAAGTTGAGCAGAGAAAACATAATGAGAAACATAGTCCAGCTCGGCCCATCAGTGGGACTGATCTAGTTCCAACACAGCAAAACAGGCAAGAGCAGTGGCAGCCCCAAAATCCAGGCAATTTTTTTTCAGATTCTAGGTGTATGGGTATACACACAGCCTCTACCCCCCTGGGTACACATATGTTTGCTGCAAGAGCAACACTGGAGCTCAGGCAACCTCACACTACCTTTAGGCACCAGCACATATTCTTACAGCTGTTACTCAAAAGGACTTGGAGCTAAAACACAAAAACCACACACTAAACCAAGTTCTTCCATCAGTCTTTTCTTTTGCAAAGCAAACTCAAGGGCAGAGCTCAGGTTTTCAGGGATGAAAGACTTGCCAAGTCCATTTGCTTGTTTAAAGAAATCCAAACTGAAGCCAAGTAGCTATGAACTTGGCAGACAGAATGTGTAGGAACCACTGATGCTTACACATGTTGAGCTGCCGTATGAAGCTGGAGATATTGTTGTGTTTGAAGTACTTGGGGAGCAGCTCCTTGGCAAACCTCTGCTCATCCAGAATGCAGAAATTCTCGCCATTCTAGGAAATAAGCAGGAGTAACAGTTAGTTAATAAGCACAGCTTTTCTAAGGTGTTGCTCTTAAGTGAAGACCATAAATCAGCAGAGACTGTTCTGATAGCAGAAAAGGGTGAAAGACATTGCCAAGTCAACTGTCTGTGGGGACACTTCTGAGTACTTGGGACTGGTCTAAAAAGTTTGAATTCAAAGACACAATTACATGGAACACTTCCATTGAACAGGGAATTTTCTTAAAGCCCTGACACATTTATCTTAACCCAAAGCAAAATTGTTCTAAAAAACCTGCTCTCTTTGCTCCCAGGAAACATATGCATTGCACAAGCCCAGTGGAATTCATGCCACTAAAGAGATTTCATCTCCCTTCATCAGTCTGCCCAGCTCCTGACAAGATTCTTCCATTGTATGTGCTATGTCATCACTAAAAATAACCACGTAACGTTGCCGAGTTACCGAAAGTTCAGACAACACAACCCAGCGGTGACCAGGGGTAAGTGTGACACCAGCAGTGCCAGATTTATTACATGTTCAAGATCAAACTTCCTGGAAACCAGCGAGCTTTCTGCATCACTTTTATGTTGTTCATGAGGAGAACAAAAATACTGTGTTTCTTTTCGTCTTTGCCTTTGTAAACGGAAAACGGCTGGGAAAAGGTGGAGAAAAATCCTACGGTTTTAAAAATGACAGGGAACAAAAATAAACACAGTGCGTGTCTGGGGTGTCTGGTAGTTGTGTCCGTGCCCTGTGCCCGCGGGGTACATCTGTCTCCGCTCCGAAAGGTAAATGGACAGTTAATGGCTCCTGACAGCGTCCTTTCATCACCCGGAGCCGCTGACCAGGAACTCGCGACTGCCCCCCGGGGATGCCCCGCTGCACCAGCCCCGCCGCACGCGGGGGGTTGCGGGGGCAAAGCAGAAGCCCGGGCGCGGTCCTGCGCACGCCGGTCCGCGCCGCGGGGCTGCCCCGCCAGCACCACCGCAAGCGAGGCGGGGAGGCAGGGTCGGGGCGCTCCGGGCAGCCGGGGACCCTCCGCCGCCCCCTGCCCGCAGGGCTCCGCAGCCCCGGCCCGGCGTCCCCACCACCCTCCAGCCGTCCGCGCGGGCCTCCCCGGGCCAGGCCCGGGCGGCTACCTCACCCTGCTCCAGCAGATGACGTCGTCGCTGTCCGGGTCCTCCAGCAAGGCCCAGAGCTTGGCGAGGAAGCCGGGGACGGGCACGGGGCCGGGGGCGGGCGCGGCGGGGGCGGCGGGGCCGCGGGGCAGCGCGGGCGCCTCCCGCATCCTCGGACCGCGACGGGCCGCGCGAGCGGGGACGGGCCGCGCGGGGCCGCGCGACGCAGCGAGGGGCGGGGCCGGCGCGCGGAGCAGCCGCTGATTGGCAGGAACCACCAAGCCTCGCCCCGGCGGCCGCGAGCGTGACTCTTGTTGTGCTCCCGGGGGAGCGAGCGGCCGCGTGACGTCACCGAACGCATTTAAAGGGGCCGCAACCGCCGCCGCAGGTCCCCGGGGAGTGCGCGCCCGGTGCCGTCGTCGGTCCCGCCCAGCAGGTGGGTGCCGCTGGCCACGTGCCGCAGCCCTGCGTGCGCCTCCTCCCCCCTTCCCGGGGCTCCCCGCACCGGGGGCTGAGCCCTGGGTGGGGCGGGCAGGTGCACGCCGCGGATTGGGCTCCGCGTGCGCGGCCGGGGCGCGGCCCGGATGAGGCGCGGCTGGGCCGGGCCGCTCCCGCAGGTGCGGGGCGGAGCAGCCCGGCCCACCCTGTGGGCGGGAGCGGGCGCGGTCGGCGCTGCGGGGCCGGACCGGGCTGGGCTCGGGCTTGGTTAGCCCTCGAAGGCAGCGCCCCTTTGTCCCAGCCGGGCTGGTTCCCGCCGGCGCGTCCCCGTCCCGCTCTGCAGCCCCGCCGCGCCGCCTCCCGCTCCGCACGTAAGGGATGAGCCGTCCGTTCTCGGGCCTTCCTTCGGTGCTTTCCTCTCGCTCTCGGGCTGCGGTTTCTCTGCAGTCGGGTGTCGGGGAACATCCCTGCATCGTCCGCTTGGATCAAATGGGAGTTGGATCCCACCAACCTGCCTGAAAACTGATTTCCGTTCATTCGTGATTCCTGTGCTGTCGGGGACCCGGTAAAGGGCAGTCCTGGGGGAGGATTCTGCTGTAAAGTGCAAGGTTCAGGGATGGATGTAATATAAAATTCGGGTTGGTTTTGGTTTTCTTCCTTGTTTTGTCTTTTTTTTTTTTTTCTTAATCAAGGCAATTGTTAATATCAAAGAAAAACTGAAAAAGCCCCGACTTTTGAAACGAATTTAGCTACCTTCACCTTGCACTACTCGAGTAACTAAATGGTGATTAGTTACTGTGAAGGGAATGTGAGCACCGACTTTGTGTCATCTGCTACATCTGCATTCAGGGATATTTTTTGCTGTTCCCTACAATTACCCCAGAGATGTGTGCGATGTTGTGGTCAAACTCAAGGCAGAGTCCAGGTGGGACTCTCGTAAAGCTTTAGTAAGGCTGTCCCAAAGGCTTGTCCTTGACTCTTCAATGGCAGAGCGAACCGCTGAGCAAACCACAGAGCGCTTGGAATGCCACGACTCGTGGCTGTGTGTCCCTCCCCTGAGGGGTGCGGGGACGCTGCCGTGCGGAGGTTCTGGGCGCTGAGCAGGGATCCTCACGCAGGCATAGTGGGCTGGCATGGGGGGGCTTGTCTCCACGGGCAGTTTTCAGAACCAGCTTTGAGAGCTGCTGTTCTCCCGTGGTGTGGTACTGCTTGCACAAGCCATCGAGATATGAGAGCACACAAAGACCAGCCTGCTCTGGCTGCCGGCGCTCGGCGGCTCCCGGGCCTTGAGGAGGCCACCCTGTGCGCCGGAAGCTCCCGCGTACTTTGCCCTGAGTTGACACGAAGGCCATAGCTTGGGCTGAGTCAGGAGCATCCCGCTGCCCTTCCCTCGAGGTGTGTGTTGGCAGGGTGGCAGGTTTCAGGCTGAGGACTGGTGCTGCTGTTTCTTTCTACATTGCTGTCACCACTGCCTTTTGCTGCTCTGCTGTGTGAAACAGCACAGGTACGGCTTTCCAAACTCTTTCCTTTGAGTCCTTTTTGGCACAGAGTGAGTCAAAAAAGGTATTTTAGCTCCCTGTGAACAGGAGCAGGTCCTGGAGCAGCAGCAGCAGGGAATGAGGTCGGTGACGGAGTGGTGTGTAGAGGTGGGCACGAGCCAGCGTGCTGCTGTTTTTCCCGCACTGCTGAAGCTGCAGGGAAGGGGCTGTTCTGTATCTCAGTTTCATCAGGTGTATGACCAGGAGCTTCTGAAGGGGACTGGCTGGTGGAGCCAGTGGAGCAGATCTATGCTGTGTTGATGGATCCAAAACATCTCAGATTTAGAGATCCCTACAGCTCCCTTCTGAGAAAGGAGGGGAAGAAGGTGTCTCCAAGCTTTGTCCAATTTAATGACTACTTGGAAACAGCAATACTTGATTATCATTAGCTTCTGAGAATAGCACAGTGTGTTTGGAAATCAAGAAGTGAAGCTTTGGAAGGTGCCTAGTCCATTGCCATGTACCGGGGTTGAATCATGTCTGTTGGGTATCAGACGCTATTAGAGGTTTCAAAGTAGCTCTGTGTGACACTGTGCTGATTGAAAGCTTACAGAATATCCAGCTTTGCTGCAGACAAACCTTATCCATTCATGTTGCTGTTATAAAGACAGTAAAAATAAATAATGACAGTCTCTTTATGGAAAACCTTTTCCATGGTGTGTCACCACCCCTTTCTGTATGAAAAGGAAGACTGATTCTTTTGAGTTTTCTTGCTAGGTCGTGTTTCTCATTCTCTTGCTTTCTGTTTCTCTCTGCTATTCTGAGTTGCTGTTATATGGCTCAAGAGCTATATCTCAACATCTGGTTTAGGTGCAGTTTGTTTGTTGGCTACATTCAGCTTTGTTAAGGGTATCATTGGGTGAGACCTTTCGTAGTCATTTTCACGTGATTTTTCAATTCAGTTTAATCCTTCCTTATCTTTTGGTGTAATTCTACTGCCCCACATTGCATCAGCTTCTCCTTCATACAAATGGTTCTTTGAGCCTGTGTTTACAGAACTGTATTTGATGATTTCGGACGGTTTTCCTAACTTTTTCCCAACTCTCTTTAGAGTATTTCTGATGCTTATTCCCAACAAGCTTGGTGTCAATTGGAAGTTTTATAAGTAAGCTACTTAGTGATCAAAATTATGGGGAAAATAATGGAACAGAAAGGAAAAACTTTGTGCAGCTCATTTGAGATGTACCCCTGGGTTACAGATAGCTGCTCCCTAAGAGCCATCTTTAAAGGAGTTACAATTCAGAATTTTTTAATGGTGACTAAATTGTACTTCCTCAGGTAACTTAGAATAGAGAGATCTTGGTGACAGTTTAAAATATACAGATCATTGCTCAGGACTATTTCCTTGAGCTTTGTATGTGGACCTGTAAGATGATTTGGAATTTGAGCGGTAGCAAAAAAATGGTTAATTAAACTATTATGAGAGCACCACATTTGGTGTTGGGGACTCATTACCAAGGCATGATCCCCATCCACCTTGTGTGTTAATTTTGTTACAGAGTGATTTCCTTCTTGAATATTTGAATAATGATCCCAATAGGACTTACACCTGATTTCTTCATACTTTCTCAAAATGTCCAGCACCTTCAAACCAAATGGTCATATTCTGTTTCATTGTTTTTGTTTTTCCCAAATAGGTGTAGCCTCCAAAAACACCTTGCCTTCAGGCTGCAATGGGATCAGTCTGGTGCTTGCTACTCTGCATCCCCATGCTGTCACCCACGTTTGCTGGGGGTGTCACCCGAGTCTATTACCTGGGGATCCATGAGGTGAACTGGAACTATGCTCCAATGGGGAGGAATGTGCTCGCTAACCAGAGTATTGCACATGACCGGTACGTTTGCTTCTAACAGAATTTATTCTGGGAAGGGCTTTAAGCTGTCATTTGATGAGTAATTTCATGCAGGTGTTTTGGGGCATCTGAGTAAGCAAGAGACACAGTCCCATAGATTCTGATCTTTATGAGCTTAATGTTTAACTTGTTTTATGCTCCTGTGATAAATCCTGTGTCAGTGGTAAACGGGATGGTTAGTCTGGAGTGTCCAGAGCCCGTACACTGGAGAGAAGTGTATGGAAAACAAACATGGAACAGAAAATACAGCAGATACAGAACAGATTGTTCTAATATAGTCCAGATTTTGCAATGCTCTACCCTGGAGTTTCATTTTGCTTAGTTCCAGCTGGTGATCAGCTTGTTTATCTTGAAGCATGATGACTTTTCATCTTTGTATAAATGGCTTCACAGAGCCAGCCTGTTTTTGTTTCAGTGGAATTTCAAGCCTTAGACTTAATGGGACCTTCCTGCATGGGATTTTTAGGGGCTGTTTGAAAAACATTTTTGTTTTTCTTGCTAAAGTAAATCTGGAAACAGCAATAATTGGTTCGAGTCACTACACAAACAGTGTTTTGGGTTTAGCTTTAAAAACATCAAACCTTTTTTTTTGGTCGGTGTTTTTTTCTGTGTGTGGTTTGTTTTGTTTTTCAGTAGCTTTCCATAGCATTTTAAAGGCATTTGTGCTTTTTTTCCCTGCCCTCATTTCCTGTGGCAAATAGCTGGTATTTCTTGACCTGCTCTCAGTCCTTTATCCCTCCGTAATAGCTAACACTCAGGTTCAGACACCTCTTTCAGAAACAGCACAGTGGGAACAGGCAGGGTGTGCAGAAACATCAAGGTCTGCCATTTTAGCATGGAAAAGTCTCTGTTCTCTGGAGATGCTGTATAGATGTGAATTAGTTCACAGGAAACCCCCCAAAATTCAGGATTAATAAATATGTTACCACTGACTCCTGAAGTGATGATAATGAAGTGGAATTTGTTTGGTTTCTCTCATAATATGTGAAGAGAAGGAAATGAAATTTAGGGCCATTGAACTTAAAAGCAATTTAAAAACTGTTGTCATGGCAAACAATTAGCTAATGGGACCTATTTGTACAATGATTGTAGAAATGAAATTGCTGGCAATTAGAAAGGGATTTGATGTTGGTTGATTGATAGTACCTCTATCAAAATATCTCAAGGAGTTTTTTTTGTTGGGAAGAAGTGGACTGTGTGGGGAAAAAGAGGCACATCTGTAAAACAAAGTGTGAATTGTCCTTAACACTTTGGTGATAATGGCTGCGGGGCTGACTTGGCAAAGGGCTGAACTCTGGATTGTATAACCAGAGCCAAACCCTGCCTGTTTTTGAATGATGAGGTCAATGCTTAATATTTGGGTCTCAACTGTTCATTCTCTGAGATGGGCATTAGAGTTTACCTCCCTTCCAGGGCTGCTCTATTGCTGCAGGTGTTTGATCCGAAGGGGGAAGTGAGGGGAGTGACCTTGGCTCTCGTTTAGGCTGGTTCCACTAATACCTGGACTGTGATTCATCTCTTATCTATTAAGAATTACCCATAAAGAGCAAATACGCTTGAGAGTTAAACTTTAGTACCTGTATGAGGTTTTAACTCTGGAAGCCGGTTACCTGCTGGGCATGTACCTGCCTGACTCATCTGCCACTCTGGAAGGAATTTGGAAACTCAAGTAGAAAATCATCTTTCAGACTTCAAATTTTGGCCAGAGAGCTTAAGAGACTTCCTCACCCCACTCCACCTGCCTTGTGACTTAGCTGGAAATGGCACAAAGGAATTGAAGTGAGTTTTGAAGAGCCCAGTGAAGGCTGAAGGAGGCATGAGACGTGTCCTTCCTGTGACACCCACATGGGATTGTCTGGGAAGTACTGTCCTTCCCATTTCTTGTTTGCAGGGCGCAGTTCAGGGGTGAATTTTTTGTCTGCTGGTGAAGAGCTGGGGTTGAGGTCGTGCCCATACATGGGTGACTTAGAGCATCCCAGGGTTCTCTAATGCAAAGGCTTTTGGCTGTACCCGGGAGAGTGGAGTGCCACCATCACTCTGCTGCAGTATTGACCAGCTGCTGTATATAATGATGACTCATAGTGCCTTTCCCTTTGAATTCAACAGCCAGGCCTCAGCATTCCTGCAGTCTGGGAAAGATAGGGTGGGAAGCATGTACAAGAAATCTGTCTATAAGCAATACACGGACTCCACGTACACCACTGAGATCCCCAAACCTGGCTGGCTGGGGTTCCTTGGACCTGTCATCCGAGCAGAAGTGGGGGATACCATTAAAGTACACCTAAAAAATTTTGCTACTCGACCGTATACAATCCATCCTCACGGTGTTTTCTACGAAAAGGACTCTGAAGGTAAATGAGCTACTGCCATCATGGAGACAGATTTTTCTCACTGGGAACTTAGAAGTATGCATGGAGGAGAACTGTCCATAAAGCCCCAGCTGGAAAGCAACTGCGTTTGGGTGTTGGGTTAGTAGGGTCATGGGGCTGGAGTCCTGACCTTGGCCCAGGTTTCTTGATTTTAGAACCTCCAAAACACTGATCAGCTAGAGGTTGTAGAGAGACTGTGGGGGCACAGTGCAGAATTGAAGGCAAAGCAGCACTAGGCAGAATGGAAATAATACTGCTGACTCTGTGCTGACCTGTTTACTGGGCAAATTGCCTCAGTGCATCTTTGAGGAAGTGATGATTCAACACTATTTCAACGTTGGGATGGAGAGT
Source organism: Corvus hawaiiensis (assembly GCF_020740725.1). Classification (NCBI taxonomy): domain Eukaryota; kingdom Metazoa; phylum Chordata; class Aves; order Passeriformes; family Corvidae; genus Corvus; species Corvus hawaiiensis. The sequence continues at coordinate 6,692,503 of NC_063226.1, read as the reverse complement.
CTCAGCTCAGTATAAGGTTACATGTGTGGGCATCTTGGCTCTTCTTGAATGGATGTTGTGATTGCTCAATTGTTCTAGGATCCCTGTATCCTGATATGTCCCCCCAGGATCAGAAGAAGGATGATGCTGTTTTCCCAGGAAGGAATTACACTTATACTTGGACTGTCCCTGAAGATCACAGTCCAACTGCTGATGACCCAAACTGCTTGACCTGGATCTACCACTCTCATATTGATGCACCAAGGGATATTGCATCGGGATTAATTGGGCCATTACTTACATGTAAAAAAGGTAAAAACACCAAGAGAAGCAGCTGAGGACTGCAGTTCCATAATGTAAAGGTTTTGTGGTGACATGAATAAGGATAGGATGTGAAGATACTCTGGTGTGCAGCTCCCGGCTTCAGGGGGAAATGCAGCTTGGTTAGAGGGGACAGAGAGGACCTGGGTTCTAGCTGGATTCTGGTCACTGCATTGTCTTTATTCCTTACTGGTTGGGCAGGTGTGCTTGCCGGCCTCTTGATCCGAGAGAGCTGCTTGAATCCATGTCAAAAGCAAGACCCTTGTCAAAGATCTAGTTTGTGTATGCAAAACATGGTGACTGGTTGGTTTCAGCTGGAGTGAGAAGACTGAAGGTGTTGTGGTTGAGCCATGCAGTGGCAGAGCTGCTTGGGAGAGAACTGTATTGGCAGGGATATATTGGAAAAGGGTGAGCTCGCCCTCTGGAGTGAGCTGTGAGGATGGTGGGAAAGCATCTGTTTTCTCCAACTCATGTGACAAGACTTACTCTGCTACTGCTGTTTTAATCTCTTGCCTGATTTATGATTTTCTGCATGAGTGATTTTCTGCATTCGTTCCTTTCTCCTTTCACCTCAGGAATACTGACTGGCAGCTCTCAAAGACGCCAGGATGTGGATGTTGATTTCTTTCTGATGTTCAGTGTGGTGGATGAGAACCTAAGCTGGTACCTGGATGAGAACATAGCATCATTCTGCACAGATCCTGGCTCTGTAGACAAAGAAGATGAGGAATTTCAGGAGAGCAACAAAATGCATGGTCAGTGTCACCTCTGTGAGGCCACTGTCTCTCTGCTGAGACACTCGGGAGTATCAGTGTTCCAGGATGGGAGTATCAGTGTTCCAGGATCTGCTCTGAGATCACGTGCTGAGCAAATGATCTCTCAGGGACAGGGCAATGGCTCCAGGAAACAGAAGTATTGCTTTGATTTTATCTTTGCCTTGAATGAGCTTTTATACCCTTTGTTTTAGGAATGAGCTGTGGTACTGGGCTCTCCAAAGCAGAAGAGGAGGAGGAGGAGTTCTGGTTAGGTCCATCCTCCTATCGTGTCTGTGCTGTCCCCTGCTGGCAGGAGCTCTGAAGGCCCCTTTTCTGCGCTCTAATTTTGCCTTGCTTGGTTTTGCAGCTATTAACGGTTATGTGTTTGGCAACCTCCCTGAACTGACGATGTGTGCTGGGGATGATGTTTCATGGCACCTCTTTGGGATGGGCAATGAAATTGATGTTCACACGGCCTACTTCCATGGAGAGGCACTCAATATCCGGGGCCACAGGACAGATGTGGCCAGCCTCTTCCCAGCCACTTTTGTTACAGCAGATATGATCCCCAGTAACCCTGGGAGATGGCTGCTGAGCTGCCAGGTCAATGATCACCTACAAGGTAAGGCAGAGGGTGGAATATATCCTGGACTCTATGTCCTCTGTTTTTGATGTACGTGATGTACACTGTGGTAGGGAACAGTGCCTTGGGCATGAAAAATGTCCCCAGATGAGTGGGTGATTCCTTTACTTGTAAAAATTGAAGTGGGCTGGTTACTAATGTGCAGGGCAGCTTTGGTGGGGGTGACTTGTACCACGGTGTGATGTTCCATGTTTGGTACAGCTGAAAGCTGAGATGAGGCAGTGCCTTAGGAGTTCTGGTCCCTGTAAGAGGCACTTGCATGATAGATCTGAAAACAGCAGAAGGCTCAAGTCACTCTCTCTCCATACTTCCATAGCATCCAGTATCTAAGGTTGAAAGTTCTGCTCACTGACAAAAAACTCCTTGCTGTGGAATTACTTGCCTTCTCCCATCCATGTGCCTTTTGGGACAGCAGAGGGAAGGTGGGACTGCCCGTTAGGCTGGCTGGAGGGGCTAATGCGAGTGTCCTCCTTCATGTCATGGACAGCTGGGATGGGGGCACTCTATGAAGTCCGGCCGTGTTCTCGGCAAGCTCCGGCACCCACCCTGAAAGGGAGAGTTCGGAAATACTACATAGCTGCTAAGGAAGTGCAGTGGGACTACGGACCCTCGGGGCTCGACCAGATCAGCGGGGAGCAGCTCAGCGATGCAGGCAGGTAAGTGAGAGGCTGGTGGGCTTGGGCAGTGTTTGGGGAGTCTGGCCTGGATCAGGAAGGCTGCTCAGGAAAATGTGGAATTTCTTTTCAAAATACATGCTTGCTACTCACATGGAGTCCATTTTCTGGGAAGGCTGACCACCCCATCTAGAAAGGGAGGCTGCTGTAGCTAGACTGCACTGAGAGCAGTATAGGTACCGTGGGGCCCTCCCGTGAGAGTGCTGTGTGGCACAGCTGTACCCACAGGCAGCAGGAGTCCCAGCAGATGTACAGCGTGAGCTGCTGTGTTTGTCTCTGGTCTTCATTTCTGCTTGCTGTGCCTGACCTAGGAACAGACTGATCTATTTGAGAAATGATTCAAAAAGCCCCTGGTGCAGCAGACACAGGGTGGCACAGCTGGCCTGCAGATGGGCCTCAGGTTGGTGTTGCTGCAGGAAGCAATTTCGAGGAAATCAGATGCGAGGACTTGGATGGCAGCCCTCCATCCCATGGTTAGATGACTGTGGTAGCAGTTGAGAGGCTTCCCATTCAGGCTTTGGCTAACTGAAAGAGAGATTATTCTCCTTCCACAGAGGTTACTTCCCTTCCCTAGCAATCTGTTGGAGAGGATATACCTTATTCAGATGGAGAAGAGGAAATGCAAAGTGGTTAATTATTTACCCAATGCCATGCAGCAAGTCTTGTAGACCTTAGACCTGTGAGCTGGCCTTGTAACTGCACTGTCTCTCCTGCAAAGCTTGTTACTTATATTTGGTGAGGGTGGTAGTGAAGGAAATAAATACTTTTACAGCTGTTTAGTTTAGTTGTGATTGTGGCTGTCCCCTGGGCTGTCCCCAGCTTCTGAAGAGGTTGGAGTTTTAGCTCTGTCTTCCCACTGACTGCACTGCAGTTTTGTTCAGTCCTTCGCACATCTTGTGTAGTGATGCTGATCACAGCCTGGGAAAGGGCTGTGTGCCACAGGTGCTCCCTGAACACCTGGGTAGATGAGTCTGTAAGGGCAAAAAAGCTTTGCAGAGTCAAAGTTGTACTTGTTCCAAACTAGAGGTGCTGTCCTTGTCTGAAATATTGCTTGATTTGGAGATGCTGATGGCCTTGCCAGAGGAAGCAGGGGAACAGGACTGATTTTTCTATGAAATGACTTGACATATGCTTTTTGCATTTAGTCCTGCTGAGCAGTATTTCAAGCGTAGCCTCTACCGAATTGGGGGTGTCTATTGGAAGGCAAAGTATGTGGAATATACTGATGAGAGCTTCCGTGAGGAAAAGCAGCAATCAGAAGAAGAGAAACACCTTGGAATACTTGGTGAGAATCATCCAGGAACACAAATCCTCTGTCAGTGTCTGTGAGAAGGATGCTGGGAGTGCCAGGTGGCTGTACCTGCCGGCTCATTTTGAGGGGCAGGGAGGGGCACAAGAGGTGCTTCACAACAGTCACATGTGAGAGCAAAGGGAACAGGCTGAGGTGCGGGGTGGTAGAATGGACAGAATGACTTCAGGAGTCATTCTGAAGGTGTTCTAGAGGTAAGGGCTGAGGTATGGTATGTGTGACTAGAGCTAAAAAGGGCACAGCGATAGCTTCTGGTTATGTGTTTTTGACTGAGCCCCTTCAAGGCATGCTGCAAACCCCATGTTCTCACAGAGAGCTTTCTCTCCTGAATGGGTGCTTGGGGACAGGCATGGTAAAGGCTCATAGGTCCTCTCTGGCTGGCTGGGTCATGGCCTTATAGACTCTGGTGGGCTTGGAACATTTCACACCTCTGAGGTACATGTTTTGGGAGGCTGAGGGGGCCTTGTGTTAAGTGGAGGAGAGACATGGGCCTTTCCTGAGGGCACTCCAGCACATCTGGCTGTTCTGTTGCTTCCCCTTGTGAGGGCGTGATGCCTCTCTGAGTGCTCCTGTAGACCCAAGCTGCTTTCAGACAATCGTTGTCAGCCCCTGCTCCCACTGAGCTCCCTTCAGCAGCAACAAGGCCAGGCCACCTGCTGCCTCTCATCTTTGGCCCCGCAGCTTGGGGGAAGGTGCCCTGTCTGCCTTGGTTTGCCTGATGGCCTGCAGAGATGCTCTGTTGCTGATGTGCTCTCTCTGCTATATTCTAGGTCCAGTGATCAAAGCTGAAGTTGGAGACACCATTTTGGTGACATTTTTTAACAAAGCCTCCTGGCCCTTCAGCATCCAGCCACATGGAGTGTTCTATGGGAAGGCGTCAGAAGGGACGTGGTACCATGATGGTTGGTAGATCTCTTTTCTTGAGTACACCCCCATCACCCTTCAGAGGTGTAGCCGAGTTTGTGCAGGGACTCAGGAATAACCCTGTAATCCCTGTTTTAAAGGCCTGTCCCAGAGTGGGGTTTCTGTGGCGCCGCTGCACAACTTCACGTACCGCTGGACTGTGCCAAGGCATGTGGGGCCCACATCCAGCGACCCTCCCTGCCTCACCTGGATGTACAGCTCGGCTGTGAATCCTATCAAAGACTCCAGCTCGGGCTTAGTGGGGCCTCTGCTCATCTGCAAGTCAGGCACTTTGGATGACAACAACAAGCAGGTAAAGGGGTTTTCCTGCCCCGTTCCTACCAGATTTTTGCTTTCATGTAGAGAGAGGCAGCATCAGCAAAACATTAATGAGCATAATGAAAACAAATGTGCAGTAGTGTAAGTCCAGGAGAGTTAAATCAAAGCCTTGTTGTTGGGCAAGTTAATGCTGGGACAGCTGGTGCCCAGGTCTTGCCTGAGAAAGGCCAGTAGTATTCTGGGCTCTCAAGAGTTGCCCTCAAAACGGTTCCTGAGCTCTCCTTTTAATTCCTAGAGAAACTTAGCTGGACAACTGTACCTTGGAATAGGTGTATATATAGGAATATAGGTAACTCTTTTCCTGAGGCTTGTGTAGCAGGCTGCTTTCAGAGAGGCACGTGGAATAGTCATTGCAGTCCCAGAAACAGTGAAAAGACATTTTTGCTTACAGGTGTTCTGCTTGGCTGATACAATGCTTTGAGGTTTGGGTGAGCCTCATTTATTCTGCAAGAGAAGTTAATTTTCAAGCAGAGCTGACTACAAAAAAACATGTGAAAATCCATGTCAGTCTTACGCTTTTGCTGAAGAGGTGAAACCTGAAGGGCAGCCAGAATTTCCCCTTGGAACTTCACTCAGGGGTAGTCTATTCCTGGCAGTAAGTCTAGGGAAGCCAGTATATTGGTATCCCTGGGGAGGTACCAGACAGAGGAGCAGAGCCTTGCTGTGAAAGACAGCAGATGGCAAATCAAACCCCTGCTTCCATCCTGCAGCGTGGCTCGTGGAGCAGTGACAGATCTGGGGACTGCTGTCCCCAGAGCCTTCTGGGGGGAGTTCACATTCTGTGGGGGCACCATTTGACTGAATTAGGAATGCAGAAGAAATCAACATGCTACCCAGGGTAGAAATGTGGATCTGCTCAGCAAAGAGGATTGGGAATACACACAGCCCTCGAGGTGAAGGAGCTGTGATAATGATAAACATGGGCAGGTATTGGAAGGGTGTAAGCAAAAGAGACAGACCTTTGTAAGTGTAGGATGGGGAAAAATCACCTGAGGTGGCAATTCTGGCTCCACAATCTTAGGCAAACCTTTAATGAATGCTTAACTGTGGAAGGTGCATGGCCACTCTCCTGTACCCCTGTGCTGCAGCCTGGAAATTGCTCTCCTTCTCAGCAGGCTGGCTGCTTGTGTGCTGCTGGGGACAATGACACCAGTGGGAGAGTCTGGTCACCATCACAGTGTTCTTTTAGCGGGGAAACACCATGCTTTGGAGTGCATTTCTTAGGAGAATTAGCACTCTTGAGGATTTAGGGTAATTAAAAAATCCCCAATCTAGGCCTGTGATAGTGTCGTCATCAGCCTGCCTTATGTCTGGGCTCTGGTCTTGGGTCTGGTTTGGACAGACACCTACATGCAGGTGTGGGGGAGGAAGGGGGCACTGACTTCATGGCCTTGGCTGAACTTTGTTCACTTTATTCACATGAAATATTGTGGAAAATGTACAAGTGGTGCTTTTTATGAAATAAAAGAGGAATGTTCAACATGAGTAAAGGGACAGAGTCCTGTCCCTCAATGAGCCATGTTTTAAAATAAAGGGAAATATGAGAGCCAAGCAAAACAGTTCTAACTCTAAGGATAGTTAGTTGGTGCATTTTAGAAGTTAACAGCCATCATTGTAATTATAGAAAGGGATCGACAAAGAATTTTATCTTCTCTTCAACGTGTTTGACGAGAACCTCAGCTGGTATTTAAATGCCAACATAAAGTACTACTTGAGGATGGAAGAGACATCTGTGAAAAAGGATGATGCCTTTGAAGAATCCAACAGGATGCATGGTATGGTCGGATGCTGCTCTATGACAGCAGGGATGAACCTGCAAAGCACGGGCTGATGTTCACCTAAAGGCTGAGCTGGGGGCTGGACAAAGAGCTGTGTGGTGTTGGCCTGGAATCAAACCAGGCTGGAGGCACCGGGTGAGACATGGAGAAGCAGCACAGCTGTCTGGAGAAGTGTGCTCTGAGTGTATTCAGGGGTCAATTACAAACAAGTTACCCTTCTTCTGACTGGGAGGCCTGTCCTATGAGGTGTATGCTCAAAATGAATCTCCTGGCTGACACCTGCCTGCAGAGAGTTAATTCCTTTCTCCTTTCCAGCCATCAATGGACTTATGTTTGGTAACTTGCCTGGGCTGAACGTGTGTGAAGGAGACAAGGTGTCCTGGCACCTCCTGGGCTTGGGCAGTGAAGCAGACGTGCATGGAGCTGTGTTTCAGGGGAACACCATACAGATGAACGGGATGCGGAGAGATTCAGCCAATCTGTTCCCCCACACCTTTGCCACTGCTTTCATGCAGCCTGATAACAGTGGTGAGTGCCTGCACAGCTGACTGGGTAGATGGAAGAGTCTCCCATTGTGGTATTTGCTCCTGTGGCTGATTCTCTAGCATGGTATGAACTCTTACAGGGTGTGCTGCGCTTCAGGTGCTTATTGTGTAAGAAAGCTTCCTGAGATGATCTGTGTATAGAACTTTGTTGTGCCATTCCTGCTTGGTTTCTCCAATCACTCCTTTTAACCTTGGCCTGTGGCAGCCAAGCTCCCTAAACACCACAGAGATAACACCCAGCACATACTGACACCAGCCAGGGAAGCAGCTGTTTCCTGGAATCTTCAAAAGCAACTGATTTCCTTGTTCATCCTGCCTCCCTCAGGGACTTTTGAGATCTACTGCCAGACGAGCAATCACTACCAGTCTGGGATGAGGGAACAGTACATCGTTTCCAAGTGTGGCAAGGCGGGCACTGCCTCTGCCCATCGGTACACGGGAGTGCGGACGTTCTACATTGCGGCGGAGGAGGTGGTGTGGGACTACGCGCCTGACCGCACCTGGGAGAGGGAACGGCACAACCACTCTGCACAGAGGTAGAGCCCATCTTCTGGGGAAGCCTGTGGCAGTGTCCTAGCAGACCCTGGTGGAGCCTGTTGGGTGTCTTGGCCACCCCGTGACCTGGTGCACATGTTGGTGGTGCTGCTGGTGGGAGCACAGCCCTCCACGTCATTACGCTCTCCTTTGCAGCCCACGCCAGCTCTGGGAAGCCCCTTCAGCTTGTGAACCCCCTGACACAAGTTAATTGTTTGTTCCCCATGAGGTTTTGGTTATCTCAGCACTCGTTCTGCATTTCTCAGCTATGCTGACGTGTTTCTGAACAACGAGAATGGACTGCTCGGCTCCAGGTACAAGAAAGCAGTTTACAGGGAGTACACGGATGGCACTTTCCAAACCCCCAAGGCCAGGATAAATGGTGATGAACACCTGGGGATACTGGGTAAGGATGTGTGCAGAGGGTTCACCTTCCTCTCACACAGCAATGGGACTGGGGCTCTAAAGCTGCAGTGGCTCACAGCTGTAATCTAAAGGCTCACTGGATATTTAGGCATCTGCTGTGTGTCTGAGTGCAGAGAAATTGGGACTGTCTCCAACTCACATCTGCCATCTTTGGAGACAGAAGTTAGAAGGGTCCTGTGCCCAGCTTGCAGGAAAGCCTGGGCTTTCCCACTTGCCTTTGCACCAGTGTTCTGTTGTAGCTTGGGCAAAGCATGTTTCACAGCTGCATTTCTCTGACTATGGGACAGAAACAAGCACTGACTTCTGGAGAGGGGTCTGAGAAATGGATGGGAAAATCTGTAGCTGTGAGAAATGCTGCTGGGGTGAAAGCAGGCAGCCTTGGGAAGTGGAGGAGCATTTTGCAGTGACTAGTGGAGATCTGTGGAGACAAAACTCTCTGTTACGAACCCAAGGCTGTAAGTGGTGTCAGGGTAGCCAGGCTAAAGCAGAATCTGCCACTCAGAATAGGCTGCAGCTCTGGTTTGTGACACTGTCAGGCTCAGTTGAATATTACCACATGTTTTAAAATCAATAGTAAGGGGTGATCAACATGTGACATTTAGCATAGCAGTATTCAGAAATCAAGCGTTAGCTGTGCTGGGCCCAGCTGAAATGTGTAATCACCTTCATTGTCCTCATTGTGAAAATCAGTCCAGTTTTCTAAGACTTGGATTGGGACTGACATTGAATTCTCTTTTTGGGAGGTAGAGAAGAGGAACATCATAAATACTATAAGGTAATATTTCTGGGGAGAAGATGTTGAGAGAGGGGTGGGAATATCCCAGAAGATGAGCTGATGGATTTTGCTGATCTCAGAGTACATTCTTCCTGTCTCAAGGCCCTTTTCTGTGGGCGGAAGTGGGCGATATTCTCAATGTTGTGTTCAAGAACAACGCCTCACGGCCCTACTCCATCCATGCACACGGGGTGCTGGAGCAGCAGACTGGACATCCCCAAGCAGCAAACCCTGGTAGGTTCCTGTCTCTAGCTGCATTCCTGCGTGGGCTTGCACAGCTGATTTTAGCCCAGAGCCAGACTGGTTTCCTTAAGCAGCCTCAGATGTCCTGGTTTTGTTACAGTAGAGTGCTGGAACTGAACAGTGGCTCATCTTTCAGGTCCAGCATGGTTTTAGTGATAATATTTGTGTGGGAATGGCAGCCATCTGGGACATGTGTAGGACATTCTTTTGTGTGCAGCCTTATCCCCCCACATTGAGTGTGGTCGCTGTGTGAGAAGGGGAAGGTGATGGCAGGTCACAGCTCAGCCAGTCCTGGGATGGGGAAGCCTCTTCTTTGGGATGCATGAGCACAATAGTATGAAAATAGTATGAAATAGGAGAAACACACAATTTCTTGCTGGGATCTGGCTGAAATGACCCCTTTGTCTCATGATCCAGATGCCAATGTATTTAATTTTTGGTCCCCTCCAACTCGCCCAGACTGTCCAAGCCACAGTCAGGCTGTCAGCCAGATCCTGTCTTTGTGGAATGGCTGCTAATATGAAAAAGGGTGATTTTAAAACCCAGTTTGAATCAGCATCATAAATTCACTTCAAAGAGAAGAGAGAATCATCTGAATGAGCTTCCATGGTCGTTCCATGGTCATCTCCATGGTCAGGCCCAGTCTCGAAAGCGGCAGATAAAGCTGCATTGTGCAGGTACCAGACAGTGTGTTCATCCTGTGACCCCTCTGTCTTGCTCTGAGAGGGGAGCTGCTTTGTGTTTGGGGAAGGCAGATGCAGTATCTGACAAATAGAGAATTGAATTCGGGCTTTGGAGACAGGATTTTCTTTTTCCATTTGGTTTTGCTGCTGCTTAGTGAGTGGCTGTATCACCTGATGTATGGTGCTGCTTGGTCCCTCAGGTGACATTGTGACATACCGGTGGGAAATTCCCGAGAGAGCTGGTCCAGGACCAAATGATTCAGCCTGTGTTCCTTGGATCTACTATTCCACGGTGGACCCAGTAAAGGTAAAACAGAAGTTATAACCAGGAAAGCCTAATTAGACCAATTTTTTACCCCGTTTAGAAAACAATGCGAGTTGGGTACAATTTAGAGATTGGCCCAGCCAAGAGGTGGAACAATCACCTGGTAACATATCCAGTCTTCTCCTTGGAGAGGAAGTCTTCTGAATTTTTCCTGTTGTTTGTCCTTATTTTATCCTAACAAACCTTTGTAAAACAATTCCACCATCTTTCCTTGCTAGTAACCTTGCTCCAGTTATTTGTAGGATATTAGAACATCTCCCAGTTGGTCATGGTTTCTACTGGTGAGAGCCATAGGGCTAATCTAGAAAGGCAGAAATTGTCCAAAATAAACCTCATGAATAAAGCAGGAAGATTTGACCATTGCTAGAATTGTCATAGCACCGATTTCACAGGGCAACAACCTGGAGGATCCTGCAATAAACCATCACATTCAACCCAGAAATAATGGCCTTTTTATCTCAAGTTGCAGATGTTTTTGCAGTCACAGAGTGGAGAATATTTTGATACCATCCATATTTATGACTTTTGGATTTGCATTTAGAACAGCATGTATAATTCCTGTTCCTGTGCTTCAGTGGCTGGTGCCCTCCAGCAAGAATACTTGTGTGGCAGAACTGGTTGTTTTAAGTGGGGTGATACGGGAATAGAAAATGATGTCTGAAAGGCAAAAAACTGTGAGTTAAGGAGGGTGAGAAGGTCCTTGCCTCAGATCTCTCCTTCCTTCTGATTAGGATATGTACAGTGGTCTGATCGGGCCCCTGAAGGTCTGCCGGAGAGGGACCCTGCGATCCGGTGGGACCAGGAAGGATATAAAGAGGGAATTTGCTCTGCTCTTCCTGGTTTTTGATGAAAATCAGTCCTGGTACTTGGAGGAGAATGTGGAACGTTTCAGTAAGGGAAATCACGAGATCAACCTGCTGGATGAGAAATTTGTGGAAAGCAACAAAATGCACGGTAATGTTGGTGTTGATTCTGCCACTTCTCTAAGTGAGGAGCCTGACTTGTGGTGAATAGCCTCATCCTTTTCCATTATCAGTGGCACAAGCAGAATTAAACTGTCTGTTCTCAATATTGCAGCACACCTACAGCCCAAATCTTTGATCTGCAGTGAAGGCTGATCATTGTGGCTGTCCCTGTAAAGGAGGAATAGCAATATCCAGGCCAGAGAGGTTAATCTCTGATGTGTCTGAGTGACTCAGAAAAGGAAATAAAATCGAACATGAAATTAACTTGTCAGACAGACTTAATTCTGTTTGTCTCAGAGACCATCAGAGTATGTTAGCCTTTAAATTAATTTTCTTAGCTATGTGGCTGCAAGATGTGGCTCCGTTGTTTTAGCTCATTATCAAAAAGCTATTTCTATCATAGAAGGATGAACACATTTGTTTGAATTAGTGTGTTTTTTATGTTAGTTTCTGTTCGTATTATATCTGGATCTGTCTAAAATACCCTCAGCAAAACAGGTCCCTTGACAGTTGTGGAGATAAGAATAGTGAGGAGTTGCATTTTGTGTACTGTCATTACTATTGGTTTTGTATGGGTGAGATAAAGACTCTCCAAATACACGTCCATGAAGGTGTAGTTGTTAACCCAGTATTACAGCTAGCAGAACCAGCATGGTGAAGTTGGATACTTGTTTTAGGCTACACAAACTGCCCAGGGCAGAGCTGGGAGTAAAACCCTGATGCTCTGCGCTCAGATCCAGCCTCTTTCCATCTTATTCCCTCTGTTGTCATCTGAGCATGAAAGTCTCTGTTGTGTGTGTCATGGCACTCAGCTCACCCCGTTTCAACCCCTTTCCTGCATGTGCAGTCACAGCAGGATTCCTTCCAGCTGTGCTACTTGAGAGATAAAGTCCTGCCATGCAGCGATTTTACAAGTGGTTGGAATGTGATGTGTGTGGCCAGCCTGAGGCACAGGACCACAGGGCTGCCCACTGGCAGGATTTACCCCTTTTCAATGTTTATCAAGGAAATTGCTCAGACATTTATGTGTATGTAGGTATATACATGTTTCTCCATCATTGGGTTGAAAAGGCCATTTTTATGCATTTTGACTTCTAGAAGCAACCACTTCTGCTGGCTGACTGCAGGTTTTCAGCAAAGGTAGTTTTTGAGATTTATTTGAGCTGAGCTACAGCATGGCCTTGAGTTCAAGTCACTTTTCCTGGCTGTGAGCATAGTGGATAAGTAGCTGAGCTGGGGGGGGACTGTCCTATGGGGGACACTAACTGCTGATACACTGGCTGCTGTATGAGCTTTATAACCTCTAATCTGCCACCTTCCTCTGAGGAGGTGCAGCACCCATACAATTTCACTAACAGCCTTTTCCCTTCCGTGTTATCCCCTGTACAGCAATCAATGGCAGGCTCTATGCCAACTTGCCTGGGCTGATCATGTACCAGGGAGAGTGGGTGAGCTGGTACCTGCTGGGAATGGGTCACGAGATTGATGTGCACACAGTCCATTTTCATGCTGAGACCTTCATATACAAGGTAAAAATATCTGCTGATGGTAAAGCAGGTACTGCCTACTGATACGAACACTTTTAACTTGACTTTGTATTTGAATGTTTTTTAATGACTCCACAGCAGCTTCACCCAGCTAGGAAAAGGATGTGGTTTTACACATCCCAGTCTGACTCCCTGAGCCTCTGTGTTGTGCTGAGATTCCAGCTTAATCCTTGTTAGGCTTAGGCCTTACCAGATTGTTTGCTTTCCAAGCTGCAGCCCTGGAGCTGCTTTTTTTTGAAAGCTTTTTTTTTTTTTTTTGAGCTTTAAAAAGCTGAAGTGGTCCCCAGCTACACTGGCAGAATTTTCTTCCTGAGAAGATGCAGTGAGCACTGCAGCTAATGGTCTCCCTCCTCTGACAGAACGGCAAAAGCTACAGAGCAGATGTTGTGGATCTGTTCCCTGGGACCTTTGAAATGGTGGAGATGCTGGTTGGGAACCCTGGGACATGGCTGCTTCACTGTCATGTGTCTGACCATATCCATGCTGGGATGGAGATCCTCTTCACTGTCCTGCCTAGAACAGGTAGGGAGCTGTCACCATAAAACATCCAGCAGCACTTCCTGCTACTGCTGTGAAATTCTGAGTGTTTGTAGCTCACCTCTCTTACATACTATAAAAAGCCAGTTAATGGAGCAGATAATTACTTAAGTGTTATTAAATTATGATGTTCTCTTTAAATATGGTAATACCTGGAGCTGAAGTCAATAACAAATTGTTTTCTGGAGTTTACATTACCTGTGTTGGCATTCTGAGTTTGGTTTCTGGCTTGTGTCTGAATTGCGATGTTCAGCTCTCAGCCAGTAATTGCTCTTACTAAGAACTGGAAGGTGCTCAGAGCCAAGTGACGCTCAGTACTGGGTTTGGCTGCAATGGAGCTGATGTGGTTTTAGATTTATTATCAAAACAGCGAATGTCCCAGTGGTTCAGCTGTGGGTGACCAGTGTCTGCCCAGTGTCAGGGCCATCTCTGTTTCTCCCTCAGCACTTTTCTTTTGAAGGCTGGAAAGGATTGTGCACTGGGACTGGGGCTGGCTCTGAAGCAGGTGATACAAAAATTCTCGTCTTATGTAGAGAGGGAAAACATTGACAGGACAAAGGACAGCCTCCTAGTCCTGGAAAAGCATGCTGCCTCTGGATCTGATCCTTGCCCTGTTCTGGGCTTTGCCTGCTCAGCCCAACACCTTCTTACCTTCCTTTTGTTTCCTTTCAGAGTCAGAGCTGGAAGTCGTGAGTGTCACCCCAGGTATGGTGTGTACAGCACTGCCAAACCCTGTCTGTGGGAAGGGGAGGGGGCAGATCCCTGAGCAACACAGAGGTTTGGATCTGTGCAAGGGGAGGGAAAGGCAGCGCCCGCAGCCTCTACTCTGCCAGCCTGGCAGTGCCTCAGTGTGAGGCCTTGCTTCAGTAGGTAACAGGGAGGGCACCAGTCTGTCCTCTGGTGATAGAAATAAGGAAGTTGGGCTGGTTAGGCTTGTTTGCCTGTGTTAGGTGGAAAAGGTTAGTGACCTCGCACCCTGTTGTGCCTGCTAGGAATGGATTCAGATTTGGAGTGTGAGCATAGGCAGAGGACAGTGTCTGGAATGGATTGTCCTCCATCTCTGGACTGTCAGTGACTCTGTGGTTTAGGGAAGTTTCACAATCATCTCTACAAGCTGAAGGGATGAAGTCAGCATGCAAACACGCACATCTGCCTTCTGCTCTCATGTTTCCCTGAGAAAAGAGCCCAAGCGTGTGCCCGGAGTTTTTTGGGCGTTGTAAAGAACAGATGTGAGAAGACATTTGGTTGAGCAGCACAGGAAGAAGGGGAGTAGTAGATATGATCCCTTTGAAATTTTCTGTGGTAGAAGTCTGAGTAACGTACATTGGTGGTTTGTTTTCCTGATTTCTCATCTTTTTTCACAACTCCCATTTTCCAGCTGCTGTGAAGAAATTCAGCTGAGCTGATTTGAGAGCCAGTTTAGGCCAGCTGCAAATGCAGCCACCTAACTACAGCTCAGCAGGCTTTCTCCACTGTTATTTCAGTCATTTTCACCCCAACATTTTCCTCACTCAACATGGCCATACCAGAAGAGGAGTAGGAAATGTGGGAGAGCAGTAGTGGCAATATTAAATAATTTGGTTTTATACCATATGGAGGTATCAGTTTGTGTATGCTCACCAGGCAGAAACCTTGGCCAATAGTTGTTGCCTGAGCAAACAGCCCCTTTTCTCAGGAGGTGGCTGCTGCCTCTGTGTGGAGGCACAAGCAAGCTCAGGATCTTGGTGACTCACCATGGGCATGGCTGAGCGCTCGGTGGTGTGTAGGACAGCAGCCACCGTAACAGGGAGTGTGGACTGGGGGAACTTGCAGCAGCCCCAGCCTGGACACTTGTTCTCATCTCTGGGCTGGGGACAGAAGTAGCTGGCTGTCAGGTTCTGGGGTGGAGCAGGTTAGGGAAGGAACCATCCATCTCAAATCTCTGTGTGGGCTCAGGGATGAGGGTCTGACAGATGGATGGCACTGGGGCCTCCTTTGAGTCATTGAATCACTGAGGTTGGAAAAGACCTCTAAGATCATTGAGTCCAACCAATAACTCAGCACTGTCATGTCTACCACTGAAACATGTCTCTAAGCTCCATATCTACACATCTTTTGAACACTTCCACTTTGATTGCATCAGGTTTTTCTTTTGCTCCTTTGTTGTATTTCTTGTAATGTTTCAGTTGTGGTATTGCTGGCTCTTGTTGAAAATACCTTTCTGATTGTCTCTCAGGGTTGTCGCATGATGATGAGTCCCAGAAGATGATGCTTTTTGGATCTAAGGTGACCCAAGAGCAGATAGAGGCCACAGTCATCTCTCTGGCTGTTGTAGGAGTCCTGCTGCTCCTGGCTGCTGGTGTCCTCCTGGGAGCAGTCATCCATCTTGAGAAGCAAAAGAGGTTACGACGCAATCGGAGATCCATCCTGGATGATGGATTCAAACTCATGTCTCAAAAGAATTCTGGTCTCTGAAAGCCATGTACAAACATTGGGCTGTGTACTTGGAGCAGGGGCTGGATCCTTGTCCACAGCAAAGATTTTGGGGCATCATTTCAAATGTGCACTGTACTTCTAGAAGCTGAGGAGGGAAAGCTGGAGCCCTGACCTCTTCATGTATTCTCCTCAGCCCTCTGTAAAGAAAATATCTATCCAGGAGAGATCCAAGGACCCTTTGAACTGACTGAAGACAAGTAATGATTAAAAAAGGTCCTTCTGAAATACTCTCCTTCCCCAAGGAAGAGAGGAGACATTTTATTCTCTCCAGAACAGCTCCAGTTGGTCTTTTCTAGCAGAATAGCTTAGGCCAGATTCCAGTCTTGCTCCATTGCCAGAGCTGAGTTGGGAATTGTCTCCTAAGAAACTGTGAGCCATTAATGTAATTAATGTGAAGGAGAGGAAGATAATATTTTCAGTTTTGTGAATCAATGAAGAATACAGAAAAAAAATTGTTAATTTAGAGTTGGATTGCAGTTTTTTGATGATTAAGTGGGCAGACACAAATTCAGGGCACTGCATGTCACTGAGAACCCCATCAAGGACCATGATGAGCTGTGCCTCACTGTCAGCCTTGCTGTGACGCATCCTTTTGCTCTTTGCTGGGAGCCAAACTGGGATTGGGTGGTAGGACCAGACTTCTGTAGCCCACCTGTGGGCTGTGGTGGCCGTCTTCCAGGATCAGCTGTGCTCACACATATCACTGTAACATCACCCTTTGTGTGCCCACACATCCCACAGTCCCATCACCCTGTCGGTCAAGTACTGAGCCTTTCCCTATGAAATACCTGTCCAGCTCCCTCCCCTGAATCCCCATTACTCAAATGGATGCAGGTTAGTGCTTGTGTATTTCTGTGCCTGGTTTTAAAATGGAAAGAGCATAAAAGCGATCTGTTCTGGGTGGCTTTCAGAGGCAATTAAAGCAGCTAAATGGCTCTAATGACAAGGGACTGCTGGGGGCTCCTTAGGTATAACAGTACCATTTTCTTCAGAGCAGTGGTTATCACATACTTAATCATGTTCAATTCATATCAAGCCCCTACACATTTCCAGCTGCCTTTTCCTTTGGCAGCGAGGACAAAGCTCATTATTTTTCTTTCATTTCACTTCATTAGGCCTGATGAGGGGCTGGAGGGCTGTTGAATACTCTGAATATGGATGATCTTTGCTCAGATTTAAGCCTGGTTCAGCTGCTAATGCAAACCACAGGTTTCCAAACCCATCATTTGCAGGGAATTTTAGAAGCTATGTTATGAGAAATAAGAATGAAGAAGGAAGTCTTTATTTTATTTTTTCCCCCTTGGCTTGTTAAAAACTAGATAAAAAATGTTTTGGGTCTGCACTGAGACGAAGGAGTGAGTATAAATGTATTCCCTTGCTTCAGGGCAGCAGAACAGGGAAATCGCCCTTTCTGCAGCTCTGCGGCCTGGGCCCAGCCTGCACTTTGGATGCTGGCCCCAAGCAGGGCAGCAGAGAGCTGGGAGCTGGATTTCACACATTCCATAAACAGCAGGCTGCCAAAATTCCTCAAATGTAATGTTTTTTGGGCCAAGTGGAGCATCAGTGTCAGAGGTCTCTCCAGCAGGGGTTGTGAGGAACTCTGGGGGCAGGCTCGGGAGAAGCCTGTGGTGTGAGGGCTGTGTCCTGTGAGAACCTCCCCAAACTGAGAAAACTCAAGGGAAAGCTTTGGACAAAACAGAAACAGATCATTTTGCTAGAACCTTCTGTTGCCGCAAACTGACAAAGCAGTTTATCAGCAAGTTCTGCTTCTAAGCGGGAGTTGGCTCTCCCAGTCACTGTGCATGTGAGGAAGAGAAGGAGAGATCACAGAATCATAGAATATTCTGAGTTGGAAGGGACCCACAAGGATCATAGAGTCCAGCTCTTAGGTGAATGGCCCACACAGGGATTGAACCCTCAAACCCTGCATTACTAGCACCATGCTCTAACCAGCTGAGCTAGTCCAATAACCCTCTGCCATAAACCCAGCCCGCTTTACCCCGCACTGCCACTATGAGTTCAGAACATCATGGAAGAGCTGGTCTTGCCGGTTTTGTATGGGATAAATGTAAGAAGCAGCTAATACTGCTGGTTGTAGTCACTTTAGGTAGTACTTTCTACCTGCAGTTTTAACATTGCTCTTCCTAGACCCCCATTAGCTGTGATGACATTTTAAAAACTTGACCCAGATGATCACCCACCTGTTTGAAGCCTTCTAGGCTATCTCAGGTGACTGCAAAGCAGAGTTACTCGTTACATGGCAGCAGCTGGCTGTTTGCAGCAGGTCTGGGATGGGGTCCCTGTAGTGTCACCCCACTCAGTGATGGGCAGGCAGTTGTGCCCTCAGCCATTGCCACGCTAGCGTGTGGCTCACGCTCCTGCCGACTCCCACTCCGACTGTGCATGGGAGACATGTGAGTCAAAAGCTGTTTGGTTGTGCACAGGGAAATATAAAGTGCTGTCTTTACATTTTTTTCTCAAAACACAAAAGTTAATGTGGAATTAACCCGTGGCACTCCATAAAACAACTGACACAGTAATTGTCAGTGAAAGGGTTTGCTGGGCTCTCAGCTGTAGTGCAGCCTCTAATTCTGAACTAAATTGCTTGGTGATCCAGACTGTCCATGCAGCCTGTTTGCAATTTTGTTGGCACAGCAAATTACAGGAGTGATGGCAAAGTCTGGAGTGATGTGCTCATAGACTGCCTGGGGAGAGAAATTCTTGCACAACAGCTGCTAAAACAAGGGGATCTGCAAGGTAAAATCAGAGAATGGATCTGAGCAGAGGGAAAGCTGCCTCTGGCTTATTCATATATGGAGTCTGGGATATGGGATGTACAAATAAGGCAATGTGCACACACGAGGTACCAGACCTACTGCAGCACTCGTCTTGGAAACAATCAATGAATTCAGTCACGGACTGTTCTGGGATGTGAGAAGAGCAGGACTGGGCATGTGATTGATCAAACAGCTATTGCTGAAATTAGCATTTATGGTGTTAAAAATCAAAGACAGCCTGTCTTGGAAATTTGTTTGTTTGTTAATTTGCTCTTATTTTGGGGAAAGTAAATCGGTTGCTCACCAGGTGCTTTATAAACCTAATGTCTATAAACCTAATGGTGTTCTTGAGAGACAGGCTTCATTCTGCATTCTTTAACTGTGGGAAGGATGGGCAAGTTGAAACAGTCACCTATCTCTGAAGAGACACAGGGAAACAGTAAAGGAGGAGTTCAGTCTGTTGGAAAAGGTGTGGGCCAAGGACTTGCTGTGTAAGAGACAGTTCAATGCGGGCTGTGCATGTCTAATAGGCACAGGAGAGAGAAATACTCTCTTATTCAGTGTCATCAAGCGTAGCAAAGAAATTACATCTTTCTTTGTGTATGTTGATCTGGGAAGCTTTGCAGTTTGTCTCTGTAAGGAGCTGACAGAAAACCCTGCCTATAGGACCTTCCTACTGGATCCTAATTTTTCATATTTAGGGATTATTTTCTTCAAAGGAAAGCTTTCCCTTTTAGAGGCAAGTGAAGAGCAGTCATCTTCTTTGGGTCAGGCTGACTTGCTTTGTGAGAAGCAAACAAGCACAAAGTAAAGCTGAGGATGGTAGTGAGCACACTGTGTCCCTGCCTGGCCATGGGCTCCTGCTGCTGGAGGCTGTGCTGGGATGGCCGTGGCTGTGAGGGATGGGGTTAGGTCGGCAGTGAGACGCTTCTATTCCCCATGTCACTGCCAAATGCAGGAAGGTCCTAAGCCAAACGTAACATGTGGAAGAGGCCACTGGTGTGGGTGCTCTGGTAGCTTCAGTTTCTCCAGGTTTGGTGTTTCTCTCCAGTCCTTTTGAAAACCTCCAGGTCATTGTGCTTTGGAGTCAGTGGGGTGAGGGACATACGGCCAGATTTGGATGGGCTTATCAAAACTGATCCTCTTGTACAAGGCTGAGCATGAGGATTGTGATTAGTCCAATTTGCACACTCTTGTTTTGTTAAATATCAAAAAACCCCAAAGAGTGAGAGCAGTGTGGGTGTGAGGAGGTGGCTGGTCAGCTGGTGAGCACTGCAGTGCTCCGGCAGGGCTGGAAGAACTTGTTAGTACTGCACTGAGCTAAAACAATCTTCAACCTCCTTTCATCAATACTCTGTGAATATACAGTACAACTCAGAAGGTTACAGCTGGCATGTGACCCCAGAAAATGTCCTTTCTGCTTCATTTTCTCAATGCAAAAGAAATAATTTTTCTTGGGAAGAGCTGCTGTTTGATTTATCTGCTCTATGGCCCAAATGTTCGAGATTGTGCTGCTATAAACCTGTGTGCAGATATTCATGGATACATGCACGTATTTGTACCAGCCCAGTGTACAATACCTTATTCCAAGGGCTTTACAACCACATGGGAGGGGCCTCATAGTTTGTAAGCTGTGCAGGAGGGGCCTTGTTGCCTGCTGCCAGCCCTGGAGCTGGCGGCTGGCTCCTGTCCTGCCCCAAGGTCTGGCCACACTCTTACACAGGTAGCTCGTGTAAAGCTGAGCAGTTAAAACTATTTCCTGCTGCTCAAGGCATGTCGTGCCTTTAAGTTGTAATCTCTTGTTTCACAAAAAAAGTAAATGCACGTTTCCTGACTGAAAGATTTTTCTTCAATAAAGCTGAAACAGGCATTCCAGCTTTACTTTCTGAGTATCTGAGGGGATTTATGTCAAAACTACCCCCTTTCTTTCAAAAGGTCTTCACAATGGAAAATAGAAATTATCCTTTCAGTTCACAAAGCTGTTTTGACCAGAATGATTAATTTGATTTTCACAAGGTGTGACTGAAACTATTAAAAAAAAAAAATCAACCTTTTAGGCTGGGACTAGAGCCTACAGTAATTGAAGTTTGAGTTTGTCCCTTTCTCCAGTCATTGGCACAGACCCAAGGCAGCTGCCTGGGAAGTGCCAAAGAATGTCCTTAAGTGAAGCTGCTGCCCAAGTGCACGCTGCCCTCTCCATGTGAGCTCCTCCATCCACCTCTGTTGGAACCCAGAGTTCCAACACACCTCCCTGCCCGTCCTCACTCCCTCTGAAGATCTGTGTCAAAACAGATTGTGGCTCATGATTTTCTCTCTACAGCCTTTAGATATATAGATATATAGTCTGGAAAAACTGGCCAGGATCCCTTGGCATTGCTAATTGCCAGTCTGAGAAGCCCAGTGGGTGAGGAACCACCTCTGGGTGGTGTTGTCATGACTTTTATGCCTTTTTTAGTATTCCAGATGCACAGTTCAGAAATGGATCCTCATGGGTCCTGTTCTGGTCCTCAGTGAGTGGAACCTGTAGACTTATGGCAGAACTGCAGATTTTAGGTGTAAAAATACCAGGTTTCACAGTTGCTTTATGAGGAACCTTCTGGGAAATCGATTGCTAGTGCTGTGGCTGAGTTATATGATTTCCCTTGGGTGAAGCTCTACAAAGATTTGATAAAACTGATTGCAGTGTCTCATTAGCCAGCAAATTCCCCAAAGGCTGATCATCCAGCAGAGCATCAAATTACTGTCTGCAGTGATACAGGATGGGAGACTAGGCCACAGCTTTTCATGCTTTGGGAAACTCAGATAAATCACTGTCAGGGTAAGTCATCATCTTCAGTCATGCTGAGAGCCTGAAGACTGTTGCAAGTGGAGAGGCTGTGGGGAAGGGTCTGGAATCATCAAGGTGAGCCACAGTAACACAGCACTTTAAATGCCCAGGGGCACCACTTAACATAATGGTTGATGCCTGCATGCTGTGACCTCAGGGGCTGTAAGGAAGCAGCTGGCAACTCAAAAGGTTATACAAGGCTTTGGGAATAAATTGCTGCTGCTTCTTTATTTTCTAGGAATTTAAATAGCAATAGGTGACACTGACATTTTACCCCACATTTCAGACAGCATTTTCATTCTTACCCGGGGGACATCAGTATTCCTGAAACACAAACTATATCCTAATTTGGGGGATTTTGAATAGCCAAATGAAATGGAAACAAGATTTTAATTTCTTCTCATTCCAGTTTCCCTAATATTACCTAGTCAAACCAAACACCTCCTCAGACTTTGCCCATATTCAATCAGTAATCATCAAATTCTTGTGTCCTGAGCCACATGGCTCCTGCACTTGATCTGTGACCTCTGACAGCTCTTTAGCTACACAGTCACGCTCTGTTAGGGCTTTCCTGTGAATCCTTTTCCTTAGGCTGCTTTGTGCTGCTTTGTTTTTCTGCGCTTCTATAACCTCACTGCCTCGGTAGTGCTTCATGACAGCGGCTGCTTTATGGGTTCCATCCCTGCCTATCCACCAGGATTTATCCCACTGACCACCTCTCCCAGCTGGTGCTGCTCTACACCTGCCATTGAACAGTTTTTTGAGTCACCTGCAACATCCAGCTTTACTGCTGCTTCTCTCTAAATGGTGAATCTCAGAAAAACAGCAAAATTCGTTTTATAAGTGTGTTGCCATGGCAATGCCACATCTGGGTCTTGTGCCTGTTTGTACCCGGACACCTTCCTGTAACCAAGAGTCTGGAATCAGAGAGCAGATGATGATTTTGATGGAACAGGGCAATAAGTCATAAAGCACTTTCTGAACATGTCCAGCACTTTTCTGGGTCTGTCTCTGGCCTGCTAGCTGACAGTCATGACCCAGCTTTCTGTAGGCTAAAGATACATAAATTACTAAACTGAATGGAGGAGGATCAGTGGTTCCCTGGATATCTTATCTCAAGGTGATGGCAAATAAATGTCACACTGTGGACTGAAAGGGCAACAAACCTTGACTGGATTCATACCTAGCACAACAAATTCCTGACTGCAGGGCATGATCCCACACATGACAGAGCTCAGCTGGGCCTCTCTGAGGTTCTGGTTTGCTTTGTGTGATAAAAAAGAATCTTTCAGCAGGTTGTCTACCTGTTCCATTTGACATTTTGATGCCAAACCTCTGTGAAGACAGAAGTAATTTGTTCTGTTCCTGCTGAGCGAGCCCCTTGCTGGCTCCTGGGTGTGTGTCACAGTGATATTGGCTGTGGCAAACGTGATCAGCTGAAGCTGTGGAGCACAGCGGAGAGACAGAATGTGAGAATTGATTGAGGGAAAGTCTGCAGGGCTTTGGAAGGAAGGAGGGTCGCGAAAGAGCCTCAGTCAGAAATGTGAATTGCAGTTTATGTGCGTGGCTGCTGCCCCGGCAGCATCAACCTCCTCTGTTTATCTGGTGTTTGTGGCTGGTTGCCCCAGCCCAGTGCTGTGGGTTCCAGGCTGGGTCACCACTCCCAGCCCTTACCAATGCACTCTGAAAACACCTATGTTTGTGCTGATGCTCCTCACCAACACCTGAGATGTTTTCAATGCTGTCAGAGCATTTAGCACAGATATTAGCACACCTTCCACATCCTCTGTGTAAGCTCTGGGAATTTGGCTGCACAGAAAACAGGAAAAAAATCATATTGGACAAGATGCTGACTAGTAACAGATGGAGCAAGGTGGTGGCCAGAGATTCAGGGCTGCTTTTGCCTCTACTTGGCTTGCTTTTCTGTGGCAAAAAGACAGAAGTAGTTTCCTTGACTTTTGTTTCACACACATGGGGACCTTTTCTGTGTTCTTGCAAATTTGGCTGGCTGCTTATGCTTACAACTGCTTCGCCCTCCAGCAGCTCCAGCTGCTCAGCACTGGCTCCAGAAGTCCCTGCCCAGCATGGGTCAAAGCAGCACTATGGATCAGGGGACAGAAAGGCATCCTTTGTGTGCAGGGCTGGTTGTTTTGCTTCAGGTTGACTCACACAAATGTTCCAGTGATTCAGAAAGAGGCAATATTTGGTTATGGAGACATTCTGTGCTAGGTCTGAGGTTCAGCAATTCAGGTACTGTTGTTGATAATTGAACCTTTGCAACTAATAGCCACTTCCACTCAGAGTTCTCAAGGTTTTTGAATATTATCCTGTTAAGCTGGCAGCAGAAGAGGTTTGTAAAACTGCCAGGCACAAAACCCTCTGCCCAGCTTGGGAGAAGTTTGGATGTAATCCAGGGCCACTTTGCTTCGGATGGACTATAATTAGAATTTCATAATACCTTCTGGAGGTGAGAGTTATGTGCAAATCAGGTACACAGGCGCATAAAGCCTTTTTGGCCAGTGTTAGAGGTGCTGTTGTTTTGAGTGTATGAAAGGAGACAGCCTGTTCCCAAATAGATTATTTTTGATCTTTCATGGGGCTATGTTCTGGGAAATTTAAGGAAAACACAAACAATACCATTTATTTCAAAGGGATCAGGATTGGAGCTAAAGACAGGACTAGCAGTGTCAACTTCTAAGCTACTTTTATAAAATTAGGTGCATTTCTCTGTGTTTTGGGTCAGTCCTCAGCACCTTTGGAGCTGCTGGGATGTTGGGGTTTTTTTTTCTCCCTTGTTTCTTTTTTTTTTCCTCCTGTATTTCTCCCTTGTTACCCAGTGTACCCATTCCAGAGTGAAGTGTAATGACCCAAACCAAAACACTAAGAAGTGATTGGAAAGAAACATGTCTAAAATAGATTATTTGACTCCTAAATTCCATCTTCCTTCTCTTCCCCCACATCTGATTTCAGGACAGATGCAATTGCAGCCGTGATCTATTGATGACCAGAAGAGAAGATGTAAGCCCTCAGAGAAGCTGCCTGCATTTGATTAATGCCTGAGTCTGTCCAGCCTAAGGAGAAGGTCCTTAATTTAAGTAACCAGCAGCAGAAAATAAAAAAAATGTAGGAATTTGTGTTGAAAACCTCTCACATAGGAAACCTCTCACTGACTTTTGTATTTCTTTTCAAATTCTGACTGTTAGAAAAGAGGTTTTAAACTTTATTTCTTTCTCTTTTTCAGTTATATCCTTTCAGACATTTCTTCCAAGCTGACAGCCCAGATACAATGGCAGTCTTTGGAGGAAAACAGTTATGATGATGACTGCAGCCCTGGTGGCATCATTCCTCCTTGAGATTCACCCGTATTAAAAGAAATGAATGACATTACCCTAAAAAATGTGTTCTGGAAGCAGGTGAGGTCTCATCAGGCTGCTTCATCAAGCAAAGCCTTTAGGGTAGTTTGACTCAGGCACTTTTTTCTTTCCCTAACACGTGCTTCCCTGCACTAAGGAACTCCCATTCTCAGTGATTCAGTCCTTTGGAATGGCTTTATCTTTCAGAACATTGTTTTCTTTTTTTTTACTTCCAGGACAGTGAATGGTTCAGCACTTGCCAGTGGGTCTGGCTGAGCTGTGTTCCTTCTGCTTAACAGGGAACACATGAAGATGTTCTTGTCTCTTGCTTATTTTAGCTGGGTGAGGTTGACTTTTTTTTTTTTTTTACTCACTCTTGTTGCTTATGTTGCAGAGAAATAAAGAAGAACAAAGGCTGTCTCATTACACTTTCACTGCCAAGTAACTCTTCTGGAGTGTGTTTGTGTTTCTGGAATGTGGAATGTTGTGTGCTGGGGAGAAAACAAGACCAAATAATTTCTGGTCTGCTGATCACTGGCAATTTACAGTATGACAAGAACTTTAAAATACCAGTCACTTGGAGTTCAAAAAGTTTCAGGAAAAGTTTTAAAGGAGAAAGCAATTTACTGGGGAAAAGTTTGAGATTGATGGGGTGATGGGGTTGGGACTGCAGAGGTGCCTGGTGTCATCACTGATCCGAGGGTCAGCAGCCACTGGCAGAGCAGTGCTGGGCTTGATGCTGGGGACAGCAGCAGGGAGGACAGGTGCTGGCCATGTGCTCAGGCTGGGCTGCAGGAGGGGTCAGTGCACCCCATTCCGTGGAAGTATCCTGGTGGCCACGGCTCCCAGAGGCCCAGGTGGTGAGGGGGGAGTTCAGGCTGTGGTGTCCCAAGCTGCCCTGGCTGCCCTGAGCATGTGGTGGGCAGAGACCAGGGTTTGACCTGGCTGTTCACTCCTCTGTCTTGAAAATACTTCTATACAGTAATTTTTATAAACCCCCCCTGTAATCATACCTTTGTCAAGTCACCTCATCAAATTACTGGTGGTACTATGAAAAAACTGCAGTCCCCCCATTTCAGCTAGCAGGGGCCTGCCCCAGGGCAGGGTGTAGTGCCACAGTCCTGTATCCTGGTGCCAGCATCGGTCCTCTACAGCAGGAGACACACCGAGACCAGAAACCTGAGACTGAACAGGAAAAAGGACACTTCCAAAGGATTTTGTGGTTTTTCTAACATCTCGATCTTTAGGACCAGCTCAAACAAACATCTGTTTCTGGACACACATTCTGCTTCTTTTCTTCCCAGCTTTCTTTCAAATCCAAGTGTCTCATGGAGTCCCTCAAGACCAAGCTGCTGCCACCTGCACTGTGCTGGAGCAGCAGCTCCAGGGCAGCCCATGCAGTTTGGGATGGAGCTGCCTGGTGGGAGCTGTGGGAACACCTGGTGCCGCAGAGGGAGTGTGTGTGTGGGGGTTTCTGGCACCTGTCCCCAGCCTCTGCTCTCAGCTGGGAAGAATTGCTCTGAGTCCACCTCCTGCTAACCCTAACCCTAACCCAAAGCCAAGCCCAAGGAGCAGCCGTTTGGGCTCTGATTTTTGCTCCTCCCAAGGCTCTCTGTTTCCCTGAACTGACTGCTGATACCACCCACCTGGCTTCCCCCAGTGCCAGGAAACAGGCAAAGAGAAGAAAGGCTGGGATGTTATGGACAGAGGGTAGCAGCTGTGTAATTTTACATAACAGCACAATTTTGGGAGGTTTCAGCTGATTGTACCCTCGTAACAGCTGGTTTTGTACACCTGATGGAGCCTGATGTAGTTGGTCTGTGCTCAGAAATGGGTAGTAGGGTTTAGCTGGGAAATGGTCAAAAACCCTTTAAAACCAGCTGTGCCCCTGCTGCAGGGCGGGCAGTGCAGCAGTTGGCAGACATCCTGCCAAGTTTTTCTCCAGCTACAGCCCTTGTTTGGAACTCCTGAGCACTGACATCACTCTTGCAGCTTGCCAAGAAGCCTTTTGGAGCCCATAGAGTCAGGAGGGCTCTCAGGAGGAGCACCAATGTGTCGGTGTGCCAGAGAGAGGTTTTCCTTTGGGGTGTGTGTTGCCTCCGTACCTGAAATTTTGGATGTTGAAAAGAGATGTGGGGATTCGTAGATCATCTGAAAATGTGGCATCTGGCATCTAAAGGAAATAGTGCAAGTAATTTTTTTTTTCTCTTGCAATCCAGGAATTGTAGTGAGTGCAGCTGGGCTGTAAGGAGAGAAAACAAAGCAGTGGCTAATTCTGATTTTCCTGGAGCAGTCAGATAAAGGACAGTTGAAAAGAGAGAAGGGAATGAATGCATGAAATGTTTTCTCATACTATGAATGCAAACTAATCCAAGGTGGAATAGTCATCAGTGTTTCCAAAACTTAGCCCCTGAAATATTTGAAGAAATGAAAAAGAAAAAACAAAATCCAAGAATGATAAGAGGTACTGAAAAAGGCTGTGAGTGCTTTAAGGGCAAAAGAATCCCACTGGGAGATGCCCAGGTTGGCAAGGATGTGAAGGGCGCTGTGCAGTAGATGAGTGCTGGCAGGTGGAGGTGAGGAGTGATCTCTTGGCTGAGCTGCTTCCAGAGCAGACCTCCCCACACCTGAGACAAGGCCATTTCTGCTTCTCACTGTCAATCTACCACCACTCTCCTCCCTGAGGGACCCCTGCCCAGGGCCACCTGCCCTGGAAGCATTTACCTCCTCGGGCTCTGTACCAAGACCCCAAACTCAGCAACTGAAGTCTGGGTTGAGAGACTGAAGTTGGAAATTTTGTTATTTTAGAGCAGCACTTGCTTCTGAAGGAGAAACGTATTTTTAATTTTTTTTAAATTGAATGGGTTAAAATGGATTGTCCATAGCTAAAACTTCAGATTGTTGCTGATGACATTTATGTCCTGGCTTTCATTCAGACTTTCGGTGAGAAACCAGCATTTTCAGAATACAACCTGCAGAACACCACCTATCCTCCAGTTACTCTCTGCAAAAGAAAGCTGCTGCTGTTCATGGGTGAGTTTTGGGACTGTGTGTTCAGGGCTTGTGGCATCCCTGTCTTCAGAAGTGTTTCCTTTCAAATCATATTTTATCTTCTGCATCACTTATTCAAGGACCATGGCTCTTGATTCCTGTTTGAACATTTGTAGCTGATAGCAAAGTCAGACTGGTTTTTTTTGGTTTTTTTTATTTTTCAGAAACTTCAAAGTAGTTTTTAGTCTACTCCATCCTTCCAGAGGAGTTTTCTTCAAACTAAGGAAAAAAGGCTTGACAGAGGCTTCCACAGCAACTCCCCAGCCTTTGCCAGCATCAGCTGGCTCTGGAGCAGCCCATCTGGCTTTTTCTCCTGGTATTGAATCCTCTAGAAAGTGAAAAATCCCCAACATTGCCTGAACCAGGCAGTGCTTGCTTCCATCTCCTGATGGACCATGAGTGACAGTTGCCACGTCATCTCCCGGGTACGTCCTGTCTCCTTGGTATCTGCTGAGCCTTCTTTGCCAAGAAACAATCTTTGGATTAGTGCATGTCAAATTCCATGTCCTGAGCCAATAGAGACTCCCTTGGCTTTACTTTACAGTCATTTGATAGTCATAGGGAATAACTTGAAATTTTAGAACATAACTTTGTGCTTTCAGCTGAGAACAACATGCCGCTACCCTCCTTGAGCGCTTTGCTGTGTGTGCTACAGCTGGTCCTCACTGTGTATCTGGCACATGGAATTAGAAATAATTGCAGGTACAGTAGAGAAGTCATGGTAAACCTCTCAGATACATTGTATTGAGCTTCATAAAGGCAATGGCCTGGAGTTGACTCTTCCTCTGGCTCTGGGGAGTTCTTCCTCCCTAGGTGAGGGACACTCAGCTAACCCAGACTGCTCTCTAGGACAGGACATGGTCCATTACAGTACAGCAGTTGGATCCAAGGTCATGCAGCTCCTCCCCTACGTTCCAGTTCACTGTAATTTATATGTCAGGCTTCACTGCAGAAAGGCTGGTCTAGCGTATTCGAAGAAGTAATTTCCAGCTCCTAAGTCAAGCCTCAGGACCCTGGTCTCCCACACATGTCCTCCATTGTTCCTTCCGTCTGTCTGCAGCATGAGAATCCAATTACACTGCCTCCGAGAAAGCTCTGAGAATAAAAGCTAAAATACTCTTTCAAGGGGACATAATTGAGTATCTGGTAGAGATAGTCTGTGCTCAGCACCTTCCTTCCACATTTTTCCCCACAAAGAAGGCTTTGTCTCAGGGAAAAATCAAAAGGCATTGAGACTGGTAAATTTACCACATTGAGAGTGGTAAATTTTATGTTTTTGCCTAAAAGTCTGCCCTCAGTAAGTGAAAATATTTTGTAAAAGCTGGATTATAGCTGCAATGGCTCTCATGTATCAAGAAGGAGCACGTAGTGAATGATATGCGTGGGATGGCGGAACACGCAGGTGACCCTTGTGTTGCTGTGGGCTGAGCGAATCTTTCCCTCCCCAGGAGCCAAACCTTGGCTCACCTGCCCAGAAAGGCATCGTGTATAGCATGGTTTTGAATGGTTAGCACCTGTCTGAATTACAGAACTGCTTTATTTAATGTATTACTATATTTACTTAATGTATTACTGGACTCTGTAATCACCGTTCATTTATTAAGTCTTACTATCAAGTCCCTGAAATGTCCTGGAAAATGCCTCTGCCTGTTCGTCCCACATTTTCTGAGTCACAAAAGCAGGACTAGTCATTGCAAATGAAGAGGAGTACGGTGTCCTAAGTGCTCTAAAGCAAATATGAAAAAAGAAAGAGTTGCAGATTCATGGTTTATGAGGATTGTCCAGACTCTTATTTCTAACACACCTTTTGAGTGAAATAAAACTGCAGGGATTGGTCTATAGCTCTTGTTGTTTCTGTTATTTATCAAACTTGTATTTTAAGTAGAAAAGGGTAAACTATGAACCTCTCTAGGGAAGAGAAATCTTGCAAGAAGCTGCATGGTGCAACAGACACATCGAATTAAATTTTCCTTGTTTGGACTTGACAATTTCAGCTGTTGAATTTTCTCCCTTTGGACAAGGCTCAGGCACTGAAACTTCCTGTCTGCTTCCAGCTGCTTTCAGCTCTGAATGGCAGAGCAGAGACACTTTCTTTTTCAAGGCAGAAATCTCATGTTTGCACCAGCAGACCTTGGTTTAGGCTTTGCCAGGATCTGTGTGCTCCCTGCTTCCTGTGGCACAGCTCCCAGCTGGTAGGACAGGGGATTCTCTTGCAGGCTGGATGCTTTCTTGGTGGGTGTTCTGGGCATCAACTCTCTGTGTGTCCTGACTGCAGGATGACGTGGGAAGCCTGCACTCAGCACCAGGAGTGGAGCTCGGGGAAGAATGGGTGGAGACAAGGACAAGAAGCTAGAAAATGCACATTTGGAGCATGATGGGAACATCTGCATTAGGAAAAGTTTTAGCGCAGTGGTCTTGGGTTCCCAGGATTTCTCATCTGCCCTCTTGTGAGGTCTTTACGTACCTCATAAATATGAAATATAATTATCTGCAGGGACCTGTGGGGACAATTTTATTCGCTTTTTGAGCTCAATAATCCAGTCATAAAAGCATTTTCTGTACATCTTTGTGGGAGCAGACAGGGACAAGCATTTGAATGTGTATACTCAGTGAGCCCATGGTAATAGCCTGGGGAGAAAATCTCCATTGCTATTATGATCTGCTTCATCATTAAATTCAGTCCAGTAATGGAGATGAATCATGTCTTTAGAAATAATTTCCTTAAAATTAGCTTAAATTCAGGTGCAAGTGCAAGTAGCCTTGACCCTGGATGATTTTACATGCTGTACAATGAGCGTGACAGTTGAGTTATCTCACCTGCCTCTGTCAGGCAGGAAAAAGTCCCTGCAGAGAAGTACAGGAAAGATTCCATGAACCCAGCGAATTCAGAGACTTGTTCCCAACAGCCCCCTTGGCCTCCATGAGCAAAGGTAATAAACCATGGTAATGAGGTGTGAAAATGCCTGAAATCTGCTGTTTTAATGTTCCCAAGGATCTGAATTTTTATAGTATAGCTCCGATTTCTCATCAACATTGATCTGTTTATGAGATTACATTAGATCACATTAGATCTGTTCGGAAGATGGATATGCATCTCAACTGACATTTCAGCAATCTGGCATTTCTTTTCAAAAGAGCACTAAAAAGGAAAATGCTAAATAATCTCACAAAACTGAAAGTTCCAAAAATTTGTGTCTCAAGTAGTGTCAAATGTGAAAGCCAAAAATCTTCTTTAGAAACAACGGGTGGCACAATTCACCTGGATGAGTTGGCAAAAGTACATTTCTCCCTCACTTTCTGTCTGACTGGGCGGAGCTAGCACCAATGCATGATGAACCCCAAAGCCTGCTTGAAGCAGCTCAGAATGTTTGCAAGTGAATAATAACTGCAGCAAATCAGCATGTGATTGCTGAAGTGTTTGCACTTGGGACAGAATAAATCTGTTCTGCAGGAATACGTGATGAGAGTCGCCCACCTCTGGCACTTGGGACATCTCACCACTTTGGGTCTGTGCATGTGCAGCCGGTGCTGCTCTGCCCCCTCATCCTCCTGACGCACAGCAAGGAAACGGCAGGGACTATGGCAAAGGGACCTATCGGGGCCATACGGCAAAGGAGCCCAGGGATGGAGCCCTGTGTGTTCCTGCAGCCTCTGCCAAGCTGCTGCAGAGATGCCAGCAGGTGCCTGAACACCCTGGGGCTCAGTGCAGGCCCCAGCCCAGCCAGGATGCAGAGTGCAGCCGACCATCCTGGGTGACCCCCATGCATGCTGGGCTGCTGCTCTTATTGTCTGATTGTGTTTCACTTTTCACTCTATCCTCTACACCACATGAGAGCAGGAAGGGGCTGGGGCCAAGCACAAAGCCCTCAGATATTCTCTGCTAAAACTCTGGGATAAAGAGAAAGAGAGATGCCACAAAGTAGTGAAGATGCTTCACCCCCATGTAGCTGTTGTGTTGGGTGTCCAGAGAAGAGCAGAGAGCAGACGGAGGAGATCACAGCACATCCAGCCTCCATCTGTGTTTTGCTGCTCTCTAGATCTGCACATGTCAAGCTGTGCCGTTGCCCACGTGTGGGTTGTGATACACCTCAGGAAAAACGGGGAAGAGATCTGCCATTGGCTCCTTCCTGTGCAGTGTGTCATCTGGCAGCTGTGTATATCACAGGGAACACAGGGACCAGTCTGCTGCTGAGCAAAGCTGCTTCACTGAGTAGTCAGAGATACTTGGAGGGGGAAAAGCAAAGTGAAAGGCAGCCGTTGCTTTTTCGTTTCTGCCAAGCTCTGAAAACTCTTGGGAAACAGAAACCTGATGGATTAAGGACTGTGTGGAGAACCAGTAAAGCGGATTTCCAAGGATAAGTTGCAGATTGAAGAAGAACAGTGCCCGACAGGAAATATTCACTAAGATTTCTTTCTTGGTGCAGAGAGAGTGTTTGGGGATCTCTGATATTTCAGCCTCTAAATTAGCTTCTCTGTGGGGCACATATGGGACTTAAGAAGGAAAGCTGATGGGGAGCCCCTGAAGCAAAGGTGACGTGTGCCCAGCACAGGCAGAAGGACCCATTTATCAACTCTTTTCTCTAGTTTGTATCCGTGCGGCAGATTTTTAAAATGCAACTGTGTGTGTTCCCTCCTGCAACCACTGGCTCTCGCAGCTGAGCTGGCAGAAGGCACTGGCTAGTGTGCGGCTGGACCAGGGCTCTGCTGCCCCAGCCATGAGACAGCACACCTGGCTCCCCTTGCCGTACATGCCCAAGCCCTTCTGGAGAGCAGAGAACCACAACACAACCAACTTCTTCTCTGCACTGTATGGCTTCCCTAACCAGTCCTTCTTCCACAGTGACTTGAACCTGGAGGACCTGGGGGACTTTGGTAGCGGAGCCAAGTATGAGGGCGAGTCCCAGAGCCGGACAGTGAAGGCGCTGCTGATCGTCGCCTACTCCGTGATCATCTGCATCTCACTGTTCGGCAACATCCTGGTGTGCCACGTGGTCATCAAGAACAAGAGGATGCACTCTGCCACCAACCTCTTCATTGTCAACCTGGCTGTTGCTGACGTGATGATCACCACCCTGAACACCCCCTTCACACTGGTGAGCCCTGTCCGGCCGTGCCTGCTGGTGTCTGTGTGTGCCTGTCAGCTGTGTGCACTAGGATTGAACAGGCTGGGACCAGACTGGTACCCAGACTTTCTTTTGCCCCCCTTCCCCTTTTACCTTTTAGCGAGGGTGCAAGTCATGGCCCCCATCCCCAACACCCCCTGAGCAAGTGGAGCTGAGGGCCAATGCCCCCACCTTGCAGTCCATTGCAGGGGTCACTCTGCTGCAGCTTTCCCCCTCTGCCCAGGCAAGGCACAGATCTGGGAGCCCCTTTTGCCTGTTGATGGGGAAGGAAGTGGGGACAAGTTTGACACAAGAAAATCCAATTAATGGCTGGTTTCCTATTGAAACAACGTGAACCAGGTCAGTCCCTGTGCAACATCTTAGGGAAGTACTTAGGCTGCCACTGAGCAGTGTCAGTGGCATGTCCCTCCCTCAGCCACTACAGACGGTGCTTCCTGGGGCTAATCGTCCTTTTTTATTTTCAGTGACTAAATAATATATGATATAAAAGAACATTAAATGAATGAGGTGGGAAGAATTAAAGATTCATTTCTTGCCCTACTGTCATAGACGGTAAATGCCATGTAAACAGGACTTTGTACCTATATTTGACCCAGCACTCCTGTTCAAAATCCTCCTGCTTCATCCCTGCCCAGAGTGTTCTTCTGCCTTCCAAAAGCAGGTCTTGAATTAGCTATTTGAATTCACCCTTTCTTAAACTGGTGCTGTTTCTTTGGTGGGATTTCCCTGCCTTGCTCTGATGGGATTTGCATCCTGTAATTTGTTCAGGGAGAGCTTGGTGCCCTCTTGTGTGTTTGCACACCAACAGACACACAGTAGGCACGTGTAATTAAAATTTCTGCCAGCTCTCTCAGGAACGAGCTTTACACCAGCTCCAGAGATCCAGCACACTGCTCCAGTTCAGTCAGTACTGCAAGAGTCGCCCCTACAGGGAAATTAATTAGATTAATTGAAAACAAATTAGCTAGTCTTGACTAATTTTCTGTGTGGACAGATGCTTTGTAGTAAATGTACTTTACTTCAAATTAGCTTAATCTGCAGCAAAATGAATTATATTCATTTGTAATTAATATTGCACAGTCAGGAATAATGAGGGAATGAGGCAGTTTGGCACACTCTCCTCTGCAGAGAAGCCACCATCAGTAAAGCCTCTCTGGGAACAGGTGAGAAATTTTTCCATGTATTTCTCTCACTAAGTTTGGAGACCATGCAGCTTTCAGCATCCAAATGTTCAAAGGTATATAACGTTTTCTGGGAGGCACCTAGTGTGCCCTGCAGAGATTCGTTGAGGAGTGGAGCTAAGGTTTCTTTATGTGTTCCAGAACGGCCAGGGTAAATGTACAAATGTACACATGTACACAACATAGACAGAGCACTGCTCAAGCAGTGTTTGCACAGTGCTGTAAATCTCACCTCAGTTTGAGAAGGACTTGGGCAATCACAGTTTCCCCAGGAAAAACTGAGGATAAAGCACCTCCAAAGCCTCAGAAAGCTGTATTAAAGCATTTCTTCCATATTGTGCACCTGGGAAGCCAATTTGCTTCTCTTCAGGTACTGCTCCTGTTAATCCAATGCTGTCTGTTCTTCAGGTGCGGTTTGTGAGCAGCACCTGGGTTTTTGGAAAGCTGATGTGTCACATCAGCCGGTTTGTTCAGTACTGCTCTGTCCACGTGTCTGTGCTGACCCTTGCTGCCATTGCACTGGACCGGCACCAGGTATGTCAAAGACACCACCCCTATGATTGCTAGAAAATAGTTGTTTCCTCCTCAAATCCCAGTACCTGGAAACCTGCACTGTCTTGAGACTCAGGGAACAGAGGAGAGAACTCCAGCTTTCATGGCAGAGGACAAAATACCTGTGATTTTTACAGTGAGGGTGATGAAATACTGCAACAAGCTGCACAGAGAGGTTGTGGAGTCTCTGTCCTTGGAGACTCTGAAAACCTCAGGAGTTCAGTGCCAGGCAGCCTGCTCCAGCCCTGCGCTGCCTGGGCCATTGGGCTCGTAGGCTCCTTGCCCTCATCAGCCCTGCCTCGAAGCACAGTCCCACCAGAAGGGTGGGGCTAAGTGCTGAATTCAAGCACCAGCCAGCCCACACGTTCTCTCCACACAGATTTATGGGAGTCTGTCAGTTCTGACGCTTGCCCCATTCCTTTGGGATGCCTAAGGCTGGAAACAGTAAGAACTATGTTAACTCATCCAGTTCAAGGTGAGAAATTCTCTCCTTCTCCTCTATACTTCCCAGCCATGAAAACCTTTCAGGTCAAGTAATGCATACAGACTGAAGGGTTTCCTTAAGTGAAACAGAGTTTCTAATTTGTGCTTTAGCTGATGAGTGCCGAGTGCTGGGAGGCCAGATCCAGCAGAGTGAGCTCTCACGTAGAGTGGATTTCTCATAGTGCTGGAGCCACTGAAACGGTTGCTACCAAAAAGCAACTTCACATGATAGTGGCTGGATGAAGTTCAAAACAAGAGTAGGCTCCACCTGCTGTCAGAGAGTCACAGGGACTGCCGGAGCATAGATGAGCCACTTCTGTCTTTTTTATCACAAAGATAGAAGTGAGATGTCCCTGACAAAAGGGAAACCAACACTTGCCTCTAAAAATATTGCTAGTCCTGAGAAGTGCCATGGCAGACAGATACTCCAGGGGAGTTGTACAACTTGATTAAGTAGATATTTATAATGGGACTACAAACGACATGCATAAAATACCAAAGACTTCATCAGCCAAGAAATCATCTGGATGACATGATAGATCTATTTTTAATTATTGTTTCATTGCCTAAGATAATCCTCCATAGTCCATATAGCTCAACAGAGATCTCACCACCGTGGTCTCTGCAGTCATGCTGATGGGTCACACGGAATGTATTTCTCTGCTCAGGCTCTGAGCCAGCAGCAACACTCAATACGTGCACAACTCCATGCATTTCCCGACCCTTGTACTCCCTGAAGTCCTGTAAAGTGACTGTCTCTGCCTTTTAACACTGAAGAGATGTGGAGCTGCTGCTGACATGCAACATGGGTCTCAAAGAGTGACAAAGATGCTGTAAATCCTCAGGAGTCATTGTTCTCTGCAGGTAATCATGCACCCTCTCAAGCCACGCATGTCCATGGTGACAGGAGGGATTTGCATCATTGTCATCTGGGTTATGGCCAGCTGCTTCTCGCTGCCTCACGCCATTTATCAGACTCTGACAAGGTTTTATATTGGGTAAGACATTTACATATTTTTTGTTGTATGACGTTTACAAAGCCCCACAGAAACCAAGGGCACACCTTTCCATCCATGTTATTAGAGCAGAAAGGGTGGTGAAACAGAAGTTTCCTTCCCTTTGCACGGGTTCTGTGTCTGTCACAAAGGGACAATGACAATCGATGGAATTGCTTCCAGGCTGGTTCATTAGTTGTTTTGGGCTCAGAGATTCAGCCATGTAGTTTGGGACAGGCACAGGGGAGAGGGCCTCCTCATCAGCAGAGGACACAGACGTCAATATGAATGATTTCTTTCTTTTCCTGGGGATGTGTTTAAGATGCCTTCATTGGAGCCAAAGGTCAAACCTAGAGTAAAATTCTCCATTGGAAGTGGCACCTGCCCATGATACTGAATGAGTTCTGCTACCTGTACCTGTACTGAAACCCGTCTGAATGTCTGAGGTGTTCGTCCTCAGATGTGTGCAGCTGGTAGGGGAATTGAGAGCTCTTTCTCTTTAATCTTCAGAAACAGCACCATCCGAACGGTCTGCCTCCCCAGCTTCCCTCCTCCTGCTGATCTTTTCTGGAAGTATTTGGACCTGACTACGTTTGTTCTCTTGTATGTTCTGCCCTTGCTTGTGATCTCCATCACTTACACCATGGTGGCCAAGAAGCTCTGGCTGAGGAATGCCATCGGGGACCTCACCATGGAGCAATACTATGCCCATCAGCGGAAGAAGAAGATGACACTGAAGATGCTGATGGTGGTGGTGGTTGTGTTTGCCGTGTGCTGGTTTCCCCTGAACTGCTACGTGGTGCTGATCTCCTGCAGGGCCATCCACAGCAGCAATGCTCTGTACTTCGCTTTTCACTGGTTTGCCATGAGCAGCACCTGCTACAACCCCTTCATCTACTGCTGGCTGAATGGGAGCTTCCGCACGGAGCTCCGGTCCCTGCTCTGCGTGTGCCGGCCCAGGAGCATGGCCCAGGGCCACGCTCTGCAGCCCATCTCCCCACCGTTCCAGGATGCCAAGGCTGAGAACTGCTGGCACAAAAGAAGCAGCACATGCCAGAAGGCACAGACACCCTCCCAGAGGAACTCTGCAAAGACAGACATATCCAGCGTGCATCCAATTGTGGCAGAAAGCTAAACCCTTCATCTGACAGCTGGGCAGCATCACATTGGGATTGCAAAATCATGGGGAAAATGGGTTTGGAAAGGCCTCTGGAGATTGTCAAGTCAACCTTCTGCCCAGAGCACGTAAGCTTCAATCTTTGACTGGGTCATTCAGGACCTTGTTCTCTCAGGTGTCAGAATTCTCTAGGGATGAACTGCCACCTGTGGGCTCCAGAATGAGGTGTGTTGAGTGAATTTTTCACTGGAATAGTCAGCAAAAACGAAGAGAATTATTTAACAGCACACGAAGCCTTTCATGGTCTAAGGAAACACAGGGAAGCTACATTGGTTATACACACACCAGCTGTGCCCACTGTGGCTTGATGTAAAGCTGTTT
The DNA here is from genome assembly GCF_020740725.1 of Corvus hawaiiensis. Taxonomy (NCBI): domain Eukaryota; kingdom Metazoa; phylum Chordata; class Aves; order Passeriformes; family Corvidae; genus Corvus; species Corvus hawaiiensis. Next base: position 6,654,907 of record NC_063226.1, on the reverse strand, counting down.
GGGCTCTAACTTTGTGAATTGACATTTCTTTAGCATAAAATCTAAATTATTTTCACTTTCAATAGTATTTTTTTTTTTTACCAGTCCTCAAGAACTGTGTCCTTTGTGGCTTCCCTGCCAGCCTGGCAGCCCTTCCCCATTGGGTCAGCCTGTCTCTGTCCTGTAGTTATCCTGTGGGCAGCAGCAGCAGCAGCAATGACTCAGCAGCTGTGGAACTGGGGGTTCTGGCTTTTTCTGAGATGGAACCAGCATTGTGTTGGTTCCATCACAATGAAACAAACCAGACCTGCAGGTTTTCAACCCAAAATCAGGAAATAGAAGAAGTTTGACCTATGAGATGTAAACCTTTATATGTGAACCTTCATGTATTCCCTGCTCAGTTAAACTGAGCATCTGACAATGTGCCACAGCATTCGCCTCAAGCACTGATCCTTGTGTTCCAGCTACATCACTGGTGGCAGGGTGCACCAGGAGTGCTGGTCCTGGTCCAAATGGTGCCTCTGGAATGCAAGAGATAGCTGGTATTCCTGGGGATGTGGGTGCCTGACAGCCGGCGCCAGCAGCTGCTGCTCTGGGGACTCACGGCAGAGCCAGCCACCGTGTTTCCGAGCTGGGTTTGGGTCACTAGTGAGAGATACCCAGTGGGAGCACATGGCCAACTTCAGCCTATGGCTATGAAAATCCACCAAAGTTGTGTTTTCCTCTTTCTCAGAAAGAATAACCAGTTTCTTTGTGTCCATTCTGCACTGGCTCAGCCTTTGTGATGGTAAAGTGTTGAGCTTCAAAAGACAGTGAAAAGGAAATGAGCTTCAGTCTCCCCATGCAAAATACTCTAAACTACACTTCTACAGCTGAGCATTTCCACCTGTACCGGCAGTGTGTCACAGCCGCAGACCTGGGTGAAAGGCTGCTTAAATCTGGAAATCAAGATGCTTTGATGGGAATGTATTTGTATTTCAAAATGAAACTGTGAAGGGGAGGAAAGAGTAAGAGCAACATGAATCTTGCTTTTTCCTAAACTTATTGTGGGAAGGAGGAGGACAAGAGCAGCTGGGACAGGGACAGGGACCTGGCATGGCTTGGGACACTGCAAATTCCAGTGACATTGACAGTACAAAGGCTTCAGGTCAGTGCTCCTGTCTGAGGCAGTGATCTCTTTTCCTTCACATCTGCAGGAATTACTCTGCAGAGGATATGCTATGGGGAGGAAATGGAATTAGAAAAATCTCTTCAGACAGCAAATATCCAAGGCTCAGGTATTGGCTCTGACCATATGAGCCTTCGATTTGGTTCCACTGGAGTGGAGTCCTGCCTGAAACTGGCACCACAGAGGCAGTACTGGAACCTTTAATTTTGTCTTACAAGTAAATTACAGCATAAGCCAGACATTACTACTAAGTTGGGTGTTTTACTGTCTGGAAAACTGGGAGTCTATGACACTGCAAATGGCATTTTCCTAATATTACTGTGTGGAGGTTTCAATAAACAATATGTTTCTTCTTAAAAAGTCAAACCAATTACAAATGCAAATAAACATTGTTACAGTAACTTAAAAACTTACTCTCATTCAAATGCTCTTCTCTTTACACTGGAAAAAGTCAGTGAGATTAAATAATGCAGTTTGCATGTGTATCCCAACCCACTCTCAGAGAACTGTCAAACTCCTTACTCTGGGCTAAATAAATCCAACAGAGTCTGTTCTTGCCCCTCATCCTTCAGCAGGAGAGTATGCTGGGTAAGCATCCCTCAGCCTTGTGCAGGCCAAGGTCAAACCCACAGGCTGCTTGTCTGACCATGGCAGTAGGCAGATGTCCCTCACCTGGCAACAGTTCTCCAAGGGACAGTTTGCTCCCAGTTGAAAAGCTGACGTTGTTTCCTCATAGCACATCCTATGCTGATCATTACACAGCAGTGCTTTCCTCAGTAGGAGTCTGCAGTCTGGCAATGTTGAGCTGCCTTAGAAAACATTGTTTCTTTGAGGTGATTGTTTTTGTAAAAGTCTGGCAAACTTCCCCCTGATTACGCGCAACCTCCTGGATGCTCTTGCTTTGATACATGCTCTGTTAAAATATCTATGTGGTTGTAATACAGTAAGATTTGATCCACCAACATTTTTTGGGGGCTAACAGTCAAATAAAATACTGGTTCAGCACCCTCACTCTCCTCTGGGTTTTGTGTAACTTTTGAGTTATGAAAAGGAGATGATATTCCCTCTTACAAGAGGGTTAGCAAGAAAGCATAGACTGCTGCTCCTGGCAGACACAAATCCATGACCAAAACTTTTGTCTCCATGTGTTTTGACTTCTTTCAGCATGAAAAGCCCTTTGCACAAAGAAGTGCTGTGGTTACCCAGGTGGGGAGTCAGCTGTGGATGTGCCCCAACTGCAAATGCTGCTTCATTGCCATGCAGTTTGTGCAATTAATGGGTGGTCCCAGCAGCACTTTTTGCCTGGCGCCTCGTCCAGGCAGGAGTATGGGATATTTTGAGGTTTCCTTGAATTTAATTGTTATTCTCCAATAAACACTTCCATGAACAGAAGCACAGCCTGATGGATTCCTTGTGCATTTCTCCCCAGTGCTCCTGCTGGGATCCTCAGCCATCCCCTGGCTCCCTTCCCCTTGCTGGGGAACTCACGCTCTCCCTCACCTGACCGCGAGCAGACAGGGCAGGAACCATGCACAGCAAGCACTGCAGCTACATTAAAATAACCCTTTAGCATTTAAAGTGTTAAAACTAGGTGACTACACCAAAAGAAAATACTTTATTGTTCTCTCTGAAGAGCTATTTCTTACCTCTCCTTTTGAACAAACTTTCCAAGCAGAATAATGAAGCTGCTGCTGCGAATCCTTTAACCAGACCATATGAACTTTGTGCAGCTCCACACAGGGCTCACAGGCTTTTTGAGTCACTTCTGAGTGATTGAAAGGGAAGCTGTTAACTGGGTTCACTTTAACATCGCCCAAAGCGCTGTGGCACCCTCCAAATCCAGACCAAATGGCTTTAGTTTGAAAGATGGGGAGATGTAGGAAGAGGAATGTATAAGTTAGAGGGACGGAAAAGATGACATGTTTCCCTCCATGGAGGGTTCCTCTTGTTTTGGCTTTAATTGTGGTAAGATGACACCTGAGGTTTGCTCATAGGGTGCTCTGCCCCTCAACACACGGCATTGAGCACGCCAGAGGGGTCACCTGAACTGATACTCAGTTTGGGATTTTTGTTATTGTCAAAGAGTCCAGTGCTTGTGCAGGAGATAAGCTTGCCGGTGAAGTAATTATTAGCTAATTGAGTAACTATTAAGCTTGTAAAACCAAATTACTTGGTTTGGCACTTTACTGCTACTGTGGACTTTGGCCATTTAAAAAAAATTTGATCCCTGACTCAGGTACAGGAATTGCTTCTTCTTGATGATTTTTCCATACAAGAGAAGTGTTAACTCACACAGTACTATTGTTTGCACAGAGACTGATCCCTCAGGTGAGAAAGAATGGGCCTTCTCACCTACACACCAAAACAAGAAGCCACTCTTTTTTTTCATAGGAGGACAAAATTCAGCTTTCTCAGGTGGAAAGTCCTCATCTCTGGCATCTGCACTGACCTTTAAACGATCCTGAATTCATTTTCATTTTTAGTATTCCTCTGTCACTATGTGGACAAGAGTAAATGGGGTTTTTATTGACACTCACCTCACAGGGACCTGGTGTAAAGTGTCCCCCCAGGATGTGCATGGGCAAGGGGCTGGGTGTGGGTGGCTGCCTCAAAGAGGTGGGAGAGAGGCTTCAAGCACAGGGACACTGCAGGAGCAGAATGGAGCCCGGAGGGGGCCGGGCTGCTGGCGGCTTTTGGGAAGGCTGAGGACCCGGAGGGTGGCACATGACACAGGCTGCGTCCCGTCCCATCTCTCACCCACTGTAAATGTAGCAGTCTGTTTTTCAGCTGGAATGTGTCACACTGAGGTCCTGTCATTGCTGAAGGTCTTGTGATTCTTTATAAGATCCGCATTGCCATCAGGGCTTTTTACAGGTACTTTACATGCCTGCACTGCCTCAGCTGTTTCACATCTGCCTGTCTGTGAAATGCAGGGATTGATGTCTCCAGTGGTTCATTTATTCCTGGTGGTTTGCTTTGCTATGTTACAGAATGTGAGGTGTGGAACCGACTTCTCACACGAGAAAGTGCCCCCACCTCTGCCCACTCAAACACGCTTGACCCCCCGCCGTAACTGCGATGCATCCTGTGGGTTTTGCCCTGCAGATCCCGGCTCACTCGGCTGCTCCTGTGCCAAAAGAAGTTTTGAGTTCAATAAGCAGGAAAATACGCAAGCGGTCCCGGGGGGTCCAGAGCCGAGGTGCCGATATCTAATGAGCAGTGCCAGCCCAGAGCCACTGGGAAACGCCACAACAGCGTCGTTAAATGGAGAAAGTGACCCGGGAGAGGGCACGGGGGGAGCGGGAAGGGCACCGGGAGCCGGGAGAGGGCACGGGGGGGAGCGGGAAGGGCACCGGGAGCCGGGAGAGGGCACGGGGGGGAGCGGGAAGGGCACCGGGAGCCGGGAGAGGGCACGGGGGGGAGCGGGAAGGGCACCGGGAGCCGGGAGAGGGCACGGGGGGGAGCGGGAAGGGCACCGGGAGCCGGGAGAGGGCACGGGGGGGAGCGGGAAGGGCACCGGGAGCCGGGAGAGGGCACGGGGGGAGCGGGAAGGGCACCGGGAGCCGGGAGAGGGCACGGGGGGGAGCGGGAAGGGCACCGGGAGCCGGGAGAGGGCACGGGGGGGAGCGGGAAGGGCACCGGGAGCCGGGAGAGGGCACGGGGGGGAGCGGGAAGGGCACCGGGTGCCACCAGGGGGCGCTGTGGCACCGTCCCGCCGTCAGGGCGGTCACACGGCCCCGCAGCGCCTCCTGCTGGCCCGGGGCTCCCGCCCTGCCCGGACGCGGCGCCCCGAGGGCCCCCCGGGGGAAAAGGCCCCGAGGGCCCCCCGGGGGAAAAGGCCCCGAGGGCCCCCCGGGGGAAAAGGCCCCGAGGGCCCCCCGGGGGAAAAGGCCCCGAGGGCCCCCCGGGGGAAAAGGCCCCGAGGGCCCCCCGGGGGAAAAGGCCCCGAGGGCCCCCCGGGGGAAAAGGCCCCGAGGGCTGCCGAGGCGGGGAGGGCTCGAGACGGGTTCCCGTGACCCGGGGTGGGCCACCGGGTTTGTCCCCAGCCGCTCACCCCGACAATGGCGGTGGGTGAGGCTGTCGTACCCAGCCCTCACTGACTGCCGAGCTCGGAGTGCTGGCGTGCTCCGAGTGAACAGGGGTTTCTCAGAGAATTTGAAAAATCGTATCAAAATATAATTCAAGGTTTGAGAAACACTGTACAGACGTGGGCACCGATCTGAGCTTCTGAGTCATCTGCAACAGGAGAAAAGAATGTGACATGTCGTAAGAAGTGTACGCATGTGCCCGCCTGTCCCTGGAGGTCCACCTGCAATTCCAGAGGCCCCAGGTGCCGATAAACCAGGCACCCTGCTCGCTCGGGATGTGGCACAGTGACACCACAGCCTCCACGCTCGGGATGTGGCACAGTGACACTGCTCGTCCCGATGCCGGTGCCGGAGGTCTGGAGCTGTGCTGGTGCCTTGTCAGGGACCCCTTGAGCCTCGGACACAGCAACGGCCGAGGAGTTTGGTGTCTCAGCCGACAGAACACAGTCAAACAAACGAGACAAGGCAGCCTGAGCTCAAGCTCCAGTCACTGCCCCGAGCCCTGGGCTCCCGAGAGTGGCAGCACAGACCGGCCAAGGAAGAGCAGCAGTTGCGTCCCCAACACCTCCGTGACCGACCCGAGCTTCCAGCCCGGCAGGGGGCTGGGGGGGCTACAGGGAGACTGTGCCAGGGCTGTGGCACTCACAGCCACACAAACATCAGTAGAAGGTGGAACTGCCCGGACCCTGGCTGAACCCCAAGTAAGCACAGACCCCCCCAGCTGGAACCACTTCCACGGGGAGGCCGTGGGCAGGGGAGATGTGACTCACAGCACACACTGGGATGGAGAGCTCTGAGCAAATGAACGAATCAAGCACTTGTGAGCTAGGCCCTGTGAGTGCCACTGCCACATTCCTGTTGAGGCTCAGGACATTTCAGGATCCAATCCAAAATCCTTCGTTATTCATGTGTCTAAAAATAGGTCTTGATGGATTGCAGTGGTCAGCCAGAGCAGAGTAGCCACATACCTCTGATACGCAGAACTTAAATCTTCAGACTTCCAAAAAAGACCAGGGAGGTGACAGGTTTCCGGTGAAGCTGAACGAAATGCTGGGGGTGTCAGTTTTCATCCTCTGACATAATGTCTCTCCTTTCCAGCTGATAATTTGTGAGTAATAATATTGCATCTAATATACGTGAAAGCCCACAGCTGAAAAACACTTGCCCTGGGAAAGTTAAATGAAGCAGATGAATCCCACAGATATTCTCCCAGTCATTAATGTCTCCTAGAATCATCACTGCTCTGAAGGCTGGTTTGAACAACGTGTCATCTTTTTTTTTCCATTTCTGCTCATGAGTCAGCATCCTATCTTTTGTCCACTCTTCTCCTGAGTCTCCTGAGGTAGCAGAATCAGACCATCAATAAAGCACTATCAATCATTAGTTGCTTCCATGGCTTTCAGGGAAGCACTAAAACCTTTCCTTGGCTGTGTAACTGAGTTCACAGTGATGCCTTGAGAGGCTACCTAGAAACAGAGACTAGACAGCACTAAAGGAATAAGGTAGGTATGTATTTGACAGGCCTTCAAAGGTACACCCTGGGAGCCAGAGGCCACTGCCAAGATGGACCCCAAGATGGACGACAGGTCATGAGTTCTTCACACTTTTATAGGTTTTGTTCATTTGCATAGCAGGGTTAATTCTCCAATTAAAGCTTCAGGTTAATGATGTAATTCCCCTCAGCTTGCCCTCCTCTCAGAGGCTTTTGGTTTACACATTTTGGGCCTAGGATGGTCTGGGTGTCCTTGAAAAGCAGGCCCAGAGAGGCTTTGTTATGTCTACCTAGCACAAGAGAGCAGAAGTTAACAGGCTACAAGAAACTTCAGAGTTACACACTAAGCAGTACAGGATATGAAAAATATAAAAGTTAAAACCTAAGGCATCAATAGATCCGGTGGTACTGCAGCCAAGCACAGATTTTCTCTCCAGAGCCCCACACAGCAGGTCAGCCTGGTGGGATCAGGCACATGAGGATGCAGACAGACCAGCAGGTATCACTCAGTGTGAGGCAGTTTTAACCTAATCCATGCACTGAGTACCCATGGCCATGAACTAAAGCTTATTTATTGGCTGTGTTCTGCCTACAGCCTGATACCCAGACACTCTGAAGTGTGAATCCAAGGTACAATTGGCTAAGTGAAATTCAAGGACCATTTGCCTTTCCCCATGTACTCAAGAACCACTTGGCCATGTTCTGGGGGCCTCTTCCTGGGATTAGGGATGTGCTTTGGTGTTTTGCTCCCAGCCGAGGAGAGCTGGCTGCCATCCCAGGGCTCGCTGCTGGGGCTGGAAGGTAACCTGATAATTTTGCTTCAGTTGTCAAATTGTCATTCTTCTTTTGAGCGGAATCCCCCTTCAGTCTTGACCCAGAATGTTTGTTACCTGCAAGTTATTTTCAGCCTGTTTTAGCCTTTGCTCTTTGAGTCCTAGCTGTGCCCACAGTCACCCTTATACTGAAACACGATTTTTCTTTACTGGATCTGTTGGGCAGCAGTGCCCAGAGCCAGGTACCCAGGACATGCAGTTTGTGATCTCTTCAGCCTAGGGAACTCCTCTGATGTCCTCATGTCTCCGGTAATTAGTGTATGTGTGTATAAATGTCAGCTCAATTTTCTTGGTGATCTGGGTGTTTCAGATGAACTAAATTACCTCATTCTTTCCTCTGATAACAAATGTCTATCTGTCTCTTAAAACATTTTTTGCTCTCATTCCCTTGGTAATTTTCACCCTGAACTGCTGGACACTTCAAAAGCCTGGCATTCAAAATGCAAGGAGCTCTGGTTTTTGTTCCCTTTATGACCGTCTTGATTTCACCCCAAGTCACCCCAAGACAATGACAATTTTTTTTTTATGAAGTTGAAAAGAAAGAAAAGCTAGAACTTGGCAGGTGTGTTTAAAGAAAGCAGAAATCACTCAAATCTGAAATGAAGACTTTCCTCTCTTTTTCTGAAAACAGGCAGTTTTCTTCAGTGTTTATTCTTGCTATTTCTAGACATATTAAGTGAAAAACATAAACTTCTGCCTCTGGATAAAGGAAGATTCTAACTATAAATCTTTGTGAATTCTTTACCTGCCTGAAACCCAAGCAAACACACAACAGAGAAGAGCCCCCAGAGGCACTGGTTGAAAAGGAGAACCTGTTTCTTTCAGCAGGCTGTTATTTCAGCATTGTCTGCTGGAGATGATCATGATCTATAACCACAGCATGGGGTGAAGGAAGGGATCCCAGGGGTTCTACTGCTCCTCTGCTGGGAGCTTTTAACTGGTTTCCCAAAATCCCTGAGATAGTTCAGAAGCAAGGAAGGAGATCACAGGGATAAAAGAAGAGACTCTGTGATGCCGGTATGACAGCTGTCAGTCACACAAGACTTCCAAAGTGTTTTATAGAAAAAGCCAGTTTCACAGGTGATCCAGCCAGCAAGAGGATTTGCCAATTGCCATAGGAAAATCAAAATGTTTTAGATTAAAATACAAGCTAGCACTATCAATTGGTTGAAAAATGTTTTCCAGTAGCAAATTAAGAAATGTATCTTTTACAATATTCTCCTTCTGCAGACAACTTTCTGTTTGCAATGTTTTTGTATGGGAATCTCCTGCTGTTGCTGGCACAGGGCTGGCTGGTGCATTTCTGTCACTGGGACATGGACAGCAAAGCAGGTGAACAAAAATGAGCCATTATTTTCTGTCTTGTTTCCTTTCCAGCTGTGCTCAGGCTGCTGCCCAGGGCTCTGTGGTTTGGACACACCTGTAGGCTCACATCACCAACCTCACTGACCTTGGTTTAAAGGTTTCCTCATTAACTTGGTGAGTCCCTGAAGAAAGACCCTTTCCTGTGCCTGGTTCTGACCAGACTGTGTTCCTGCTTGGCAGAGCTGTCCCCTGGGAAGCTGCTTCTCCTGGGGCTGCCTGAGCACCCCGGCTGGTGCTTGCCCCATCCTCCTCCCATAGCCTGGACAGTGTTAAAGGTGTTGGATACACCACAATGGGGCTTTAGTAGTTTTAAGACATTCAAGCTTGGTTTTAATGCCTTCGCCAATGAGCCTGACAACCTGTAACAGTGTGAGTGAGTCTCCTCTTAATTCCTCAGGGAGCACTTGGTAATACAGTGCAAGCCACAGAAAGATCTGGAATGTGAAATATAGATACAATGGGAAGAAAGAATTGTAAAACTAATGGTGGGGTTTTGCTAGGTCTGGAAGTTCAATGGGAGGATCCTCATGGCCTTTTACTACTTGATTATATGTTCTATGATTTTAAAGTCTATTGTAACAAATTGCAGTCAGCTCTGGGCTGATCAGGGCTTGCAGGTACCACCCTTTCATGGGGCCTTGTGAATTCGCTGAATTGAGGCTTCTGGGCATTTTTTCCTGCTCAGTCATACCCAGAGGCTCTTTTCTGGTATCACTAACTTTATGTTAGGGATAATCACAGATTCTCTCAGTTTCTAGAAACTGAGACGTGAAGTCCAAGCCATATGCAAGGAACTTGTTCCTCAGCAGCTTTACCTACTGTCATGATCGATTTAACTGGTGTTCCTTCTGGGTAAATCACAGCTGGTGGAGAACAGCAGAGGCACTGAACTGAGGCACTTGCTGCAGCAGTGCAGGGGTTAGGTACTGGTGAGATGGCAGTGGTCATAGCAATAAGCACAGCTCATTGGTAATTGGGAGGGTGTGTGGCAGACAGGGAGATCTGTCAGATGAGGCAATGGGAGCATGCTCGGCCCAGGCTCTGAACTGCTCATACCTTGGCACAGGACCTTTCCCACTCTTTTTTTTTTGCCTGAGGCAGGCAAAGGTTTAGTTGTTTTCTAATACTTTTAGGTCTGGGAGTCTTGTGAGCACTTGTGTGCTTCTTCCCATCTATCCCATCACTTGAAGTGACTTTCCCATAGTGGCACCTACTTCCCCACATCTTTGGTGGGACCAAATCTTCTCCAGCTCCTTCTCCCTCTTCCTTCTTTCCTAATGATGCTGAACTAGTCATCTCGGGCATAAAGCCATTGGGGGAGGAGGTCACAATGTTCCTGTGCAGTGATTAATGGCAAGTGTTCTTGGAGCAAAGAAGTGAGATGACTCTTTAAAATAACATTCATCAAAGGAAAGAGCTTGCTGGTTGCTAATTTTTGAGGGAGAGTCAGTATCCTCCCTCTGTGGGCTGATAATCCGGAATTGACTCACTGACTAAAATTGTCTAAACCATCATATTTCTAAAGTGTTGCATTTCAGACCAGGGCTTAAAGGGCCAGGAGCAGGGCTGGCTGACACCCTTAGGTATGTGTCACCATCCAGTTTGAGGGAACATTACAACCACAGGAGCAATCTCTAAAAGCTCCAGCCATCAAAGCTGCCTCTCCAATTGCTCCAAATAACCCCCTCTGTTTTCCCATAAAAGCCATGTGCTTTGGAAAGAGGCAGTGTGCTTGGGAAGCCAGTAATTGGGTAGAACACAGAAAAGAGATTCTTCCACCAGTGTGTTTGAGGGACTTGGTCAGGCAGACTCTCACAGGGGATGCCAGACACAGAACTGGAGTGATCCTCACAGTTGTGCATGTGTTGAAACCATGCAATTAAATCCTTGCCCAGCAAGTAAAAGGCTTCCTCCTTGGTGGGAAAAGTTCTTCCTGAGCTGGGGGACTTTGACCAGTGTACCTCCCTCCTCGAAGAATAGCCTTGCCTCCAGCAGTCATCCACATGGAAAGACTGAAGCACAGGCTTTCCTCTGGAAGCCATTCTACTTCAATGGTGTGTGGAAGTTAAAAATCATCTAAAACAATAATTGGTTCCTCTGCAGTTCAGTAGGGAACTGCTCAGCTCTCTTCACCACCATCACCAAAGTAGAGGGAGATGCATCAGTTGCAAGTGGGGCTGAGCAGGCACTCACAACCCCACAAACACCCTCACAGGAGGCACCAAGGGACACAGGAAGCACTGAGAAATGCTGTCTTTCACAGGAATGTACATGATACCACATGTCTGGGACCTTGGCAAGGATCAAAACTTACTTTTATAAGCCCAGCTCCAGAGTTCCTCTCCTACTTGTCCCAGCTTCATAGGTACCTATCGAGAGAGAGGGACATCTTGCAGGTTTGGAAGTGATAAATATTTGTGTTTGGTAAAATGGGAGCCTGGACTGTGCCCTGCATCCAGTGTTCAGCCTTTGCTGTCTCCAGGCAGAGCCACCTGCAGGGAAGACAGGTGGAAGAACAGGGTTCCCATGGAGGGCGAAGCTCTTCAGCTCCTGCTAGCACCCTGTCTGGTGTCCCTGGCTCTGGCCAGGTGTCCCCAGGATCACCAACAGCCTGAGTGCTGCTGTGTGCTGTTCTTCAAACATGGAAAAGTCATAAAGCAATCAAAGAACGATCAGGAAAGCCTGTCTTTCTTGGAGTCTTACCCAGTTTTCTCCAAATTGCTTGACACAAATTAAAGTGATTTAAAATGACCCCAAAACTGCTATTAATTATATGTTTGGGTTTCTTGGTAGCCTGGGAATGGAAGGCTGCTGCAACCCCATTCTGCTATTATTGATGCTATTTTAACTTTCACCTCTTGGGTGGAAAAAGCATTTTATGTCTTGAATATTTTCTCTTGCCCTGGTCATGCAGGAGTCCTGAATTTTGGCAGTCTCATTAATTGTGGTTAGCCTTCAGCAATCACTCAGGCAACTGACATGGGCTTTTGGCAGAGGAGTTTCTGGTGATAAAGTCATACTTTGGGCTATGGACAAAATAATGCTTTTAATGGACACATTTATTGGAAAATTCAATACATATCCAAAAGACCAGGAAAATTGCAGTAGAGAAATACTCTTCTCCAAAACAAAAATCTCCGACCATCAAAGGTGTCTCTATGATGACTTCTGATAATGCCAATTTCCTGTTCTTCCATAAAACCCACATGCATTTTGGTGGGCAGAGAAAGAGAAAGGAAAAATTCAGTGTTAGTCAGATAACTGTCCCTTCTCTCAAGTCTCAATAGATATCGGGGGCATGAGTATCAGGAAAGTGTGTCCCCTGGATGTGTGCTCTGCTTTATATCTTGGTTCTGTTTGGGGAGTGCAGGATCCTGTGTGCACAGGAAAATTTATCTTCTACACAAAGAGCTTTTTGTAGTAGTTGCACTTCATTGACTGAGCTTGTCCAGAACTTCAGAAATATCTTTCCTAACACCTCCTCATGCTGAGATGGAGTGTTGGGCAGTCTAGGTTTCTGCTAGTTGAGATAGAAGTTCCCAGTACGTGTACCATTAAAAAGGGGGAAGGCTGTTTTGTACCAGTGTCAAGTGCTGTTGGCACGCTCTCTGCTGCTCAGCCCTGCAACAGCTGGGACTAGGTCACCCCTCTGCGGGTCAGACGTGTCACTTGGTAAAAATAAAACCAGCTGAGAAAGCCCTGCCTTCAGGGAAGAGCAAGGTCTGTTCTCCTGTCACAGCCAGGATGCTGCCAGGGGCAGTGTTAGCATTTCACCCTGGTGTGATGTGCAGGGTTTGTGTTCCCACAGATGTGGCAGAGCCCCTGTGATGCGCGTGGAGTGTGCAGCAGTGCCCATGGCACACAGCAGTGGTGTCCATGGTGCTTCTGGCAGTGCCGTTGGTGTCTGCAGTAAATGTGTTGGTGCCCACGCTGTCGAGTCTGCTCCAGCTGCCCCTGCAGTTGCAGCCAATGCAACGACAAAGCCCAGTGACTGGCCCCAGATGAGGGCCAGGGGATGTTCTCCCTGTGCAGGGTCTAGGTGTTTTCTTCAGGCTGAGGAAAAGGGGCACTGAGTGCAGGGACTCTGAAGGGATGCTGCTGCAGGGCAGGCAGTGGAGGAAAGGCAGGGTGGCTTCCCTTGTTGTTCTAGTGCCTGGGCAACCCCGGTGTTTATTTAACAGATTGTGTGGAATGGAACAGAAGAGCAGATGTGAGCGAAGTGTCTCTGTGGGCCACCCAAAAAAGGGTGCCTGGCACTGCTCTGCTGAGGAGAGGGATGGCTCAGAGATGGGGCCTTTGAGCTCTCAGTCCCACATGAATACAAATTCTCCCTATTTGCGCTCAGCAAATAATTTCTCCTCTCTTTCCTTTCCAAGAAGTAAGGTTAATAATAGCAATTTCTCTGCTTCACAGGAGAGCTGAGTATGAATTAATATTTGTCAAATAATATGAGACATTTTAAACAATATTTATGTGGAATAAAATTTCTGCAGAGGAAATGCAGTTTTTAAATTTTTGGGATCTCAGGAGTGAAATACCTGGACAGGATGAGTCTACACTGAGGAACACAAATTAATGTCAGAAAGATTTGGGAGTTCACGTGATCTGGAATGCCTGTGGCTGGAGTGGTGAGAGCACAAGGTTTGGGGAGCAGGGTACTGGTTTTCTGCAAAGCACAGAAAAGAGTTCTGTCACTGGAAGTTGAGAGGAGACCCCAGGGGAACAACAGGAATCCTAATGATGGACTTTGTCTCTCTTTTTGCACCAGCATGTTAATATTACACGTCAGGATTCTAACATAAACATTCCCAGCAGCCGACGAGTGTCTCCCTTGCAAAGCCTGGTCCAGCATTTGTCTCTGTGCCAGCACTGGAGTGGAAAAGATAAATGAAGAATTCATATTGTTGGACTAGACTCTGTTCGTCAATAATTCCAAGTAGTTCCTGAATTAGGCTATTACTAATTATCTATTTTCACCATAATTGGGAGGACAAGGGGTTCTGGCAGGCGGCGCATGAGACATACAGGAGAAAATGATTAAAGCAGAGCCAAAAATATCACCATACTGGAGTCATGAGTCAGATCCTGACCTTTCAAATAGCACTGCAGAGAGCCTGAGCTCATTTGGATGGGATCCTAGGGATCCAGGTGAGAGTGACAGGATGGGTCAGCATGGCTAGCTTTGGATAGACAGAAGAAACTGGGGATGTCCTGGAGGGGGGACAGAAAACTAAAGGGCATGGGGAGCTTCAGATGAATGTTTCTCCTTCTCTGGCTCTAGTCTTCCTGAAGAAAAGGGTAATCCCACACCCTTGATCTTAGCTGTTTTACCTGTCAGCACTCCTGATCACTCCCTGCAAAGAATGTGCATCCTCTGGTTAATGTGGTTATCAACAGTAATTAATTCCAGCTTCTGGTAATGAATTACAGCTTCTTGATCAGCGTTTTAAAAGCCCTTTAAGCTTTGTGTCAAGTCACGTTTGCTCAGGAAAATGGAGTTACCAATCGCTCCTATGGAACTCACAATTCCTTGTGAACTGCTGCAACTGCAAGAGACTCAGTTTCAGAGATAAAGTGCCCATTGTGAGACTGGCCACAGAACTCCAAACCTGGCTCTGCAGGGACAGACTCATCAGGACTGGGGATGCTCCATGACAGGGGCTTTATAACACTGAGCGGCTCTGCAGAGACCAAGAGGAAAAGCTTTGTCCTGAGCAGGGATTCGTGGGATCCTCCATCATGCTCTGTCCAAGGCTCTTGCTGGATCTGACACCAGGAGGGCACCCAGCCCCTCAAAGGAGTGTCCCCTTGGGGCTCCACCAAGGCAGCTCCACCAACCTCCAGCTGGCACAGGGAGCAAAAGAGTGTCTGTGCCCTGTATCAGGGGTGAAGCTGTGACTCTGCTGAGGTCTGTCCATCCCCCTGCCCTCCCACTCCCTGGGATGTGATGCCTGCCAAGCCACACAGACGGCTGCCAGCAGCGGAGGAATATTTGTCTGCGTGCATTCCTTGTTAGTACAAATAAGTCTTTTTTAAGGTCATGGGCAGAGGAGTTGTCATGTCACATCCTGTTCTGTGTCTCCACGGCAACTCTAGACTTCCCAAACACACGGAGCAGAGCAGTGATGGTCTGTCTGCAGTCCATGAACTCTTGAGCTGTCCTGGTTGTGTCACCCACCGGCCCCCTTCCCAGAGTGGGAGCATGCAGAATAGCGTGTGTGGCAAACTGGCATGGTGCTGGCCCAGTGATGCTCCCTGCTTTACTGCCCTGGGACCAGGAAGATGCTGCCTGTGCACTGCAGCAGAGCCCACAGGGTCCCATCAATGGCAGATGAAAAAATAAAATTGGCTTTCAATATTTGGCTCCCAAGTCCGGAGTCACTCACTTTCCCTTGGATACGTGGGTGTTTGACTATGGGTGTTTCACAGGATCATGGGCACTATTTTCTCTCTCCTAAGAAAAAATTACTCTGCCAGATAAAACAAGCAAAAAATGCTGTTTGTGCTGATTCATAAGGAAACAATTTCCCTTCTAATTTAGCACTGTACAGCAGGAAATTGCAGAGTGATTTGCTGGAAGAGCAAGAAAACAGGATAGTACAGATCATACAGCATTTTCTAGGTAATGGATAATTCCTTCACAGCCTTAAAATCTGTGAGCAGGTTTTTGCTGCATGATATGGTGTAGACTAGAGAGTCATCCACATTTTCAGTAAGCTCCAGCTTCAGGAAGAACATAAATGAAGAAGCCTGGAGCTCAGTGGTCTTATTTATACCACTGGAAAATGATATCTGAGGGGCATCGAATCCCTGTGTGCTCCTGGCTTCATTGGCTGTGCTGGGGTTTGTGCATGAGCTGTTGGGTATTTAATAAACCTGGGGAATTGCCCTTGGAGTGGTGGTTTTGGCACTCAGGCCCAGGAGGTTTGGGAAAGTCCCACCTCTGCCAGTGGAGGGCCCTGGTGGGTCTGCATCGAGAACTAATTCCTCTGGGCTGCGGGGAGCTGGGGGGCACAGCGGGGTCTTCTTATGTCTGCTCTGTGTTTCTGGCCTTCTCCAGCTTAGTACCCACACTGGACAGGGGCTCTGCTCCTCTCAGGGATGTAGCTGAATTTCCAGTTCCTAGATCTTGAAGCACTTAGGGGTTTCAGGAGAAATTTAGGCTTCACTTTGCTCCTAAAAGCCTAATTTGCTGCCATAGCAGTATAATTGCTTATTCTTGTCTGCTTTTAGAGTTGTGAAGTGGTTTTCCCCTCCAGTGAATCCTTCTATACCTCTCTCTCCTCTGCTGCTGGTCAGGCTGTTCCACAGCTCTCGCTTCCCTGAGTGTCACCACGGTCCTGTGAGGATTCAGTGGCACCAGGTTATTCTGCCCTTTTTGCCTCTCATAATCCCAATAAATGATCTGCAATGCAGGAAAGATGTTATTTTGTGATGCTTGAAAATGCCAGTTCAGAACTCCTGAAAATTCAGAACCTCAGGGTTTGCCTCCCAATCCTTTTGTGCTTCAAACAGCATCTTGGTGAAGGATTAGCTCAGCTGCAGTTACCTTCACTTTTTATTTCTGAGATCATGGTCATCCCTGGCTGTGTGCAGTTTTTCATGCTAAGGGAGTATTAATCCAAGAATGTCCTCAGATACGCAAAAACAAACCCATGGAGGCCGGGGGGTGTTAAAGATCACAAAGAGAATGAGGTTGAGCTGGGCCGAGGGGATGGAAGGAGGAGCACAGCCATCCCCAGAGAGGTGCCTCCTCCCTCCCTGTGTCCCTCTGCTCAGGAGGTCGGCACCAGGAGCTGTCCCCTCCGGCCATCCTTGCAAACTTCTGCATCTTTATAAATTTCTCAAGAAACGTTTTCTCCGTCTTTCCTGGTTGGGGAAGAAACCCAGTGCAAAAGGGCATAGGAGTGGGAATCCTGTTTTTCTGGCATCTTAATGAAGCAAATCCTACAAGCTATCTGAAGAGGTTATAGGAAATCTCTGTCCTAAGCCAGGGATAAGCTGCCTGAGTATCCAGGAAGAGTTTTCTTGCAGCAACTCCAAAGGCACATTCCCAGCCTGTGAAGGGCTGCCCCTTGTCTTCTGGTTCCTCTCATGTTGTTATTGCTAGAGATTAGTATTAATTGCTAAACCCCGTGGAAAGGGAGGGCTTGGATGGTTTGGAGTGCCTGCAAAAGGAGTGTCACATATTTCAAAGTGTTTGATAAACAGGGGAGCAAAGGCAGATAACAGCATCAAAGCCCACATCGTGCTCTCCTGGTGTAACGGGCAGCTTTTGAGAGAGGGAGCAGATTGCTGAAGGCCATTGTTTTACTGGAGAACATGAACCGGCTTGACTGGTGACTCCCAGCAGCACCAGCAGGTGATAGACTGTTGCAGTGGGGATACTGCAACACGCATATATCAAACCAGGAGTCCCGTGGAAAGGAAATATATATATGGACAGACAGATTCTTGATAGCTGTTTCAGAGATGTTTATTTCTCCAGCCGCATGGCCGGGGCTCTGCCGAGGAACTGTCCCAGTCACGGGACCAAGGGTCCTTCTGCCCGCGCAGGGAACACAAACCAACCAATGGGAAGGAGGCTGAGCAGGGACAGGGAAGCCCCGTGTCTGTGCCCTCAGGGCCCCTCTCCCAGGGCTACACGGCGGGGGAGGGACCCCAACACCTCACCCGTTTTATTTTAATAAAAGGAGAATGAAAACAACTGGATAAACATAACAAGAACAGATTCAAAACAAAACAAGCCACCCTCCTGAGTCTTTAAATGTCCAAACAGATTCTGTGGAACATCTTAGGGCTGACAGAAGGGAGACAGAATTCTCTGAGCATGCTTTGTGGGGAAACTGAGGCAGGAGAGGGTTTAACTTCTTCCCTCCCCCTTTTCATCCCCCACTCGGCATTGGAAAGGGATTTTTGGGGACACAATTGGCAAAACACCTCAATAGACTGTACTGAAGGAGGCACTAGGAGGACAATTACACTTCACATCTTTTCCTTTAATGCACTGACTCCTAGAAAGGAGGTGTGAGCTAAAGCATGGAAGAAACCATTGTTTAATCTAGATTTGAAGTCCTGAATATTCATTGTTTATCTCCAGACCACTCCAGTGTTTCAAGTATGAGAGCTACAGGTTGATTCAAAGCTTTTATTAGAGAATTAGATTCATTTGAATCAAAATGCCTATGTAAGAAATTTGAATATCATCCAGCAGAAAGTGTCTGTCATGCCCTGGCAGCTCATCTTCAGAATGTAGCTGCATATTGATGAAGTGCTCATTGAATAAGAATTATCCAGTTCTGGAGAAGAAATAGAAGTCCTGATGGAGAAATAGTACTGACTGTGTAAAAGCAGACTGTCATCAAACAGACATGTTTGATGGATTCATGTTGCTCAAGAGATTTTCTCTCTGGTCATATGGATTATTGCTGCTCTGGCTCTGAGCCTTAGTGAGGGCTCTGCCGAGGCACCTGCCCATGGCTGCAATTGCAGATGAGTCTGGAACAGTCCTGAGCTGGGAGAGGATGCTCTGAACCTGTGGTACCTGTCTGCTGTGCTGCAGGAGCCTAAGCTGCCCCTGCTCCTGGCAACAGTGACAGCTGGAACCCCCCAGACCTGGGGCATGGTTTATGTTACAGGGTACTATTATTTTGCTGTTCCTATTTCCCCACACATGCACACAACAAACTCATCTGGTTTTAAGCCTTTTGTTGAGCTGTTGGTGTATTTGAGCTCAATTACATACTAAGGAGGGAAGAGAGAAGATTGCTCACTGAGCAGCCTGGCAAAGAACCTCACTGCTGAAGGTCCCTCTTTGCCACAGCAACAAAGTCACTCAGGCCTTCCAGTGCTCCATTGCAGTGCTGATTGACTGGAGTACAAAACATGGGCTGGTGATCAGGAGATGTGGGGGTGTAGCTGCTTCCAAAGCCACACTGAGTTTTAGCACATCAATGAGCTTCTGGTACCTGGGGAATCTGTCATTTTATTATCACCTGAGCTGCAAGAAAAGCAGAACCATATCAGCTCATCTTTTTTCACAGCTATCACACAACTGCAACACTGAGTTCGGTACCTTCCCTCTTCCCAGGGAATACAGGATTTTCTCCTGAATCGGAATGGGAGGGCTTAGACTGCCAAAACAAGGAGTCAGCCCAAGACCTGTGGTGTACCTCTGCTCTCAAATGAGGTCTTCATTGCTGACAACAGGCTGTTTTCTTCACAGGAGTGTTTTAGGGTTCAGGTCTACAAATCAGTTTAGGCTGGTCTAAGCCAGCCATCCCTCCATCCCAGCAAGCCATATCAGGGCCACTGACCTGCACTCACTTGTTTCATTTAGATTATACCCTTGCTGATTAGCATAAATGAGATGAATAGAAAGTGGAAAATTGGTCTTTGAGCCCAGCACTTGGCACTGAATTCTTATACAAAAAGGAAATGCCTGTCTCTTCAGTTTCTTTTCAGTTTTTTGTTCACAAATTCTTAAGTGAACAGAGAGACTCCTAGTGCTCCTTCTTTGCAGCCATTCATGTGCCTCTGGGAAAGGTTTGGCTTCTATGCTTGCCAGGCTAATCAAGGAAACAGAAAATACAGAACATTAGTGCATTGAAATCCCAGGCACTCTAAAGTCTCAAGAAAATAGAAAAATGTTAGGCAGATACACCTGATGCCCACAGCCCTGAGGGCCTCGGCTGGGAAAGAGTAACAGGAGGGGCTTCTTTGAGGTGAAGTTTCCTGACTGAGATACCAGCTAGGGCAGGAAAAAACCAGAAGAAAAAAGGATAGGACCTGAGTCCCAGATTGGATAAGCCCCAAATACAGAAATTAATCCATCACCCAGGGTGATTAAGCATTGTGGATAGGAGAAATGGGTTTCCAGGGAGGATCCGGGCAGGCTTGCCAGAGGTCCCAGCATCAAGGGGGATGGCATTGAGCCGACCAAAGGCTCTGTGTTTTCTTCTGGGAAAAGCCTCAGCAGCCCCAACAGCAGCAGCATTTCCCTTGGTCTCTGCATTTTCCCCAGCAGGAGCCCCCTGCCACATGTGGGTCTCTCTGGGCTACCAAAGGTTCTGCAGCCTCATGGTCAGGGTTTCAGGGTTTTGGGAATGTGCTGGGGACTGTGCAGGTGCTGGGGAGGGCAGGCAGGAAGCATGGGCAGCCCCTGCTGGCATTCTCTCCCCATCCCTGCTCCTTCCAGCCCTGGCCCAGTGGTCCCTGCCCCAGCAGTTTTGTGCCTCCCATCTTGTCTGAACATCTCAAAAGCAAGAAGAGGATTCATAATTTTTCCTCTTACATCTGGAAAGGGAGGAACCCCACAAGACTGTGATTTAGATCAGTCCCTGGAGCAAGAAAGCTGAGCAGAAGCAACAAATCAGCATTCCTGAAACCTCTCCTGGTACCTGAGGTACCTTAGCTCTGGAGCAGAGGAACGTTCTGACAAGTACTGAACCCTGAGCAGAGCTCCCTGTATCCAGGAGAAACACAGGAATTTCAAAATATAGCCAAGCTTCATTTTGGTAAGGAGAATATTTTGCACCATGGCTGGGGAGGGGCCCAGCCCCTGCAGAACCTCACAACCCAAATGGCAGTAACTGGGCTGCAGCAAGCGGCTCCTGCCGAGCACCAGCTGGGGGGCTGAGGTGTGACCTTGCTGTTGGTGTGACAGCCTGGGAGGCTTTATTAGCTGAGCTCTCTAGTAGTAGGTTGGTTGTTTTTGTGTTTGTTTGTTTGGGGATGGTTTTTGTGAAAACTTAATCTCCTGGTTTAATAAAATGGCATGTTTTTCCCTTGAGCTGGGCTGGCTCCCTGCAGATGCCCACCCATCACTGCTCGCCTGGTCTCTGCTGGAGGAGAGGTTCCAGTAGCCAAGGGCCAAGTGATGCTGGTGGCTGGAGACCATGGAAACTGACAAGAGGAAGACACACACCTTCAGGTATGTCCTTTCTGGTTTTGCTGATTCCTGAACTTGTTCCACAATCACAGTTCCAGAGGATTTAAGTACAAAAGTTTTTGATAGAAATATTGTATCACTATTGTGAAGAGGAAAAAACTTGCCTCGCCTTTATCCAGCAGGGAAATGCACATTGATGGGCCTTGACTTCACCCTATGGGCCTGTTTCCATTTAAGTAGTTCAAAATTCTGCAGATAAAGCAGCCAAAGCTGGCACAGGTAACGTGTTTTGTTGGATAATTGCAGCTGGGAGTGGAGGATGCTGGCTGGCTGTGTTCTGCAGCCATATGCTGGCTGGGTGGTTTGTGTGTTGATTTCTTGCCTGGGTTGTTTAGAATTCTGCACCAGTAAGTAAAGAAATGGAAAATTTCTGCCTTGTCCGCAGTTGTTACAGAAATCTAAGGCTTCAAGTGGCCCTGGAAATCTTTGTGCTGCTTGATCCTAGGGCCAAAGCTCACTCCTCAGTGCTCTTGTTTAGCTCCTCACACTGAGCTTTTGAAGCTCCAATTTTCTCCAGCGCTAGATTTTGGTGAGTTACCCCAGGGCTGCCTGGCTGCTCCAGGGGCAGAGGGGCAGCGTGGGGCTGCACAGGGACGTGCCTGAGCAGTCCCAGCGCTCTCCAGTTTTGCGCAGCAGTGACAAATGCCCCTTTCATTCTAAACCTGCCCAGCCATTCCTCTTTGTTGCAGTTCCCTGAAGTCATCCTGTGGCCATCTGTTTGTCCCGCTCAGGCAGAGTGGCAGCCAGTCACCCTCTGCCAGGTCTGCCTGTCCCCAAGGCTGCCCCATGCCCACCATCCCACCCAGATCAGTCTCTTCAAGAGCCTTTGCCGGGAAAACCAGTGGAAATCCTCCTAGGGATTGAAAGGGGTTGTGTGGAGAGGTCCTCTTTATCCATGGTGCCTCCTTCCAGCAAGGAGGTAATTTCTCTAAGATGCATGTGTCTGCATGCTCCAGCAAATCACATTTCTCCAGTGTGTATTAATCCTTTTTTTCAGGCTGCTTGGAAGGGAATCTGGATGTAAAATAACTAAGATTGCCCCTGAAGCCCCTTTCAGAAAGGACACCCTACTGGCTGTTTTCTGTTCCCTTGGTGGTAAGGTAGTTTAGCTTATAATTTAAAAGCACAATAATCAGTACTTTTGTGTTTGAGCTCTTTAGACCTCCTGGGAAAGTGCCATTTGGATTATGCTCTCCAGATTTTTTTGCTGTAATTTCATAACCTCTATTGACTGAATGAGTTGAAAATTAAGTTATAAATGCTTCGGCACAAGCGACTGTCAGAACTGCCCCTCCTTTCTTTTCCTGGTTGATTGTGCTTCTGCTTCTATGCATTTGCAAACCCAGAGATGGATTTTTGGGACCCTGCTGGGACCCTGCAGCACCTGCTGCAGCTCAGCTTTGCTGAGGCCCCCGCCCCCAATGCCCCTCGCGAGCAGCCGCTGGCGCCTGTGGCTGTTCTGCTAATCAGGAATCTGGCAGAGCCTCAGCACCCTCTGTCCTCTGGCCGAGCTGCTCCACAGTCCTGGCTGCCCTGGGCTGTGTGGCAGAGCTGCACCCCTGGCTGGGGCACCCATGGCCAGGGGTCGCTGCCAGGGGTAACGCAGGAACCTACCTGTCACCAATGCTGGTGGTGGCTGAACCATTCCTCCCAAATGCAGAAACTGGGTAAACATGTAGATCCTGGGGGATCCTTCCCAAGATCCTTGAGGGACCCTTCCAGCTGAGTGAGTGAGCTTTCACCAGAGCTCCACAGCTCAGAGGCTTTCTGAGCTGACACATCCCTACAGCTACACACAGACATTTGCCACACAGTGAGGTCCCTGAATCAGGGCTGTGGTGGGTGACTTGTCCCCAGATAGAACTCAGCAGGATGCTGCAGCTGCCATCAGCCTCTGCACAACTGTTCCTTGCTGCCTTTGTCACATCTCTTCCTTTGGTCAGAGCGGCACAACGGACAGAGTTTTGAAGTAAATGTATATTGTACCACTACTTTTCAAGTCATATCTTCATTCTTCCCTTCCTTTGGCGTGTGAGTCATCCCAGCAAACCTGTCATGCCTTAAATTAATTGGGCCTTGGAAGGGGACAGAGATAATGAGCCATTCCTGGATGCCATTTCTTAAAAGCCAGGGAATGTACAGCACAAGGTAAGGTGCTGCCTGAGTCTTCCTCACCTTGTCAAATGAATCCACATCTCTCCTGAGCTTGTGATGGGGTCTGTGGGGTGTCCATTGGCTGCTGGCCTCCAGTCCAGACACCTCTGAAGAGAAGCTGCTCTTACAAAGTCCTACTTCCAGAGCTCCAGTTTTCTGGCCTCAAACCAGCGATGTGCTCACAGAAGGGCTGAGTTTGGACACTGTGAGAGGTGGACAAGCTTTGAGCTGTTCATCAAAGGCGAGAGGGCTCCTTGTGAGCTCAGTGCAGTGGGGGTGTGAGTGTGGGTTGTGCGTGGTCCCACCTGGACATGGGGGTGTCCCTGCTCACTAGCCTGTACCTGTGCAGGAGGACTCAAAGAAGCTCTGGCTGGTGCCCCCGAAGAGTGAGCTGCAAGCAGGGATGAGGGAATGAATGTCCCCCATCCCTGAGGGACATGAGTGTCCATGCATACCACACACAGAAAGTGACTTGCCCCTTCCACTCTTTGCCAAGTCCCTTTCATTAGCACAGAGTTTTCTGGTAAGAAAAACAGGATTTTTTTGTTTTGTTTTGTTTGTTTGTTTTTCTGTCTTGATTACCATGCAGAGGGGGAGAAGAACCAAAGAAGAACCTCCAAAAAGAAAATACACCATAAGGAATGTTCAAGGCTCAGAGGCTTCTGAAGCTGATAGTTCACTCCATCAAAGGACAATGCACATTGATGGGTTGAATTCCCACACGGATGGGCTGCACCAACCCAAAGGCCAGGCTTTGATGGCCTAAGCCATGGCCAGGCTGGAGCACTCAGAGCTGGTAGGACAGCACAGGTAGGAGCTGCCTATTACTGTTACCTGTTAGGGTTTTGCATCCCATTGAAAATCAGGGAACCAGCAATCAGACAGGAATTGGGTGTGCTGTCAGTCATTCTGTATGACTTTTTTCCAAGGAGAAACAAAAAAAAGCGCCTGAAGATCCAGCCCCAGTGGGCCACTAGACAAAGCCCATCAGAGTGGGGAGGGGCCACAGTTACAATGGTAGATTGTAATAGATAGTTACAATCGTTGTTCTGTCACTCAAATCTTACAGCTGAACCTTGAGGACTATCAAATCCATTATAAAGTTTTTCTTTTCCAACTACCTTGAAACTGCATTATTAGTAGCTATTATGTACTTGTAATTTGTATTTTGAATAATAAAGTCTAAATTGTAACTGTTCACAGGATATCAAATACAATTGTTATGGCATTGTTGCTCTTTTCTTATTTCTCCTTTTGAAGCCCATTTTGTACAACTTGCCCCTCCACCCACTCGCCTGTGCTGAATCTCAGAGCCAGTCAGAGCACATGATAACAGCAGGCTCTGGCCTGACATAATGCACACAAAAACACTGTTCCCATGTCAGTGGCAACTAATGCCAGATCATACTCTGACCCCGGGGAAATTGAGATTTGTTATCAGGATGACTATTTGCACTCCCCAGTTTCTGCCCCCTGAATTTTCATTTAAGTTGGACGATGAATTTAAAATTTAGTTGTAGTTTCTGCTTTAGATATGCAATGTCCATTGTTTAGAAATGTGGTGTGTCCATGCCAGGCGAGAGGATCCTGAAAGCCTCCACGGCTTGGGCTGGAGGAAGGTTCCAGAAGCACTCAGAGAGCCGGGCTCGGGTGGAAGCGCCTGGTGCCGAAGCTCTCACCCTGCCGCCACATCAGGCAAACCTGAGCTGGGTTATAACACATGTCTGGGCTGTGCACATTAGTAGCACATGCAATGGAAGGCTTGGTAGTTAATATTTCAGGGGCTCAGATATACTTTCTGTGCCCTAGAATCTAACAGACAGACACAAATGTCTGAGAGCAAAAGGAGGAGTTCTGCAGCTCCTCAGTTCCAAAGCCTCTGGTGCCTATGTATCTGCACTCTTACTGATTCTTCTGTCCAGAGGGAAACCAGCCCTCCAGAAAACAAAAAGACCTTCTGACATTTAAGACACAGAAGGAAAGACACAGAGTACCTTTAATACCTCCAGCCTGCAAAGTCTCCTCAGAGAGATAACAGGAATTTTACTCAAGAAGGACAGACAGAAAACTCTAACAATTTTATCCCACAACACAACCATTCCTGCTCCTGAAGTGTTTTCTGACAGATGAAAACCAGACAAGCATCAATCAGAGACTTGTCTAATGACATGGAACACATGGGACTGGCAGCTCCATCAGGGGTCCGAGGGCAGGAGAGGCTGGTCAGGATTATTGCTGTGTAAGGGATCAAGTCTTAACTCCTTAGCCAGTGAGGGCCTGAGTGTTTCAGGAGGTTCTAGCACATACCTGTAGTTGATAATTTGCACCTGGAGAAAGCTAGCATGCCTGGGATTTTGCTGGAAATACAATTAGACTAAACTCATAGCTCATAGCTCTCCTCTTCTGAGCTTGCAGCTCTAAAGCCAGCGATGATGTATGCCAGCAAGAACAGCATGGGAGGATAATGAAATGGCTCTTTGGATGCACAATAATCTCACAGCCATAGTGAGAACCGCTTCAGGGGGACTGAAAAATAGCAGAAGCCTCCCAGATCATCTTGCTATAGTGGTAATAAACATCCAGTGTGTCTTTTCTGTAGCCCTCAGGCAAGAAACTCCAGAGAGTAAATGCAAAGCTCATTCTGCTTCTGCTGTAAGCAACTGGAGTTCTGGCACAGGCATGAGCCAGAGCATCTCTTAGACCTGGGAATCCATAAATACAAAATTCTGAGCAAAGAGCCAGTTCCTTGGAAACACACACCAAATATACAGATATTTCCTCCTGCAGAAGGAATTCCTGTCTCCATCTGGACTCTTTTTCTACTATTTGCCGGGAAGATCTTCATTAGTGTCTCCAAGAGCCTATGGCTGACACGATGCAAACTGGGATGCCCAGTTTGCTCCATGGCAAACAGACCCCAAACTAGGAAAAACCTAACCTTTAACCTGTCATCATGGTTTATTTGCCCTGATAGAGGTTACAAATACCAGGGACCAGGATGGACATCAGGGCGCTTGTGAATGACATTTAAAAATGCATTATTAATTGGAATTAGGAAAAACTAGATAATTTGGAAAATAGAAGTGTTGTTATCATTGGAACACACAGGATGACCGGACCTGTTTGTTGAACTGGCCTGGACTGACAATAAAAGTGAATTCTTGGCTCCACATGTCAGCATGGGACCTTTTCACTTAGAAGTAGAATTTGGAGTCTGACAAGAGGCACATCCTCTATGTCCCATGTCCTTCTCATGTGTTCCCCATCCTGTAGCTACTCCCCTGTCTTAGTCCTTGCATGGCCTGGCCACAGCATGGACATGGACAAGAGGAGCAGAGCCATGGACAGGGGAAGGCGATCATGCAGGGGACTGGATATGGACAGGAAAAATCCTTTTTTTTTTTTTTTTTTTAAATAAGGAATAAGTGACACATACAGGATGCAAAACGTGAAGGATTATAATACCTAGTTTAAAAATATGTTGTCTAAAGTCTTTGAAACTTAAACTCTGTTCTTCTGTGTCAGCATCTGTCAAGAGGGACCCAGCCGTGGGAAAAACACCAAAAAACAAGCGCTGAAACTCCACCAGAAGCCTTTCCGCAAAGATTCGTCCCGGGAGAGGCTTGTGAGGATGGTTTTCCCCTTTTCCCGTTAAGGCACTGCCAGGGTGTCTGCAAACACAGATGCTCCGTGCTCGCTCGCCACTGTGGTGGGCGCTGCCCTCCGCCCTGGCCCCACAGCGCCGCTTAGCCCGAGTCCGCAGCAGCCCCTCCGGGAACCGTGGGAGCAGACTCGGCACCTGCAGGTGCGTGTGCGCGCAGGAAACCGCGGCACTAATTAACCCCCGGTAACGACTCCCGGGCCGGTGGGGCCCCGCCCGCACCGTATTATGAATGGAGCAGCCCCGCTCCCCGAGCCCCGCCCCGAGCGGCGACTCCGCTATCAGCGGCCGTACGTGCGCCGCGCAAGGTGCGCGGGGTGAGAGGGAGTGCGCAAGGTGCGCGGTGCAGTGCGGAGAGTGCGCGGGGTGAGAGGGAGTGCGCAAGGTGCGCGGTGCAGTGCGGAGAGTGCGCGGGGCGCGGTGCGGTGCGGAGAGTGCGCGGCGGTGAGTGCAGAGGGCGCGGCGCGGCGCGGGCAGTGGGCGCTGCGGGGTGTGTTGTGAGCGGGGTGTGTGCAGTGCGAGGTGTGTGGGGTGTGTGGTGCGGGGTGTCCTGCGCGGGGAGCCGGAAGAGCCGCTGCTGCCCCTTGGGACCGGAGGCCGAAGGGGACAAAAACGGCCGGGCAGTGCGAGGTAAGTGAGGGGGGGTAAGGGTAGGAGTTAGGGAGGGGGATAAGGGTGGGGAGTTTGGTTTCTCCTTGTGGTTGGAGTGTGCAGGGAACTGGCATGTAATCATGCTGTAGTGTATGCACTGTCACATATAGACCTGTCTGGTCCAGGAAGTGAAGTGTTGGTTTCTATTCAGAATTCAGATTTCAGTTGCTGGAAAGACATCTTTGGATTTGTTTAGAGTGGAAGGTGAATGTTTCTGCATTGGGAAGAAATTCCTGCGACAGCAGCACGGGATGGTCAGGGAGCCTGCTTGAGCCCAGAGCTCACCTGTGAAGTTCTTGCTCTTCTTGATATGTGAGAGAAAGTGTGGTCTCAAACCAGCCCCTTTTGGACACACCATTGGAACTGTTCCTCAGCAGGAAAGACTGGGGTTGACCTACCATGTCTCGCTCACTGCTTCAGCCATACAGGTCACAGGTGATGGGGTTTCTTGGGGAGTTTGACCATTACTCTTCACTGGCCAAACTCATGTCCATCTACCACACAACTAACAGGACCATCTTCAACTGGACAGAGAGCCGCATTGTTGAGTGGGAGAAATTTGCTGAGCTGGCTAAATATGAGCCAGAATCCCAGAAACCAACAGTGAAAGTGCTCCTAATCGTGGCGTACTCGGTCATTATTGTCATGTCTCTCTTTGGGAACGTGCTGGTGTGTCACGTGGTGCTGAAGAACAAGAGGATGCACTCTGCCACCAGCCTGTTTATCGCTAACCTGGCAGTGTCAGACATCATGATCACACTGCTCAACACACCTTTCACCTTGGTAAGTAGCTGGTCTTGCTGTCCCTTCAGCCAGGACAGGAGTCTCCCTCCCACCAGAACTCTGCCTGGTGGTCACAGGCTTTTCTCCTAGGGCTGAGGTGGGAACCCAACACCACCAAGTCTAACTGATAACTCTCCCAGGCAAGTAAAACACTGTTCAGCAACCTGTGGGCTCTCTGTTTCTCTGTTAAGACTCTGTAACTCCTAGAAACTCTAAAGCCTCTCCATGTGTGCTATGAAACCCCAGCAAGAGCTTTTTGGGTGATGAGAACAAGTGCCTGGGTGAACATGTGTTTTTAATGCTCATGCAGGAGAGCACTAGAGAGTCCCTTAGTGGGTCAGAACAGTCTGAATGCCAGTCATACTGGGTGAGTGGAAGAAAGTAGTCGCACTTTTCAGAGATGCCAGCTGGATAAAGGCTTCAATGAAATCTCTCCAGATCTGACAGTGGGGTTGATATCAAACCTTGGTCCACTTTTTCCAAATATAGTTGTTAGTGTAATAAAAAGTTATTACCACTGTTTACAAGCAATGTCTGTAGAACAGGCCAGGAGGGCTGTGGTAGCTCCACTTCATAATCAGCAGGGTTTGACCCCATAAACTCTTCTGTAAAGGTGTTTCAGAGACTAGGATAGCTGATCTTTCTTTAAGTTTCAGGTGAAGCTGCCCAACCAGCCAGAACCCCTGAGCCAGCTCAGGTTCCAGCCAAGGGACTTTCCCATGTATTTGTTTTCAGCACGTTTTTCTGGCTGATGAGCTGTTGTTTCTCCTCAGGTCCGGTTTGTGAACAGCACGTGGATTTTTGGAAAGGCCATGTGCCACATCAGCCGCTTTGTGCAGTACTGCTCCCTCCATGTCTCCACACTGACCCTGACAGCCATAGCTCTCGACAGGCACCAGGTGACACTGCCCTCCCCTCTTCCTTCCAAGGCTCTGGGAGGAGACTTGAGCTATGAGAAGTTTTCACCCATGTCTCTCCGTGGCCATGACAAATGCTGGCTGTGTGTCCAGTGCAGGGCAGCAAGGACAGCCCAGGCCATGTGCTTATCCCTAGCAATCACTCCCCTTCCCTGTGCTATTGTCAAATAGTAAGTTCCAGACTATCAGATTTTACCAGCTTAAAGATCTAACAAAGAAAATTTCATGGAAGGTGAGTTTCTGTCTCAGCAGAGGGGAGAAAAGCTCAGCTTCACAGGCCCAGCTAGAACAAGAGACGTTTCTATATAGTTCATACAGAATAAACAAACATACCCCTGAGTGAAGACCATTGTGTGGGAATCTTTTCTTTTTTTGTCCTAATGTAACCCCCAGCTTAAGGAAAATGGTTCTCACAGAACAAGATAGAGGATGAAGTTTGAAAGTTCTTCTGAGCAGACTGAGAAGTTCAATGTTTCCCATTTTCCAGGTCACTCTAACGAGCAGGACATTTTCCTAATCATGGCTGTCATTTTCCTCTCATTAGCTGTGTTAGGTTATGTCACAAACCGCCCACCCCCCATTGTGGGCTGTGAGGGCCTTTGCTTCCCGTGGGAGAAGAGTCATGACGGAGTCTCTGTTGCAGGTCATCCTGAACCCACTGAAGCAGAGGATGTCCCTGACGAAGGGAGCTCTGAGCATCTCTGTTATCTGGCTGATGGCAACCTGTTTCTCCCTGCCCCATGCCATCTACCAAAAGCTTTTCCAGTATAACTACAGGTGAGTGATCTCCCCTTCCCAGTGAGTGTGTGGAGGTCTTGCAGCCCTTGTGCAGTGCCACTCACTCAGCAGGGAGGGCGTTGGAGTGTCCCAGGCATGGGGACAGTGGTGTGGGATGAGAGGGTGTTGGTGTATGGGTGAGATCCCACTTCCCACAGCAGAGGCTGGGGCTGTGGAAGAGCCTGCTGCCCGGGGTTTGCTCTTGCCACTTCCCACATGCCCAGACGAGGGTCTGGGTCCCACTCCCAGCCACGTGCTGGGGCAGTCCCAGGCATAGCCTGGCTGGGGCACAGACATTAGTGACACATACCTCCTCCAGTGCCATGGCCTTGCCAGGAGAGGCTCTGTCCCGAGAAGATAATTTTCTCCTGAGGGACTTTCCTCTTCCCTCCTTTTGCCTGCTCAGCTCCTCAGACCCAACAAGACCAAGCCCATCCAACTTGCTCAGGCAGGGAGGAGAGAGAGAGTCAAACTGCAGTTTTAGAAAGGAAGAAAATAAACCTCCTGTTGGGAATACCTGTGCTGACATCTCCAAAGCTCTGCAGGGAGCAGGAGCAGGGGACCACCCTGGTTTGTCAGCAGAGCCACCAATCCCTCTTCCGCAGGACTTCATACATTGAGTCTCAGGTTGTGACTTCCCTGTATTTCATCCATGTGGATTTATGAAGCAGGACCAACCTCCCCTGAAGCTTGAGGTTCCTCTGCCCAATGTTACACTAATGAGAAAAACAAAGAGAAGCCCCCACCCCCTTCTTCTGAAGCAGGGCTGTGGGGGACCAGTGTGGAGTTGGGGGGACCCAGTGAGGGGCAGGTGAGGGTCCAGTGCTTTGGCAGGAACCAGAGCTGTCCTGGTATGCCATGGTGCCTCCCCGCAGGAAAGGGAGCTCTTTGCTTGGCTGAGCACAGTGACAGCAGATGAAGTGGAATTTAACATCCACATGAGGACTGCTGAAATATAAGAAAATACAGAAGGTTCTGATATAGAGGGAAAGAAAGAAAAAGAAAAATAAGCTTCTGCTTTTAATATCTCCCCACAAAAGGCCCAGCAATGGCACTTGTCTCTGCTGTAACCCTCTGCCAGGGAGAAATACAGAATCCAGACTTTGGGGTTGCTTTGCCCTTGCAGTCCTTTCCTCTGTGGTACCCAGCCTGTTCTGTCCCTCCTGTCCCCACCAGCCTGTGGCATTGCTGTGACCTCTCCTGTCTAGAAAACAGTCTGTAACAGTACCCAAGTGGGATTTTTGTGGCGGGTGTCACGCTGCTGGTGCTGCCCTTCGCAGGAATGCCAGCCTCGAGGCCAAGGGGATAATCTTACCATGACCTGTATTTTCAGGCTGAGATCAGCATCCCAGGGAGGGGGCAAGGAGACACTGACAGGCAGTAGGAATGAGATTTCTATTGTAGATATTGACCTTCTCTATAAAGGACAAATCTAATTTCCTGCAGCCCAGCCAAGTCCCTCCTGTTGGTGAGGGAGGGGAGCGTGAGTGTCTGCACAGGCTGTCACTGCTTTTTGTGTACGAGGGGCTGCACCAGCTAGAAGTGTGACTGGGGCTTCACAGTCCTCCCCTGCCTGTGCTTGTGCCTGATGTGACTGAGATACTCAGGGGATATCATACCTCCAACTGTCCAGACTGTAAACACAGGGCAGGGTTACTCCATGCTTGCATTGCTCCGCAGCTGTGCTTGGGGATTAGGGAACAAATTGCTCATGAATGAACGAACACTATGATCTGTTTCGGGGCACCTGTCTCTGCTCATCCTTTGGCATGGCCAGAGGAAACCGAGCCCCGTGTTGGCACGAGGCAGCTCAGCGATATAAGGACTTCCAGGACATGCTATTCCTGTCCCTGCTTTCCATTGAAAAAAAAAATCCCAGTTGTAATATTGCTTGTAATAGCTCTGCAGGGCCAGGGCTCCTGAGATTCCTACCAGGGAGTGGTTAGGGTTCTGGGATGGGAAACAGGAGCTCCACCAACATCCATCTCTGGCTGTACTACACAGCAGCACATCTGAGTCCCTGATCGTACCAGAATTCACCAAAATATTGCCTTGTCACATCCCCTTTGGCAGGTCCCCTGTGCCAGGGGTGAGTCAGATCCAGGGGAGGAAAAGCCAAGACTGCAGTTCAGAAAGGATGATTTTCCCTTCTGCGTCAGTTCCCATCTTGAGTGGCGTCTCCAGGTCCTCTGTGCTCGGTGGACCCATTGTCACTCCTCTGACCTCATCCCCTGCTCCAGCTGCCTGTTCTCAACAGTCTCCTATTTGTGGCACAAAAGGCAGCTCCAGTGGTTGAAAACAGGATATTAAAGATACTAATCAATACTGCAATGAACAATACAGCTTGATGAGGGCTAAAATCTGTGCTGAATAGAGGAGAACAGAGGACAAGGGATGAAGAGAGAAGAGTAAAATGGAATAAGAGAAAGAAAGAAAGAAAAAGAGAGGGGGGAAGGGAAACAAAAGGAGAAAACATCCACTGGAAATAAATTCCATCACTTCCAGTCACCAGCTGCAGGGTGTGGAGGGGACACGTGGTGCAGCAAAGTGGCTCAGGCCCAGCACCCTGCTGGCCAGGCAGTGGGAACACACCTGGTTCCTGGATGGGATGGGACAGGTGTACGGGAGTTGTTAAAATGAGCTGTTGTGTATGATTACACTCAGTTCTTCTGTCAGTTAATTGTCAGTGGTTCAACTGGAGCCAAGTGACCAATCATCACACCAGTTTTAAGAGGTAGCAGGAAGGTTGTAGGAGCTGATGGCAAGGGAATGGTGGGTAGGGAAGGGAAGGGAGGTGGGTTGGTCATGCCTGTGAGGCTTTCTCACAGCCTCCAGCCCCTCCCTCCCCTCCAGAACAGCTTTGGCTTAGAGCTGCTACAGCTGCTCTCGCTGAGGGATCCTGTGCTGGGGGGTATGGCAGGGTGAGGGGTCCTGGCTGCTGAGGGGCACAGAAGGGTGGGTGCTCCCGTGGAGGGCAGAGGCTGCAGGTCCAGCCTGAGAGAGACATGTCAGAGCTGTGGCTCTGTATCCTCCCTCTGTCCACACTACACCTCTGACCAGCTGGCTGTGGGCAGTGTGAGACCCCCACTGTGGTTTGCTGAGCCAGCAGCACCCATGTGACAGCAATGGCCATGTGCTCTATCTATATTTCTTCATTTTCAAGGGAAGCCACTGTCCGGAGTCTGTGCCTTCCTGATTTCCCTGAGCCTGCAGAGTTGGTCTGGAAGTATCTGGACCTGTCTACCTTTCTCCTTCTTTACCTCCTGCCTCTGCTGATTATCACTGTCACCTACATGCGTCTGGCCAAGAAGCTGTGGCTCCGCAATGCCATCGGGGACATCACCACGCAGCAGTGCGTCACCCACCACAGGAACAAGAAGAAGAGCATCAAGATGCTGATGCTGGTGGTGGTGGTCTTTGCGATCTGCTGGTTCCCCCTGAACTGCTACGTGGTGCTCATCTCCAGTCTGGGCATCAAGACAAAGAACTCGCTCTATTTTTCCCTGCACTGGTTCGCGATGAGCAGCACCTGCTACAACCCCTTCATCTACTGCTGGCTGAACGAGAACTTCCGCGCAGAGCTCCGGTCCCTGCTCTGCATCTGCCAGAAGGCGCCACAGGCTCAGGACCAGGTGCTGCCACCCAGGGCCATGTCCTGCCATGAGGCATGGGTGGAGCAGGCCAGGTGCAGGAAGGGACCTGCCTCCCAGGCCAGATGCTCCACTGGGAACCTCCCAATGGCCAACACGGACCTGTGAGCCACGGGGCTGAGGGGAGTTACCTGGCTGCGGGAGGCATCAAAGGGCACCTCCCAGTCTCTCCTCAGGAGCCAGTGTTGCTGCTCTGCCTTTTCACTGCTGACTTTTGGCTGGTCTCACTGTAGCCCCTCCTCTGCTTGGCGTGGTGGGCACACAGCCTCTCCAGCACTCTACCAGTAGAACCCATGCTGCAGCTGGCCCAGGGGGCAGGAATATGTACAGGGGGCATGGAGCTTCTCAGACAGAGTGATCTACTTTCCGGTTTTCTCATTTTTTGCTATCAGAGGGAGTGGATCTGGGTTTCCATCACTGGGCTGACTCACTGGCCTGTAACATGTGCCATAATGTGGGGCTATGCACAGCAGTAGAAAAGGATCCGTGATGACAGGTGTTTGAAGGAAGATCTTGGACATGCAGATGAACTCCATCCGTAGGGAGTCTCACCAGTTAGTGTTTAGCAAAGTATCCAACAGAGGTAAGGATTGTTAACAGCCATTTTCCTCTCAGATTCTGCTGCCCCTCCTGCCCTCTGTCCCACCCACAGCAGCTGGAAGCCACCCTCAGACAACGGGAGCAGGGATGCACCCTAGGAGCCATGGCCGTAGGCTCAGAGGGCATGATGACAGACTAATGTAGTTCATTGAGAAGTTCTTTTTATTATAAACATATTAACTCAGTAAAGAGAGCTACACTGGCACTTTACAAAAGGCCACAAAATATTTCATCAGGGCTGTAGCATTGACTCACTGAAGAATGGAATCATTCTGCATTGTTAGTAGTTGCTGTGAAAGTCTCATTTAAACAACAGGAGGGCAAGAAAGGGCCGTAAGGAATGTCCTGTGAGGAGCAACCGAGGACTCTGGGGCTGTCTAGTTGGTGCAAACCAGGTGATGGATTCCAGAAGCCCAAGGGCAGCCATATCTGCTGGGGGGCTCCTGGTCTGCCCGGGTGATAGCCCAGACAGAGCTTCTGCCCAGAGAGGCAGTGGGGGGGCCTGAGTGACTTGAGGGAATAAGGACATACTCCCACCACCTTCCTGGGGGAAGATAAGCCAGACCAAAGAAGGAAAATTAAGGACTGTTTGGTTTGGTTTTTTGTTCTGTTTTTGGTTTGGTTTTTTTTTTTTTTTTTTGTTATTTTCCATTTGTGCAGTGAGAAAGAACAGGACAGAAAGGAGGGGGGTCCTTTCTTCAGACCACTTGACCCCAGTTGGGTACCTCGGGTGTGCACTGCAATGCCTGCACCAGAAGAAAACAGCAGAACATGAGGAGTGGCAGAAGGAATGGGTGAATGCTTGGTCCCTGAGGCACTTTGCTTGGAGCTCACAATTATTGAACATGGGAATTCAAAGCTGTCTGTGCTGGGTGCCAGCGCTCTCTTCCCTCACTGTACAGCAGGGTTTGTTTTCAGTCAAAAAGCATAATTGTAAGTTTTTCAAAATGTTAAAATCATGTCTAATTAATGAGCATCACTTCATTTAATTATTAAGAGAAGCTATCATTTGCTTTTCTACTGTTCCTCACCCCTCATTAGCTTTTGATAGCAGCTCTCAAACTGCCATGTATTGTCTTTTATATTTCTTAGGTTTGTTTTCCTTCTTTTCTTTCCTTAAATGGCTTAATAACCTTTTTTTCTGGAGGAATCCAAGCCCTTACTCCAAAGAAGTGGGTCTCTCCACACTCCCTTGATCTTCTGCTAATCCCTGTAGTTAGCGATCTCTTGCTGTCAGAAATAACCTGGCTGGTTTTCCTTGGATCTGTCAATTGCAGCATCTCCTCATTGCTGAATTTTTCTCCCCTAAATGGGCAGGATGTAAGAGCTGACTGTATCGAATCTCCGTAACGGCTCAGTTATCTGGACTGATAATTATCAATGCCTGAGTGAGATTCAGGGCCTTGCATGCTTCGCCCAATGCCCCAAGGCTCCTGTATCACTTTAGGATGCCCTAACTCCCAGCAGCTCCCAGGCAAACATAGAATGCACAATATATATAAAAAAATATAACCTGAGCGTTGTTTGACTGGGGCACACCTCAGTTTGACTGACAGCACCTGAGGCAGGAGGCTGCATCCCTGCTGGACTCCAAGCCAGGCTCTGGAAAAGGGAATCTGTGAAATTCGGCTTCTGCTGGGTCTGAGTCAACTCAGCATGTAAATAGATGCTTAAACATTCCTTAATCTGTCTCCAGTCCCGCCGCCCACCTGTGGAAATGGCTTCCTGAGCGGCGCCGGGATCCAAGGGAGAGCTCCCAGAAACAGGACCAAGGATGTGCTCCCGCTCCCAGCCGGACAGTGCTGGTGGGCGCACGGTCCTGCCCCGGCCGGGGCAGCAGCAGCGCTCTTTGTGTCCTGCAGACCCGGAGCTGGAACCGGACAGGAGAGTGGGGTGGGAGGAGAATCCTCCGCCATGAGGAGACCCCTCCCTCTTCCTATCTGTGGACCGAACCCTCACCCGGTGCCTTCGGTGGCTGTGGCGCGGCTCCCTCGGCCGGCGAAGCCCCCGCGGGGCAGAACCCCGAGGGAGAATTTGGAGGGCAGATTATTGAAACACTGAGTCACCACAAGTCTACTCCCGGCAAACTATTTAAGCACACACAAATCAGTGTGAAAGATCCAACGAGACATGTCTGAGTGATTAACAGCCCAAATTTATTAAGGTTAGCTCATGCCAAATGCAGCAGAGTGCCTTCAGCAGAGTTGCTGATGAAGACGATAACAGGGAACACAGTGCAGGGGATACCTGAATTCCAGAGACAAATCCTCTTATATAGCCCCACTACATAATGAACAAAGAAACCACAGCATGCCAACTAGATTAACAAAAAGCTAGCAGAAAAACCCCCACAATGAGTCAGAAAACTAGCTCAGGAAGGAGAAACAGAATACAATCATCATCACTTAGCTCTTCAAGTGGAAAACAGTACGGAGGGGCTGGCCAAAGCACGCTGCAGGGATAAAGGGGAATGTCTTCAGTTTAATCCATCTTAAGCCCTGGAAGTGGGGGTGTAGGTGGGCCAGTGTCAGACCATCTTCTTGCACTGAGAAATAACTCGGCATCTTCAGTCACTCACAGATCAGGGGAGGAAGGAGCTTGACCCTTACCTGGGAGACTGGATGTGAAAGGCACACCCCGAATTCCTGCGTGGGAGATGATGTGCAGCTGCCCTGTGCCCCAGGCAGCAGGAAAGTCTGTCCCTTGAGCCCGGGCACACAGCTCTGCCCTCTCACCGACTGTGGAGACAACCTGCCTGCCCCCCAAAGAACCCACCTGTCCCCGAAGAACCCACCTGCCCCCACAGAACCCGCCTGCTCTCTCCCGCCGCCTCCCCCCGCCACTACTTCTGCGCTGCGGTGGGCAAAGGAACGCTTCTGATCTCCCAGAGTTTGGATGGAGCCCAGGCAGGAATACCGGCAAGTGAGGGCAGGTCTAGCACCAGGCACAGCGTGCAGCCAGTGCTTGGTTTGAAGACTAATGGCATTTCACAAGCTGCCCTGTCCTACCAGTGCTCAGCAGTGATCCCCACCCCAGTTCCAGGGTCTGTTCCTAAACTGCTCTCCTGAGGTGATACCAGAGTACTCCCAGTGCTTGGCTCTTCCCAATGTGCAGAGCAGGTACATTGGAGGCCCCTCTCTCCCCAAATGGGCTGTTGATGTTGGGTGTCTGCACTGGAGCAGGACTAATGTCCTTTGGGGTCCCTGATGGGATGGGGCAGGGGTACCAAAGGCTGCTCTGAGCAGTGCTGGAGAGAGCCAGGAGGGACTGGCCAGAGCAGGCAGGGGTGTGGGTGCTGTGCCTGGGGTGTGCTGGAGCAAACCCTCCCTCGGGAGGTCACATGGAGTCCCCACAGGCAGCAAATCAAAAGCACCTCTTGCCCTGCTCCCCAGCCCTGGTATTTTGTTCTTTGCCCTGGTATAAAGGGCTGGATTAATGTACTTGGCCCTTGACTGATGTTTCACTCCCCCAGCAGCCCACACTGGCTGATGCTGCCCAGTTCAGTAGTGCCAAATTGCAGAAGGACACTGCGGCGAACTGTCAGTGGAGAGCAGCTCTCGCTTAACCAGAGGCAAGAGGGAAAAAATAGTAATAAACCCCCCCAAAAGCCACAGTCTTTGCAGGAACCGGGTCTGATTGTACAACAGAGTAGTCTGTCACTTGAAGAGACTCCTCCATGACAGGCCCATAAAAGTCTCCTTGGCAGATGAGAACAGACTAATTGCTTTATAAAATCAGATGAATGGACAATCTAATGCATCTGCTGGAGACAAACCCAACTGCTTTATGGGACACTGTAAGGGGCAAGTACAGGGTGTGTTCCCATTAATGGAATTTCTGCTTATTACTTCACAATTAATGGGGCTTTAGAGCATGATGGTTTATATTCTCTGTATCATTCCCACATGCTTTCATTGCATACATCTGTATCCGATCCATACTGTGTCCTGCAGGCTGTGGGACCTTGGTGGTCTCCTGTCTCCAGGATTTCTGCTCTGTAGGGACCTGCAGTTTGTGTTTGTAGCTGACAGCAGCAACAGGGATTTTCAAAGCCTCATTCTGACCGTTCCTTGCTGTTCCTACAGCACTGCAGAAGACATTTCCATTTCAAACCCACACTTGGAGCCAAGCTGAACACCACAATCAGTGTGACTCCGGGGTGGCCAGACTGTGGGTACCGATAGGAGATAATTTATGATACCTAACAAAAATGATGGCAGCAAGTTTCAGAGCAGCAGATTTTGTTTCTATTTTTGAGACAGACAATATTTGTTTGCAGCCACATCCTGTCTCAGGCAGTTTTCCACAGGAATTAAGCAATCAATTAATCAATGGTCTCAACCTTTCGCAGCTTCCTTCATCTTCCACAGCTTATTTTGACCTTTTACTGGTGCTATATGCCAAACATGGCAGAATTCAGAATACAAGGAGTGCCTGGATCACTTCAGTGATGGATTTACCACAGTTCCACCAGTGGGGAGTTGCAGTAGGCTGGGTGGCTCTGGGCTGTTTTGGACAGTTTCATTTGCTTTTGAACTGTAATGCACTGCTCAGACCTTTCACCTTCAGGTTAATAAACCAAATCTCTCCTAAAGGCTGGAAAGGAATCGAGTTTTAGTTTTTACCATTACAGTATTTCTTTCACAGTACGTTGTCATTCCTGAACTCCACAGTTCAGTTATTTAACTGTTCATCTCCATTTCTCACCCTGTTCTGGAATTAAACACACCAGTTGCTCGTGCTGATGAGCAGTGACTGACGCCGACTGTTCCTGCATGGAGATGGCAATGGCTGCACTCCAAATAAAGTCTTTAATGCAGTGTCCTTTCCCTCTTTACGTTTGTGTTTCTATGGGAGGATATAGATTTTTCCCCGTTATTAAATTTGACACACCCTGTGTTCTATTTAAGAGAATTGCTCTAACTTGCCTTACTCTGCCTTCCATTTAGGAGAATATAAGTATTCTGCTGTCCTGCACAGCTTGCAGGGCAGGATGTAGGGACATTCACTCTCCAGGGGAACTGTTATGATTAACAGAGCAAATAAAGACCATGAATATTTAGCAATATATTCAGGCATGTCAGCTATAAATGGGAACATCTTCACCACTTGAGTAGTTCTCAGCTTCTTTGTGAAGCCAAGCTGTCAGTTTATTTGTTTTGCCTTTGTTTCTCCTGGTCACTGTGCAGGAAGGAGGGATTGAGGGGGAAGGTAGGACAAATGTCCAATTTTCCTCTCTGTAGTGTTGAGCATTGCTAACACATTCTCTGCTCCCCCTCCCCGTACAAAGTTGGGGACAGGAGCCTTTCCTCCATTTCATTTCTGTCTGTATTGATGTGTTTGTGTCCACACACACACTCTCAACACCAGGCTGCCATTTCTAACACTTTTCTGTGGCACAGGTGCTGCAGGGCAGGAGCATGACCCTGTAGGTGCCCAGGGCAGAGGGCGTGGGGCACATGCTTTGGGAATACCCTGTGGACAGGACCAGGATAAGACAATGGTGAGGAGCAAAGCAGCTCACAGCCCACCTGCTCTCGATGGAAATGTCCTTGCTCTGTTCCCTGGGTCCCATAGCACAAGGGCCCGGGCAGGATGGGAGCTCCAGCTTGGGGTCGTCTGACTTGTCTGACTTTGGAGGTAGCCAGGGCACAGACCTGGGGCATTGCTCTGACATGTTAACATTAACTGTAGGAGGTAAGAAATGATGAACATTGGCTCTGTTGTTATTGTATTTGATTGGGGTATTTATTTGTAATCCTGTAATTCCTTCAAACCAGCTCAGGGGAGAATGAGGGGGAGTGTGAAGAGGTATTTAATGGGTTGTAAAAACACTTTATTCTTTTGCTAAAATTCCATCCCTAATGCTGCTGTATTGGAAGGCAAACCAGCCCAGTACCCAGGCTACCAGCTCTCATTAAAGCACTAATTGTCATAGAGAAACAGGCTGGCCAGGCTCAAAAACCTCATTTACCACCAGGGCTCGAGGCAGGAATATAGGAATTTCATTTGGGATAATAATGTATTTTTGAAGGATAAAAATAATAATAATTATTGGCATCAGGTTGTCCCCAAAGACAGAGTGCTTTTTTGCCTCCAGCACAGCTCATGTCTGGATTTGTTTCCCCTTAAAAATGAACATCTGCTGCCAATAAAGGAATTAGGATTTTTTTTTTTTTTTCTCGATTGTGGTGGATGTTGCTGCTCACAGTTTGGTCCTAGATGAGATGCTTTGCTCTCATTGATGTTCCCCCAAGCATTCTGCCCAGCTCCTCAGAGTCTGGTGGCTCATTTGCCCACTGAGACCATGGGTGACGGTGGCACTTCCTGCAGGGGCACCCAGCAGCCTTGGACACCGTGCCCCAAACATGCACTGTGACGTTTTCAGCTGCTTTTTGAAAGTCCCTGTGAGTGATCTGACAGGTTGGGAAGGTGAGTGTGGAAGACAGAAGAAAAATAGATTTCTGCCTCCTGGCAAACACATCCAATTCAACAACATGCTGCGAAATGTGTGTTTTCCTTTGCTTGTGATTGCCCTCGTGTCCTACAGAGACTCGGTGAGGTGAGAACTGAGTGTGCAGGGGAAGCCTGGGGAAAATACAGAATGAGAAAATCAGAGAAGAAACAGTAAAAACACCACCTGTGGGGAAGGAAAGTGGAGAAGGAAAGGAACTTGGGTATGGAAATTCAGGTCTCTCTAATGGATTTCAGTCTTCAATTTTAGCAATGGAAATTTATCTGCCTGTTCCCCCCACCCCTGTGCAGGGCCCGGGGCACACAGAGGGCAGGTGTTTAAGGTTTCTTTACTGGTGAGCCCCCTGGTTAGGCAAGGAATGAAGTGTGAAAGCAGGGAAGCTGTTTGCCAGGGCGCTCCAGAGCTGTCGGTGTCATTCCTGCCCTTTTCTCAATAAACACTGCAGCTCAGGCTCCCCAGAGCAGTGTGTGCTTCCCCTCTCCTGCATGGAAAAGGGCAGCCATCCCCTCCCTGTTAACGACAGCATTTCAATAGGTGCTTTAACAAAACGTTTTTCTTAATCCAGGTCATCTCAGCCCAATGCAAACATAGGGCTTTAGTAAAAAGTCCAACTGTGAAAGCTCTTCTTCTGTGCCCTCAGAATCTGCATGAGGGAGATCTTAGAAAGCTCCTCCGAGTTCACTGTCCACAGACCATGCTGTCCTTGTTAACACAGAACTCATGAATTAATCTGGTTCTAGGCAGGATCCCACCTGGAACACTTCATTTGTGAGAGCACCTCTTCACCCTGGCCAGCCCCCTCCACCAGCTCCCCCTTTGCCACTCAGTGCTCATGGGGAGAAGGACATGCCCTCAGAGCGGGGGTCACCTGTGACAAGGATACAAAGACCTCACGAGACTTGCAATCTCACCTCAGCAGGTCTGAGAAAAGCTCTGCTGAGGGGTCACTGTCCACACAAGGACAGGGCCACAGTCCCTACCTCTGCAGGTACATTTCAGGGTGTGCAGGTGAGGTATCCACACCCCACACTTTTCACTAGAGCTCTTGAAGCAAACCCCCATCGGTCAGGAACATGTGGCTCAGTAGGACTGCTGGCTGCGATCTGTGGCTGCTGGGAGCAGCAGGACAGACGTCTGCCTTCCTGCTCCAAAGACAGCTCAGGAGAAGGCCTGGTGCATGTGCCTTGTCTGGGCCAAACAGCATTCCCTGGCATTCCCTTGGTAGCTGGAGGCTCACCGAGCTTTGAGTGCCTTTGCACAGCTCTGCATCCCAGCTGGAGATGTTCCTGCTGGAGGCAGCTGAGGTAAGGACCGGGTACCCCAGCACCCTGACATGCTGCCAACCTCTCTGTGAAGTGTGGCTGAGGCGGCACCAGGACTGGGGGTGGGAGCCAGCCTTGTAGTGGCCACCAAG
Organism: Corvus hawaiiensis; assembly: GCF_020740725.1. NCBI lineage: Eukaryota > Metazoa > Chordata > Aves > Passeriformes > Corvidae > Corvus > Corvus hawaiiensis. The sequence continues at coordinate 6,612,950 of NC_063226.1, read as the reverse complement.
GAATGGGTCCTCAACCCCACACTTCTCTGCTCACAGGGAGCACATGTGTTTATCTGCCAGCTCTGCTTCACAGGAGCTACCTCTTATCCCAGGGTGGAGTATGAGAATCCCAAGTACTTTGAGGGGAACATGATTGATTTATCATTGCTCCTTGGGCTTCAGCCAAAAACGAGGCAAGACCAGACAACACAAGCGCTCTGAGGTGAGGAGCAGAGTGGGTGTAAACCTCTTGTTCACTGGGAGTTCCTGCCTTGGGTGGGAGCGTCTGCTCTGCATGGGAGGGGTGCCCCTGTTCTTTCAGAGGAGCAGACCTGAGGTGTGGCCAAACCCACCCACCCTTTACCTACTGCAGTGTGTCCAGTCACCTGAGAATGCAGAGTCTGGATGGTTACAACCCCAGAGCCAGGAATCACTTGAAGGTAAGGCATGGCATGCCTTGAATTCCCACCCCAAAAGCATGCAGGAAGCTGCTCTCCCAATGGACACCTCTGGCCCTCTCCTCTTGCAGTGACAGTGGCCTTGGCCAAGTGACAGGCACAGGCAGAGCTCTGGGCTCAGGTCACCCATGGGAGGGCCACAGCACCCTGCCCACACCTTCTGCCTTGGGGTGCAGGCATGGACACGGGGATCATCACCCCTTGCAGACTGTGGTGAGGTTGGGTGCTCTCAGAACACCTGGGCTGCACCATGTAGAGCGTCTGGGACAACAGGCTCCAGGCACCCACATACTCCACAGAAAAGGCTTCTCTGGAAACTGTGGGTGCAGAGTACCCGTACCACTGCATGGCTTTGTGTTTGGGGGTGGATGACTGATTCTTCTGGGCCCTGACTCCGGAGGCTGTGCTGTCCATAGCTGTTATCCTGTGGTATGACAGAGGCAGCCAGGGCTGCAGACACAGCACTGCATGGGGATCCTCACACACAGGATGAGCTGCAGCACTGCAAGCACTCATAGAGCCTGCCAGAGTTTGGACAAGTATCATAGCTTTAATTAGACCAAAAACATCCTTCATACTAATAATTATTTTAAACAGATCAGTGTAAGGGCATGAACAGGCTTAACGAACCTGTAATTACCGAGCTTAAACAGCAACTGCTCCTCAGCGAAGCTTCAGGAATGGGAGTTCCTTGGGCATTGCTTAGGGGTCTCTGCCTCCCTCTGTCCCCAGGCCATGCCGTGAACCACACCTGAGACTTAGCCCCTCTGGGGAATGTTAAACCCACCCAAAACCAAAAGCTGATGCCTGTAGTTGGGGCAGGTGCCCTCTGGGGACCCTGAGGGTACGGGCCCAGGACCACGGGCACCCCATCCAGCAGCACCCACTCCAGCCCCTCCCGCCTGTTCCCACACCAGGGGATGAGGCCGATGGCCTCGGCTGCTGCAGCATCTCTCTGAGAAGTGCTGCCTGCCCTGCCAGATGGGCCCCCTCCCAGACAGGGCCCTCCAGCCCCCACTGGCCCCTGCAGCATCAGCTCCCACCAGCAGGTGATGGGGAGAGGAATCAAAACTCACCAAACATCACCATGTCTGGCTCCAAAATTTATTGAACTACAAACACACATCACTCGAGAGCACCAGGTCTGGAGGAATGTGGGGGACCATCCCCCTTCCATTAACAGAGGGCAGGAGCTTCAGCTTCTGCTTCATTTGAACACAGACAACACCCCAAACCCAACAGAAACAACTACAGCAGAATTACAACAGTAACGGCGCAGAATTTACAAAAATATAAATAACCCATTCGTAACCTTAAAGAAAAATAACATCTACCATAAAAAACCAACAAGTATTCCCTTGGGTAAACCATGCCTACAGAAATGTAGTGATTTTTTTTTTTTTTGAAAAGCACCAGAGTCTGAAGTATCAAATAATCCAACATGGAGAGGGTATCTCCCCCAACACTTGCAGACTCTTCCAAGAAGTGTGCTCAGATCAGTAACACCAAGTTTTCTTCAGTATTGCCTATTTCTGTAAAAGCACATTGGAGGGACAGCTCTCATGAGCCCCCTGTTCAGGAACAGCACCCGAGGGATGTTCATCAATTGTTCATCAGAATAAACACTTTAACAACACTGAAGTATGTGCCTATTTTAAGTCTATGCTTAAGAGCTTCCCAGAACAGCGCTGGATTTAAACTTATCATACAAATTCCTCTGCAAATCAGACTTCCAGGCAAGACTGGTGTGGAAACCAATCACTTGTAAAAAAACAACCCCACTGCACTGGAGTGTTTCCACCCTTCAGTCCCAGCTCAAGTTTGCACAGATGCAGAGTTATTTGATTTCTTTCACCTCTCTGTGAGCCATGCCAGCTTGGCACAAATGGCTTCCTGAGGCTGTGACGTGAGATCCAGCACTTCAGGAATTTCCCTCCCTTACATTCCATGTATTATGTTGAAAATACTATTAAAAAGCAAAAGTCAAGTATCAAGTCCATTGGTTCCCCACTGAAGCAGTTCCCTGCCCAGGGATCACCGTTGTTCTGATGTCCAAGTCACAGCGTTATCACTGTTTCCAAGGCTCTCATGGTTCCCTGAGGGCTCTGGTTGGGCTCGAGGCAGCCTGGCCAAAGGGTCTTAGGGTGGGCTAAAGGTTACCTGTTGAACTTTTGGCCCTTGTAAACACAGCTGGTTTTGTCACCACAGCTGAAGGAAGGTGCCTGCCATGGACACAGTGAGAGTGGGGAGCAGCCCTTGGCTGGGAGCTGGGGGAACCTCACTGCTGAAAAGCCACGTCCTGCAACACTCCTGTGCAGTGTCCAGCCCTGCTGGAGCACCAGCCAGTGTGACTTGCACTGATACCATGTGTGAGGCTGTGTGGGGGAACAGTTCAAACACATCTAAAACCAGCCCCTGCTAACCAGTGCTGAGGCAGCACACTCAGTGGCATGGCCAGGCCTGATGGGCAGCACCAGTGAGGCAGGAGTTGTGGCATAGCACACACCCACCCTACACACCCTGTGTGGCACAGCCCATACCCATACACAGCACACACCCACCCAATGCGCTGCACCCTCAAGGCAGGGGTTAAGTTTTGACTGTAAGGAATACTGCTCAGACATCAAACAACTGAAAAATAATAGTTTACCTTAAAAGCTATAAAGGAAATGGGGTTGATTTCTTTATAAAAGTGAGTAAAAACCCCAAACAAATGAACTAAAGCCTCATTCCATTTGCTTGGCCCAGAGACCCACCCCAGCACACCAGTGGAGCTGCCCAGCATGTGAAGAGATTTGCAGCACACACCTGTAATATGTCCCCGATATTCACAGCTTTAATTTACCAGCCCTTCCTGCCCATCTCTTACTCCTGACACTGCCCTGTGACAGGAGCAGGCTGGCTCTGCCATCCTACCCAGCTGCCGCAACTCTGTGCACTCCAAGTGATCACACACTGGTGGCACTGGTGACACAGGAACACACAGGACAAGCTGCCCAGGCCAGTTCCAACTTCAAAGCCAGGGCGGGCCAGCCGAGCTGCAGGGAGGCTCTTACTCAGATGCAGCGGGTGAAGTTATTTTCCTTCCCACAGGAAGTGACTATGTCCACAAAGGGATTAAATATTTACTGGATTTTGTGAGGTGATTAAACCCAGCACTCTCCGTGCCACAGAAAAGCCTCAAACAGGAAATCCCTGGCCCCAGGCTGCGTGTGCTGCAGCAACACTCCTGGCTGCTCCCTAACAGCCTAAGAGTGCAGCAAGAGTCTGACTAATCCTGGCCCCACATGGCACAAGGTTCAACGCTGTGGGTCTTGGGGAGCAAAGAGCAGTAAAACGGCCTTGACTGTGGAAGAAACAAGCAGTGAGAGAAAGTGCCAGATCCAGCTGAAACTGCCCATGCCTTTGCTTATCTGAGCACGTCCTGGGCACATTCAAGCCCCAACATCATTAAACGGGAAAGGGAAACACCAGCAGCTATTAATACCCAGGGTGTGGAGGACGTCTGCCCTCCTAGAAGGGTACCTGCTTCTTTCAGGTACTGTGGTCAGATAAAGGAGAATTCTGTGGGCTCAGCCGAGGGGGCCTGGGGAGGGGCAGCTGGCAGTGGGGTAACAGTGCCACTTGCTGGTGACTGCCACACCACTGGCTTGGCCTGAGACCCCAGTGACAGGCACGACAGCAGAAAGCACTCAGCAGACCCAGCCACGGCAGTGAGGATCAAAGCAACAGAGGCAGAACAAACGTCAGCAGCTCAGCCCCAGGGATGCTGTCTGGGAGTCTCGGGCCAGCTAGGGTGACATTTATCACAGAGTATCCTGAGTTGGAAGGGACCACAAAGACCATGGAGTCCGATTCTGAAGTGAATGGCCCACACAGGGATCGAACCCTCACCGTGGTGTCATTAGCACCGCGCTCTGCCAGCACTGCCGGGCGCTGAGCCACCGCTCCAGCCCTGCCGGCAGCTGCTCCGCCCGTGACCCCGGCGGGAGCGGCCTCCGCAGGCCCCGCGTGCCTGGCCGCCCCCGCGCCACTGGGCCCCGCTCAGGAACGTGCCCCCGCTCCTCTCGAGGGCCGCCAGCAGAGCCCCAGTGGCCAGGGCAGGCTGAGAACAGCCCAGCTGCCCGCAGCCCCCAGGCTGCAGGCACAACACCAAAATCAGGGTGACCAGTGACAGCATGACCATGGCAAGCTCTGACAAATCCCCCAGGAGAAAATACCAAGCAGAAGCGTGCTCCCCCTTCCCAGTAGGCAACTCCTAGGAATGAGAAATCAGGCCATTTTTAGGCAGGAAAAAAAAAAGAAAAATATTATTTTAAAAGAGGAGGAGCTCCTGGAGCTCCTTCTGTGGCTGGCACAGGAACGTCACTGCTGCCTGTGACCAGTTACAGCTTCAGCCCTCAGCTGCCTCCCGCTCCCCAGGGTACGGCGGTGCAGCGTCCCTGCCCCTGACACCCTGTGCCACCGCAGGCATTTTGCGAAGCCTTGGAGGCGATGGGCAGTGAACAGCCACAGGGCTGGGGTGAGCCAGCACCTGCCCATGGCCAGCAGCCACAGCCCCACAACAAGGACATACATCAGCTCATCCTGGCAATCAGTCCAAAACTCCTGCCAGGGTATTGCACCGCACCACAAATGGGCACAAGAGGAATGTGCCAGGGTGGCACAGGGGGACAAAGGCTGGAGCCCGGCATACCAGCCATGGCCAGGTTCTCTGCCACGGAAATTGCAGCACAGAGGGAGAGAAGCAACTGAAAAGTAAACTGGGAAAGTGGCAACTGACACCTGGGAAAACAGAGCATGGGCCAGAGGAAGGATGGGAAAGCTGGAATGGAAGAGAGGTAATGGCTGGGCTTATAGGAGGGCACTGCCCATGGGGCCCGAGTCCCATGGCTGAGGGACCCCATAGCAACAGTGGGGCATGACAGGGCTCACTGCACAGCCAGAGCAGCACAGCACGGGCAGCACAGCGACTGACAGGCAAGGGTGTCCCAGCCAGAGGAAAACAGCCTCTGTAAGGGCCTGAGCAAGCCCTCCCCCACAGAGCTGGTAAAAGGCACAGCTGTGCTTCCTGGAACCCCTGTGCAGGGATGCCCCCATTGTGTCCTTCCATTCCATGATGCAAAGACCATCTCTATGTTCTCCTGCCATGCACACCAGGGATGTTATGTGACTGCAGGCCACTGGATCCTCTCCACACCAGCAACAGTGCATGGAGCTTCCTCCGTCCCTCCCTGTCCTCTAGCGCTGGTGGTCTGGCGTGGGGCTGAGTGTGAAGTGGTCGCAGAGCAGGAGCAAGGCGTCAAACCTCTGGAGCCGCTGCAGCGCCTGCGCCAGCAGTGGGACAGTGACCGTGGCTCCCGCGTAGGTGAAGTGTGCCACCAGCTGCTCAAACCCCGAAATCCGTCCCAGCAACTGGGGCATGAGCCCCAGCTCCAGTGCCACGTGGCTGAAGTTCTTCACACCGTTCAAGGAAGGGTCCAACAAGAATGCAAGTGACTGCACCAAGGAATGGGGCAGCTCCGCTATTGGGAGACCTGGGGGCAGCAACACAGCGAAGCTGGGTTAGTACCCATCCTACTCAGACAAGGTAAGGGCAAGAGAACAGCCAGTCTTCAGCCTTAGCCGCTGCCGAGCAGGTGAAAACCACCCTGCCAGGACAGTATCTCCTCCAACATCACTTTTAGAGCTCAGCAACATGGAGCTGGCTCAGTCTTGGGAAAGCTGGTAACAGCTGGGCCACCTGCCTGCAGGCCACTCAAGGCAGAATCACAGAAAATGTACCCTGGGGACCAGCACCAAAGGCCACAAGTCAGGTAAGTCCCTGGTGGGGACATGGTGGGCTTCTGGAGGAGCTCCCTTCCAAGAACCTGCCTCTCTGATATGCCAGTACTTGGAGTACAAAGGTGAGACTGGAAGGCCACTTACCCTTGGCCGTGCTGCTGATTTGAGTCACCAGGCTCTGGACATCATCCACCTGGCGAGACAAAGACCCCAAGGTTGGTAGCAGTCTGCTGAGAACAGCAACGCCTGGCACTGTTCCCAGGGCCATCACAGGGGCTCAGGGAATGCTGTTTCTCCTCCAGCCTTATCACCCCATACTAACATACTTCAGTCCACGTTCCTACCCCTATGTTAAGCCCAGCCCCTGTGCCCAAGCCTTGGGCAACTGGCAGTAGTTCTGAGGAGTGATGAGGAACTTACCGGCTGCTCCCCCTGTGGAATTTCAGCTGTGGGCAAGTGATGAGCCCCCTCCTGCACTACACCACCGCTCTCTGCTGGAATCCTCTTCATTGCCTGGCTTGCTGCATCCTCCAGCCGCTCGCTACCCATGAACTCTGCCTGGGTGGAGAACTTTTGGAGGTCCAGCTCAGTGCACTCCACTGGTGCATGTGGCCACTTGTGCTGCATCTCAGAGGCACAGGAGGAGAGGGGGGCCAGGGCCTCCACTGGGCCCGGCCGGTCCTGTCTGGGGGTGGGGGGTGGCAGGACCCCGTCCAAGCAGTCGCTGTGGCCTGAGGCCCGGATGAGGGGCTGGCTTTCCAGGAGACTCCTGCCCAGCTGGGCTTTGGAGGCAGTGCTGATTGCAATGGCTGGTGGCAAGTCCATCTCTGGCTGGAGAGAGGGAAGCTGGAGACCCACAGCTTCCCCATCCGAAATGAACTGCACTGCTTCCACAGGGCCTGGAACCAGAAACCAGCACGGATCAGTGGAGCTCACCATCCAGCTCCATCCTTCCTGCCTAAGGGCATCTCATCCTGGAACCATGTGAGCTGGAACCCAGCACCACCCTCCCTCCCCAGGGAAGGCAGCAAGAGCAGGTACCTTCTGCCTGCCTGTAGCAAGGGCTCAAGTTCTTCACACCCAGGCAGCAGGGTCCAGACATCTGCTCCTCACACAGGAACCTGCCGGGCACTGCTGCAGTCGGGAATGTTGCTCGCTGGCCCGAGAAGTTCTGAGTCCTCAGGAAGACTTGGAGGATAGAAGAGAAACAGCCTGAGCAAAGGCTTGGCTCACTTCCCTAGCATGTCCTCAGCCCTGTGGTATGTCTGCCAGCAAGGAGCTGGGAGCCAGCAGCTCCCCAGCACGCTGCTGGATGCCATCCTGCCCCAACCCTGGCCACCAAACCTACAGCCCTCTTCCTTCAGCAGAAAAGAGCCACCCAACTGAGAAACCTCAGAAGGGAGGATCGCCAGTTCTGACTGTGAAATGGCCTCCTCCTCCTCCTGATGGCCCTAAGAAGGAGGGAGGCTCCTCTGTGTCACTGAGCAGGAAAAGTACATGAGAGGTCCTGCAGGCATGAGAAGCAGGATGAGGTGTCTATTCTGTACGAGGTGAGGAACAGCTGGGTTACTGTGCTGTGAAAGTGGCAATGCTCTACACAGCAAGAAGGGGCCACGGGCACAGGTGAACGGCACGGCAAGAAGAGCACCAACTCACCTCTCTGGCACTGGCTTTTCCAGAATCGCTTGCAGTAGATGATGGAGAGTGCCAGAAGCACCAGGACAATGATGACCAGGGCACTGCTCGTCAGTGCAAGAAGGGCTGTGTCCTGTGGTGGTACAGTAGGGACAGCGACCTTCACCAGGTTTGTTCTGGACCGACCTGCAAACAGCCACAAAGCGCTGGAGCCAAACTCCGAGGCTTGGACCAGCACTTCCCTGCCATCCCTCGTCACATGCCATGACCGTGCCGCCTCCAGTGGGGCTGTGGCTCCGCTGTGCCCACATCACCTGCCCTGACCCCACCAGAGCGGGGGCACCTACACTGTGGCTCGGAGGATGGCGTCTGCTTGGTGCAGGGAATGCACTCCCACTCCAGCTGCCCGCTGATCCGTGCCTTCCGGTAAAACCTGCCAACAGAGCAGACGGGCTCAGCAGAGCCTGGCCCCCACCGAGCTCCCGCCACCCTGGCTGTGCAGCCAGCTGTGCCACCCACCCCGTAGCAGAGGGGGACAGCTGACCCCGCACTCCTGCCTGGCTGGCAACAGGAGCAACAGGGCTCTCATCACTGGCTGGAGCCACATCACACCTACTTGTTCATGTCCAGCCATTTGTCAAGAAGCAACATCTTTCCAATAGCCCCCCACTCCCATGTCTGCTGAAGTGGATTATACTGATTAATAGCTCCTCAAAGGGCCAGGAACACCCCAGCTACAGCTCTGTCTGAGAAGAGGCTCATACACTGGAACCCTGACTCGCTCCTGTCCCAGACCCACTGCTGACCACCCCTGAGCTGGGCACAGGCTGGCTGTATGCAGCTGTTTCATTTCAGTAACCCCTTAACCCCCTCTTTGGGGACTACGAACCATAGTGGTCTACAACCCCATATCTTCCAGGGCTCAGCCACCCCAGTGTCTACAGAAAAATTTGAGTCTGGAAGTTTTCTTTCATGGCTCATTTACAGGAGCCTTCAGGTTCCCTTCTCTGCAGCCACAACAGGACCCACCAGACGAGCCTAACTTCCATGTCATTAGCAGTGTCCTCACAGAGGCATCACTGGGTCACCAGGCTCCTCTTAGGTCCCATGTGGGACCATGGGTAGCCTTAGGTAAAGCCCCCTCTGCCCAGCCCCTCCCTGCCTGCCCCCAGGTGTGGCTCTGCTCGGGCCGGCCCCACTCACCCCGGCAGGCACTCCCCACAGACCGCGTCGGCCGTCGCCGTGCAGTTGGACTTCTGGAGGCGGTTTATGAGGGCACAGGACAGGCAGGGCTTGCAGCCGTGATGTCCCCAGCGGTCCTTGAACTTCCTGGGAGGGCAGGCCACGCACTGCGCGTCCCCGCCACTGCCATCGCCACAGTCCTGCAAGGCACAAGGGTAGGGACATGGCTGTGGTGAGGGGCCACCATGGGTTCCAAATGGTACTGAGGGGAACAGTGTCCCTTCTTTGGGGGCAAAGGGTGGCAGGGTCACCTCTCATGTGTGGAGTCCTCAGAACCCAGCTGAGAGCAGCCACCACCAGTGCAGCTCCCAGGAGACACTCAGGGACCCTGTGTGCTGCCCAGCTGGGGCCCGCGGTACGCTTTGGGTGTTGGAAAGCTCCAGCAGCACCGAGCCCCAGGAGGCACCACCAGGGGAATCCTGCTGGCACTCCCACGAGCGAGGCCAGGCTGCTGCCCTGCAGCAGTGTCCTGCTGGCACCCACCCATGTGCAGCCAAGCCATGCAGTGTGACCTTGCTTGGGGCTACAATCCAGAGGAAATTTAGACTTCCATCAGCAAAAAAGGAAATCAGGTTGCTCCTTGTGCTGCCTTAAATTCCTCACCACCTCCTGCTTCCATTGTCTCACCCTTCTACCAGGGTAAGTGAAACAATTCACCATTCCATCCTACTAAGTCTTACCTCTTCCCAACATGCTGGGACCTAAGATCATCTTTCTGAAGGGAGGTTGGCAGAGGATTCACCCATCTGGATGCCACCCATGATGATTTCTGCTCCTTAAAGAGAAGTCAATTTACCTTGGAAAGCTCCTGCCCGGGCATGCACTTTCTGCAGGGGACACATTTCTTCTGGTCATCCAGGTACTCACTCTCTTGGCAGGCCATTGTGCTGAAGAGGAGAAGAGAGCTTGGGGAGGAGAGGAACAGAAGGCAGAGGGATCAAAGCCAGCCTTAGCACATTTGGGATGAGCAGTGTGACCATCTCTGGGTGGACATTTCCACCTGGCCAGGATGGCAGCCAACACTGCTGAGCACCATGAGTGGGACTTGGGCAGGAGGTAATTCCTGGCTCACTCCACATGGCTTCATCAGTGCCAGGCTTCCCAGCAAGGCAGGTGATGGGCTGCCCCATTCTGCTGCTATCGTAATGCAGCAAAGGAAATTTCAGTCACAGTATTGAAGTATTGACCACTAACTGCTCAGGTCACCAGTGGATTCTGCCAGCCCCAGCCATGGCTCTGGGTACCACAGACAATCAGTAGAGAGCTCAGCCCCAGCACAGGCTCAGCAAAGCCCCAGCTTCAGGATCCAGCAGCCCAGCTCTGGCCAACAAGGCTGCACTGGTGTGACAGCACCAAATGCTGGTGGCTGATGTGTCCTTGGCAGAACAGGACACACTTCCCCACACACACCCTGCACCCCCAGAAGAATGGGGGACACACACACACCTGTGGCCCTGCTGCTCCACCCTGGAGCTGTGCAGTTGCTCAGGCTCTTGCTCCATGCATGTTTCAGCTCTGCCCAGCCTCAGTCACAGCAAACTCAGGACCAGCAGAACAAGCCTCCACCTCCCTCCAAAACACCCTCCAGAGCCTTCTCGAGGTGCATTAATGGCTCAGCTGAAGGTAACAACAGAACAAGCCCAGGAGCCACGGGGCCACACTGTCAGCAAGGGTGGCTCAAAGGGCAGCACAGGACCTGCATCTCAACCAGAGCAAGCAGACTGGAGCTACAAAATGGAGAAATTTGTTTGGAGTTTTGGGGCTGCCTGATTATTTCTGCAGATTCTAGATGAGTTCTTCCCTTGATGACAGAAAGGGAATAAAATCTCCAATCTCCAATTCGCTTTTCCCATTACCTTGTGCAGAAAATAAGGAAAGAAACTGTTCAACCTGCCCTGGGAGCAAGTTCTCAACACCCATCAGGAATAGTGAACACCTTTTGGAGGGCACCATCCTGAACAGCCTGAACTGACTGGGGGAACCTGGCACTTTAACTAGAGCCATCCTCTGGGAAGGAAGCTTGGCCAGATGTCTAGCCCCTGCAAGGCTCTTGCAGCAGAGGAGGATGGGCTACAGGACCCCCAGCACCCCCAGCCCCTCCTGCCACAGCTCCTTCCCCTCCCACAGCAGCATTCCTCTGCAGGCATTTTCTGCCTCCTCTGCCTAATCCCACCACTCCCTTGCCGGTGCCTTTTGGAAGCGGACACTTGGCTGGGCTCCCCTGGCTCTGGAGGGCCGAGATTCATGGGAGATGAGGTCTGCCCAGACGAGCACAGTGCATGAGTCACCCTCACGTAGCTCCTGCTCGAAGCACATGGGCTGATACAAGGATCAGCAGCCAAGTCCATGGGGACAGGCCAGGAGGAGCTGAAGGGACTAAATCTGTCTTGCAAGCACCTTGGGAGGGGCATGGGCAGAGCTTATAACCAGCATAAAGGTTTCTGACACCATTGAATAAAAAAAGATTTGTCACCGTCTCAGAAGGTGGTGAAGAGGGAGCTCAGTGCCACTGCCCCAGGAGACACAGGGTTTGGTGTCAGGGTTCAGCTAGAGGCTGAATGCAGGAGGGAAAATAAAAAGCAGGGAGATAGTCCCAGATGGGTGACAGGTAACTACTTTGGAGGGGCCGGCACACTGGGCAGGTGTCACCCAACCACTCTGGGAGGCCAGCATGCCAGTGGCCTGAGCCCAGCCTCTTGGTGAGTTTGGTGTCCAGAGCCCAGCTCGCCCCTGCCAGCAGGTGCCTCTGCCTCATGTGTGGGTCAGCACCACTGATGCTCTGGTCTGGAGGCTTGGTTCAGGCTTTTGCTCCTAATAAGAGCAAAAGATGAATGAAACAATTGCAGGCAACAGGAAAGGAGCCCAGATACCAGAATATGGAGGGCAAGGGACTGATTTTTACCTTCTCTCCAAAGTGCTGTAACACAATAAAAAAAATACTGGTGAAAAAAACCTCAACAAAACAATAAAACCCCAAACCAGCAGGGTTTTCGGTGAAACTGTCCTGTGAACACATCTTGGCCACTTTCTCTCATATATTTACAGAATTTCCCAGCCTTCCGAAGGACCTGCAGCTGAGACAATGCCCTCAGAGCCCCCTCCCCACAAGAACCCGGTTTAAAGCAGTTTGCCAAATACAGAAAGTTACACAGGCCAAAGGAATCCTGTGTCAGAGCCACTCCACGCACAAGGACATTTGCCAGGATGACGGAATCACTCAAGATGGAGGAGACAGCCATCCCCAATGTGCCAGCACGATACTGGGCACAGAGCAGGTCTGCTGCTGCTCAAGTGTAACAATACAGGGAACAAACACTTTGTTGAATAGCCAGCATGAAATTCAAAGCTGTGGGATCTTTGTCCTTCTTATTTCAACACCACCAGACCCAAGACACTTGATTTGTACACGGAAGACACATCTAAACCACCTGGTGCTGCCCTGGTATGGCAGCAACTGCATATCACCTAATGTGTGACTGAAACAACTGGTCTTACTGAGGCAAAAGGAAAAGCCAAAACCAAGAACTCCCACCTCTTTGGGAACACATGGAGTCTCCCTGCGACTTCCAGAGCTGCACATTTTATCTGCCACAGGGGAATATAAAGGTGACACAGTAACAATGAGTATACATGGGACACAGTGTCAATGTACTTGAGGTTGGGGGGGAAGAAGAGCCTCCTGCCATCAGTGCCAGATGCATGAGATGTAACTTAAAAATGTTATTAATTTGTTGAAGAACTCTTTTATTGCCTTAAAGAGACATCCTGCCTGAGCAGGAGAGCAGAATGGGCTCCCCACTGCATCAGCCCTTAAGATACCAAAACCACAACCACAGTGAATGAGTTTCACTGCATGAGAAGAAATTGTTCCAGCAGTGCCACAGTGTGAGCTGCAGTTCATCCACCCTGTGACAACACTACAGCTCAGCCATTGTCTTCTCTCTGTGAAAGTGTAATTAAAAAAAAAAAAAAGACTATACTGGAATCCAATCTATTTCTTCTGTGTGCAGCTAATGGATTCTGGTAGGAAAATAAGGGTGAAGAAAATAGTAAGTGAAAAGGTACAAAATTAAAGTAATCAGTGAAAACATTATCACTGCTGATTCTCCCCATCTGCCCAGCAGGTACTGGGGCGGGGGGGGGGGGGGCTGGCAGGGATGCAGGCAGGACAGGAGGAGATGGGGTGGGCTGCTTCCTATCCCAGCCACGGACCCTGTTCCCTCAAGCTATGGGTCTCTGCTTGCCTGGGACAGGAGGTGCCCAGACCCACCCTCAGGGACTCAGATACCCACACCCTGGCAGTGGCTCTTCCATGTCACCATGTGAGGCAGCACACCATTACAGCACACCATTCTACTCTGCTGCAGGACTGACTGGCACAGTCAGGCAGCACTATGCCTCAGATGAGACACTTGTATACATTGGAACCTAAGAACAGAGAGCTGAAATCCTAAATAAGAACTGCAAGTGAAAAGCAGGGGGAAAAAATGCTATCTGGAAAATACGAGCGCATGCCTCATGGCTGGCCACACTCAGTTCCAGTCTCCTGCTCAGCCATTCCCTCACTCTGGTCCGAGCAGTGTATTCCTCATCTCCTTGTGCTACAAACCATGCTGGGAGAACCTTTGCAGCAGTGGGACTCATGTGGGCAAAGGGGTTATCACAGAAGCAAAAAAAAGGAAAAAAGGTGGAATCTGAGGCTTTCCACGTGACTTGGAAATCAGCAGGGTTCCCAATCTGGAGATTCTATGCACACAATTGCCCATTAATTGTTTTATCTGGAGTGGCTGGGAACTTGTGTTTGCTTTAAGTGAAAGCACCGTGCGCTCGGGTGGGAGAGGAAGTGCTCCGGACTGCTCTCACCCCCCTTTAGCACACGGCAGGAGTCCCCAGGGCACAATGCCCACTTTCCAGTGATTTTTGCCAAGTTAGGGCTGCCCACCTTGGAAACCCACACTCTGTCTTACCAGGTATCTCAAGTAACACTTCCAAAGCTCCTATCAATTTGCATAAAACTTTGGATTTCCATTTGTTTTTTGAGCCACATCTAAATCTTAGTGACTGTCACTATCTTCCTGCAACAATCAGAGAATCACTGAAGCCGTAAAAGCCTTCTGAGACCATGGAGTCCAACTGTTCCCCCAGCACTGCTCAGGCCACCACTAACCCATGACCCCGAGTGCCACATCCACACGTCCACTAAATCTCCCCAAATGGTGACTTCACCACTACCTGTGGAGGGCAAGAAATCTTTCGGGGAAGAAATTGTTCCTAATAGGCAACCTGAACCGACCGACCCCCGCATCCGGCAGCTGCTCGTTTCTGGAAAAAAAGCCGAGGCGAGGCTGGCGGCGGGACGGGTGCGGGGGCAGCGCGGCGCCCACGCGGGTGCCGGCCGTGGGCACGCCCCGGCGAGCGCCGGCCCGGCTCGCCCACCGCCCCCGCAGCCCGGCCAGACCCCCGCGGCCCCGCCGGCGCCCCCCGCCGCCCGCTCGGGGGAAGGCGGCAGCGCGCCGGGATATGCCCGGGCACGTCCCGGCCAGGGGCTCTGCCACCCCGCATCACCCGCTCGGCATCCCCCGGGACCCTGGCTTCGGTCTCCGCATCTCCCGGCCCCCGCACTCATCGGCCCGGTGCCGCCCGGCCCCGGTACCGCCGGTGTTCGGAGGTGATCACGGAGCCGGCTACAGCCCACGTGTATCGCTGCCGCTGCGCTACCGGGAGCGGGACCCGCCGCAGGTCCCGCCGGGCCCCCCGACCCCGCAATCACCTCCGACGGTGACACCGGCACAGGGCAGGGTCGCAACCGCCGTGGGCGGGCGGGCAGGTGCGCGAACCCCGTGGCTTACCTGTGTACCGGTGCTAGCAGCACAGCGCGGGTCGGGACCGGGACCGGGACCGGGACCGGGATCGGGATCGGGATCGGGATGGCAGGGCGGCGGGACCAGGAGAGACGGCGCGGGCCGGGGCCGGGGCCGGGACCAGACCGGCAGTGACTCGGCGGCCCCGCGTGGAGCGGAGCGGGTGGAAGCCCGTCCCGTCCGGGGCACCGGGAGTGCCGCCGCGCCCCGCCCCGCAGCCCCCATTGGCGGCGGCGCCGCCGGGGCGGGGCGATGCCGGGGAGCGGCGCCGGCGGGGGCGGCGGGGAGCGGCGAGGCCGGGGCAGCGGGGCGGCGGGGCTCAGCGCCGAGCGGAGTCTGGGCACAATAAGGACGGGCCGTCCTGCTGTCACCGGCCGCGGTGTGACACTACAGAACCCCCGGGCTTGCGGGACCTTGTTCCCGAAGGCCTGGGGTTGTCCGGCACCTCAGGTGTGGGCTGGAGGCTGAAGGAGCCCCGCCAGCCCTCGCCAGCCGTGGGGGAACACACACCAGAAAAGAATAATGTCACCGGTTCCGACTGCGGCTGTGCCCCGCAGTGTGTGTGCAGTGTGCGTACACCGTGTACTGTGTGTGCAGTGTGGGTATCGTGTGTGTGGGCAGCACACACCGGGCATGGACGGCTCCGGAACAGAGGGCTCTCCTGGGCTTAGCGTTAACGTCTCCCAGCCCTTGCCGTGACTCGCCCTCAGTCTCTGGGTGGCTCTGGATCTTGGTATCCCAGGATTGCCGTGCAATGACTGACTACCACAGTGTGAACCAAACTGCTGTGTGGAACTGAACCTCCTTGTGCAGGGGGAGTTGATTTTCCCAGTGACAGTGCTGCTCCCCGTTCAGTGCGCTGTCCCCGAACTATTGCTCCTCAGTCCTGACTCAGGCCCGCGACAGGGCCCTGCTGCCTTCCCACTGCCTTCCTGACCTCTGGGAGGGGCAGGATGGGCAGTCAGTGCTGCTCATTTCTGTGCACTGGCCCATAGTGGTTGCTGTGCCAGGTTGAGTACCTGAACTATGTTTGGGTTTAAACCTGTTATTCTGGGGAATGGTCCCTGTTTCTCTCTCTTTCCTTTCAAAATTCAAGCACTCTCATTCCAGGCAGTGCTTTTGAGAACTCTCCTCAGCTCCCCACTGTCACTGTGTAGCAGCTTCAACAGAAGCCAGACTGTCAGGTTGGAATAACTTGAAGGATTTAATGAAATTCTGTTAAGCAGTCAACTTCACAAAATTATTATGGTTGGAAAAGGCCTTTAAGAACATTGAATCCAAATGTTAACCTGGCACCTGCCATGTTCATCACTAAATAATGCCCCCAAGTGCCACACCACACTCATTTTGAACACCTCCAGGGATGGTGATTCCATCAGTGCCTTGGGCAGCCTGTGCCTGACCACTTTTCAGGGAAGAAGTTTTCTCTCGTATCCAACCTGAACCTCCCCTGGTGCAACCTGGGGCCGTTCCCCCTCATCCTGTCCCTGTTCCCTCGGAGCAGAGCCCGACCCCCCCTGCTGCCCCCTCCTGTCAGGGAGTTGTGCAGAGCCAGAAGGTCCCCCCTGAGCCCCCTTTTCTCCAGGCTGAGCCCCCCCCAGCTCCCTCAGCCTCTCCCCATGGGACCTGTGCTCTCTCTCCCAGTTCCCTCACCAACTGGTGGGATTTCTCAGCCCAGTGCTTCAGCCGGTCAATGACGCAACCTCGCAGGCGAGGGGAGCTCGGAGGAGCCGTTCTGGGCGGTGAGGATGATTTCACCGCTCACACAGGCGGGCGGCTCAGCGGGGCCGCCTCTGATGCAATCGCTTCATTGCATCACCCACGGCCACGGGACGGGGGGGCTCCTGTGGTGGGACGTGCGGGACAAGAACACCAGCAGCTGCCCTGCGGGAGCCTGGCACCAGAGTGGTTTCACCGAGCACAGTCCCGTCAGCAGAGGTCACCTGCAGAATTGATTGCTGCTAAAAGGCCGATTGCATCGGAGTGAAGGATTTGCCGGTAGCGCGTCCAGCTGCTGGATGGGCATGGGCAGAGCTGCCCCAGACTGAGACTGTTGGTGGCTATTTGCGGTGGTGGTTGGTGGTTTGTGGTTAGTTAGTGGTGGTTAGTGGTTGGTTAGTGATAGTTTGTGGTGTAGTGGTTTGTGGTTGGTTAGTGGTGGTTTGTGGTGGTTAGGGTAAGAACCCTTAAAAACAGGCTTAAAAACAGGCAGAGCCAGAAGGTCCCCTCTGAGCCTCCTTTTCTCCAGGATGAGCCCCCCCAGCTCCCTCAGCCGCTCCCCATGGGACCTGTGGTCTCTCTCCCTGTTCCCTAGTGGTCAGTTAGTGGTTGGTTAGTGGTTGTTTGTGGTTGTTATTGGTTGGTTAGTGGTTGGTTTGTGGTTGGTTAGTGGTGGTGTAGTGGTTGGTTAGTGGTCAGTTAGTGGTGGTGTAGTGGTCAGTGGTCAGTTAATGGTGGTTAGTGGTCGGTTAGTGGTGGTGTAGTGACTAGTGGTCGGTTAGTGGTGGTTTGTGGTTGGTTAGTGGTGGTGTAGTGGTCAGTGGTCAGTTAATGGTGGTTAGTGGTCGGTTAGTGGTGGTTTGTGGTTGGTTAGTGGTGGTGTAGTGGTTAGTGGTGGTTTGTGGTGGTCCCCACCGGGGTTCTGGAAAGCCATGCTGCTCTGACCAGCCTGAGCCCACCAACACTGGGTCTGAGACCAAACCGGGCAGTCCTACTCTAATCCCAGTTCCTGTCTGTGGGGCCGGCTGTTACTGAGGTGGATTATTTCCCAGCTCAATAAGCACCTCGCAGCCACAGCCAGGAGAACATCGGGGAAAGCTGATGATACCAGATGCAGGCAGGGATGGCTGTGTCAGGCAGAGTGCTGTACAGCCAGCAGATTTGGGTGTGGTTTGCAGGCTGAGGCCTGGGGACATTAGCTTCAGTTTACAGAACCGTGTTCTCAGGTGTCTGGTGTTGTGCTGTGATCATCTGATATGCTCAGGGTCACGTTGTCTCCGTTAAGTTGTAACTGTGCTGCATAATTAACGGATTAATGTATTAAGAGTTAGCAAAGCCAGGAATTCTGAAGCGGGGATCAGTTTTTCAGTTTTTTTACATACTGGAGTGTTCACAACACTAGAGGGCACCGAGACCAGGCAGGAATCAACTGGGGAGGCGAAGCAGATTGTGAGCACCCCCCCGCACACAGTCATGCGGGCACACGGACGCGTGGACATACGGACACGTGGACATACGGACGTAGAAATATCCTCCATTGGCAGGATCATCCACTTGACACACGATGTGGTGCAGAAGTCAGTCACCATCGGAGTGTTTTTCCACAGCATCCTGCAAGGCTGAATCACGGGTGTTTCCATGAGCGCACTCGGGCAGGCAGGCACGGGCAGGACACGGGGCATCCCCGCAGGAGCTGCGGGAA
Organism: Corvus hawaiiensis; assembly: GCF_020740725.1. Lineage (NCBI taxonomy): Eukaryota > Metazoa > Chordata > Aves > Passeriformes > Corvidae > Corvus > Corvus hawaiiensis. The sequence continues at coordinate 6,594,570 of NC_063226.1, read as the reverse complement.
GGGGCAGGCCAGCGCGGTTCCATCATTTTCCCAGAGGGGAATTGTTGTGGTTTTGTGCTGCCAGAGGAATTAAGAACTCGGGATATCTGTTGAGCAACTCGGGTGATACCGCTCGGGCTTCTGCAAGGCTACTCCGGTCTGGTGTCAGCAGAGGGCACTGGGTGATCGCTGGGAGCCGCGTCACCCCCACCCGACCCGAGGAACATCAGCAGCTTTCCAAATTCGTGTACGAAGGTCACAGATTCAGTTGCGCCTTGTCCTTTTCTCTCTTTCTGTTGTTGCACCCTCTCCTCTCCTCTCCTCTCCTCTCCTCTCCTCTCCTCTCCTCTCCTCTCCTCTCCTCTCCTCTCCTCTCCTCTCCTCTCCTCTCCTCTCCTCTCCTCTCCTCTCCTCTCCTCTCCTCTCCTCTCCTCTCCTCTCCTCTCCTCTCCTCTCCTCTCCTCTCCTCTCCTCTCCTCTCCTCTCCTCTCCTCTCCTCTCCTCTCCTCTCCTCTCCTCTCCCCTCCTCCTTCCATGCTGTAAAAAGGAAGATTGTCTGGTTTCACTTGCTGCCACTGAGTCCATCTGACTCTTAGGACAGATGTAGCTCCTGTGATGTGGCCAGCACACAGTCCATCCACAGCTGAACAGAATCCAGCCCTAAATGTGTGCATACATCCTCTGCCGGAGCAGCATCTGGGATCAAGAATTGGGCTGAAACTCAGCAGTGGCAGGAGCAAACTGCTGCCTAAAGTATGTCCTCAGGATTTAATGCAAATCGACTGTTCTTATCCACCAGGCAACAACTATGGCTGTGGCACAGTTATGGTGTTACTGTACAACTAAATATTTCAGCCTTTGCCCAATGAATCTCACAGAGAACTGTTTTGGGAGGGCAGTCACAGCATGAAGGCAGCTGCAATCAGTGCAATTTTTTAAATGTACCAGGGTCTTTGGGTGACCTTTTGCTCTCACTTGTCCCCACAGCTTCATTCTCTGCAATTGATCATATTTTTGAATTGGTTTTTCAAACTTACTTTCAAATCCTTGAAGGAGCTTCCTCTGTATGAGAGGGTGCCCAGGGACCACAGGCTTCACTTATCCCTGTTTTCCACTCAAAGTTGAGCTCTGACCTTGCATCCTAATGTTGACAGATGGAAACTAAGAAAAGCAGATTAATTTTTTTTTTCACTGAAAAATTTCTGATCAGAAAAGGCTGCCCATGGCACACACAGCATCTTGACTTTCCAAGCTGGGTGCCATGCGTATGAGAGGAAACCTGCAGTTACTTCCCACCCATCTCCATATTTATAGCCTTCATTTACGGCTGGGTTATTGTTTGGTGGCCTTTTGTCTTTTCTTGGCAGTGACAGTGACTTTTCTGCTATATTATAAATGAGCAGCCATGTATGTCCATGAGCCTGTTCCAGGTCATTTTCACAGCACGATGATCACGGGCACAGGGCAGGCTGCTGCCAGGGCTGCTGTGCTGTGGGGCAGTCAGCTCCAGCACTGACAGGTTGGGATGTGGGGCTGCAAAAACAGAAACTGCTTAAAGATGGGCCCAGGCCATAATTTCTCTTGGTACACATCATGGAGGAAGTGGTCCTTGTGTCAGTCTGCTCTGAAGGACCTAGTGCACTCACAGCTTCAAATATTTCTTGGCCCAGGCTCTTGGCCCAGGAAAGTTGCTCAGAAATCCAGGCAATGTCACCATTTGATATGTTTCTTCCTAGGTTCATTTTCTTTTGGAAGACAAAAGCAAACCAGATGACCTTTTTTCCTCCTGCCTCCAGCATCTTCCCTGTCTGACTTTGCTCTGACAACAACTTGGACACACTTGCACTTTGGACACAAGTGTTCTTATTTTGCTCACCCAGCTGCAGACCTCAGCTTTTCCAAATCCCGCATTTTCTCCAGCGGGTGAAGTATGTCCATGGAAAAGCACAAGCCCAAAGACTCCCCAGAACAGGAAGACTTGTGAGGCCCAGCTCAGCAGAGCCCGGGGGCAGTGTGAGAAGCGTGAGGCATATCTGATGAGCCCACAGAGCCCCTTGTGCCTGGCAAGTTTCAGCAGGGTGGAGGGGAGGACTGTCCACAGCTGCTTGTACCACTCTGGGCCCTGCTGGTGCAGGAGAGAAGAGTGGACAAAGCCATCACTTCATTCCTTACAGCCTGCTTTGCCCTTGACTCTCTTGATCTCCTTGAGGCAAATATCAAATAAAGCCACACTGAAAACAAACTACCACGGATTTATGACTTCAGGTCTTAATTAGATGGTTCTTTTGTAGCTGCTTGTTCACTTGCAACATTCTTGGCTCCAGGGAGAACCTAGAAGCAGGTAATACAAATAGAATTGCTCTCCTGATGGGTGACCCCCTCTGGTCTGGTGAGAGATCGCTCATCGTGTCACTACTGGAAGCACAGAGGGGAGGAGGGCTGGGCTGCACCGACCCAGCCAGGAGCCAGCAGGGTCCCTCAGGCAGCTGGTGAATGTCCCTTGAGTCTGGCTCAGCTTCAGCTCAAGATTTTGCAGCTTGGCTTGAGCCTGGGCAGCAAGGGAGTCATAGCAGGGAATCACTATGAGACACCTGCTCTGGCAGTGGATACACCTCAGCCCTCTGTGTAAAACTCCATGGCAAGAAGAGCCAGCCCTGATCAGGCTCCTGTCTAACGAGAGAAGCATTTCTCGGTATCATAGTCTGTCTTTTGAGTCAAGGAAAAACAGACAGTCCTTTCAGGTCAGTCCTAGCTGTTACCCTAGCTAGTTGGGATTTCCATTGAATCACAGAACCATTTAGTTTGGAAAGGACCTTTAAGATGATCAAGTCTAACCATTACTCCAGGGCCCGCACATATGATATTACCCTAGATTGTGTGAGGGTTCAGTTCCAGCTGCCTTCTGCTGAGAGAAGGGAGGGTTGGGTTCATACAAGATTCTTCTGCCAAATAAGAAACCCAACAAAACAAGATTTCCTTCCTAGAAGCCTTTAAGTGCAAGTATCCTTCATCCTTTGCACTGTCCTGCCTGTCACATCAGCGAGTACGTGTGAAAGCAAAGTATGTTTTATTCAAGGGAGAAGGAACAATTCCCTGTGTGTACAACCAGTAATTCCTCTCCATCACGCTGCAGAGTTTGACACTGTGATTCCCCAGCTGTCACCATCATCTGCCATGAATAATCATCTCTCTCACATCATGTTAAATATCACTCTTTTTTACATCCCCTTTCCACTACTGATTTTCTTGTAGGAAAAATATCTTTGCTCGGGGGGCGTACCTGGATGGTCTGCAGGATGAACTCGTGGAGGATGAACTGCTCTCTCTGTAAAATCCCCTTACTCTGACACGCACGGTGGTGTCCAACACCCACTGCCCTTTTCACTGAGGGGCAAGATGTTGCGAATGCCAGGGATGATCTGCGTCTCCTTTGCATTTCTGTTCTTCAGCTGAGCAGAAAGCCGTTGAATCCTCTTCCCAAAATTCTCTGGCTGTGTGACACCTGTACAATACCAGCAGTTACAAAAAGAAAAGTGATTTCCAGCTGCATTTACTAGCCAATTAAAAAAAAATCAGTCCTGTTTTTGATAATTCGGGCGGGGCGGGGGGGGGTGTCTGAGATACTTATGGTTCGTATTAAATGAGCAGATTCTTTTTGGTCACATCTGGCTCACCAGAGGCAAGTTTGAACCTGATTACATCAGTTCCCTTTTACAGGAACATGTTCCTGACCCAGGTGGTGGGTTTGCAGTGCATGGTCTAAGCCCAGGTTTTTGGCTGTGCATTCAGATCACCTGCTTTCATATTCATCCTATTTCCCTCTCACTTGCATGTTTTAATCTTCACATTGTAGCCAAAACAAATTAAATTGACAAATAGAACTTGACCCACTCATTCAGTTTATTGGCATGTTTCCTTATTAAAGAAAAGACAAGTGAAAACATAGAACAAATTGTGAAGATAAGTATCAGAGAAGTCAAAGCTAATCATATCTCAGCATTTTCATGTGAGCGACTGGCACAGAATGCACTCATGTTGGACTGAGCCAACAAACTTCAACACGGGTTTCTATTCATTTTTCTTCTCCTCCACTTCCTCCTTACACACAGAATTACAACAGCATTAAAGTCGGAAAAGTACTCTGAGATTATCAAGTCCAACTGCACCTGCAGCACTGACAAGGCCACCACTAACCCACGTCCCCAAGTGCCACATGCACATGCCTGTTAAATCCCTCCAGGGATGAGGACTCCACCACTGCCCTGGGCAGCTGTGCCAGGGCTGGACAGTCCTTTCTGGAAAGAAATTTTTCTAATATCCAACCTAAACTTCCCCTGGTGCAATTTGAGGCTGTTTTCCCTTGTCCTGACACCTGTTACCTGGGAAGAGAGACTGACTCCCACTTGGCTACAGCCTCCTGTCAGGGAGTTCCTGAGCCTCCTTTTCTCCAGGCTGAGTGCCCCCAGCTCCCTCAGCTGCTCCCCATCAGACCTGTGGTCTTTCTCCCCGTTCCCTCCCTAATTTGCCTGATTTTTCACAGAAATTGTTTCACAGCAACATTTCTAGGTTCATCAGATATATTGTTTTTATCACTTCAGAGGAACGCGTGTCTGAACTCCATGACTGGTTGTGCCTGTGAAATCCCAGGGAAGCAAACAAAGTCAGGCTTCGGTGGAGCTCATCACGGGGACCACAGCTGAGGGATCACCTTGCAACCTGGATGACAACAAAGGGAAACTCACCAAGCATGGAGAAGGGCTGATAACACCATTGATAGCAGAATGATAACAACATCAGCAAACAGCTGAGAGAATGTGGAACTGGGATTCTGACTGGACTGGGTGTGTCTTACTCAGTAACTAAAGCAATTGACAAACCCCTTGGTTTCCAGAAAATGCCATCAGCTTCCTCAGAACAGCACTCAGTTGCCAATTCCCATTCTCTTCTGGTACAGATGCCAACCTAGCTTGGAGCAAGAGGACAAGCTAGTGCAGGCAGGTGGCTGCAGGAGAACGCTGCAGGATGGGGCGGAACTGCTCCTGAGCCATGGCATAAGGGCCAATGTGAGCCCACTGCCCAGGCCCCAGCAGCTTGGGCACAGCACCCTGATGTCCACATTGCTGCATGTGCTGTGTAGATGATGAGAGCAGCAGAATTCTGGGGTGTCCTGAAGCTTGTTCAGAGCTGTGACTCTCCCTGCCAAACCATGGGAGCTGTGTGCCTCGGTACCACAGGCAGCATGTGCAAGCTGCAGTCTTGCACAAACTGGAATGATCTTGCACACTATTCCCACTCTGTGATAAAAAAGAAGAGGTAGAAGAAAATCAAGGTGCTTGAAACAACACTTCCAATGCCTTCCAAGCAATTCACAGCATGTTTATCTGCTCTCAGTGAAGGTTAATATTGTGGTTTATAATTTGCATGAATGTACACATTAAGACCCTCTTCTCTGACCAATAAATGTTTGAAGAACTGCTTCTTGAAAAATATCTTTTATGTAGTATTAGGTCCTGTCAGAACAGAGACATATGTCTTCAGAACTCATCATCAGTTTAGCACTCCAGAGGTTGCCTCTCACTGAATCTTTTATCTCGAGTCAGCAGTAAAAAATGGACCTATTTCCTAGCTGTTTTCCTTTTTGCCTAACTTCAAGCTTAACTGGAACTTTTACAAACTGTAATAGTTAAATCCTTTTTTTCCTCCTCAGTATGTCTGGCCCAATAAGAAATACAAGTGCCAAAGCATTGCAAGGAAGTTTGCCTGCATGTATCTGTGACCCAGCTGGGAGCAGGGAGTGCTCACACACAACTCCCTCTCCTCCTCTGGGAATGGGCTCCTGGAGGCTCCTTATGAAAGGGGGATGCATCCAAACAGCCTAACAGAAGGACCTGTAAAGGGATATGCCCAGGGGAGGGATAAGTAGCAGGGATTTTCACTCATCCCATCACAGGATGAATTAACACCTGCACTAACAGTTCCTGTGGCAGTCACTGACAAAGGCAGTGACATGGGGATGGTACAAATCTGCAAAGCAAACACCATAACAGAGGAGGTGCTTCATGCCAGTAAAACCCCAGAACTGACTCCCCCTGAAACTTCATTGTCCTGGGTTGCAGTGTATTCTATTATCATCCTCATGAAATCAAGTGGGGCAGTGTTTCCTTGCCTCCTCCCCCCAGACTACCTTTCTGTTAATGGCCCATCATTGTCCTGCCGCATGACTCCCAGATAACTCCCTCCGGACTATCTTCTGTTAATGAGCCTCATCAACGCTTGGCCTCATGACTCATTACCCCATTGTGAGATGCTCCACCCAGGGGGAGGAACCAACCATCCCATCATGGATATAATCTGAGATGCTGAACACCAGAGACAACCCCTTTCCACTGGATTTCCAGAGGACAGGGGCTACACAGCCACCACTGGACCTTCTGAGGAAGAGCAGACCCTTTTCTACAGGATCACCGCTTCAGAGGACTGCAGCCACCATTCTACCAGACTGCTACCACCACCCTGACTAACAGGGTGTCAGGTTGTATCTTGACTGTCAATTTGAACCAGTGTTTTCTTTTAGTTTTTTCCTTTTCTTTAATTTCCCCATTAAATTCTTATTCTGACTTGGTGCCTCCCACTGGTTTGTTTTCAAACTAGTACACTTCATCTCTGTGTGTGCACAGATACAGTAAAGCAAATCACAGACCCTCCCAGCCCACACACTCTGGGACATGTGCTCTCACCACCCAAGAGTCAGGATGAATGTTTGGGACAGTGCAGTGTGAAGATTGGGCTCCAAGTGTCCAAGGTCAGGTTGGATGGGGCTTGGAGCAACCAGGTTTGGTGGAAGGTGCCCCTGCCTGTGCCAGAGAGTTGGAATGAGATGATCCTTCAGGCCCCTTCCAACCCAAACCCTTCCCTTCTATGCTTCTATGACATTTTTTCCCTGTGCAAATGGTTAGACAACATGCAAATAACTGTCTCACTGAAGGAATGATTTGCTGAAGTTGTGGAGATGCTGCAGAGCTGCCTGTGGTGAGCAAAAGGTCTCCACAGCGCAGAGCTTGTCACAGTCAGCACCGGGTTGAAACGTGTTAATTACTGCAACTGTGCTCCCAGGATCACTGGTATTCCTGGAGCAGGCTGGGCATGGGACCACCATTCTTTGTTACCAAACTTTGCCAAAACTTGTGCACTAGACCTGCATCCTGGCAGCTGACCCAGGTAAACACACATGCAGTAAATCAGGTCCATGACAAAATAATTTCTGTGCTTTTTGCAATGCACCTCTGTCCCAGTGGAATAGGAAACATTTTTAAAAGGCAGCATTGAACGCTGCCAGCTCCCCCTATGCTGCAGGCACAGCAGTGAGCATATTCCAGAGCAGAGGAGGGCAAAGGAGCAGTGTGAGAAGGTTCTCCTGGTTCTGTTCAAGATGCACACCAAAGCAAGTGTGTATTTTACTGAGAGCAGTAAAAGACACTTTGGTGATTATTATTCTACAGAAGACACTTTCTGTTGCCCAAACCTTGTGCATTACCTTTGCTGATTTAACTGCTGGATGTCTGTGATTCCAAGAAGCTCAGCACAGCAGTATCACATAATCTCTGTTTCCCAATAAACTGAGATGATCAAAGCTGGAGGGTAACTCGTAGGTGTTTGGGGAATGCCACGCTCAGAGCTGACAGTAGACTGAGCACAGGATGCCATTGCACGCCCTGTGCCAGGGCTCCTGCCAGCCAGACTGATCAAAGGGACTGAGGTTGTACCTTTGCCCTCGCGACTCCCCTGGAGCTGGGATTCCAGCCCTGCCCATCCCAAGACACTGAGCATTCAGAGCTTCCAGGGGTCATAAAGGCAAAACTAATTTGGTCTGAAAGTCATGCCGAGAAGACAGTCAGGGGGAGAGGCCATGTTCCCAAGGAGAGGGAAACCGGCATCATCCATGGCACTGGCGTCTCTGCGGGGCTGAGTCTCCCTCCCTCTGCTCTCTCCTCCACCTTCAGCAGGGCTCCTCCCTCAGCCTTGTTACACAAGACAGCACCGGGGCAGAGAAGGGCAGTGTATAGAAAGCCTTGCTGAGGAAATTATTTTTCTTAAGGACAGTAGCTATGTACCACAAGGATTAACCTAGTGCCTCACTTTGAGACAAGTTTAGGAGGAAACATCCTGTAATGAATGTCTCCTCATAAGAAGGCAGGTTTCAGCTCTGCCTCCCCCACCGATACAGAAGGAATTTCTCAGATGAAAGAGAAAAAACCTATTTATTTAACAAGCAGAGTGCCGGCAGGGCAAAGAAAAAAAATAGAGTAATGTTAGATAATAAACCTCCTCATTGCAGAGAAAGCTGGTGGATTTAGAGTTCCCTCTGTAGAGTTCCCTGTGTAGATGGCTTGGCCTCTCCTGAAGTCCGAGGTTGGGATGCAGCATTCCCTCAGCCTCCCTGCTGGTCCACGGGGTCTGATGATCTGGTTCTCGGATCACAGCTAGGCCAAACAGTTCCAGAAGAAGAAGAAGAAGTTCCAGAGGATTTCAGTATGCAGTCCTGGGAAAATTTCTTGCCTCAGCTAACAGGCCAGCTAAAAGCAGGAAGGTGCTCCCTCAGCTCTGCAGTGGTGAGAACGTGGGGGAGTGTGTGAGTCCTTGAACACAAAGCACTCTGAAGAATTCGCCCGGCTTCTCTCCCCCCTCTCCTGGACCCAGCTTAAAGCTATGGGATCCATTTCTGGGCATAAAGCAGATGATAGGGAAATACAGTATTATCATAAAATCACCCCAAGACACCTAGGCACTACATAATTAAGAAAAAAACATCAAAAATATCAGTGGAGAGATTTCTCACACCTATCTATGTGCATTTAATTTAAAAGAGCCTGTCTGGGCATGCTGTAAAGCTGGGAGAGAAAATGAGAGATTCCTCTTCCAGCTTTGGCACCGCTGCAGTTCTCAGGTCAGTCCCATTACCTCCACACGGATGGTGTGGGGGAACTGGGACCATGACCCCAAGAGTTGGGGCAGGTCAGTTTTTAAGCCCTACAAGAGGACACCAACAGCTTGGATAATAAGCTAATATTTGTTAACATCATTTAAATACCCAAGAAAAAACCAGCAACTTTCACATTGCTGAGATATTTTTGCTGTGAATGATGAAACAGGAATGTCTTGGCTTCTGGGTCTGGGGATGCTTGTGTAACTGTGATTGGTTCTGCATCACCCTTCTGTGTCCCTCTTCTCTGTCACTTCTTTCTCCAGAAATCAATATTGAATACAGAAAGAATTGAATCTTGTTATTAAATCTCATCCTATGGAAGGCAGTGGTTTAACTCTGATTTGTGAGTGCTGATAACACTTTGAAATAAAAAGCTCAAGCAGTATGAACATTGTGCATCCTGTACCTCAGCAGCTATTTCAATATTAAACAGTTATTTCTAGGAAAAATCAATAATCATGGAATTGTTCTTGCAGGAGTAGGGCACAAAAAGGATTGCTTCTTTTCATTTGCTCATTAAACTACACTAACAGAAATACCGTGCCCATATTTCTCCTTGTCGTGCCTGGCTTTACATGGATCCAGCCATGAATCTCTAAAATATCCCTGTCTAGCATTAATGGAGATAAAGAAACCTATCTCAGATTAAAAAAAAAGTACATGATCATCATCCCACAGATTTTAGTTCTATTTTTTTGGTATTTTATAGGCAGAAAAAATATTGCAGTCGCAGTTACAAACTTGGTATAAAATAAACTTTAAAGAAGGGGAAAGAACCCAAACCCCCATCCTGGTAGCAGTGAGATATTTATAAAAATCCCCCTAAGTCATTTCCAGTGAACTTTCTCCTTACCCCATATCACAAATTGCCTTGTACAGAGAAGGGAATTGGTTAAATATTTTGCAGGAAGATGAAATACTGAGTTTCTTCAAGAAACAGGAGAAGCACATGGAGACAACTGCATGAGCAGTTGTGCTGCAGCTGGATTGTCACTGACACTGCCAACACACGGAATTTCATCACTAAGTGTGCAGATTTTGGTTTCATCTCTAGGTGCCAGATGATCACATCCAAACCTCAGTCTCACTGGTTTGTTGTTTGGAAAGCAGAAATTTAAAGCTCCCCTGGTTGCACAGGATAGCCAAAAAATGATCCGAAAGATCAACACCAATGAATTGTTTTTTTTCCACTGAGCTTTTTTCAGAAAGCTGAATAATGAGTGATACTCAAGCCCTGTCTTGTCTCCCAGCACTCTGAAAGGCTGGGCAACAGCTTCACTGTTTATTTTCCCTGCAAGAACATCCTAGCAGTGCATGCATCAACAGTGTCCTTTTCTCACCTGTGTCCCAAGTGAGGGAGGCCTGACTCCCCACAGTGCTGCTCTGTCCTGACAACCATGTGTGAGCAGTGTCCTCATGCTCTCCTGAGCCTGGGGACCATCACTCGGCTGCGGCTCAGCAGCAAAGGTCTGACAGGAACCTGGTCGGTACAAGCCTCGCACAGTCAGTGTTGTCAGTGACAGAGGAGACAGATCCATAATGCCCTCATGGAAAGCAAAGATCCACTGTGAAATCAGGCAGGATCTATCTGTGTGCTGCTGCCAGGCTGGCAGGCAGGAGCATGGGAGGGAGTCCAGGGGATGGAGCAGCAGCAATGAATAGACAACTTGTGAGTGTCAGGATGCTGTTGGGAGCGATGAAGAGGGATGTGGAATGAACCCCAGCAATGAAATCAGGTGGCAGTGCTCAGAGACAGCTTGTTCTCCAGGGATGCTGCCTTGTGGCTTACATGGTGAGTGCTTGAAGCCTTACAGAATTGTTTTTCTTAGGAGGTGAAAATGATGATATGAGTCAGAACTTTCTTCAGTTAATTCCCTCCCAGTTACAGGTGTTGAAAGTTCTGTTTCTGTAAACAAGGGAAAGGTCAGCAATAGCTAGCAGTTTCCATGCTGGCAGTTTTCAAGCACACTTTCCTAGCCAATTCCGTGCCCTGAAGCCCTTTTTATTCTCTCCTCCAGTGAGTTTTGAGGCTTTCCAGCTGCCTTCTTCCCTGAACTCAGATAAAACTGCAATGCCCCATGAGCACTGGTAGCCAGTTTCTTAGGAAACTGTCTGGGTTTGGCACAGTTATTTCTTGTTTAGTTCTTGTAAAGCAACATTTCACCTCAGGTGACAGTCTCTTTTGTTCATACTGTTGTCACAGGAAAGCGTTCAGCGGTGCCTTTGGTTGGTCAGGATGAGGGGCACCACCTCTCCTGTTAGCCTGAGCAGGATCTGTGGTTGCCAACACCCCACTGGTGATCATTAACCATCATTACTCTTGTTTGGTCACATGGCTCCTTTTCCATGTGGAGGCAGACTTAAATTGTGATTTCTACCATTGCTAAGGAGCTGCATGAAAGAGGGTTCATTGTTCAGTGGGAGACACCCATCACACTGTTGCATGGCTGGAGAAACACTGGAGTGAGAAAAGGACTTATTTTCCAAAAATGGATCTTTACCATGCCCTGTAGCTGAATTACATTTTGGAACATGCACACGAGTCACAGATAATAGATATCCTGACTTTAGAGCAGAGTTTATGATAAAATAAAGCTGAAATCTAAACCCAATAGAGATTAAAACCCAAAGGGGACAAGCATCTGTCAGTGGCAGAAGAGCAGAAGGTAACGGAAGGTAGCAGAGGGTCATGTTACAGGCATGGAGGAAGGAGAAGAGCCAGATCTGAGGAGCTGGAAGCAGCAGGACTTGCTGACTGATTTCCTTCTCAAAGTTCTAAGCAAACTCCAGCATATGCCAAGGCAATCAGGGACACGGAATGTAAAATTGCATCTTTTTGTAGCTAAAGCCTTCATATCAATTTCATACACCTGAATCTGTACAGATTAAACCAACAACCTGCCAGCAGCACATAAATCGCTGTGGATTTATGTCTGGGGCTGGCTGCTTTACTTCAGAACTTGTAGCAGGGATGGGAAAAGCCTAAAGCTCTTGGAGCTGGCGTGGGGTGGGGACTGTTGGATGTGCTGTATTGAACCCCCTGACTCCTCTGGAAGTGGCTCAGCTCCACCAGAGGCAGAGGAAGTTCTGAAAGGAGCAGTGGTGAGTACTTCTGTGCCAATCCTCCTCAATTCCTGCCTTCTGTGCTGAATCCTACAAATTGCCAATGAAATCCTGCCTAAGGCGAGAGAGGAGATTTTGGAGGACTGGCAGATTCCTGCTGAGGCTCCCCAGAGGGGTGCTCAGGTGGGCCAAACAAACCCCAGGCTGCTCTGCTCAGGGGGTGCCAGGACATGTGCAGCTACGCTGTGCAGGGCCAGGCACGTCAGGGAGGCAGCCATGGGAGCCTGCAGTATTCACTGTGCCAAGGCATCGTGACAGGCTCATGGATTGGCAGGAACGCTCAGCATCTAAGAAGGAAACCAAAGAAAGGAAGCTAAAGCAAACCCAGAGGATTGTGAGAATTCCTGATCACCACTGAGAAGAGTTCAGAAGCGTGGGCCAGCTGAGGGACCGGATGTGCACAGTGACAGACAGATGGTTGTGTCATGGAAAAGGCATCCTGGCCTCTTTGGAAAAAGGCATCTTTTTGTTCTAGAAAGACATCTATGCAGTGAAGAACTGATGGGAGAATGTAAGACTGCCTGAGGAGCTTGGAAGGTTGAGGGTTTGTGAACTGAACAGAAGGTAAGGAATTGTTCCAGCATAGGAACAGGATGGGCAGGGAGACACTGGTGATGAAGATGGTGTGTATAGATGCAAAATCCTGTGGAACTTAAGAGTCCCCAAAGCCCATGATCTTCTGATACCACAAAACAAGCCATCATTTCCTCAAGTAGTGTGTCTAGCTTTGACTGTCACTTCAACTTTCACAGAGTTACTGAGGATTTAAAGCAGGAAAATAAAGTGTCACAATAATGAAAGTACAGCACTTCCATGGTGAAGGGAATGCAGGAAACAGGATCAGTGATGTGGCTTTGTGAGAAGGCTCACAAAAAGTAGAAGCAAAGAAATCTGGGGGGTTCTGCCACTCTTTGCTTTGCTGCAGAAATAGCAAAGGTAGGAAAAACAACAACAAAAGAAAGAAAAAATTGAAGAAAGATTTAATTCAAGGAGAATTCAAGATATTTTAAACACTTCTGCAAAGTATATTTGTGGTGGTGCAAGTGGCTGCAGCCACGCTGACCCCTGAGGATACAACCAACACCAAGCTGTGGTGGTCAGGCACCGAAGCTTAATGCCTCACTCTGTAGTTAGGGTGAGAGCCCATAAGCCCCCAGTTCCACAGTTCACATATTTTTGTATGATTGGTCCATGTTTTCCCCTATTTTATGTATAAATCTATGCACATTTTGCTCCCTTAAGTTAATACGTATAAGTTCCAGAAAGTTCTGTAATACTCCACACCCCCATTGACTCCTTCCCTTAGTCCCTCCTTTCTGTTAATCCCATTGGTCCCCTTGCCCTCAACCCCTCCTCCTATCCCATATCCCATTGGCTGTATCCCTTATCCCTGCCTTCCCTATCCCCACTACAAAATCCCTGGACACTGGCAGATCCTCGGCTCTTCATCCCTACCCTTTGGTGTGACTAAACTTTCTGCGTGGAACCTACACGAGGAGTCCCTTCCCTCTACTTCTTCACCTCCACCTGCGTGCCCTCACACCTAGCTCAGAGGAAACTCGCTCGGGTGAGGAGCTCGTCCCCTCCTGCGTGCTCTCTTTTTGTGTGGACTGCCTAGGACCAGGCAGGTTGCAGCTGGACCTCTGGGCTCTCTTTGAGCTAGCATGCAATGTGAGATACATTGAGAAGTGCTGAACTGTTCCCAGAACCCCAAGTTTACCCCACCCTCCCCCTTTGCCCTAGCTCAGGCACGCTTGGGCTCATTTAACCACTGTAAGAGTTTGCTGTTGTGCACACAGGGGACATGAGAGCTGTGGGAGTAGTAGGGTGAGAGACTGGGAAGATGGAAGTTGAGTGAAGTTAAGGTGATCACCCCATGCTTTATGTTAATCCTGTGTGATTTGTGTGGAATGTTCATGGAAACAAGAGGAAGCAGTGAGCAAAGTGACCAGAGCTACTCATATGCCAGATCTTCACTGATTCTCAAGTCCTTCATGGCAGTTTGAAGTTAGGCCTGTGCCCTCCTCTGAGATGCCTCAGTTTGTTGAGAGTGGAACAAACAGTCCTAAAGTTTAACTTTTTTCTTTCATTTCTGTCCAATTTTCTCTAGTCTTTCCAGGTATTGGCATCCTGCTCTATCCCTCTTGGGGAGCCCTAGAGTCTGCATTGAGTGTTTGTGGTGAGAGACAGTCCATCAGCACACCGGAATATTTGTGAGGTAGTGCTATTAAAACCAGTATAAAAACTTAATGGCCCTTTAATCCCTACTTCTTTTTTGAATTCTACATCACTATAACATGTTACCCCTCGATGGAGCAGTATTTATGCTCCGTATTTTGTGCATAAGTTGCAGACAGTTGTCAACTCAAAATGAAAGCAAGATGGCAACATTACCCATGCAAGTGCTTTAGCTAAATGCTTCCTTGATTGTTCCCAAAAGGAAAAGACAAGACAGTGTGTAGCCATAATGTTCATCTGGAAAATTTCTGATCTTTAGCTTTAGTCATACTAATTAGGAACACACTACTTATGTGACTGCTGGATGTGGATTTTTTTCCTATTGCAGCAGTCTGTGCACATCACCCTCGGTAGGATGTTTAAATCAAGGGGAGCATTCCCAGAAAGATGCTCCAGTGTACACCCCGAGGGGTGAAATCTTGAAGAAATAATTTGCTGTCAGGCTGAACGAAATAAGTCTATAATTAAACTTTAGAATTTGCTAAGTTTAACTGAGAAATGGTCTAAAATTCAGACCACTGAAGGGTTGCTAAAAGCATTCCTAACAGTGGAAATTGTTGTGGTTTTTTCAGATTTCTTTTTCTATCTCTTTCTTCAGCAGATGCTCAAAGGTGTCCACTGTAGTTCAGCAAGTAAGAAAGCAGTGCTCTGAGGTGGGAACTGGTTGCATTCTGTGACTTTTTTTTTTTTTCTCCTTTTCCCCATTATTTTGCTTTTAACCTTCGCCCAAAGAAAATTCACTGGTTGGTTAGGCTAGAAGGAAAACACCCCTGTTTCCCAGGCAGGATCAGTGATTTAGGTATTCGAGAAGAATTATTAGTGTACAGGATTTGTAAGTTAGGTGGTCAGCATACCTCAGCAAGAGGCGCAATTAAAGCTCAGTCACAGCAGCATTAGATTCAGTGGCACCGATACTCCCTGACCAGTTTGGACATGGCAGGTTGATTCCATCTTTGAGTTAAATCCCAAATGAAAGAACAGAACTTTTCTTGCTGCAGATTTCCTGAATCAGCTGCTAACTAAAGACAAGAGTCCCCAGCCAGAAAATTATCCTCCAGTCAAAATTAGTTGTTTGCTGAAGATTTTGGACATGTCCAGCCTGCTGTGGACTATATTTAGTCACTTTCTGCTTTCCCTGTTCTCACATGCATCTTAAAATTCCTGATAAGGAATAGAAGGAAAAGAATCAAATGCCACAGAGGGAGATTATTAGCTTGGCTGAAACTAAACAAGTCTGGAAGTTGTCATGGAAACTGAGATCCCAATAACACCCTAAGGGAAAAGTTTTCCCGACACACTTTGGATACTTCAGCAACAGGAATTCCAAATAAGTCTTTGAACTGTCTGACAACCTTTGTCTGTTCAGTATGAGCAGCATGTGATCCCAAGCCATGTATCAATTCACGTTTTTTGAAAAAAGACATGGGAAAGAACATTAGCTTGGTTTAGGACAATGCAATCATGATACATTTGTTTCATCATGTGAAAGATGGCATGGAGTAGTCATGCGATTAAATTCAGGAGTTCATTTCCTGATTCCTAGAGACTTCCAGTTGCTTTTTTCTTGCCAAAGGGAATTGGGCTATAGATTCCATTTCACATTCAGAAGAGCTGAACAGTTTGGTTCTAGCACATACATGGATGGGATCAATCAGAACTCCATCACATTTTAGTCTACCAATGAGTCACTGAGTGGCTTGAGCCACTTGCTAATCATTTTCATCTTGGATGCATCACTATATTTTGTTGGCCTTTGTAACCCAGGATGGAGAGTCTTGTTAGAGTGATGTCCTTGTAGCTCAACTAAGTTCGGGTAAAGGCTCAAATCACATCACTTAGGGGGGCTGCTCTTCAAAGGAACTGCAAACTGGCTGGAGAGCCTGTACACAGAGTAACATAAATCATCAGAGAGCCTTTGACTTGCCTTTATAACCTAGAGACAGACAACTGTGGCAAATCCATGCAATGCTGTTGCACAGAAGGGAATACTCTGTTCTCTTGGCTCATACTGGGTAAGAAAAGAAATAAAAAAATGGGGGTAAATTGCAATGAGAATGATTAAAGCAAGACATAAAAAAAAAAAAGTATTGGTAAAGGACAATGAAAGCCTTGGAACAGATTATCTGGGGAGGTGGTGAAGTCTGTTCCTGGATGTCTTTAAGAGAAATCAGGCATGCTTGGTTTTGATTAGACTTGGTTTGTGGTAAAAAGATGGATTATTCGTTCTCTGAGGCCCCTTCTGCTTTCAGTGAATCTGTTGTTTATCTTCCAGGACTGGAGTCTTGTGTCCCATGCTCTTGGTGTGCTGCAGGAGGCTCAGCAAGGAGTGCGAACTCACTCTTCCAACCACTGTGGTGTAGCAAATGCTGCAAGGGTGAATTTTCATTGTTTACAAACTCTCTGAGAATGGAGTCTGAGGAATTTCCAATGAAGTCATCAAGGATCTCATGCATGAGATGTTCCAGACCCAACAGAAATAGATTACTGTTGGGGTCCCTCCCCCGCCGTGTAGCCCTGGGAGAGGGGCCCTGAGGGGACAGACACGGGGCTTCCCTGCCCCTGCTCAGCCTCGTTCCCATTGGTTGGTTTGTGTTCCCTGCGCGGGCAGAAGGACCCTTGGTCCCGTGACTGGAACAGTTCCTGGGCAGAGCTCCGGCCATGCGGCTGGAGAAATAAACATCTCTGAAACAGCTATCAAGAATCTGTCTGTCCATATATATTTCCTTTCCACGGGACGCCTGGTTTGGTATATGCATGTTGCAGGATCCCCACTGCAACAGATTACCTTAGATGTTTCTATGAAACCTCAAAATCATGCATGTTTTTGCCTTTCTCTGCAATTGCTAGCAAATGTCATTATTCATTTTCTTGAATGGTCTTGTCAGGTTTTTTGTCTCCTTTGAAATCCTGATGCATCCTAAATCGCACTCCCTCTGTGGGGCAGTGCTGTCAGAATACTTCCTGTGATCTTCCTGGTTGTTACACATTTCTTAGGGGCACCCTTCTTAACTTTGTCAGGGGCTGTTGTGTGTTCTGTACAGTCAGTACAGACTGGCTGGACCCTGTACAGGTTTCTTCTTGATGATGATATAATAATATTCATTCTCAACAAATGGGAGCTGCTTTGGGGGAAATAATTAGATGGTTTTGCCTCAGTCACTTGGTTGCAATACTGAGTGATGTGCACACCGAGGGACAGCTCACCTTATTCTCTAATCCTTTGATTTGCTGACCAGGACAGAGAAAAGTCACGTTCTTATTTCCCTTCAAAGAAGCAAGTGAGGCAGATCGGTAGCACAAGGATGGAAGTGCATAACAGATCACTGTTGAAAGGTGGAAGAACAAGAAAAAATGAGAAGAGGAAAAGAAACTCACTCTGTTCTTCTGTCAGGCCACAAGGTTAATCCAGGTGCTATGGTACTGGCTTGGATAGAAGCCTTTGGCAGACCTGTCTCCAATCTCAGCTGCACCACTCGGTCTGTTGCCTTCCACTGTCCCTAGGAATTCACTTGTTTGCTCATGGATTTGAAATTGAAATGTAAGAAATGGGACAGAATGAACTCTGTAGTGTGGCCAGTGAAGCAGGCACCAAGAAAGCATCTGAAAGGCACCTACCAGACTTCCCAGGCAGAGGTTTATTCCATGTCAACCCATCCTATCCCATGCCATTTGAAAAGCTGAAGAAAAAATCAGCATAGCCAAAAATCTGAATGACAATAATGACCATAAACCCCCTGGTAGCCCTAGGACAGGCCCTTCTAGCACCGACACAGCCGAGCCGAGTGTGCTGTGGAAATCATTGCTGCTCTGTGCACTGGCCAAATTGCTTTTTGAAATGACCTTTTGTTGCAAACCATGTCTGCTATGTAAAAAGGAAATTAAAAATAAATAAAAGTTTGCAGTGGTTAGTTGATCAAAGCTTTTGTTTGCCCCTGTGGTCTCAGCAGAAAGCAATGTTACAGCCTCAGACTGGATGGATTTGTTTGGTGAGATCTGATGGAAACTGATAACTTTGCAGCCCTAGAAGCCTAGGAGAAAAAAAGTAGATGGCTATCTGGGTTCTGCTTTTGCGTATTTTCCCCACAGTGTCTTTTTCTTATAATTGTGGGATTTGACTTTCGTATGTCCCATATGAGAACTTTTTAGTGGGTGTTAGGTAATACTGATTTGTATAAGAAACAAGATTAGAAATGGCATTAAATGGTGTCATAACTCTGTCTTGGGCCATTGTTCCAACATGTTTATCTTAGAAGTAGATTTAGTAATTAAAATTCAAACCGGGGAAGGTGTTGGAAAAGAATCTTGGCATGTCAGGGAGGTCAAACAACAGAGCTACATCCAAAGTGCAGGCTGCCATAGGGGCCAGAGGTATCTGAGTTATCTTTAAACTCTGTAGTTTGAGGGCTAAAAGAAAGAAACCTCTTTGTGCAGAAATGTGCCCTGTGCCTCTTGCAGTAGGAATAGAAAGGAGGGGAGAAAACAACCCAATCCTTTTCTGTGGTGGTGTTGGATGAATTTTTTATCGGGGTTGTATGAAATGGTGGTGGAAATTGCAAAGAACTGTTCCTAATGACTTGTGATATCTCTTGCATTTTCTCTTCCTGGGAGTTTGAATAAGCAGTCTGTGCTTTTATTCTAGACTGGAAAGCCTTGGAGCAAGGACTGTGCACTTTTAAAAGGCATAAAGTAATTGAGGCAGTTCCACAAGACAGTGATGATGCTGGAGTTTCTGTTCTAGTATATACCTGGTGGGCAGGAATGGGGGCTCTGCAGGAAGAGAAACATGAATATCTCACTCTGACACTGGTGTCCTGGGAGTTTTCACTTGTAGTTTTGCTTTTTATCAAGAAAAAACATGCTAATAGGATTCTCTGTAAGATCAGGCCAACTTGTCTGAAAGATTCAGTAGTCCCTCATTGTCACCACCTTCCACCCTTGTACCACTGGAAAAAATTTTACCCCGTACAGCTGCAAAAGCTAGCGAGAATTGTATGTGGGAAGGGAATATCTGGGTGAGCGTGGCAGGGAAAATAATACTTCTTGCTCTCAGATAGCCTTGTGACTCTCTGAGCATGTCAGGAAACTGAGCTCTCTGACATGCTGGCTTTAATCTCTGAGTGTACTCACAACCAGAAGGGAGGTGATGGTTTTTTATCTTTTAGTATGGGGAGAGGAAACAGAGGGAAAAAATAAGTATGGAATACTGTGCAGGTGGAGGAATGAACCTCTGTGTATGTGTGTAAGAGACATATACTATCCTGAGAGACACTCTTGCTGGCTGACAACAGGGAATGCTTTCTCCAGTACAAGGAGTTTAGGGAGCAGCACCTGATCCCTGATGAGGTCAGAGGGTCAAAGCCCAACTCATCTAATGGAAAAGAAGTGGAAGTACCCAGTCACCAACCCTGTCAGCTCTGCCCCACAGAGTGGTATGAAAGCACAGGCAGAGGGGCAGAGTCACACAGATGCACTGCAAGGGGACTGCAAAGGGAAGGGAGCTCCTGCTGTCCTGCCACAACACCTCACTCCATCCCCCAGATAAACAGGTTTGTGTTTTCAGTTCACTTTTCAGGCAATTATTGCTTCCCCAAAAGAATGAGCAGAAGCTGGAGGATACATTATCTGAGTAGCCAGAGCTGGGAGTGGATGGGCTTGGGTGGATTGGCCCTGGGACAGAGGCACATCTGTTACAGGATAACTCTGAGCAAGGCAGTGCTAGGAGCGGGAGACTCGCGTACAACAGCAGCGGGCCTGTGGGAGCCACGAGTGTCTGTGTGTGTGCAGCAGGCACCTGCTAAAGGGGGACTGATACCAAGCTGCAGCTCACATCTGCATATCCAGTGCAGGTCTGTGGTTCACCAGAGCTTTGGCCTGAAGCAACCAAAACTCCTATCTCAGAGCTACATCGCTAGAGAGAATCCTGGAGAGAACAGCCTGTTCCATCCCCGATGCCCAGCAGAGGCATAATGAAATGCCAGGGCTGAAACCTCGAGTTACAAAACTGCAATTAAGGAACATAGCACGGGTTTTTAAAGGTGGGGTGAGCAGCCGATGCAACGGGCTCTCAAGAGAAAGGCTGTAAATTTTTCAGCACTTCAGATAAGTAAATTAGAATGGGAAGCTTTTATGAAAGATTTCTAGTTCCATGAGCAGTTGTCAAACTTGAAGAGAGTTTATTAGCACCGCAAGGCAGCCTGTATCCTAATATCATTCAGTGCAGGTGTTACTGGGCCAAATTGCCATGGCTTGCATTTCAGGGATCAAACTAGATCCTGGCAGTGGCCTCCGTTAGCCTTGAAGGATACAGGAGGGGTGTGGGAGAGGCAAGATGCAAAAGTCTGCTTGTTTAGGCAAGGTCCATCCTCTTACCGCAGACAGATTTTCACCACCCTTATGGGACATGTTCAGGGAATGTGATCGTGGATTCACCATCACTGTGTGAATAAATAAAGCCAGTTAGCAAAACCCCATGGAACACTTGCTACATATTCTGGTTCCTGTAACAGGATGTTAATGACTGTGTTAATTAAGCAGTGTGGAAGCAGCTTACAGTGTCATAGACACAGAAAATTACAATGGCAGGATACTGAAACATTCCTACCCACAATGCTTTTTGTACAAGCTCTGCCACTTCGATGACATTTACTTTGTGTTTTACTATTTGCTAAGGAGACTGAATTTGATGATTGTCTGAGGAGCCTCAAGAGGACCATGATGATCCAGATGACTTAAACTTCTTCATGCAGTGTTAGAAGAAAGAAACTTCGCAACAGAAACTTTCCTCTCTGTGGCCAGGCATGGTTGGTCAACCAACCACATGCATGGGTCCTTAACATATAGAAATTGGGGATTTCAAACCTCACAGTCTTAAGGCAATAGGCTGGGGAAGAACAGATGTTGCCCTTATCTCATGCAACAATTTGTACCTGCATGTTTTGGAGCCAGTGGAAATAGTGTATTAGTCATTCTCAAAAGCTGTTTGTACAAGAAGAAAAAAAGTATTTCCCAGTATTTTACTGTCTAGATCACTGCAAGCATTTGTCCATTTTTAGAACTCATTTTTCAGTGACTGTTAAGAACTCCAGCCTTGATGCATTTCCTCTGTGGCTGCGCTTGGAGTGTGGGCTGGCTGATGTTGAGCAGGGACAGGGAAGGCAGCAGAGTTACAGTATTTGGAAATACAAAGAACCTTTGAAATCATCCATTCTTCCATCTGCCTATCCATACATAACATTGTGATGTTCACTTCTGAAAGGTTGCTGGATGGATTTTTCAACCACTTTCAATAAGAGATAACTCCACCGTCTTAAAAACACATTGCTATGAAGAGTTTCTAGATATTCCATCTTGACAGTCTTGTCTAGAAGAGAAGAAATTAGTCTTCCATCCACTGTGTTAATTTCAGTGCACAGTGGCCAGGAAACACCAATTGCCTGTGTTCTTGCCCTGAGAGAGGCTCAGGAGAAGCCCTCTGAAAGCCCTCAGAGGTGGGAAGAGGTGTCAGACAATGATGAACATGCTCCATTTTCTATGTTATTTAATGGGCTGAAGATTCATGATTCCATCCCAGTTCACAACATTTGAGTGGTCATTTAGGAAAGGTTGAAAACTGCTGGATTTTGCTCCTGTGGGTTTCCTTTAATGGTGTCAGCACATTTCCTTGGAGCCACATCCCTGGGGTGTGTGGATGGACAGTGGAGAACGTTTTGTTTATATTTAGACTTGTTCCAGCCATGAAATTAGTAGAATAAATAAAGATAGAAGTACAAAGATTAGAGAGGTTTTAATTTGGTACAGGTGCCGTTAATGGTTTATTTACTTTGTGTTCTTGGAAGTTGAGCTGTCTCTTGATAAAATGCTCCAGGAACAGCTGCAGGGATCAACGGGAAGAGGAAGACAGAGCCAAAAGCAGTAGAAACCAGGTAGCCTGGGACAGGTACAGCAGTCAGGATCAACAGGCCATGTTGGTTTTGGGTGATGTGGATGGTTATTTGCAGATCTCACAGAGAGGAGGTCAGCCATGAGCAGCATCGGGAGGGTCTCTGATGTTGTTGTGTGGCTTATTACCAGAGTAAAATCAAACTGAAGAGTGCCATGTAGTTGGTAACAGCATTGTCTGGAAAATGTGTTAGAAAGCACTTCCTCAGCCATGACAGGGGTTAAGACAGAGTGAATTCAGCACGAGATCTAAATGTGTATGTGATTTCTATGTCCTTCCCTGAGACTGAGGAATGTTTGCATTTGCAGGGGTCCAGGTGAGTCAAACTGGAGATGCTTCCAGGAATTTGTTTCTGAACTCAGGATTTCAGCCCTTACTGCTTTGGGGGGAAGACCCAGCACCACTTCCACCAGAGGCAGAGTGTTCACAGCATCCTAAAACATTCCAGTGAACCATCTCGAATTCATGTCCACAGGTTCCCACACCTGCACTGATGTATCTTTCCTAAACAGTGGTGCTGACCTGAATAAGGGATTTTACTAAGGCAAAACCAAAATTGGTTTATCAGGTTGGTCAGTGCCTGCAGCAGATCCAAGCACTGGCTCATGCCTGCTTTGCTGCAGTTCGATGCCAGTGCACCTTCATCCTGAGTAGGAAGGAGAGGAGGCCTTCCCTACCTGTGCCACCGGATCACTCCTTCACCTCTGCTCATTTCCACGACTCAATTATCTGCCACATTCCAAGGGAAATATCAAATCATTCAGAGGATGAGGAGCTGGTTCAAGTTTGTGAAGTACTTTGTCATTCTGGTTGGAAAATCTCTGCAGAAGAGTTGATGCACAAAACAAATGGTTTTTAGAGTTGTACTACCTAAACTCACATGACTTTTGATTTTTTTTCCTGTGTTTATTTCTGTATTTATTGCACGTATTTATTGCACATCAAGCTGTATTTAGAAAGTCTGGTGTAATCACACTCATGATTGTGAGATGTGATATTTTCCTGGTGCTTCGTTTTATTATCCTTTGCAGACAGCAGAAAGAAATGCCAGCTCAGTCCTGGCTTTAGAACAAGTTTTGCTTTTGTTTTCAGTCAAACTAACATTTTCCTCCACTTAATGTTCTCTTTTCCCAGCCTTAAGAAGAAATCAATAAAAGTTAGTTGTCAAGGCTTCTTTCCATCCATAAGGAATTCCAGGAAGCTCTCCTATGATACCTCGGGGTGATGCTGGTTCTGGTATTTTTCTTTCAAGAATTAAAATCTTTTCCAACTTGACTATATAAAGGATTGTCTGAGTGCAGCTTTGAGTGCTCATGGAAACATACTGCCAGGCAGGAACAGACCACTGGAACTCAGCTCCAGGCCCAGGACCTGGGAACTGCAGTCATGTGGCATAGCTGGGATACTTCCATTAATGTGTTTAGGAGTCATTCGGTAAATTTTATCCCTGATTTACAGCTTGACCAAGGAAGACTGTGGAGAAACTTCATGAGAAGTTTTAACTCTGGTGAATGCTTGGAAAATAATTAGAGCATATGCTGGGACCTTGCAGTTCTCAGGCTTTTGGATTTGCTATTCATGTGAAGACTTGTCCAATACTTGGTGAGCGCCTTGAGCTTTGAGATTTTTGCCAGAAAAATCCCAGTAAAGAAATTCCTTTCTCTGCAGTGCTTGTCAGCTCTCTGACAGGTAATGTTCTGCCCATTCTTCTTGTCTATCTCGGAACAACCCCAAGGTGGTGATTCAGCAGTGTGTAAGATGGGAAGTTTCCTTAGACAGCCGGAGCTCTTTGCAGGTTCCAGTGAATATCCAGATCCTCGCCAAGGGCACAGTTTGCTGTTGGTACTTCTCTAGTCACTTCAGTGCTGGGTTTTGATTGATTACTGCTTGCAGCCCAGAAAAAGGAGAGATTGCAATTGCCAAACAGAGTTCATTAACTTAAAAGCACAAGTTGATGAATCAAAGCTACACACAATAACTTTTTCCTAATGGTCCAAATATCTTAAAACTCAAATTCCCTTTCATCATAGAACTTCTCTACCAACACTTTCCCAAGCCAATGATTGAACTCCCTCCATGGAAAGCAGTACAGCTGACATGATCCATCCTGGGCAACTCACTGCCACAATTAA
The DNA here is from genome assembly GCF_020740725.1 of Corvus hawaiiensis. Classification (NCBI taxonomy): domain Eukaryota; kingdom Metazoa; phylum Chordata; class Aves; order Passeriformes; family Corvidae; genus Corvus; species Corvus hawaiiensis. Next base: position 6,570,176 of record NC_063226.1, on the reverse strand, counting down.
TCAGCCACGGATCTGTCATTCCAGAGGTTCAAGGAGGAGGTTATTAATTAATTTTTTCTGTACTTTGCCTGAGATTATCCTAGGTGATTTTGGCCATCTTTCCAGCCTCCAGTTTTCCAAACTGACAAAAATCTTGGAGATAGATGGGTGTTGTTATCTCCTGTTGCTGCTGAGACGTCGGCTCCTGTTTCACTCCAACATGGTTTTGATGCCAGCACTGTTTCTTGCTTTGCAGCGGAGTGAATATTCAGTCTTGCTGATTTTCTTTATATTATAAAGGCCATAGTATCTCCAAGGATGGAGCTTCCACAGCCTCTCATGGCAAGTTGTTCCAGTGTTTGATTATCCTTAAAGTAAAAGAGCTTTTACTTAGGTATAAATGTACATCAGATACAAGCTTACACCTTCTCTCCATGTCCAGTCATGGAGGACAAGATGGAGACAAATGAGCAGCACTTCTCTCTTATCCCTTATCCCTGTGCTGTGGCCCAGACACCAGGCAGCTGCTCTCTTATTCTGCTTATTAGCCTGCCACTGCCACTAACCCTAGAGACAAGATGTCAGCAGACATTTCACCAGACATGAGGCAGAAAACAAGCAGAGGAGTACTGAACTTCTCAAGTCTTTGAAATTAGGAAATATAGAAGCAGTTAAAAAACACCAACAACCCAAAGACAAGATGTATGGGCTTGCGGGCTTGCCACAGCACTGTGATCATTTAAACAGCTTTATTTATTACCAGCATCTTGGAAGGAAAGACAAACATGTAAGCCAGAGGATGATTAAAGAGTGAGCTGGGGAAGTTTAGACTCCTTAGAATACATTTGAGTAATGAACAGCATTTATCATGTCTGTTTAAAGGCAAGCTAATAAGGACAAAGGGTAAATCTTCACCAACAATTAACTGTGGGTTCTGGGTTGTGTTTGTGCCTGTGTCACCCAGCTCTCTATACTTGCTTGCCAGAACAAGTACTTTCCAATCCTATGATTTCTGCTCAAGGCAGGAGGTAGATCTACACTCAGCTGTTGTCCACAGCTGCAGACTGTCAATACACACAGTGCTGGCAAACACAGATAGTTCTTCCCAAGAAAAACTTACTCCAAGCTAAATTCACTACTCTGATACCTTCTTATCTTCTGCCAGCATCAGTTCTCTCCCAAATTCCAACCTCAACTGCCGCTCTGCCTACCTGGGGTTTAGCTGTTTGTACATCCCTGTGGTGCATTAAACGCTTCTTTCCCTCCAAGTCCAGATGGGGTTTGCAGATCCAGACTGGTTCCTTCTTTTCAGCATCCCCGGGGGCTTTCACTGTGCTGCCTGAGGAGCCGGAGCTGGGACAGTATGTGAAGGAACACAGTATGACTCTTGTTTCTGGTGACAGCTGCCCCAGCAGCCCCACTGCCTCCTTGTTTGCAAAGAGTGCTCAGAACTGGGCATGGCTTGGTTGGAGAGCACAGGAAGAGAGTGTCCAGTATAGCTTTCCTGAAAGGCAAGGGACACAAACTAGAGGTGTGGTGATGCACAAGGTATGTCCTTACTGTGCAGGATCAATACTCCACCTCAGTCCACGTCAATTTCCTCACTAAATCCTTCCCTGAGAGGAAACAGTTCATAATGCTGTGTCGTTTTGCACAGAGGGACCTGTGTCATTGTGCACAACCTGCCCGGTGTTGTTGAGGTCTGTGGCAATAACACACACTCACGCATAATTATTTTTGTCATGAGATCTCAAAGATAACTGAGATTAGTTACCAGTGCTGGCTATGTTCAGCCATTAAGAGCGATGTCTTTACCTACATCTGAGTGGGTTTTGACAAATGCTCTCACTCACCACAGAAGTTAGAAGTTGTCAAGGCCAGAAATAAATTATGTTGATGTGCAAACTCCTCTGCAGAGAAGTCACAGCTCACCATGTAACATGCAAACAATAAAATGGTTTCTATAACCTGCTGCCTACCTGGGAGAGATGAAGCCATGAAGCCACCTGTACACGGTACCAGCCACTGTCAGCTCTAGGGGAACATCACTCATGTTTCTACATTGCTTCACAACCTCTTTTATGTCTCAGTGTTGGTGAAGCTCTTGAAAAAAATCCTTCAGTTCACATTTTAAAATCAATGTGTAATTTCTGAGCTGTGTCAGCTGTCACCAGACAGCGCAGCTGCTGCAGAACACACGGAGGTGGTGTTTCTTAGAAAGGGTCAGAGCCACAGAATTTGCAATTGGACTCCTCCGGAGTTCAAGTCAAGGGCTTCCTTGGTTCTCAATATGGATTAGTTCAGAGGTGTGTGAGTTCAGTTTCCATTTGAGGCTCTGTGAACGATGTCCCGCATAATCTCCTCAGCAGGATTTGCTGTATGTGCTTAGGCAGCAGCAAATATTTCCCTATCGGAATTTCTGGATTTGTTTTCACTGTTCAAACTTTGATCTACTTCTCCAACTCTGGCCATCTGTTTTCCTTTCTCTCCCTCTTTTCCTTTGACTTGCACTATTACCTACTGAATTTACAGCCTGTTTATGTTGGTCATCAGCCTCAGAACCTGTCCAGGGCTCCCATCCTCTAAGCACTTGGATGAATCACTCTTCTTTGCAAGATTATATCTGTTGTCAGTGTTCCAAAATAACAACCAAACTCTAAAGTTTTACTCACCCTGTTGAATTTAGTGGCCATTTTGCAGTGACTGCAACCCAGACAAATTGCAGTATTTACATATTTATTTATTTGACTTCATTCCTGACCCTGGGATGGATATTTTCTGCTGTTTCTTTCAGAAGTTTAAGTGGGAATCCAGTACAAAATTAGAATCTGGATTCCATATACATCATTTCCCCGACCACACTAGTATTTTTCAGTTAAGGGTCTGACCAGAAAGGTCTTCTGTTTGCCTCTGTAATTGCATGTACCTCACAGGACCCTGGAGAACCGTGTTCTGACTCCTGACAGGAGAGCATGGAGTACATGACCTTGGTACCTTGCTTTTTTGGTCAGCATTTGAATTCCAGTGCTGGGTCAGGCATCTGAGGATCAAAAACCTGAGGCTTTTGTCTTCAGAGCATCTATGTGATACAGAAGTAATGATGCTGCACTGGTGGAGGGAGTAGAAGGCCTGCTTGACCTACACTGTATTGTCAAACATCTCTTTCCTACTGTTGGTTTGTCACATGTGCCTTCTATAAGAATTCAGGAGTGTGTCACCAGCTCTGAGCTTAGCAAAACTGCTGGACAGCAGAGAGTTTTAGAAATGCTCCAAAGTCAAGAGGATTTTGAAACATACTGCCTTTGCAAAGGAACATGGCCTTAAACTTGCATTCACTTAATTTCTTAAGCAAAAAGACAACAGAGGAAGGAGAAAAAAAAATCCATAATCACATATTTGTGTAGCATATGTGGCCCACTCCTGCCTGGTTTGACAGGGGAAAAAAGGCATTGGCTGGAATTCACTCCGGAGTCAGACAACATGAAATAGGAAACATGGACTCATTTTTAACAGCAAAGTGATTAAACCCTGGAACAGACATCCCAACAAAGAACCAGTCTTTCATTCTTGGTGCCACATTCTCACTAGGTTTCTTTCTGGACCATGGGTTGAACTTGACAATGTAAGGTCTTTTCCTCAAATATGATTTGTTGAGCTCAATAGGATATATAGAATATCCCTTAAAGATTAGGATTTTATGGTTTATCATTATGAGAGCAGAATATTCAGAGTCCCAATATTTCACATTACTTAATTCAATATTAGCACTTTCTTGTTTCTTGCAGGTGGACAACTACATTTGCAGAAGCTTGGGCATAACTGGAGAGGGAAACAAGTTCCTGGAGCAGGCTGGAGGCCCTTTGGGTGTTTGGGGAGCTGTGAGAGAAGACAGGAGTTCTCACAGGGTTCTGTCTCCTGCAGAGGCTGCTGGGGTCAGTTGGGACCAGCTCACTTACAGTTCTCTTCCCTCGATGTAGGTAGAAGAAACCATGTGTCTGGAGAAGAATGAGCATTCAAATATCTGATAAACTTTTCTGCCTACTCCTGGCACCGTCAGCTCCTGCCAAAGCATGACAGGAGCTGCTCAGCTCTTCACTCTTATTTCCAATTTCTGCTGAGGGCATCTCAGAACATTTCCCTGCCAATCCTGTTTTCATCCCAATTATTGTGAGCTCCGCAGTTGGTTGAACTGCAGTTAGAGTTGATCTAAGACTATATTTAAACAGCAGTGACATTTCTGCATAGGGTCCTGACTTAGGGAAGTAAATTAGTCTCAGGTCTGTGTGCAGCCACCTGGCTGGGTCAGAGAGAAGGCTCGTGTGCCCGAGTCCATCATCCTTGGTAGAACTTACATTGGGGCTGACCGAAGCTGCTGCTGTACCAAGCCATCCCTGGGGGTAATCTCTGTCTGTGCTCACTCTCTGTTCTCCCTGAGGTCCATGAAGCTGAAATCCAACTTCTTTTGAGATCCTGAAGGAATACCAAATTTTCAAGGGAAATTCAGATCCTATAAGAAAATGAACATCTAAGAAGGGTTAGGGTTAACACATACATGTGACATATTAAGGTCTGTGATGTGTGTAGTGTGTGTAGTATGTGCTGCTTTCTCCTGCTTACATTGGCTGTTGGGAATTAGACCAGGGATTAAGGAAGGGTGTAAAGGCTGGAAATCCTGCTCAGGAGAGAGCCTGTCAGGAGATTACCATTCTTGGAGTGTTCCCTTGTACAGTATCCATGGAGGCATCCCCAGCACTCACATGCATCTCTCACCATCAGCTGCTCCTTCTCTTGTTTATTTCCATAAAATAGTCTTTCTCGCTCCTTCGCTCCCTGTTACTGCCTCATGGCCTTGCAGTGACTGCGGGCTGCCTTGACAGAAATCTCTGGCTGGAATGATGTGCTTTGCCAAGGTTGTCTTTATTTAGACAAGGTTTCTGCTTTCTGAATTCTCTTGTGGGAATGGAGGGATCATAAAGCAACTGCTGCCCCCCACAAGTGGTGTTCGGGGGAAAAGACCTTTGATATTCCTACCTTGTTTAGCATCTCCTCTCAGCTTTTTACAGGGAAAGCAGGAACTTCTGAATAATTGAGCAATGTAGTAGACAATAAGGATTTTTCTGCTTTGAATATAGGCATGTCTACCACATGTCTATCCCTGCTACCAAGATAGTCAGGGCAGTGGCTATCTCAGAAATCCCAAGTCACTCCTTCCCAGAGCACTTGCAAAGAAACTGTGGGTTGGGTTTTTCCTCCCTTCACGGTGCACCAGAACACAGCAGACTGCAACACAGATAGTGTGGCATTGAGTGGGGTGTTGTGTTAGTGTTCGAGGAGAGCCTCACCCAGATCAGCCCTCCCCAGGCACTGTACCTGCAGACAGCATTTATCCAGAAGAGCTGGCACTCAGGCACGGGAAAGGTCACGAACTGGAGATTAGGGAGCAACAGAAAGCAGATTTTCCCAGGCCAGTGACAGAGCCCAGAACAGAGTTATGGTTCCTGTTAAACTAACAACCTTTCCTAAATTTATATTAATTGGGCATAATATATTGACCTGGGTTCAAAATAAGAAAACTCTGTACATATTGGTAACATTTTCATGCTGGGTGTCAAGCCTAGCACAAGAAGCTGAGATATGAACCAAAGTGTACATAACAGAACACTTGTTTATTTTAACTGGAAACAGAACTCAGAATTGTGATCCTGCCCCTCAGTGTGGGCTGTGCAAACTGATGAGCCTGGGCAGGAGAAGGGTCTGAGCACAGGTATCGAGTTCCTTTCCCCACACAGAGGGATTTGGATGAATATTTCATCAGTTCAGAAAGGTCCTGACAAATCAGGATGTTTAAAAATACCAGTTACTGTGAAAGAGGTCAACATCTACTTAGAGTACAGTAGATTTCATGGGCTCTCAACCAGGGAAAATCAGGCATTGTGCCTTGTTTGGGTGCTGTGACAGTCCCCTCTGGTTCACCAAGTCTTCCTTTCAGGGAGGTGGGAAATGGCAGACTCAGACATAGCAGATGGATTTGGTCAGAAAAGGATTTAAATCAGCCTAAAAAGCGTTGCCAATGATGCTGCCAATTTCAGATTTTTATGTGCTCAAGAGAGATATTTTGCGATAGACAAGTAATTCCTAACTCTGGAGCAGGATCTGAACAATGGGACTGAGAACTGCTGCGTCACCACTCCCTGGTGAAATGTCTGTACTCTTGCACCTTGCTGAGGTGGAATTTGTGAATATCCCTGGCAGAATCAGCTTTCCTCCCATGCTGATGTGATTTATGAGACACAAATTCATCCCAGGCAATCCATAAACGTGAGTGTGCACATCACTGAGGGACAAAGTTACAGTTGTACAGTCACAATACCTCCCAGAGCTGGGACTCCCCTGAAATAGATAGTTTTCTCAACTGCATGCACAAGTTGAGGTACAAGAGCTGTTTTTACCATTAGCTTTGCTGTGACTTAGTGGTTGGACTGATTATGTGCATGACTTTGCTTTTAAATGCTCCTAAATTGAGGCTTGTGACATGCTGGGTGATTATTTACTGAGGGCTGACTAGACTTTGGGATATGACTCAGTGTCTCCTTATCTTTTATTCTACTCTAGAACCAGCCCCACTCAGAGTGAACCTTGGACTTGTTTGAAAACTTGCAATATTTGAATGTCTAAACGATTGAAACAGTTCAATCCTACTGCATAGACACGGCTGGAACCTCTGCTGAAAGATGAAGCTTGCTTTCAGAATCCTGATTCATCCCTGTGGGTGTGGCCCTTGAGGACAGGGTTTACTGGTGAACATGGTGGTGATGCTGGATTGATGGTTGGGCTTCATGGTCTTAAAGATCTTTTCCAGTCTGAACAATTCCATCATTTTGTGATTCAGCATGAGATTGTCCATTCTCTGTTCTAACAACACTGACTTCAGTGTGTGTGCCCTGTTTCCAAACACACTGTGATTACTGGACCTGAAAATTGCTCTTCTAAATCTAGAACTACATTTGGTGATAGCTATGCAAAAAATGATTCCTGATAAATTTGTTGGCAGTTAAGTCCAGCAAATTCCATGCAGATGGATTCAGTACAAACAGTCTGCACAGCTGTGAGCCTGTAAGTGTGGAGGGAGGGAGAGAAGAAGCCCCTGTGCCCTGGCAGGATGGTTGGAGAATGTTCCTTGCTAATGAGAAGCACTCTATCCCAGGTGCTCTCATATCTCTGCATTCCAGGTGCTTTCCTTACTTCTGTTCTTCAGTGCTGACTGGACCATATTGGGCACATCCCTGTGGTAGGTGAGACTGCTGGGGACAGGGACGAGCTGTTTGGGTGCCAGTAATGTGCAAGTTGGCTGAAGTACCAAATCCATCAACCCAGCACTGACCTCGGCACAGGGAAATCAGGCTGCTTTAGCTGACTGAAAAGAATGCAGAGGTGAACAGGGGTTGTGGGAGCTCCCAGGGGCTCCCTTTGGGTTTGATGAGGGGCAGCTTTGTGAAAGGCCAAGGTGAGGGTGATGTTTGGAGATAGGAAGGAGCTGAAGCACATTCAGCCTGAGATGGGGCTGGCTAGAGTGAGTCACCTGCCAGGAACACTGCAGCCATCCCAGCACACGCTGACAGAACCTGGGGCTGGCCTAGGCACTACGGGAGGACTGGGGCAAGGCCATGCCTGTCTAATGAGAGCTCAGAACTGACCAGCATCAGTAAGAAATGCTTTGCTTGATGCTAGAAATACCAATGAAAAACTTCCCATCCATTAGTGTCAGACAGAAAAGATCCCAATCACAGCATGGTAAGGGACAGGTACAGTGGGCAGCTCTGGTAATGCGGATTTGCTGCACCAAAAAGTCTCTTTAGAAAATCCAGGTCTCACTGAGAAATGTCCAGAGTGGATAAAAACTAAAAATACTGAAAATGGAAAGCAGTAATTGCTAACCACTCTGTTATTCGTTACCCTCCCTCCATGCAAATACTCATTGCTTCCTCTATTCAGTTGGATCCTTGAGCAGAATTTCAGTTGCATCTGTTAGTTTTTTAAGCATAAAAAATAGTTTTAAACCTTTTTTAAGTGTCTGAATGGAGTGTTGTGGTTTACACACATACGCAGCAGTTTCTGCATTTACACCACAAAGGAATCAGAAGGCAGACAGGGAAACGAGCTGGAATAACAAGAGCTGATATCCTTGCTGTCTGCTGGATGCCGGCCAAAAAGCTGAAGCCACCCACCGCAGACTGTGAGGTATGAGAATTGTTGCTGCTGCAGCAGCGCTGGGGAGGCCGAGCGCGCCTGAGCTCCCCCCGCTGCTCTGCCTCTGTCTGTCCGCCAGGGTCACTCACTCCAATCCCAGCCAAAATACTGGCAGGCAATAGATGCTTAATGCAGATCCTGCAGTCTAACGAGGGGAAAGTTCCACCTCTCTCAGCTACCTTCCGGCTAGGACGAATCCTCATTTGACTGGAAACTTCCTTTGGACGTGTGAGTTTGGCTGTGGGCAGGACTAACTGATGCAGCCCAAGGAGCTGAGGCACTGCAGAATTGAAAATCAAACAGCATCTGTGTTGATGTCTGAAGTGCTGCCAGTGGTGCTGGTTCTGCTGAGTGACATCTCACCTCAGTGCAAGTGTGTGCTCCAGGCAGGACAGTGATGGCACTTGCCTTATTCCGCTATTACTGGCTTTATGACTGATATACTTGCAATTATTTCCTGGCCTGGGGGCATCAAGCCTGGAAGAGAGGACCACATCACTGCTTAGGTACTAACCTTGCTGGTTATACGTAAAAGAGAACAGCTCCCACTGTTCCTGCTGATTTCTTTTCCTAGAAATGAAGGCAAAATTCGCAGAGAAAACAAACTGGGTTGATAGTCTCAAGGACAGGAGCACAGCTGAGTTCACGCGGCCCAGGATTCTGGCCCTGGTTCCACTGCTGTTCAGGAACTCTCTTCAGTGACAACTGAATAAACCTCAGACTCCTCCTGATCTATTTCCTGCTGCTTTGGCCCATTCTCCATTTTTTAAATGGTCCAAATGACTCCTAAGTTGCATTATATGTCTTTTGTTATTTTACTTTGCTGCAGTTACAATCTCTTATTGCCACAGATTCCCTGAGCTCAGGGGTCTCTGGGAGCTGCTCTGACAGCTCCCACAGGCTCAGTGATGCCTGCTTGTCCTTGGGAACATGCAGTCAGTGATTTGGCTGCTGAATTAAAACCCTCATGCACTGATTTGCTTTTTTTTTACTGTTTTGGGTACAAAGTGGAAACTTTGGGTTTATTTTGGAATGTGCTTTTTAAACTTGACTGAAAAGCTGTAGCATTCTGATTATCTATTAAATTAAAATCTGTGTTTTTCTAAAGAAGAGGCAGAGGTATGAAGGAGGAAAACAAAAGAGCACTCTCAAGTTATTCCCTGTGTGAGAATGAATCAACTCCAACTATTGCATAGCACAAGATCCTGTCTTTAAAAAGTTTCTGAAATAAACTGCTATTTGGACAAGGATTTTCAGTGCATCATCTGAATTTCTTACTACAAAAGAAAAAAAAGTGAAGAAAAAAACCTTTGTTGGAGGGATGAATTCTCTGTGTTGCAGTGTACTGTAGCTCTGCCCTAAACACTGCCCTCCCTGATGAGCAGTTGCACATTGGTGGCCTGAATTTGAGACAGTTCTAGAACTAGAATTGCCTTTGCCATAAGACCCCCTCTCTAAGGTGCCTGGAAATACCAGCTCTTTACAAATGCATCTCATTTCATAGAATCCCAGAATCGCTGAGGCTGGAAAAGACTTCCAAGATCATCAAGTCCAACCTGTGACCGATCCCCACCTTGGCACCAGACCAGAGCACTGAGTGCCATGTCCAGGCATTCCTTGGATACCTCCAGGGATGAGGACTCCACCATCTCCCTGGAAAGCCCTTTCCAATACTTGACAGCCTTTTCTGTGAAGAAATTCTTGCTGAAATTCACCTGATTTTCTAACTTTTGTGTAGCACTATTGGGCTCTAGTCCTTCTCCTCCATAAATGCGACAGGTGTCATGGGGTTGGGTGTTCTGGCAAAGCTTCACAAACACCCCAGGCTTCCATGGAAATGAAGAGGGAGGAGAAGAGAAGGGCGGAGAGAGGTAAATTACCAGCAGACAAAAATGAGAACCATGGAGGTTTGCAAGTTTACTGAAAAACCTAAAAAGGTCTGGAGAAGGTAGAGGTGTGGGTGTGGACGTGTGCTGGCAGTGCTGGGGCAGGACAGCCTGTGAAGCTTCTGCGTGAGGGGGCTGCTCCCTCCCCTCACAGCCCAGCAGCACACCCAGCGTTCAGTCTGGAGATTGTGGTCTCAGTCTATCCACACTCACTCCAAGAGCCAACACCTGGGCTGACAGATCATGAATCCTTCTAGTGAGGAGAGAGTTCCCCAGATGATAGATCATTCACAGGCTTCATTTTGTGCCTGCTTCACAGGGTAGAACATGCTCCCTCTATATTCTTCAAGGTACTGGCATCGATCTCCATCACAGCAGTCCCAGAAGAATGAAAATGCAATCACACTAGTGCTGGAGAGAGTTACAGCCCAGGGCCTGGAAGCTTAGCAGTGGCAGTTTAATAGACCTGCCATAAATGAACGGCAAGGCAAAAACAATGTGCCGTGGGAACCATAAATATGTGATTATGAAATAACAGACCAGGATTCCCAAAGTGCTAACAACCTCCTGGCATTCCATTTAATAACTATAAATCTGCCATGGCTTGAGTTAAGTGATTTCCCCTCAGCGTATTAAACTCATTGTTTACAGGGAAAGTAATTACTGTGACTTTTAGTGCAAATAGGAGATGCCCAGTCCAGGGCATGTAAAATTGGACATGGACATCTCACACTAAGCTGAAAGGCTCCCTCTGACATTTGGGGAAAACTCCCTGAACTGTTCTTAGGCAGGAGGACCTGTCTGTACCTATCCCTGCACATACCTGCAGCCTTTCCCGACATTGGGGGGACAGGAAGGGGCTAAAGCCTGCCGGTGGTCGCTGATGGGATGGACTGCAATGTGCAATATGCAATGTGTCAGTTGCAAACCGAATGGGGAGGTTTCTGTGGGAGCAGCAAGGTCAGATCCCAGCAACAGGAGCTAAGGATTTCTGAGTTTAACCTCGATTCTGACATTGGCTGAATTATGAGTTTGGAGAAACCAGACAACTTCAGCATGGATAGATGGAGGATCAGAAAGCTCACCCACCTTACAAGGATGCTTGGCAGGTTAATTAGGGTGTATTTCCTAGTGCTCTGCATGTGAAAGGTGCCAGGACATACACCTGATAACATTTACAAACAGCCACAGATAAACTGAGAAAGTTTTAAAATATTTGCTGCAAATTCAGTGGGAGCAACAGAAATGTTTCAGATACAAGAAAGGAATGGGAATGGTGTAGAAAACCAACTAAATACCATCTCTCAGGCCATGAGGCTGTCGAGGAGTGACAGCCTTGACTCACTTCCACCACAGACAGCGAGAATTCCTAAAGGTGACTGGCAGTTACCAAATGGACTCCCAGGGGCACTGGGCAGCCACTGCCCAATACTGGGATCTGGATTGAAAGTGAGCAGTAGGGAGTGACCTTAATTATGCCTCAGGGAGGAGTGAAAAATGAAAATAAGATTGACATCAATCTAGTGGTCCTCGGAAATAGTCACTGAATAGATGTTTGGATGAGAAGAAAAACTGGGTAATGAAAGTAACTTTATACATAGTGGCACAGGATGGATATTGGAGTCACAGAGTCTCATAGAGAATGAGAAACTCCTCGGCTGGTTTATGCAAATGCTTCCTGGAATTCTTCTGAAACAAGAGGTTGCTCAGATCCTATCAGGTTCCTAAGTTGTGATCCTTGATGGAGATCAGAGGGTGGAGGAAACATATGAGTCCTGTCCTTTTCCCTTTCCCACGTACCTCATACTCAGATTCCTATTCTCCATCAATGCAAGGTGACTGCAGTGGTTTAAAGAGTGTGCACCTGCCTGGGACCATGCTGAGAGTCCTTCTCACCAAGAACTGTGTCTCTGCAGCAGCAGAGGAGGGTCCAGCAGACTCTGTACCTCCCACAGGTGAGTTGTAATTATGGCAAAACACTAGAGGGAATCAGAGACCATTCTGGTTTACCTTGGACCTTCTCTCTACCTGTGTGCCTTAAGAGGCATCATTCTTGCTTTATACCCAACTCCTAATTATGATTAACCTTAATATGCCCCTTTGCCATTCCAAATACTTCCTTCCTATGAGATCAGTTCAAATGTGACTTTTTGAACCCTCTCTTTCAAGGAACCCAACAGACCCAACAGACAAGTTTAGGGGTGTTTCTATTGAACACAGTCTGCAAAAATGTATCTCACCTTATTTCCTCACCATGCGGCTGTGAGCTGCTCCCACCCCTGGGGACTGGGAGATGGATGAGCAAGGAATGCCATGGAATGCCCTCCAGTTCCAGCAGTGGCAGAAGCAGAGGTGATCCGACGAGTGAAAGAATAAACAAACATATAAAGCAGCACTGAACAAAGCTGAGGCATGGGAAAGGGCTGTGGACAGAGGCAGAAGGGCTGGCCCACTCAGAGGGACAGATTCACAGAAGGAACTCTGTCTTTCATGCCAGGGGCCTTACACAGAGGAAAAGGAGTTTTCTTTCTCCTTGAAAAACAGCTTTTCCAATATAGCAGCCCACTAACCATCGTAAGGAAAGGGAGAGATGACATAAAAGGTGATTCTTTCCTCAACATCTTTTACTTTATTTACCATTATGTAGTAGCCTGTGCAGCTCTTGGGACTCCATTTTCCTCTCAAAATTTACAATTTCTTCCAAAAGCAGTCAGGTCCCACCCTTAAAAGTGACTGGAAGCATTCCATGTAACTGATTGCATGCAAAACCTTCTTTCGTGGCTGAGGAGAAGACAGAGCTGGATAAGAAGTTGTATTTCACTTTGCCAAATTAGTCAACACAACAAAGGCAGCAATCAGTAAACACAAGGCAGGACCTGGCACCTTCTTGCAGACAGACAGGCAGATGAGGCAGCACAGAGACAGCATGTCCCAGTTACCCAACAGGCAGCTCACATGGGTTTGCACTTATTATTGAGGTCCGGGACAAGAGCAGCTAATCCGTTGAAAAGACCCTTCCTCTGCAGAGAAAAAGACAAATTGGAAATACAATCAATTGGCCCACTCCATACCTCTGAGACACACTGCAGCTTTTCAATGGAATTTTAAATATTTGCTCTTTTACTGGTAAAAACAACAGATTCTGTTTTTCTGAATTCTTAAATCTTTTTTCCTAGAGGATTACAAATAAGACTCCAACCTTCTCTGCAGCAGTGCAACACAGTCTGATCTCTCCTTCTTTGAATCAGCTCTCTGATTCTTCTGGGATTCCTCACGCCTTGTTAAATTCCACCAAAAACTACAGATAGTTTGGATTCTACATTTACATCAGGGCCTAAAAGATTGTGGATGCTCAAGGACATGCAGAAATCCCACTCTCAGATCCCCTCCCTGGCCTCTGTGGCCTTTCTGCATTTTGGTTACACTGGGGTGTGAAACAGCCAATTCACATTTCCTTGCTGTTTGTCTCGTGGCTTATTGACCCAATGCTCAATGTGTTTGTGTTCCGTGTCTAACAGAATTATTTACATAAAAACCAGACCCATTCTTGTTTGTTCAAATCAGTTTCTCATTGCATTGTTGTTCTATGACAACTGAGTTCCAGTGCTGGAGGATCTTCCAAGTCCCGTTGGACACGGCATGAGATGATGGATGTCTGTGGCTGGGGACAAAGGTATCTGCCACATGTGAGCACAGGGACAGCAGCTGGGCTGCTGGCACCAGGAGAGCTCTTCAGGACTCACTGGTCTTATAAGAACCACAAAGGCATTGAGGCACTGGGCAGGGTGGATGCCAGGCTAGCCCTGGGGATCTGTCAGGATTGCGAAACCTGATGGCACAGAAATGGCATTTCTAGTCTCTGCTTCAAAATAGGGCTAGATATCAGAGGGATGGGACCCTTGGGGGCAAGACTGGACAACAAAATACAAATACGCACAGGAAGTGCAGACCTTAATAGGGAGCTACATAACAACAAGAAAAATGTTCTCCCTTATTTTTCTGTTAGTAAAGCTGCCAGTTTCTTGATGTTTCAGAAAAATGAGACATCTGCTGATGATTTACAACTGCAGAGACTTCCCAAGGAAATGTGCAACAGTTTATGAAAGTACCCAGAGAACATCACATGAGAAACAATGATGAGTTCTACAAAGGAGGCTTTGGGCAATATGGTTCCAGCTACAAATTTAAATTTGTAAAGTCAATAAATGTTGGTTGTTGTCTGAGAAAGGCCCAGACCAACACTCAGATTGGTAGCTTGGTCTGGTCTCTGGTCAGTGCCCCGAAGTGTCAGAGAAGGGCTGCAACCACTGGTGTAGCCTCTGTTCCCAGTATGGGAGCAGACTGAGGTGTCTGTGTCTGTGTGCACACCCTCGTGTGTGCACCAGTGTGTGCTGCTGAGGCTGGAGTTGGAGCAGCAAAGACAAAGCCTTATTAAGGAATAAACACCCCATATCATTGCCCTTGGCAGCAGCATTACAGAAATTACACCTCTGCCCAAGGTGCAGAGAGCTGGGAGTCTCTGTGGCCTCTTTATGCCAAGATTTACTGCCCTGGAATGATGTCACTAGCAGGTCTTTATACTATAAGTCAAAAATTTTCAACACTAATTGAAAGGCAGCAGGAGATAAATCACTGAAAACCTGTTCCACCAGCAGGTTACTTGTGTGCTGCAGGAGAACACGTGGGGAACACAAACCCATATGGCCTCTCTGGGTTCTCTGTAAATTATTCTCACCTCTGTGTTGCAGCTGTCCTGGTGACTTCAGACTCCTGTGCTTGAGGGTTTCTTTATTTTGATTCACTGGAGGCACTTTGGAGACACTACACTACCCATATTTATGACTTTTCTTCCAGGTCATCTAAGTGAGGCATGCATCTCTACTGTCTCTTTTGGGGATGCACTATTCTAGATTTTCCTTTAATTTATTAACCAACCACGCTTCCTCCTTATACCAGAGGGGCAGGGAAGTGCTTCGGAAAGTGAAAGAAGCAGTGAACACCAGCCAGGCCTGGATTTACCTCTCCAGGGGTGAGCCCAAGGACACCCCTGATCCACCTTACATGTTATCCCAGGATGCTGTGCAGTCTGCAGTGTGGGATGCAATGGCAGCATCTCAGGACTTGCCTCCGAGTGCCCCAGGGTGTGTGTTATGCAGCAAAGGACTGCATATAGAGGAGAACAGGAGAGATGGACACTCTCAGAAGCTTGCTTGGCTCTACAGGCAACAAGAAGTGCTTGTCACACCAGCCCATGCCACACTCTGCAGGAAGAGCTCCACGCTCTTTCTCCCTCATGCTCTTCCTTCCTCATGAAGGGAGGCAACAAGCTCAGAGTCAGTAGGTGGGGAGAATGTAGACAGAACTCAAGGTACAAGAATAACGACTTTAAAGGGCATGGGAGGTTTTCCTGATGAAAGAATGGACACCTCAGTATCCAAGTACCGGTAAAAATACACCTATGAAGTAAATGATGCAGTCTTTCACCTCTAGGACATTGCATCAGAGTTTTTGTGAGCTGTGCTGTAAAAACATGAAAGAGGTGTGTTGTTTTATTGAAGTTTCCAATGGGCAATTTCCCTCCCACAGCAGCTCTTACATTTGATCAACACAACCTCATCCTCTCAGTCACTCTCAGCTGAGCCCTGAGACACTTTCCCTCTCTGATATTCTTTAGATGTGTTACAGGGCCTTTAAACAGCAGTGTTGGAAATTGGAACATACAGTGACCTCTGAGCTGTGCTGGGGAAGAGCTGTGCCTGCTGAGCTGGAACAAAGATCAGCAGCATTAGAAATGGCAGATAAAGGAAAACATTCTGATGCTTCTTGAGATCTTCACAGTATTCAAATTCACAGCAGTAACCAAACATCAACTCCACATTGAAGCTTGAATGAGTCCTGGCCTGCTGAAGGCAGCCCAAAGTGCCCACGGGCTTCAGTGAAGTCATTGAACCTCCATCAGCCTCTGGCATCTCACTTTAGGTGGGCATACCTGCCAAGCAATGGAAGTGGGCTTATCCCAGTCTTCTTCCAGCTGCAGGCTGGGAAAATGGATCTCCAGTGTTGTTGCCTTGGACAAGATTTCATATTGGAACTCAGAAGTCACAAACTTGTGTATCACTTCCCTGGCTCCTGAGAAACTTCAAACTCTGCCCAAAAGGCAATTGTGTAAGACATGGGAAGTGGTACAAATGTGTGTTTCATTAGGAGTGAAGAGTTGTGATGTTCTCAGCACTGCAAGGATTGATCAAATGGACCAAGCACCTTAGTCATCTCACTAAGTTGCATGAACAGGCTGTTCTGAAAATTGGCCTCCAAGCTGTCAGAGAAAAACATGCTGGTGATTCTGTGGTGACAGGTGACAGGGATGAATTTGGGCAAGGAGAAGAATAACACTTCAGGTGATTGTAACTGTTCCAGAAGTGTTACCTAAGACATCGCTTAGCCCTGTATTTGAAGCAAGATTTGTTCCAAGACATGAACAGAGCCATTTGAGAGGCACTGTGCAGGTCTGCCTCTCTCTGATGCCTCTGGGCTGATGCCAGGCTGATGCCACCCCTGGGCAGGGTCCAGCCAGGGAATCCTGCTGTGAGCCAGGCCTTGGTCAAACTCTTCTTCTCCTGCTTTTTGAGAGGTGACAATGCTCAATCAATCCCTCCTTGCTGACAGAAGGCTTGCAGGGTGACATGACCAGAGCAAGATCCTCCCACTGATCTGTCCCTGAGGGGAGCAGTGAGGAGGCAGATGATTCCTGCCCCAGGGGCACCTGAGCTTTGGGCTTTCTTAAGTAAAAGCAGCATCAGTGTTGGCCACTAATGAGAGGTGCAAGGAAGAGTTAAGCAACCTGTGGCCCTAAATCAGAAAGGTGCAAGCTATGGGAGATGGGAGACATTCTTAATGTTCAGAATTAAAACAGATGAAAGTGAAAACATTGTCTGCACCTTCCTGCAAGGGTAAATTTTAAAGCCTCTTAACTCACTCATGTGAACTCACATATCTGTCTGATGAGACAAGGCAGTTAGCAGTCCCAAATTGACACAAATGGCTAAAATATTTAAAATCTCAAGAGAACTGTATTGTTGTGTAGTGCTAGGCAGTCTAAGAATAACAGAGTGGACAGAATAATGAGGAAAAGCTATCAGAGGCAGCATTAATGAGCCTGGTGTTCTACAGGCTCCTGCCTGGTTGCTTCCCACAGGTGGGGGCTGGTGGGAGGGCTGGGCTGGCTGCTTCTCTAGCCCCAATGGGCTCACACCCTGGATCCAGCATCCAGGAGAGTACAAACCAGCCTCTCTTGCCTGCTTGCATGTCGCTTTCCCCTAAATTACCGTGTCTTCCTTGCCGAGTGGCAACTGGGTGAGAGCAGAGACATGGGCCACCCTGCACAGGCACACTGAGGCTCAAAGCACCTCTAGCTCATCCAGCTGCCTCTGCCTCAGCGGGGAGTGGAATATCGCGCTTGTGCTTGTGATTCTTTCTGAATATCTGCCATTATTTGAAATGCTCCACAGAAACAAACTACTCCTCTTTTTCTCATGCAGGCTGATGCAGCTGGAAAGACCTCCATTAGTTCAGCATTTAGGGGACACTGACAGGGCAGGTGTACCATGGAGAGGTTCACAGCTGTTGACATCTCCTCACAGCTGGGATGGTACAAAAGGAGGAGTGAAATCAGGGTAATTCGGTAAGCGACTGGCTGATGGGTAATGCCTGAAACTATCTTCAAGGAATGGAAGCAGAACTGTCAGACTCTGTGTTACTGGCCTCATTTTACTAAAGATTAAT
Source organism: Corvus hawaiiensis (assembly GCF_020740725.1). NCBI lineage: Eukaryota > Metazoa > Chordata > Aves > Passeriformes > Corvidae > Corvus > Corvus hawaiiensis. The sequence goes on along the minus strand of NC_063226.1, from coordinate 6,552,282 downwards.
GGTGAAAAATTATTGGTTCTGTTCCTGGCAAGTTTTGTAGGATTGTGATGATAACATTTGAGCTCTCTGTGGCTGTAGATTTGAGTTCTTCGAGATCACCTGGCATTGAATATTTTTTCAGGCGACAAAACAAAGGACCACCTGTTGCTCTTGGGTCTAGAGGGAAATTTTTTAATGGAATGGCCCCTATCTCTCTGACAAATGGTGTTTGCTGAGCAGTCACATAGGACATTCTGAGCCAAAGGATTTTATTAGAAAAAGTTTTTTCTTGGTGTCCATGTTTTTGACAGCACTTCGTAAATAATTGTCTTGGTACTGATCCAGCAAAGCACTTAAGGGAATCCTTAACCTTAAGCACAGGAGTATTTCCTAGATTTCAGTGGGACTATTTATACACTTCAAGACGAAGATGTGTTGATGTGTTTTGCTGGATTAGGTTTCCTCAGCATCTCCCCCTGCCCAAACTGGAGCTCACTCTGCTTCCGATGAGGCCAGGCAAAGTGTCTGTTCTATGACTCACAGTTGAGTCCATCATCCTCATTTTTTTACTTCCTCGTGCATTTAAATTGGCTTTGAACTGAAAGACCAAACTGTTGGTGACACACACAGCTCAGACCTCAGCCTATGGAGAAGGTCTTATCAATACCTGTATGGGATGTTAAATTCACACTTTAATAACCATTAACAGATACAAACTACCTGAATACGTGTTGCTGGGAGAATGGGAAAGTATAACTGAAATTCATATCAAATTCAAGTTGAGAAAAGGACATCTCTAGAACTCTCCGTGATGACTTCGGCAACCAAGTATAAAGATTAAAATACATAGAGCCTTTAAGCAGAGCATGTGCTGTCGTGCACGTATACAGCCAGAAAATCCACTAACATTCCATCAGTTTTAAATGAGACATGAGGACCAAGTAAAAAAACTCTTGCAAGATGCCTGTTCAAGAAATAAATTAAAAATATCTACCACAGATCATAAGTCAGAACTGAAGTGTTGGCTCTGCAGGCTGAAGTACACAAACCATTTTGCAGTCTCACTTTCTGCACCTCTGCAGTGATCGACATTCCAAAAACCCCACAGCAACATTCAGACTAGGGGAAAATCTGGGGCCCTGTAGATGCTGCAGCGTTGGGGTTCCTCCCGCCTGCCATGTGGTCCTGGGAGAGGGGCCCTGGGGTAGAGGCAGGGCCTATGGGGTTTCCCTGTTCCCTGGTCAACCTCGTTCCCCACTGGTTGTTTGTGTTCCCCTGCCTGGAAGGACCCTCTGGTCCCGTGATTGTTCAGTTCTTGGGCAGGTCGCCGGCCAGGCGGCTGGAAAAACAAACATCTCTGAAAATATCTACCAGAATCAGTCCATTTCCACGGGCTTCATTGTCTGATATACGTGTTGCAAGAATCCCCACTGCAACACTGCAGAGAGAGAAAGGGCAAGGGAACACAAACAGGACCAAAGCCAAAGCTCCAGAGATAGGAGCTGAGGCTCAAACAGGTCCCATCCCAGACAGAAAAGGTGGTTTGAAAGTCAAAAGTCTGAATTGTGCCAAGGTCTTTGCAGGCTGTGGTGTTTCAGGGTGTACTGGCTTAGGATGTTTCCTCCCTGTGGGAATGGTGGGATCAAACAAAGCTCTGGTCAGAACCCATGTCTTGTTTGAGGTGCAGAGGCCCTTGTTCCCGCAGCGATACCATCCTGCAGCTCTAGCCCTCAGCCCTTCTCAATACAGTTCTTGAGGCTGATTGTGAGAATCATCCTCTAGATGTTTTCCAGCGTCTGTATATTTCACTCCAGAGGCCTGTCAACTCTGAGAGGCTGGAACAACAAAGATGCTGGAACCCAAATCCACTTGGCAGAACATATCTTATTGCGTCTCCCTTGGTTTTTACCATCTCAGGTGTTAGCTGAGCTGCCTTCAGTGCTTTAGGGGCTGTGGGACTTGGCATTAGAGCCCATCTTGGTGTTTCACCCACATGCAAGGGTTGAGGAAGTTTCTCCACAAATGCTCACTGGTGGCCAGGGAGAGCTGGGCAGAGTCCTCAGCCCGCCACGGCCTGGGGGGTGGCAGCCCCTGCCAGCATCTGTCCTTTGCTGCAGCAGCCAGCAGCAGTGACCCCGTCCCTGCCCGTGCACCAACCCTCCTCCCCCTCCTCCAGCTGCTCTGATCACGCAGGCAGGATGGAGGAGGACATTGCCAAATTTTGCTTGGCTGGACTTCGGTTTTTATTTTTATCTTCTACAGCTTGTAAAAAGGCTTTTAAAAGATGGGATATGTCTCTCTGTTTTCCCCATGGGCTCCGCTTATTTATGGCTTTTTTCCCTTTGTCTTCAAAGGGGCTCCAAGTAACGGGCTTGTTTAAGCTCCCTCGAATGAAAATTATTCCATTCCTAGGTTGCTTGGGGATGGTGCCTCCCAGAAGTTGCTTTAGGATTGTTATCGCAGGACCAGCAAGGGGAGCTCAAGCTTTGTGTACGGTAGGTCCTGCACTAATTTCTCTGCTAGCGAGGTATTTTTCATCCCGGTGCGTGACCCGCGCGGGGATGCCCGCGGGATGGTTCGTGCTTTGGCGGGCGGGGGCTGTGGCACGACGCGGGGCAGTGGGAGGTGGAAGAGGGCGGTCGGTCTTCAGGAAAAAAGCGAACGAAGAGGTGCGGGGGTCGGCTCGAGCCCGGCCGGGGGTGGGGAGCTGCTGAGCGCCGACACGCCAACGCGAAAAGGAGCATTTTTCTGACCAAGTCCGCCCGGCTGCGCCAGCTGTCAGCGGGGGGGAGAGCGGGGGAGCAGCCGAGCCGGCCCGGGGCGGGTGGTCCGCACGGACCCGCTCCATCAGCAGCAGCTGGGAACCGGGACAGCCGCCGCCGCGCCCCCATCCCCGCCCCGTCCTGCCCAGCCGGGGCGCGGGGTCCGGGTCGGACGCTCGCCCGGGGGCCGCGGTGACACGCGATGTCCCCAGCGGGCCGGGCCGGGCAGCCTCATCCCTCTCCGATCCGCCCTCTGAGGCGCCAAGCCCGGACACCGCGGCGGGGCTGCGGCTTCGCGTCCGCGCTGCTCCAGGGCCGCCGGTGGGGCCGCGCCGAGCCCGGGGCCAGGCGGGCGCCGCTGCCGCCTCGGCCGTCACAGGGTTAATCTCGGCGGAGCCGCGGCGCGGGGCGGTCTCCCCGCCGCGCCTCCCTCCCCGCGGCCTCCCCCGCCCGCCCCTCGCTCTGCCGCCGCACCTGCCCGCAGCCCGGCCGACAACTTTCCCTGCCTGTTGCGCGCACCGAGCTTCGTGCCCGGCGGCCACTGCCATGGGCACCGCGGGGCAGCGCCACGCGTAGGCGGCCCGCGGGGGTCGGCCCGGGAGCGCTGCCAGGGCTCTCCGCCCTCGCCTCGCTCCGCCGCCGCTGCAGCGATCGCTGCCCCGCGCTCGGCGAGCATGGAGGTGCAGCTGGGGGTCGGTCGCGTCTACCCGCGACCGCCGGGCAGGACCTTCCGCGGGGCTTTTCGGAGCTTCTTCCAGAGCGTCTGCGACGCTTTCCAGCCGCGGGAGGAACCGGGCGCCGGGCAGCCGCCGCCAAGCGCGCCCTGCCCGCCGACTCCCCCCCGGCCGCCGCCGGACTCCCCCGCCTGCCTGCCATCCCCGCCCGGCTGCCTGCCGCCCCCTGAGCCCCGTGCCCCCGCTAAGGCGCTGCCGGCCGCCGGCCCCGCCATGGGCTCGTCTTTTCCCTGCGCCGGAGAGCTGAGGGAACTGCTGGGCGAGGCGGGCGCGATGCCGCCGCTGCTGCCGCCGCCCGAGACCGAGCCCGCGGACAAGGAAGACCCGCTGGGCGACAGTGCCCGGCAGCTGTGCCGCGCCGTGTCCGCCTCCATGGGGCTGGCGCTGGAGGCGCTGGAGATGCCGGCCGAGCCGCTGCCCCGCGAGGACTGCATGTTCGCCGTGCCCGCCGGGCCGCCCCGCGCCCCGCGCCCGCCCGTCCGCGACCCCTCGCCCGCCTTCGAGGCCGCTCTGGCCGCCGAGCCGCCCGCCGGGCCGGGGCTGCCCCGCGGCTTCGGCCGCGTCAAGCTGGAGAGCGCGGCGGGGCCGGCGGCGGGCGGCGGCTGGGGTGGCCCGTGCCGCTTCGGGGCCGAGCTGGTCCCACCGGGCCCCGCGCCCCCTTGGCCCACCTTCTTCGCCGAGGAGGGGCAGCTCTACGGGCCGTGCCCCGAGCCGCCCGCCGGGCCGGCCGACTGCCCTGCCGATGCTTGGTACCCACCGGGCCGGGCGCCTTTCGCCGCCTCCGCCGCCGGCATCAAGAGCGAGCTGGAGCCCTGGGTCGAGGGCTACGCCGGCGCTTACGGCGATCTCCGGTGAGTACCCGCGTCCCGCAGCCCACCGGCATGCGCACGTTGCACTGTGCTTCCCGCCGGCATCCTGCATCCCACCTCCCTCCAGCACCGGCATCCTGTGCCCGCACCCCTCATGCCACCTTCTGCACCTCGCAGCCCACCGGCACTCCGCGCTCCCCCAGCCGCCCCGCCGCCTGCCGCAGCTGCCCCGCGCTCACCACGGGCCCAACCCCGCTATGTCCTGGCTGTTCCCGCCTTGGTGTACCTCTCCGCTGCAGAACCTTCCCTTTTGCCGGGATGCTGACATTTGGGACTGACGAGGCGAGATCGTGCCAGGAATACCGCGGTGCACGCCCGGTGTCCCCGCCGTCCCGTGAGGTCGTTGTGTTTATGTCGTTTCCTCACGCATCTGTTATCCCGCTTTCCCGGCCGCTGGGAGCGGGCGAGATCGGGACGCTGTGCCGCGAAGCACGGACGGATCGTGACATCGAGTTAAAATCCTCCTGGCAACTTGTCCCGCCGAGAACTGCCTGCCGGGAATGCACTGTGCAGAGCAGGGAACCCCGAATGTAGTGGAAGAGAAACATCACCTGTGCTTCAGGGCTATTTTAAGTACAGGTAGAAAATGCGTTTTAAAGTAGAGCTAGAACAGGTTTTGGGAATGCACCAGGGGAGGGGAGATTCGTTTGAGAAGTAGGATTCAATCAAAAATAATTTTGATTAACCTCAAAGAAGATGAGCCATCTCTGTAAAATAGCTGTACAGCATCTAAACCAATGGGCACCTGCATGCTCACCTGTCACAGAAAAACGTGGCCAAGCTGATGGAAATGGGAGGGAGAATGGGCTGTCCAAGGGATTTTCTGCTGGCTCAGAAGCAGCCCCATCCAAGAGTATGTGAGACCTTAGCTGGGGTTTGCATCGTGGGAGTCCTGCATCCACACACTCACTCTGTGATGCTTGGGATGCTGGGAGCAAAGGCTGAAATGAACAATTAGATTTTACCTCTAAATTAGCACTGGGTGAGTGTACTGCCTCTGGGCTTGTTTGTGTTTTAAATGCTTACAGCTTCATTTGGGTATTGGGGCAAATTCCACCCACACAGTGATTTACTGGGGGATTGTACAGAGATGTCAAGGGCTTGGCAAAAGAAAAAAGAATAAAGGTAGTGACAGGTCAGAAAGAGTGCAGCTGTGAGCATCATCCAGCTGTGAGCTTTGTACGTGGCAAAGCTCCGAATGTGCCTCTGGAGTCTGGGTAAATCTCTGCTGGAATCAGTGCAGAGGGGGCAGGGAGGAATCGAGTTGGAAAAGTTCAGCGTTCAGATGCTGGTGATGGTGGTGCAGGTTTATTCCGTGTGGCTGTTCTGCCTGCAGAGCCTGTGCAGTGGGATCCTGCACAGACAGGGAATGTTGCACTGAGGAGAGCAGGTGCGGACTCCCATGGAGGTCTGCAGGCAGTCTTGGGGGCTGGACTAGGCAGCAGCAGGTACATTTTGCCCGGGTCTTGCCTTAGAGATAAACGACATTTCCCTCATTCCTGGTGGGAAGTGCTGTATAGTCCTCTTCCTTGCAGCTCCGTTTGATGTGCTGTGCCTGTTTCCCCTGGCAGACTTCTGTGGGATCAGCAGGGTCGGAGCTGGCACAGCAACCTTTACACCACCAGTATCTTGTCCTTTGAGCTCCAAGGCTTGTACAGCGCTACCCTGCTGCTGCAGAGGTGTAATGGGCTGGCATCGTGTCTCTGTGTTCAGATGTAATTTTCAAACACCGTAAGGAAAGCGGAACACTTGTCATGGTCTGGCTCAACCATATGTGTTAATCGCTGCCAGGTTTACATTTCGTCCTAGCAAAGTCTCCATTAGCTTTACAGCGTGCTGCTGGCCCCTTCCTGCAGCTTTGCATTTTCTCCTGGATCTGTGGGTGCCAGCGCAGGAACAGCCTCTGCTGCTGCTGGAGCTGGAACAGCAGGTCATGTACCAGCATCCCAGGCAGCAGTGACTGTGGGAAGAAAGGTTCGTGGGAGCTGAGAGGCTCTGTAGTAAAATTCCCTGATGGAAGGATGATTGGCTTTTGGACCTGCACCCCTCTGCTGTCTGGTGCTAGGTCTGATTTCCTGCCCTACTTGACCTTGCACGTAGAGCTTTCCCCTCGTAGCCTCAGAGGATGCAGCCTCAGTGTTCTGTGAGGATGGTGAGGGACACTTCTGGGGCTTTACAAGCCCGGGGCAATGGGCACCTCAGTGCCCTGTGCTTGGGGGTGCTGCTGGGGGAAGAGGCACAGACAGCCCCCTCTGCTTTGGAGAATAAGGAGTGTTTCAAGGTGTGTTGCTCCTACTTTCTTTCCTCTCTGAATGGTCCTGCTGTCTGCCAGCAGGATCATGGCTCTTCTCTCACAGATGAAGTTCTCCCAAGCCCCATCTCTATCCTGCTGCAGTTGGGACCAGGTATGGGTAAGTATTTTTTGAGTTAAACACCCTTCATACAACACTAAAGCGTGAGCAGTTCTTAATATTTGGGGGGGGTGCCAGGGTTTAGGGGCGCTGGCACATCTCAGAAACACTATGGGTATTAACACGATTTGGTTTAATTTAAAGCTGTTGCTACAGCGTCCCTGACTGCACCAGTCAGGCTTACAGGTAATTAGCAAATTAACCTCAGGCTTTGTTACCCTGTGGATTTAGAGATGTTTCTCTTTGTGCTCCGCTTATTGCATCATTACTACCAGCAGTCTTTGAGGTGACTAAATAACCTGTTTCAGGAGCAAGATGCAGCACTGTCAGAATAAATCCAAGGAGAGGAAAGGATATAAGGGGCTTTTGGCTCAGGAAAACCTGCTGTCCATGTAGCTTCAGATGGTTTTAAGTGGCATTTGCGATCACTGCTGTTACCTGGTGCCATACTGGTTACAATCCTGTTGTTTGTTGGTTACATCTACCTTTGGTTCCTTTCCCCAGTCTGGCTGTGGTCATTTTGGGCCAGTGCCATGTGTTCATTCATCACCTGGCTCGATGGCTCTGTAATCGTTTCAGCTCTGTAATTGTGATAGGCTTACAGATAACACCTGCAGTAATTCCTGCCTGTGGAAGGAGATAAGATTGACAAAGAGATGAAGGGCAGCTGTTACGCCAAGAGGCAGGAGGTCGTTTTCAGGGTTGTCCGCACTCCAGTCTGTGCCCAGCAGCAGCTGCTCTGGCATCCCAGTCCCAGAAGGGCTCTGGGGACCCCCAGCGCTGCACCAGCAGAACTCCAAAGCCCTTGGGAAAGGGCTGACCCTCCCATCTGCTGTTGTCAGCGTGACCTTTCTGCTCTGGCAATTGGCCATAGGATGTAAATATTTCTTTGAAGACGAGAGGACCATGGCAGAACCTTGTGTGGGCAGCTGGTCTCTTTGGCCCCTACGGACACATGGACAGGGAACCTCTGGTGGCCAGGAGAATTGGGGATGTGCTAAAGCTTGTTGTTGGTTTCTGATAAATGGAGAAAAGATAAACAAATTTCTTCCTCATCACCTCTCACCCTTTCCCTGCTCAGAGACACAGCATGGCTGTGATAATCCATCTGGAGCTGGATTAGAGAACTCAGGGGTTGGTTGAATGTGAGCTGGCATGATACCATGGCAGGGTGCATGTCTGTCATGGCTGGAGCTGAGGTTGTGAAACGAGTGATACACTGAGGCTGGGTAACTGGAGCTGCAGAGATGTTGGAGCTGCGCTCAGCAAGGAGAACCCCTCAGGACTGGGGGAGCAGCCAGGTGGGCACTGCTCAGCGCTGTGCTGGAGCATGGCACTGGCGGCTCCTTTTCCTCGCTCCTGAGCATATATCAAATATCATAAAATGGTCTCCTCCTTTTCCCCTCCCTCCTCTGTCTGTCTCTCCCTCTCTTCCCTGCTCTCCTGTGCTCCAGCTCTCCCTTACCACTGGGAAAGGGAGATAGATCACCTGTCAGGTGTTGGGCTGTGGAGGGCAGATATGTAGGGTGTCTGTGTGAGACCTATCCAGCTGCTCTAAGGGTACAACAGCGTCTCTTTGCCTCTTCACTGCTCAAAGGTAGACTTTGCCCCATCCTCCTCTGGGCTTTCCCATCCTCTTCTCCACACGTCTTGAATTTTTGAGCTCTTACACCCTCTGGAAGCTGATTCCACAGTCTTGTGCTTGGTATCGGCAGTGATTATTCCACCCTGGTTCCTCTCAAGTGTTGGTTGCAGTGGAAGGACAGGCTTTATGTGGCACTTGGGGTTGGAAGCAATGGCTGAGAAATCAGAAAATTTTGCCAAAGAAACAATCCACAAAAAGCTGTCAATGGGTCAGAGTCACACAAGTATTTTGTATGTTCTCCCGAGGCTTCAGGGCTGGAAGCTGCACAGGATCTACTCATGGCAGCTCTTCTCCAGCTTCTGCAGCTTTTACATTCTTCCTGCTGTTTACAGATTCCCTCATTTTCCATTGCACAGATGAGCTGTGCTTTGCACCACTCCTTGCAGCCAGTCTCTGGCATAACCATTGGTTTTCCTCCTAGGAGAACTTAATTCCAGACTGAGAGCCAGTTAACAATGGGAAGTGCTTTGGTGCTGCTTCTGAGGACAGAAGAGTGTGTCAAAATACTGATTTGTATGTTTCGTAGCCCAGGGGACAAGAGTCACTCCCAGATCAGGATTCTCACTGCAGAGATGAGGTTTTCTCCCTGTGACAAGATCCCTACCATGGGTGCAGGTTCCAGCCGCTGGGGCAGGATCCCCACCGTGGGGACAGGCATCAGTGGGTGCTGGAGTTGGGATTTGTCCCCATGGCACAGAGCCCACGATTCCTGGAAGTCGCTGCCTCTGGCCCCTTTCTCAGAGCGAGGAAGGTGTGGGACAGTCCTGGGAAGAATCAAAGCAGAAACACTGTAGCGAGGCAGCAAATGTGAGCGGCATCCAAGGGGCAAAGCCAGCTCCCTGCACCAGGACCCTCCAAGGCCGCGCTGGGCTCCAGCAGAGACAAGAGCCTGCTCTGTGTCCGTGCCAGGGGTCACCTCTGAGTCCCAATGGGAGCTAAAGGAGGATTGCGGATGGGCAGTGGGAGGAACAGGCACAGCGGAACTGGAGCAGATCAGAAGTCAGAGTCTGTGCATGGCGAGAGGGGCGTGCTCCTCAGCCGGGAGGAAAGCTGGAAACAGTGCCATGTATTGCAGGAAGAAACCACAAAATTTCCTAAAATATTGAAAATTTTGTAGTCATATTTTGCAGTCGTTTTGGTGTGATGAAAACAGTTTAATTACACAGGGTTAAGAACAAGTTGTACTAGAGAGCAGTTGCTCAGTTCTTTGTGATTTTCTGTCATTCCCATGAATTCCACTCTTGGCACGGACGTTCATTCATATTTTATAAATTGCTTGTTTGAAGGTGCCTGTCCCAGTTTGCCAGTTCTCAATTGCCAGTTGCTGTCTAGACTTGGAGCACTCACTGGAGGCTGCTGGGTTGGTGTTTGCAGTGGATACTTTCTGCTAGTGATTGTGGACTAAAATTACAAAAGAAAGAAATTGTATTTATTTTATTGTCCTGTGGAACATATAAAATTTATCAAATGAGTGTTTACTGAAAGAAAACTATTCAGTGGGAGGCTTTCTATGACTTCTAGTAAAAACTGTTTGTTTCTGAGAGCCACCCTGGTAGATCCCAGAGATCCATGCAGCTGTGGATGGCTCTGGAACATTGGAAATATATAGGAAAAGTGAAGATTCCCCCTTGCACAGCTGCTCAGCCTATTACTTTGTGCAAGTTAATTTTCTTTTTGGAAGATTTTCTGCAAAAGACACATCTGCACCTCAGACGGATGCAAAGCAAGTGCCACAATGCCATCATGGACAGCCTGGGCCAGCTGGGGAGGGCAGCTTGGTGACACCACGTGCATGTAGTGATGTGGCACAGGGGGCACAGGTACCTCCCTTTGGGGTCATCATTGTGTAAGAGGTGAGCATTGACCAGAATGATCTGCTCTCACCTTGGATGAGCCCAGCTCTACACCATGTTCATAGGAGAACAGCAATGGCAGCGCTTCCTGTGGGGATACTGGATCCTTTCTAGCTCTTTCTTTTCCTCCAGAGATCCAGCACACAGGAGGCAGATGTCCCATCTCCTGTTGTAGCAGAGCATTTATGCCTGGTAAACAATTAAGAGGCAGGTACGGTCACATCACTGGCCAGTGCAGGCTTGCCCAGTGGTGGCCTTGGCAGTGGCTGGTGGCCCTGGTATCGACCGTGGCTGCGCACTGTGGGGACCAGAACCAGCCCTGTTTGTTAACAGCAATAGTGGAATGAGGGAGCTCATTGTAATGAAAAGGAACTGGCCCAGTTGTCATGGCAAAGACGTGTGACGGGGGTTCTCCATCCATATTCTCTCTTGCTGTTACCACTGCTGTCTGCCTCGTACTGAGGTGTGTGCTTGTGCTTTTTTCTGCTTTAAATCTAGTCATCGCAACCCTGATTCTTCCTGCCAGTGTTTTTAAGTGACATTCAAAGTATCCTCTAACAGTAATAAAAATACTCCCAGTAGTAGTACTTTACTGCTGAAGCACTCATGAGCAGTGATTCATTCAGCCTCCTGGCAACTGAGGAGAAAGAAATTGTCCCTCTTCTGCAGGCAGGGGCTGAGGTTTGTCAGCAGCCCCTTGGTGCGTGTGAGTGGCCGCAGCCCTGGCAGCTCAGCGCTGGGGTCCCAGGGGGCTGTGCTGGCTTTGTGCCAGGTGCTGGGGACCGTCCTGCAGCAGCGTGCTGGACTTTGTGCCCCATCCATTGGCCCGTTCACCTCCGCTGCCCCAGTGCCCCTGTCCAGCCCCCGCGGCAGTGTTTGCAGAGAGGGGTTGCGGGAGTGCAGCATCGTGCCTCGGGATTGCGCCGGAGCCGCCGCTCTCCCCAGGGACATCTGCAGGATGCCACGGGACAGGAGGGCAGGCTCGGTTTGGCTTGGGTCGTCTTGGGTCAGCTTGGCTCAGCTGCTGTCATGGTGCTGCTTGGTCCCTGGTTAGTGCAGTCTGAACAGAGGCCAGAAAGAGCAAGGTCACCCGCTGCGCTCTGGCTCAGAGCTCCCCAGCCCCCACCCGGGGACGCCTCTGCAAATAGTGAGAACACAGGTGCTGACACGTCCTCAGAAGTGGTGGGATTGGTTTCACAGACCTCAGATTAAGTGATTTGCAGTAGTAGAAGTACTCTTAAAAGTGTAAGCCAGTTCCCCAGGTATTTATAGCTGCTGCCCTTTTCCCAGGCCACTCCAAGCAGCTCAGGTGTCCACAGCAGTGGATTACACCCGTGCTTTCCACAGGTGTCCTGGTGGCTTCCCTGTGCCATCCAAAGGGAAAGGGAGTCCACCCTAATAAGTTAATAATGATTCCCAGGATGAGGAATATGAATGAATAATGATTCATGGGATGAGCCCGTGTTTCTGCTGAGGGGTCCATCATGTTGCCTGGTGCGTGGGGCTGCTGGGGGCTTGGTGGACCATGCTGAGCACCGCGTGACAGGCAAGGCAGCTGTCACTTCCCAAAAACCTCTGGGGGCAAAAGATACGACTTAAGTCAGGATAGGAGAGTCAGTGCAGAACCACCAATGCTGGGACACTGACAGTGCTGGCCCAGGATGCCCTTGGTGTGGGGATGGAGCACTGTGGGCAGCCTTAGCTGGGGCAAGCAGTCAGGCACAGGCACATTTACCGTTTGATGTGTCTGCCCTGAAATCTGGGTGCTCCTGGGACACATTTGGGGTGTGCCTGGGCTGGCAGAGCCCTGCTCAGGCTGTGCAGAGCAGGAGAGCTGCCCAAGAGCTCCATGCAGAGTCCCAGCCACCCCTCATGCGCTGGGCATGGAGCAGTTGTAACGATTTGCCTTTCATGTCTGCAGCCAGGTGTCTGTGACAGGCACTGCTGGGGGGATGTCTTGGGTGCTGGCTGCCTGATCCAGCTCTTGCTGGAGCCGGGGGAGTCTGGTCATAGACTGAGGAAATGGTTTGGGTTGGAAGGGCCCTTTCATTCCACTCCCCTCTATGGGCAGGGACACCTCCCACTAGACCATGTTGCCCCAAGCCGTGTCCTGCCTGGCTTTGTGGCCTTAGGATGGGTGGTGCATTCTGGTGGGTGCCCTCTCCCTCCACACCAATATGCTCCAGAAGGGACTAGACATGGGTTGGCTGCAGACAGTGGCTTTGGGAAGAACCTTGGGGCAAATCCTTCTGTGTTACGGCAGCATCTTCATCTTCCGGACCCCCATCCTGCTGAGTGCTTCTGGAATTGCTGCCAGCAGGAGCAATCCATACAAATGCCAGAGGGGACGCTGCAGATCTCCAGAATACATTTTACAGAGGATGTGTTCAGTCCCTGGGATGAGGTGGGAAAACCCTGGAGATTGCTTCCTTCCCCTTGTGCTCTCTCTGCCTGGGGATGAATGGAGGAGGCTTCTTGTCTCTCCCAAAATGACATGACACTTCTTTCTCTGGTGTTTTTACCAGCCCTCAGCATTTTGGCTCCTGTTACATATTTTAGCTGTGTTTGCTTCCTTGCTGGTTAGAAATGGCAGAAAAAACCGCTTTGACCTTGGCTTGTGTGCTGAGAACAGAGCCCAGGCACAAGTTTCTGTATCACAAATTTCCTCATGAAGGCTCCTGCCTCCTCCCCCTCGTGCCAACCATCAGAGCAGCGTCTGCACATCTCCCAACCTGCTGTTGGGACGCCTGGATTCCTATTTCCAGTCCTCTTGAAAGGGAAACACAGGGAAGGAGTTTTTGTGCTGATGGGGTTAATAGCTTTCATCTGGGAATAAATGAGGTGTGTTAACTGGAAAAGAGCTCGGATTTACTGTTTCTCTTGAATAGTGTGTGCCTGTGCACATTTGTGGATGTTCATCATCCTCCTGTGAACACCACACCCAGATGGTATGTGTGTTCTCTTCTGTATGAGGAATATCCCCACCCCTCACCCCGCGGCCTGCAGCATTTCCTCTGCAGACATGTCCCTGGAGGGCAGGCACCGTGCCCTGTGCCACCTGCAGGAGGAGAGGTGGCTGGAGCTCTGTGAGCCTCTGTGGGTGGCACAGGGCTCGGTGTGGAATTGGCACTGCTGCTTCTCCCCGCTCAGACACTGAGAACCAGCCCCCCACGTCACCCCCACTCCCTTTCCTGCTGGCTGGCAGTGCCAGCTCTGTTAGCAGGGCAGGGCTGGGGGACACGTGTCTGGGGCCATGGGTGCAGTGTGGACCGTGACCCCCTTGGCTGGCTCTGGGCTTTGTCCCTGTGCATGCTCCTGTGCTCCAGAACATGTGACATCGTCCCAGTGAACTCAGCCTGTTCACATGGATTTAGTTTTTCTAGCTCTCCGTAATTTGCTTTGTTTTCACATGTCCCCTGTGGTCAAAAAGTCTTTTGTCTGATAATAGGATCTTCCCCTTATGAAGAAATCTACTACTTCCCAGTCTGCTCCCCAGTCCCCTGGAGCCTCTTTAAATGGTTAGAAAAACAGTAGCAGCACAGGGACTTTTTCCCTTTCTTGTTTAGAGCACAGCCTGTGCCAAGTGCCGGGTCCTTGATTCTGGGCCTTGTTGGGGGTGGTTTGAAGAGGGGGCAGAGCACAGCGCTGGGGAGCCTGCAGGACGGAACATCCCACTGGAGCTGTGCTGAGGGTTGGACAGAGCTGAGCTGAGATGGGAGCTGAGGTTCCGGGGGGCAGCTCTTCTCTTCTTGTTAGGTTCACTCTCCCTTTTGCCACGTGGGTGCTTAAACCCTTGGATTATGGCCCGAGTTGAAGCAGTTGTCATGTCCAGCAGGGAGAAGGTGGCAGCCTGGAGTTAGCAGGGTGGCTGGCCAGTCCCTCTGCATGTGATTGCAATTAATGGAGGGGGCTCAGTGTGTCCTGCAGGATCCCCTGGGACCAGTGGGGATCTGTTAACTCCTGGCCATGCTGTGCCCTCCTGCTATGCCCCTGCCCTCCTATTGTTTCAGAGTTGGGGTCAAGGCGGGTGCGCAGCCGCTGTGGCTGCAGTGTGTCCTAAGGTGACTCTCTCACTGCTCACTCAAAGAGGCTCGGGAGAACACTCTCAAGGCTGTGAGGCCTAAAATTACACGTGGCATCTGTGTTTTAGTTTGCAGGTGGGCTTGAAAGAAAATGATTACTGGCTTCTTTCATTCCTCTCCTGCTTGGAAAAGCATGGCCAAGGGGTAGGGGGCAGGGCTTTGATCCCCAGCGTGCCACAGCTCTCTCTGGACATCACTGCCCAGCAGGGCCAGCCCAAACTCCAGCGTGGGTCTGTGATACCAGGAGGACCCCCCATGCCCACAGGTCCCTGGAGTCAGCTGGTTGCACTGCTGCAGGGCTGTGGGGCTCTGCTCTCTGTTTTCCCGGGAATGCTCTTAGCCCCCAAAACGACAGGTCTGGCTGTCCCTCCCATATGTCATTAAAAGAGCAAACTGGCATCAAAGCACTGTTTCCTAGTCCATGCCTGGCTGGGCTGCCCTCAGTTGTCATTGAGGTTGGTACTGGTGCAGCTGCCTGCCCATCCATCCATCCATCCATCCATCCATCCATCCCCACCATCCAAGCCTTGTTGAGGGGCTGGTCCTGCCCTGCTCCTGCCCCAATCCCTGTGCAGCTGGCAGGTGTAGGCAGCTGTGAGCCGCAGGCACGCCAGGACGGCTGGGCCAGGGAGCAGGAGGGATTGGTGGTTGTCAGCCAATGGCTGTGGGTTGCTGGGGGATTTGCTCCTGTGTTGCCTATTCTGCTGAGACTGGGGCTAAGAGTGGCAGGGAGACCAGACACTAAATATGTGAAACCTTCCTTACAATTAGTGTGTTTCTGGCTGAGATGACTCACAGCATGATCCGCTTGGAGGACACGGGAATACGATACTATTGCACAACTCATGAAGTCTCCTCTAGAAACTCAGTGCTTTGCCAGCAGAGCTGAAGGGAAATTCTGCAGATAGAGCTTGTATCCACTCCCAGGCGTAATAAGGCAAAGGATTTTTATGCCCCTGCAGCCCTGTCTCTGCAAAGGTTTGGTCTTGATAGAAACGTGCCTAAAAATAACCCAGTTCTGCTGGTAAGTTGTGGGACCAGCGCTGCAGCACCACTGCAGTGATCCTTGGCGTTCCCCACTGCAAGGGGGCGGGAGGGGGGCTGCTACCCGAGATGGGGGGTTCTGCTTCTTGCTCCGGTCCCCGTCCATCCCCAGGGCTCCGTGCTGTGCCAGGGGGAGGGTGCTGGCTCATGCCGTGTGCCTCCCCAGTCAGGTGCCAAATCCATGGTATTTGTGGTCTCCTCATGTTTCTACACCAGGTCCCACCCTTGTTGCCGACTGTTTTTGCCTAGTGCTTCCTCCAATGGAGAAATAAAAACGCAGAATTTGCAGCACTGGTTTCCTTAGCAATAATTCTGAAGGAAGTGGGGAAAATATTTCATGTTTTAAATATCTGAGTCTGGGAATGAATCCTGGCGTCCCTCAGCAGCCCAGCTGGGAGCCAGCCACCAGCACAACTTGATCCTTGTTGCCCAGTAAAATTCCAAATACATTTGGAGTCCACATGAAACTGATTGGAATTGTTCTTCCTTGGGTTTCTCTTGATAGCACCGTACCAGATGCTGTGGTTAGCTGGGGGACCATGGTGGTCTTGGGGGCCACATGGCCGGTTCACCCAAGGTGCTGTGCCCCATGGCTGGATGCTGGCACAGTGTTCTGTTCCTCTGGAGATCCTCCTGGCAAACCGGCTGTGAGAAAAGCCACCAAGAACTCACATCCCCTCTTCCAGAGCATTTCATAAGCATCACTTGGTTTTGGAAGAGGGGAAAGGTAAAAGTTCTCCTGCAGGTGAAGATGTTGGTATGTGGCACTACAAGTCTGTACCCTGGATGCTTTCCTGGGAGCTGTAAGCCTGTACCCACATCTGGCATCATGGTAGTGTCTCTTGGAGCATGAAATATATGTATCAAGTGTGTCTCATTATTTGTGATTTTCTTTACAGGCACATTTTCTTTTTCTCAGCAGAGGAGATGGATTTGAAGATGGAAGATTATGGTGTGGCTTAAACTACTGCATAAATATCAGTCAGGACGGAGTGTTTCCTTGGGAAATAAGTAGGGTTCTCCATGCAACAAGGATACCAAGGTCCTGTCCTTGGTAACTGCAGGTGACTTTGCAGTCATCAGGAGGATACAGTGTAGGGCTCTGATGACCTCGGGGGTGCTCCTCAAGGCTGCGGCCTGCCTGCAGCCTTGCTGCTCCTCCTTTGCTTTTTGTCCCCTTTGTGCTTCGTAGTCAGGTGAGTTCCCATCTGAAGCGACCTTGTGATGCGCTCGTGCTGTCTCTTTTTGTAGGCACCTGCTCCGGCTGGGGGAATCAAGTGTTCCATCTTTTCTGAGCTGATTCATTTAAGCTGCTCCCTGAGCCCCTGGCTGGACATCAGGCTTTGAGGCAGAAGTTTTGGTGTCAGCTGTACCAAATGCAGGCAGCAGCCTCCGCTGTGGCCACTGGTGAGGTGCAGAGGCTGCAGGGTGGCTTTGCCCAGGCTTTGTATTCCACGTGTAGCAAACCTGCCACCTTTCACCTTTTTTTCTGCTTCTTCCTTATGGATGACTGGAAGGTGAGAGCCCAGGATGGCCATTAAATGGGGGGACTCCCCAGGAGTCTTGGTTATGCCGTGGCTGTGCCGCCTGTCCCATTTACGGGTGTGCAGTGCCTTGGCTGGTCAGGTGGCAGGTTGGGGCTGTCTCCTGAGTGCAGGGACAAACAGAGGCTGGGTCCATGCAGCTCCAGGCCTGGAGCAGCCTTCATGCACCACAGAGGAGCACAGGAAAGAAAAGAGCCAGGTGCTGGGGTTGAGGGGGCTTCAGCTGCAGTGGAGACCTGCTGTGTGAAAAATAAGCTGTCAAAATAAGTAAACAGAGTGTCTGAAAACAAAAACCAGAGTTTAATTTGGAGATTTGAGAAGGGATTTGTGCAGCTGTGCCTGTGGAAGCTGTTTGTGCCCCTGGGGCTGGGAGGCAGTGCCAGGGCCGGAGAGCTGAGCCTGCTCATGGGAGTTGCTGGTGGGAGGACCTTTGCTTTCTCTGAGGTGTGCTCTTCCTTCCAGCCTGCACTGCTGGAATGCTTGGAAAACACATTGTCATCTTCTAATATTTATTTAAATCTGGTGACAATCCAGTTCCTATGTGTGTTTACCAGGCCTGGGGCTCATGCTGCACCCTGCTCTGCTCTCAGACGCTATCGTGCCTCTGCTGCCATCGCACATGAAAACAAGGCATGGACACATTGGAAACATCCTCAAGACTATTTAGAAGAAAGGACATGAATTCAGTGTACAAGGCTGCACATTTATAGATTAAATGGCTCAAAGCATTTTAACAGATAAATGCCTTAAAGTTTATGTGCAGGCCTTGTTATCTGGATGAGTGTGATGTGGTGGCTGTGAGCGCAGGCTTGGCTCAGCTCCGGCTGGAGCCTCTGGCAGCCAAATAACAGTGCAAGGGAACACAAGGATGTGCCTGAAGTGAGCAGTCATGCTCTTCGCTGAGCATGGGTCTGGCCCCTTGGTGAGAGTCACAGAACTTCATCCAGGCAAGAGCCCCACAGCTGCACTGAGGGGAAGCCAATTAAATTTAATATTGCATTAGAGAATGTCATGCACAAGTGATGCTGTTTTAAAAGCAGAGATTCCTCCTGAAAACATCAAAATGTCTCAGAAATGACAGTACTTGAAATGACTGGATAGGGTTCTGTGTCACCTGAGTTCACGTGTGAGTGCTGGCTCAGTTCTGGCTCAGCATCCTCCTGAGCATCACAGATGTGCAGGTTTTGGGCACAGCATGGTGAAGGTGCAAACCCCCTTTCCTCAGGGAATATGGGACCAGGGTGCTCTGCTCTGGCATTCCCATGTGGGATGAGCTGGGGGTGTGTGGCAGCCACCATCACTTTGTCCTGGTCTGGCTTAGGGGTGGGAAGTCACGGGTGACGGGGCAATTGTTCCCTGGCTCCTTTTGGGCAGCCTGTGCTGGCTGTTGCTGAGATGGAAACTTCCTTTGTGGATCAGGAGAAGTGGTTGGTTCCTCTCTTACCAGTGCTTGCTCTTGGCTTTCTGGGGGTATTGTAGAACGTGGCTGTTTAGTGAAATTTAACTAATGACAAACAACTGCTTGCATTGCAAAATGATAGTTTCTACTCTCCAGAAATAGTTGCATGTGACAGGAGCTCAGTAAACCCTCCATTTCATTACAGAACCTTTCTGAAATGAGAGTAAAACTCATCCTAGAGCTGTAGGAGAGATACTGCGGTTGTTTGTCCCTGCCCCTCAAAGCCACCAAGCTCCTTTGTGACAGCTGCGACCTTGGCCTTCAGGGCCTGTGCTGGGTCTGGCATCGCTGCCACCGTCACCGCGTCCCAGTTGTGTCTGCCCCAGTGCACTATTGCCCTGCTTTGCGCTCTGCAGCGGGGCTGACACTTGCCATAGATTGTACCAACTGCGAGCCCCCCACAGCGCGCACGGGGCTTGTTTTGGTCTGACCTGATGTACTAGTTTGAAAACAAACCAGTGGGAGGCACTAAGTCAGAATAACAATTTAATGGAAATTAAAGAAAAGGGGAAAAAAAAGGTAAAAGAAAACACTGTCAAACTGACAGAGTCAAGGTACAACCTGACACCCTGTTAGGCAGGGTGGTGGTAGCAGTCTGGTAGAATGGTGGCTGCAGTCCTCTGAAGCAGTGATCCTGTAGTAAAACAGTCTGCTCTTCCTCAGGAAGTCCAATGGTGGCTGTGTAGCTCCTGTCCTCTGGAAATCCAGTGGGAAGCCGGTGTCTCTGGTGTTCAGCCTCAGATTATATTCACGATGGGATGCTTGGTTCCTCCCTCTGGGCGGAGCATCTCACAATGGGGTAACGAGTCATGAGGCCAAGTGTTGATTAGGCTCATTAACAGGAGATAGTCCGGAGGGAGTTATCTCTGAGTCAGGCGGCAGGACAATGATGGGCAATTAACAGAAAGATAGTCTGGGGAGAGGAGGCAAGGAAACACTGCCCCACCTGGTTTCAACGGCTCCTGAGGATGGTAATAGAATACACTGCAACCCAGGACACCTGAGCACCAGCACAGCCCCACAGAGTACAAACTTACACCCAGAGGGAAGTTCAGAGCTGCCAGTGGTGAGCTGGCCGTTGAGCCACCCCTCGTGTCCCTCCTGTGTGTGTCCCTCCTGTGCCCTGAACAGGGGCGAGGGGCTGTGGCACTGCTGCGCACTGGCACCCTGGGGCAGGTGGCACCTGGGGCTCTGCCCAGAGCGCTGCCTGTCCCACAGCCCTGCAGCTTCTCCAGGCACCTCTTTGGCTCATTGGTCAGTGTTATATATTACCTGCATGTTTTGAGAACACCCTGTAAATGTCCCTTGGCATCAGGAATATGGATCGTTAGGGGAACCATTAGCATAGCTTGCTCTGAGTTGCTAGAAAATTTTACATTATGTTTTTCTTGCAATTCTCTCTCTAAAAATAAAAAAGAAAAGGCAAATTGGCATTGTTTGAAAGTCAAGGGCATTCCTGGGCAGATGCTTCAGCTCTGGGCAGTGGCTGCTGGCAGAGAACCACATTGGTGTTGCGGGGCCTGTGGTCGAGCTGCTCCCCACCTGCCTTAACGCCATCTCCTGCCCCTCTGGGTGCTGGGGCGGTGCATACCCCACCAAGCCTTACCCCAGGAGAAGCCTGTCCCACAGCCAGGAATCACCTTCCATGTCAGCCAGTGTCCTCCAGTCTCCATCTGTCAGTGGCAGTGGGGCCAAGGGTGGCTGAGCACAGAGGGGCATGTGGGGAGGCCTGCCCAGGGGCACGTGTATGGGGTACTCTCAGTACTCACCTGCTGGAAGGTGTTTCTGTACTTGCACAACTCTTCCCGTACAGGAACAGCTCTTTAAAAGCTATTTCAGAAGCCACTCAGTTGCGAACCTGCTTTGCAGTTTTAGATAATTAATCCTCAAAACCACCCCAGGGTCCTCTGGGCGTCCTGTGTCTGTTGTCACAACACCTGCTGTGAGAGGCCCTGCTGCTCATGGCACACACAGTGCTGAGCATGGGGGAGACAGAGTGGAAGCCTTATGGAAACAGGGAAATGAGCACTGTCGCTTTTCTGATAGCACAGAGAGGAGGAAAGAGGTGTTGGGTCATCAGCAGAAAGGCCTGTTCTGTGTGAATCTAAAACATGCTGGATAAATAAGACATTTTTAGCCAAGCTTTTCTATGTGCTGCTGGTATTCCTCAGCAGGGTCTGCTCTCCAGCAGCCCCTCACACCCAGTGCTAGGGCTCTGTGCCACATGGCATGGGGGGATATAGGACTGCCCTGAGATGGGGCAGTGGGATCACACCAGGAGGACAAGCAGGATGCCACGAAAGCCAAGAAAGGAACATGCTGGTTGCATCAGGACTTGACTATGGGAGGCATGGTGCAGCCAACTGGGTCTCCTCCATTTTATCAGTAATTTGAGAAAAGCCTTGGACATGGAGATGGTTGGGAAAGGGTGGTTGAGCTGCATCTACAGATGAGTCACTGATTGCTCCTGCTAAAGAGATGAGAAATCACTCAAAATGAAATTGCTGCTCCAGTTACTGACCTTAAACTGAGGTGGGGATCTGCACAGCTCCCAGGTGAGGGACAGGCAAGGACAGTGGGGCTTTTCTGTGTATAAAGGTTTTTTCTAAGAAGTCCCATCTTTGTCACACTCACTGTTGATGTAACCCGATTTCTCAGAGCTCACCTGCAAGCAACAAACAATGCCAGAAATTAAAGGGGATCTAATTTTTACCCAAAAGTTGCGGTGACCTGCAGACTGTTAAAAGCTAATTGCCTCATCCAGTGGTTGCAGAAAAGTGAGTTCTAGTAATTAACTCAATGTGCTGTTGTTCTCCAAACTGCCTGGACATGTTGGCTCCTGATTTGGATAAGCCCCTCTCCTTCTGCCATGCCCTCTGGAAAAACAATTTCTCCATGGATCTGATCAAACAGATCAGATCAGGTTGGGGAGGGGACGGTACCATCTGGGAGGGGAGAATCTGGGTGTGTGGAAGGGAGGAGAAGGGGAGTCAGGCTCTCAGAATGTCTTGGCTTGGTGGCTAATGTGGCATCAGCTGGTTGGCAGCACTGCACTCTGCCTTGTTGGCTGCACAAGCTTCATTATTGAAGCCAAAATTCCATGAGCACTGCAACAGCCAGTCTCAGTCACCTTCTCTCCCTAGGCCGTGCTGTCACTGTACTTTGTCACACTTTGTCACACACTGCACGCAGTGGGCAGTGTCAGGAGGGGCACCCAGCACGGTCTCTGCATGGTCAGGGCCAGGTTTGGCTCAGTTGATGCTCACCTGCTTGCTGCTTGGTGCTTGGCTGATCCATCACTGCAGTTCTGGGTTTGCCATGACCATGCTCCCCACAGCTTGTCCTGACCATGTTTGCTGACCCTTCCCTTGTTCTCTCTGTTTTATGCTGCAGGTTGGAGACTGGCCATGAGCATGTCCTGCCCATTGACTATTACTTCCCGCCTCAGAAGACCTGCCTGATCTGTGGAGATGAAGCGTCCGGGTGCCATTATGGAGCCCTCACATGTGGGAGCTGCAAAGTTTTCTTCAAACGGGCAGCTGAAGGTAATGGGGACAGAGAGGAGGGAAGGTCAATGCCCCTCTGTGGTGGTAATCTAAGATGTCTTAAACCTGGAACGAGAAAAATCAAGGATAAATTGATTTCTCTGTCCTGCATTTGTCATTTCACTTTACAGATTGCCCTCAAAAAGGAGCCAAACCAGTTTGCCAAAATACAATTCTTTTCAGTAGCATTGAGCAACCTTGTCTCTTGGAAGGTGTCCCTGCCATGGCAGGGATGTGGAACAAGATGGTCTCTCAACCCAACCCTTCCAACCCAAACCTTTCTCTGATTCCATGATTATCTTAGCTGTGGTGGTGCAGGTGGCTCCAGCTGCTCTGTCTCCTGAGGAGAACTCAGACAACCAGCTGTGGTGGTCAGCCACCCAAGTTTAGCATGTAATTTGCAGTCATGGTGAGAACCCATGATTCCTTTGTTCTGCTGTTTGCACGTTTTCCCCTGATTGGTTAATGTATTTCCCTTCTTGCTTTATGTATGAGGCTGTGTATATTCATTTCCCAAGTTTAATATGTATCAGTTCTAGAAAGTTCTTTGATCCTCGGTGTCCCATTGGTTCCTTCCCTAAATCCCTCCTTTGTGTTATTTCCATTGGTTCTCTTGCACTCAACCCCACTTCCTGTCAAGTATCCCATTTGCTGTATCCCTTATCCCCGCCTTTCCTATCCCCACTATAAAATCCCTGGACCCTTATCAGATCCTCGGCTCTCCATCTCCTTCCCGTATTGTCTTCCCTCAGTAAACCTTCTGCGTAGAAATTACACGGAGAGTCCCCTCTCTCTCCCTTCTTTGCCTCTGCCTGCGTGCCTTCACACGCTGTTCAGGGACGGCTCCGTCAGGTGAGGAGCGCACCCGGTCTGCCTGCAGTTCTGTGTGTGTCTGTGCCTGCCGGAGTGCAGTCGGGTTGTGGCTACACCTCCGGGCTCTCTTTGAGCTAGCACACAAAAGCCTGACACTTAGTGACCTGGTGTGACCGTGGAGCAGTCAGTTCCTGCTTCTCTTCTTGACTCTCCAGAGTGCTTTAAGCTCCCATCAGCCCGACTGCGATCTCAGATGCACAACTCCCTGTTCAGGGGAGGCTTTTCCTCTCCTGCACCCCTTCCAGAGGGTCACTTCTGTGACTACCCACAAAACAGCACAACCATCTGTCCATCAGGAGCCATGCTCTGAGCTTGGAGTCCATGATCCTCCTCCCCAGCCCTTGAGAAAGCAACTTCTCCTTCATGTCCAGCTCTGTAGTGTCAGGCTCTCCAGGGATAAGTGTGAGCCTAAATGTTCCCTCTCAGCAGCAAGGTCTTTGTACCATCTGTCCTTGGGAATGAACATGCAGAAGCACCTAGCCCAGCTGTTTCTTTAGGCTGTGCCTCAGGAATGTGTGGTTTCTACCTGCACTTCAGAGTCTTGGGCAGCAGTGAGAGTCTCTGTTGTGGAAGATGAACTGTCTGGCAATGTAACGTGCCTGTAGTCACTCATCAGGCTTGTTGTCAGGAGAGATGAACCAGCACAAGCCATTACTTTTCCTCAGTGCTAACAGAGTTTATGTGGTGCACAGGCACGTTGTTGGCAGCTGGTGGCAGTGGCCATGGTGTCCCTGGGAGAGGGCTGGCAGCAGAGATGGGGACGGAGCTTCTGTCTCACCATGACCTTCCCCTGTGCCCAACCTCTCCCTTCTATGAGCAGAGGTCCCAGGCTAGGGGTGCTCACCTGCTATTGTCAGAATGCTGCTTCTAGATCAGTTATCATTATCCAGCCTCTTTTTGGAGTCATGTTTCCCTCGTTCCTCTGTGCCAGGAGCCAGCTGGCAAGCTGGTTCAGGGAAGGATAGGGGCTATGCCACAGGGGACATCAGTGTCCTGTTGCCAAAAAGGGCAGTCAAATAACAGTTAATAAATGTTGCCTATTTCTCCCAATTAAATAATTTGCAGATCTGTCTCTGCTGCACACCAGCTCTGTGTCAAGCCAAGTGGGTTGGCTTGTGCCGCCAGAGTAAATAACAGATGCTTGTTTAAGTCAGCAAGTTATTGTTGATTTATAGTAAGTGGTGTCCTGGCTCTCAGTCAGATAAACTGCTGCTGGAACGCCTGTGTCTGCGGGTGGGTGTGGGAGCCGTGCTCCCCTGGCACCGGTGTGGGCTCTGTCCTGGGGGTGACAGCCACTGGAGGTGCCCATGGGCAGAGGGGCAGCCCGGGCTGCTCACGCTGCTCTGAGGCACGTGCGTGGAGTTGTTCCCTCTCCTGATCATGTTATATCATTAATTTAAATGGTATTTATGTCTCTTCCTGGCTCTTCAGCCTCGCAGTGTGGCAGAGGGTCAGCAGTGTTTGATCATGTTGGGATTGGGTGGCAGCCCTTTGCCTTTCCTGAGGAGCCGTATGTGTATCCAGGGAGGGGCAGGGAGTGCTGCCAAAGTGTGAGGTTTCATGTTAAGTTACCCCGAGGTACATGGATAAGTCTTTATTTTGGGGAAGTCAAAATAAATCGTGCTCCTTTATAGGTACTGAATGCAGGGATGGCAGATCATGATTTCTCTTCTAATTTTTGGTGAGTTTCCAGACAGATCTCTTCCTTCTTAAAGCTGAGGAGCATTACTGAAAGCTGATATTTCAGCATGTTCTCATGTTTTAAAGTCCATAAAATGCCTCTCAGAAAACTTTAGGTCACCCTTGGAGACTATACAACAGTAGATCAAAATGCTTCCCCATGAGAAAAGAAACGTATTACCTTCCTGGTGCTGGTGTCAAGCCACAGCCTTCGGTGGAGGGAGCAGCAGAGAGCTGGGACTGGAGCAGCACAAACAGCACCTTGGAGGGGAAGGAAATAGCTGGGCACATAATTTCCTTTTTATTATATTCTTCTGAGATAATAGTGAACTTACCTGGCAGGTATTCAGGGATATTTAACGAGGTTTTATAGACATGCGCTGGCTTCTAAGGGGTGAGAAAGGGAAAGATTGAAAAAAAAAGTGACACTGATTCTTCTTTCCTTTGGACACACTGAGGGGTTTATGGGCAGGAACAAGTCACCCCTGCTTTGATGAAATATTTGACAGATTTGAGGGGTTTCACAAGCTCAGGTTCAACTGCTTTTTCCAGAAAGATGCTGGAAGAGTTAATAGAAAAGACAGGAATGTTGTCCTGATCTCGTTTTGCCAGCTCTCAGACTCTCTCAAGATGTGCAGGCTGTGTCCAGGCCAGTACTGAAGCACACCCTGCAGATTCCCCACGCCTCGCCTGCAGGGTCACCACCCCTGTTTTATGACCAAGCCCAGCACTGGGCTCTCCCTTGCAGTCACCTGCCCCAGGGTCCCAGCAGGGAGAGTCCAGAGGGCTGGGTGGCTGCCCTGTGAGCAGGGCTGCTGCTCCTTCGCTGCCCACAAAGGAGGGCTCCTCCTCCTCATTTGGTGAGCAAAAAGCTCATCCTGCTCAGCACAGGTGTTGTCTTTCCCTACATGAGTAGGCAGGACACCTCTTGGCATGGTTAGGATGGCTGGGGTGGGATGAAGACATGAGAGTTCAGTCCTTGTGATGCCACCCTTGTCCCTGAAACAGAAAAATGCTTCAAACAAGGCAGTTCCTGTCTCAATTAGTGGCCCAGGGGTTCCTGCTATCCCATTCCGTCCAGGAGGGGAATCATTGTGTCTCTGCATATATCCCTGGAGAGAAGCAGACCTTCCTTGTCCCTCTGAGGTTGCTCAGATCTGGTGGCCACCTTGGCCAGCCCAGAGCTCCCTCTGCACAGCATTCCTGGCAGCGTAGGATTGGGATGCTTTGGGCTGTGTTCCTGATGGGGCTGCCTTTAAATAGCAGAGAGCTAAATGAAAAAAATAACACAGTATTTGGCAATTTTCCTATCAGGCACTCAGCCAGGCTGCTGTGCAGGCTGCTCTGATTGCCTCAATCATTCTCCACATGGATCAGTGTTCTATGTTCTGACCTGCTGAGGATTAGCCTTATACCAGAGTGGTATCTCTGGGCCAACTCAACAGTTTCTTGCCAGATTTCAAGGTGACACCAAGTTAAAGTGAACGTTTGCAAAGATCCTTGCTGTTATCAAATGCTTTCTCCTCCTTCCCAGGTTGATCTGACATGCACAGAAATTGAGTCTGCAGAGGATTCAGTGGTGCTGCAGCACCACTATGCTCCAGTAGTGGGTTCCTCACGACTGGGTGCTATTTGCCTTAAAAAGCCATGGGGAGAGCAAAAGGTGGGAGGACCAGATCATAGATAAAACTCTGGGTGCTTTCCCTATGCTCGCTGTAGCCATCTGGTCAGTACAGAGGACTATTCAGAAAACAACTTTGCAAAGGTAGTTCATGAGCAGTGTCTCAGTGCTGGCTCCCGGGAGCCTTGTGGCTGAGCCCTCTTGAATTATTAATAGGAGCATCACATGGGAAGGGTGCCAGCACCAAACCCACAGGCTCAGCTCGGGGCATGGCCCTGCTGGTGACAGCCCCAAGGCCCAGAGGCTTCCCAGGAGAGTGCTGGAGTCTCCATGGTTACACAAGACCCAGGGGAGTCGCTTTCACCAAAAGCTTGGCCTTATCCCCCAGCTGTTAAAATTCAGTTTATGCCCTGAAGTACAAGGATCTTCTCTTCCAAAAGGCATTTACTGGTTTTTCACATTTACAGTCGTATATCTTGCTCCAGATGTTTGCACAGATTACTTTGCTGTCTGGAGGAGAAAGTTAGGCTGGGCACAACAGCTCATGTGGCAACAGGCTGTTAGATGATTCCTCTGGATTGAGCAACTCACCTCCATAAATCGTTGTTTTTAATCAAGAAGAACTAGCGAGCAGTTCTTCCCCTTGGCTCCCAGTGTGTGCTGTGGTCCCAGGAGATGAGTGGGAGAGCTTGGAGGTGGCGGAAGCATCTTTCTGCCTGGTGTGAGGTGGCCCAGGAGGGGCCCAAAGTGACAGAGGCATTCCTGGCAGAGGGGACACTGGCACTGCAGTGTGTTCATGGTGAGGCCTGTGCACAGATGCTCTCTTGGGGTGCCTCTGCTGGTCTGGGAAAGCAGAGGGTGCTGGGTGTGACTTCCCTCCTCACCTGTGCACATGTCAAACAGGACCTGGGCAGCAGGGGAGGAGCAGGGGCTTCTCTGGGTGACATCTGCAGTGTCCTCAGCTGGGCAGTGGTCTATGGGTTGGCACCTTGCCAACACCCTGGGAGAAGGACAGGCTGGGTGATGGGCCTTGCAAAGAGTGGGACTGCTGGGGAACACCAGAGAGTGGGTGTAAGGTTTGGATCTGTATGTACAGATGTGCAAAGCAAGAGTCTCTGCAGCGGAGGAAAGGAGAACAAAATAGTAATTTCAGTGTTAAACTCCAGAGAAGGAAAACCAGCGCATTTATCTTTCAATAAAGAGCAGCTGATTGCAAATATCTCACCTGGCTCTGAAATGAAGAGAGTGAATTACCCTGAAATTAGAAACAGGTCTCTGTGTGTGAGAAGTTACTTCAGATGGAAGGAACTCATCCATGTTCCAGCCACCCTTCCCTGTTCTCCCGCCTTTTAGAGCAGGTGGTTCCTTCTCTGGTGGTTAAAGAGAAATCTCTGCATCCCCAGGAATTAGGGCGAGGTGAGCTCGGCTCATTCTCACGCTGAGCAGCAGCAGCAGCACCATGACCAGCTGTGGCTGTTTGGTTCTCTTTTTGTTACTGAACAGGGCTCACTTGTGCAGGCCCAGGCAACAGAGAACAGCTTCCTGCCCCAAAGAGCCTGTCCATGAACCATGAAGCTGCCCTGGCCACCTCATCAATGTCACTGTACCGTGACCGTGGGGACAGCTGCTGGCTGCAGCTCCCAGCCCATGGTGCTCTGGGGTGGCACGGTCATGCTGCAGCCTCCTCCAACATGCCCTGTTTGTCCTCTGGGGCACTCCGCCTGCTCCCGGCTCGTGGGAGAGGCTCCCTCTCCATGCCCCTTCTCAGCGGTTCTGGAGCTGGGAGATGCTGCTGAGGAGCAGATGGGAAATAGCACAGTGGCCTCATTGAGCAAGGCTTGGACCCCCTACCAAACCTCATCTGTCCCAGTGCTCCCCTCCCGTGGGTGCCTAGCAGAGACAGAGCAGAGGGGGAAATGAGCCCATATGTTGGGATCTGTCCAGATCCCAGGGATGAGGAGGGGACTGGGGCTGCTGGGTGCTGCTCTCGACACAGGGGAATTTGGAAGAGCTGTGCCTGATCCTGGAACATCCTTGGGGGGCTCAGGCAGCCAAATCTCCTTCCAGCTCCCCTTTCACCAGAAAGTAGGGCGCCCATTTTTGAGTCCCTTCTCAAAGGTGGAGGGAGTGTGGCCTCAGTGCTCAGTGCCCCTGGCACAAAAATAATTCCAAGTAACCCAGTTTCATCGAAGTTGTTTATTACTCATCCTCCTTCTCAATGAACTGCTGAAAGGGAGGATGGTGCTTGTGCTCTCTTTAGGGTCTTTAGAGATTTAGGTGTCATCAAGGCTTGCCTGAGTATCCTTCTCATGGAAAATGAGCCAGGGAGGGGGTGACAGCTGTTCTGAGGACAGTGTTAAAATGATTTAACAGGTGTGAGGTGTGGTGGGTAATGCAGGTGATGCCTGAGGCACAGGGGTGGGTGATGATCCACTTTGAAGGGGCCAGTTCTGAGAAGGTCAGATACGGGGTATTTGTGCAGTGCCTGGGCGCTGTGAGAGGAGCGGGCTGGGTGTGAGCCCTGCCAGGGAGGTCTGTGGGGGTGACAGTGGTGGCTGGTCCTGCCAAAGCTGCAGTCGGGCACAAGGGGGGGGCACCCGGGAGGGCACCAGGAAAGCACCAGGCAGTGGCAGCGAGGGCAGCAGTGGTGGAGGTGTGGGCGTTGCTAAATCCGTGCACCAAAATTGGTGCATCTCATGTCAGAACTGGTACATTAAAGGGTTGGATTCAGCCTCATGCTGTTAATAGATTTCTGATGACTCCAAAGGCCTATTCCTACAGGAATGCAGAAAGCAACTCCTTCTAGGATGATAAATAAAGGCCATGGGCTGGTTTCCCATGTGGGCTGCCCATGGGTCTACAAGCAGCACCTCTCTATTGTGTGCTGAGCCCAGTTTGGTTTGGAACAGCCTGAAGAACATCAGATAAACCCTGATCCAGTAAATGTGCTCAGTCTTGACAGGAAAAGTGATCCTTCAGGAAGAAAATTTCGTTCTTGGCTTGTCTAGCAAATGGGGAAGTGAAAAAAAAGAGCTGTGGCCTGGGGCTGCATGGGCTGCTCTCTGAGCAAGTGGAGGGCGTATGGGTTACTCTGACCATAAATAACTTCTGAATTTTCTGCACATCTCCAAAACCCATGACTGCACAAGATTCCCTGTACAGGGAGTTGCTGGTTCCAGTTCCCTCCTGGCTGACTGCAGGTACAGCCCAGGGGACAGGGTGGCATCAGACCCACCTGTGGAGCAGCACTCCCCAACCCCAGTATCTGTAACCTGGAGACAACAGACCTGCCCGATATTAATGGGTTGCACAAAAAATAATTCAGTCCCAAAAAGGTCTGTACAGAGCCATGGTTATAAAGGGTAGGTGAGTATTGTGGCAGAAAGATCAAACTGTGGGGTTTGGTGGTCTGGGAGAAATCCACCAAAAGCCATGCAACAGATGGATGACATTTAAAAAATGAGAACCAAACTCTCCACATTTCAGTACTTTTTAATTGTTGTTTATTGTCTCCCTCTGCTGTGCTGCACAGTGCAGAGTGCCTGGGTTTCCAGTCTCCAAGGGCTTCTCTTCCTGGGTATTTTGGTCTAAAAGCCTCTGCCATGTGTGGGCACAGAGCAGGAGTGCTGGAGTGTGGTGGAACAGCAGTGACCCAGCTGTGTTTTGGGGGAGCCGGCGCTCACGCAACACATGTGTATCTGGCCATGAACCACTCCTGCAGCACCAGAGGCAGGACTGTGCTGTTTTCCTGAGAAATGCCCATTTTCAACATAAGTTTTCTCCTGGGGAGTGCACTGGAAAACCAGCACTGGTACAGTCTTCTCCTCCAGTCATCCTCTTCTCCTCCGTCTCCTTCCCCTTCCCCTTCCCATTCCCTTTCTCCTCTCCTTCTCTCCTTCTCTCCTTCTCCTTTTCTCCTTCTCCTTCTCTCCTTCTCCTTTTCTCCTCCTCCTTCTCCTTCTCTCCTTCTCTCCTTCTCCTTCTCTCCTTCTCCTTCTCCATTTTCCTCCCCTCCCCTCCCCTCTCCTCCTCTCCCCTCTCTTCTTCTCTTGCCACTGTCTCTGGTGATACCGAAAGAGCCCAGCCTGTGTCTTCATTGTTACCCAGCACCCATGGTCCATTTCTCTGGTGTTTTAGGTAAACAGAAGTACCTCTGTGCCAGCCGGAATGACTGCACCATTGACAAGTTCCGAAGGAAAAACTGTCCGTCCTGCCGCCTGCGGAAGTGCTACGAGGCTGGGATGACTCTCGGAGGTACGGCCAGGGTCCCCTCCCGGGTCCCTGCATGTCACTTTGTGTATGAACAGTCAGTAAGTGGCTGGAAAACGAGGCTGATGGAGGGTGATAAAATGCTCAGGAAACATTTGCAGGGTTCTTAAACCAAAACTGTGAATTTCAGTAGCTTTTGTTTGTGTTTCAGGAAAGATACTTTTCCCTGATTTCAAACCTTGTTAATCTAAAAAAACTATAAACAGCAGGGTGAGTTGGTTCTGGCTCCTGGAGCCTCAGAGCAGAGCACTCCCCTCTTTTGATGGAATTATTCCCAGGCAGAAAGGGACAATTTCTTGGTGAAATTACAACCTCAGTGCTTTCCTTTGCTTGCTGGAAGCTGCTCCTGTGTCCCTGGTGAGAGTCCTTGTCACAGTTTGTCTCTGTCCCCAAATGTGTAGCCCTTCCAAAACTGACAGAGTGCCCGTATCCAAAATATGAGGTTTTCTGCTCAAAGTCTATGAGCTGCAGTGCTGATCACTGGGTGTCTGCTTGTTGAGTTCATTTGATGAAATCCTTCCCTGTGAGGGTGGGGAGGCCCTGCCACAGGTTGCCCAGAGAAGCTGTGGCTGCCCCATCCCTGGAAGTTTCCAAGGCCAGGTTGGACGGGGCTTGGAGCAGCCTGGGCTAGTGGAAGGTGTCTCTGCCTATGGCAGGGGGTGGAACAGGATGATCTTTAAGGCCCCTTCCAACCCAAACTATCCTGGGATTCTGTGATGTTACAGTGAGGAGGAAAATACCCTGGAAAAGGGGACTGACAAACCTACCCCTGCTGGGAAGCCCTGGATTCAGGAGGCTTCTGGGGTTGCAGAGAGGAGCCCTGGCAGTGGCAGGCGCAGCATATGGGGACAGGGGCAGCCCAGACTGGTTGGGGGTGCCAGCATTTTGGGTTAAATCCTGACCCCATTGCTGGGATGGGCTGAGCCTCCAGAGCTGCTGGGCTGCAACAACAGTGTCTTGAAGGACTTGTTACTGAAGTGGTTCTGAATTGTGGCTCACCGAGGAGTAGAGGGTTTAGTTTTATTTCTCCCTAAAGGTCCTGAAAGGCAGTGCAGTCCTAACCCTCCTTTTTTAGCTTATATTAAAGTGCTTTTTTCTGCTGAAGTTTCCTTAAGTAGGAGAAGACATACATCAGTGTAACCCTCTTCTGCAGCACACACTGACAAAATTAATGCTAATACGGATACCCCGCTCCCTTCTTTTTTCTTCAGCTCTTTGGGTCACCCTGACCTGTTCTGCCAGGTCTGTTTTACATTTGGTTTGGATGTCGGTATAAAGGCAATTGTTACAAACGGGCAAGCTCATGGTTGCCCACAGTAACTTCTCCCGCAGTGGAGGCAGGGCATTTGAAATCACTCCAGCCAGTTGTTTTTAACTGGTGGTTAATTACAGTCACTGCTGGGGTACATCCCGGCAGCCCTGTGGCTCTTGTGGGGGAGGAGAAGGAGGAGGTGGAGGTGGAGGTGGTGGTGGTGGTGGTGACACACTGAATGCCTTCTGCAGGCTCTGCTCTGGAACAGGATGGCAATGTGTTGAAGCACTTCATTATTGATTGAGATCACTGTGACCTGCAAGCTGGTATCCACTAACCAGGATCTTCTCTTCGTAGAGAGGGAAAAGACACTGTAGAGAGGGCAAAGAAAACAAAAACGAAAAAGACCAAAAAACTGGTGGTAATGCTGTTTTAGTCTGTTTGGTCCTGCTGCTGTGCTGGCCTGTGCCCGCCATCCCACTGCACCTGTGCCTGCTGCCAGGGAAGGTGCTGCAAGGATCCTGCCAGCCTTGAGCCAGAGAAATGTCCTGGTATGGACACAGCTGCAGGGATCCTGCCAGCCCTGAGCCCGGGAAATGTCCTGGTATGGACACGGCTGCAGGGATCCTGCCAGCCCTGAGCCCGGGAAATGTCCTGGTATGGACACGGCTGCAGGGATCCTGCCAGCCTTGAGCCCAGGGAGCATGCGAGGTGCCAGGGGCTGTTTCTGTGGGGAACTCCAAGCTCCTGTGCCCACAGCCAGAGCTGGTAGCCACCTGAGCTGCAGGATATCAGGGCACCTCCAGCCTGGCTGCTGCAACCTTGTGGGTCCTGGCTGGAGCAAAAGCTCCAAACACTTGTAATTCCTTTCATTTTGTTGATGGTAGGGCTAGAAATCTCCTGCAATAATAGCCAAAAGCTTGTGAAAGCCCAGGCTTGAGGCATAGCTGTGTTTAGTCCTCAATCAGGTTTAGCTGCTGGGGGCAGAGCAGAGCTCATGTCTCACAGACACAGTGGGTGTTGATGTGAGCAATTCCAGCCAGGGGCAATCTGACACATTTTTTGCAGAGCCATTGCAGTAGTTATGACCAGTGTTGTGTTGGGTGTACCTTATTTTTCATCTTGTCTGTCCCTGACTTACAGCAATTGGATCTTTATTACAACTTTGTTTGCATGATTAAAACCCCTACTTTTATTGATTTTCTTTCCCACACTGGGTGTTTGTCACCTGTGACTCAATAGCCCTTTTGCCTCCTACACAGCCACCCAGGTGACATTCCTTACCTCCTTGCTCCAAGGCATGTTGTCGTCTTTAGTGTCCTCATTGCTTGTGCAGTTTGCCAACACCTGTCAGGCCTTGCCTGCAGACCTCAGTCTATCTGTTCAGTGATCATTCTTACTGTTCATCCCTATTTTCCCATCCATACATTGCCATACAGGCTGGTTGAGTAAAAATGGTTAAATCTGGTTTTGGGGTGAATGTAAACATTCACTAGCAAAGGGCCATGAGCCACCCTCATAAGAAACAAACCTGTCTGATGTTGTTTCAACACTTATAATTGCCTTCGAGATGTATCACTAAGGGGGTTGCAATCATTCAGCAATACTGTCTGCTCTTGTATCCTTCAAGTTCTTTTCTTTCATGTGGACCTGACTGACTCAGATCTCTTAAATGTGTCTGCTACAACCAGTAATATTATCAACTGAAAGTATTGTGCCAGACAAGATTGATAGCTTGACAGGTTCAGGTTTTGACAAGCCACATGCTGAAGTTCATAAAAACTTCAAAGGGCAACAGGATATAAATCAAGTCCTGTTCAGCTCCTCAGTGTCCCGCTGGCAGCTGAGCTCGACGTGTGCTGCCAGGGGCTGCAGGATCTCTCCATTGCAGCCAGTGTGAGAGCAGCTTCCTCCAGGTCCCTGTAACTTCCCTGAGTCCTGGCACTCATGAAAATTGGTGCTGGAGCCCAGAGTGCTCCTTCCTCAGGGCTTTAGAAGTGCCTGTAAGGGAGGTGCTTCAAATGTGCATCACTTTGGCCATCGCTCTTGAGTGTGTTCCTGGGGGCTCTTGCGCTGGTGAGTATTTTATTGTTACACCATATAATTGTGTCCTTTAAGCTTTTTTCCAAATCCATCTGGGAATTCCCCAGAGACCCCCAGGTCAGCTTGCAGGGCTTGGGGCAGTGCTGTGCTGCAGCTGCTCCTTGAGGCTCTCTGGGCCCCTCGTCTCTGCTGACAGCCAAGCAGGAAAATCCCAATATTGGTCACACGTCCTAAGGTTCCTCCCACCTTGGTTTGAAGAAGTGCAATGTAGACTTCTGCCCAGCTTAGCTCATCCTAGAGTAAAAACATTACAGATGTCTTTAATTCCAATTTTTAAATTTTTGTTTATATTACCTGCTGAGTAGGAGCCACCATCACAAAGGGGTTTGGCACAGGTGACTGAGTAGAAGCGAGTCTTTACCTCTTGAAGTCTTTACCTCTTTCTCCACCTGTGCCCACCATCCCACTGCACCTGTGCCTGCTGCCAGGGAAGGTGCTGCAAGGATCCTGCCAGCCTTGAGCCTGAGAAATGTCCTGGTATGGACATGTGTCAGTATTGCAGTGGCCTGTGGGACAGCTGCTCCTGAAATGCACAAACCCAAGCCCCCTCTCATAGCGCAGTTATCACCCACTGTCACAGAGGAGTCTTGTTTGTGGTTGCAGTCTCAGAGCAAGCTCGGTAGGTACTTGCTGTCTTCTCACTTCACTCAGGACCTTTTAATACTAGATAATTAAATATTAAGGAAAAAACCCCAAACATTTAAACCAAACCGTGTGTGTGTTTCGTACATGTGGATTTGGCTTCATTCACACACATGACCTGGGTCACTGGTTATTTCTAAATCAAAACTCTGTCAGAGGCTGCCCAAGGCGGTGGTGGAGTCACCATCCTTGGGGGGATTTAACAAATGTGTGGATTTGGCACTTGGGGATATGGGTTAGTGATGGCCTTGGCAGGGCTGTGACTTTGGAGGCGAGGGAGAGGAGGCTGTATCAAACAAGTAGCTGATGGCCAAAGGCCATCACATTGTGCTGCAGCACTGTTTTCCTCTAGCTCTCCTTTATTTTTATTAATCCTTTCTCCTCCCTTTTTATGGAGAAGCCTGTCTTTGTTGCCTGTACAGCAGATCATCCAGAGTACAATGCTTAAAGATCAACGTTTGGAGTTAATTTACAGAGCTGCACTTTGGCTTGACATTTTTATGTTTTGCTGCTTATTTTTTTAATTACAGCTGAAAGGAAATTCGAGATAAGTATCATATAATGAAGGAGCCAAAACCCCAAGGACAACTGGTTTGATGTTGTATTCCCTGCTTGAAGGAAGCCATGGGCTTTTGTTCTCTAATCAGTGGCGGTTTGGAGTCGGTGAGGGGTGGCAGTAGCAGCCCACCTGTGCTGAGCACTGTCAGGCTGGTATCAATGAGGGGAACATGGACTCCCCAAGACCTCTGGCATCGTGCCTCTGGAGTGCTGGTGGGCCTTGCAGGCAGACCAGCAGCTGTGGTTAGGAGCCAGGTGTGTGGGGAAAACACCGTTTTGTGTTGGCACAGATGCAGTCGCCGGCTGCTGCAGTCCCCCCACAGCCTGCCCGCACTGCTGACAGGGCTCGTGAGGCTGCACAGCAGAGTGAGGCCACCCTGCTCAGGTCTGCTCCCCCTCGGTGGGGTGGCTGGGAGGCTCCAGGAAAACAGCCCTGGAACCACCTGCTGGCTTCCCAAATGTGTTTTCTGTAATGCAGTATGTGCAGAGTGTTTGCGAGAGCCTGGCTGTGGGGCAGCAGGCATTGCAGGGAAAAGGCTTTTGTCTCGGATGCATCCCTCTTCTACCCTGGTCTAGGATGGAACAATCCCACTTGGGCATCCAAGTGCAAGGGTTTTTTTCCCTGGAACATGACCGTGTACTGAGTTTATCATCTTGTGTTGTTCCTCTTTTTGATTGCATCAAAAGCAGTTGTTTGAGTCGAGTCAAAACTTCTTCTCTCTCTTCCCTGGATCTTCCTCTCTGTTTCTAAGTGGGAGTTAGAGACCGGTTGTGGCTGAGGATGTAAATGATGTTGGTTCTTTTCCATGTGAGATTAACAAGCAAATGGATTTTGTCACGCAGTGTGTTCTCCTCTCATCCTTAGGTGAGAACTGCAATGCCAGGGCGCTCCTTGGGCAGTGTCCACTGAGGGAGGAGCTGCTGCTTGGTCATCACTTTTCCTTGCCTCATAACTATAAATGGTGGAGCCAAGAAGCCCTGACTTTCTGTTTTAGTATATTTTAAAGCATCACCTTAAACTGTGTCCTTCCCTCAGCCCGCAAGCT
The DNA here is from genome assembly GCF_020740725.1 of Corvus hawaiiensis. Taxonomy (NCBI): domain Eukaryota; kingdom Metazoa; phylum Chordata; class Aves; order Passeriformes; family Corvidae; genus Corvus; species Corvus hawaiiensis. Next base: position 6,516,311 of record NC_063226.1, on the reverse strand, counting down.
GAAGAAGCTGGGTAACCTGAAGGCACAGGAGGATATGGAGGGAGCCAGCTCATCCAGCCCCACAGAGGAGCAAGCTCCCAAGCTGGTGATGACACGCATCGATGGCTACGAGTGCCAGCCCATCTTCCTCAACGTTCTGGAGGCCATCGAGCCTGGTGTGGTGTGTGCTGGCCATGACAACAGCCAGCCTGACTCCTTCTCCAACCTGCTGACCAGCCTGAATGAGCTTGGAGAGCGGCAGCTGGTCTACGTGGTCAAATGGGCAAAGGCGCTGCCAGGTGAGAAGGAAAACAAACAAATCCCCTCCCGGTTCCAAAGCCCCATCTGCACTGCTGGGGGCAGGTGTGAAGGGGGTGGTCTGTAGCCCATGTCCCATCACACAGCTCCTGGGGGACCATCTCCATGGGCACTGTGTGTGTCCCCTGCCTGGGAAGCAGCCTGTAGCAGTGTGGGCCTTGTGTCTAGAGGGGCTGGTGATGGGAGAGGGAACTGAGGGGTGATGGAGTGTTTTGGAACTTACACCTTGGGTTCAGATAGCCCCTGGCTGGTGATACAGTGTGGGCACGGGGCACTTCTCCCCATGACAAGGCTGCTGCTGGTCAGGCCTCGGGGTCCTGCTCTTCTCCCCCTCTCTCCGTGGAGGTTTTGCTCCACTTCCAGGCCATGTCTGCCAGCCCTGCAGAACGGCCCTCTAGACAAAGATTAGCTCTGTCCCAGGACCCACCTGAAGTGATGAAAAGGGTAAATCGCAACATGGCAGAAGAGCAATACAGAATCCCAAAAGGCTCTTTCCTGGCAGTCACTCAGGTTGCCCATGTGACAACCCAGTGGGATATATTTATGATGCCTTCAGAGAGGTAATACAGGCCAGGAATTTTCCAGATGCTGGTCAGCAGGTGCAGTAAATGGAGCATCCCAGTGACTGATGTGTTTATTGAGCTGGGTCTGCAAGGGGTCACTGGTTGGTGACATGCTGCCTGTTCCACATTGTAATCCTGCAACTGAGTGAGTGCGATGGCAGAGGGCTGAGCTCTGTCTGGGCACAGCTGGACCCAGCTCACCTCCCAGCATCCTGGAGAGTGGAGCATGGGGCCAGTTCCTGCTGCCTTCTCCATTCTGGGCCCACTCCTCAGGGAACACAAAGAAAAGAAGGATCCCACTCCTTGTATGTGTGGGGTGATACAGCAGACAAGGAGACTGAGGCACAGTAGTTTTGCCATTCTCTGTCAAACCCTGGTGATGAACTGTGGTCGGGTGTCTGATGTTCCCAGGAGTTTAGCAGCCCCCTGGACTGGTGCTCCCAGCAGGACATTGGTCTGAATACCCTTAAGTACTGAGTAGCACATTCTGTTTCTGCTGTTCTTGAGTCTCTTGGCTTGTAAAACCAGGGACAAATCCTGCTTCCTCTTTGGCTTATCTACACCAGACATCAAGTTCAGACACAGAGACACCACCAAAACCACTTGGCATCTGGGGCTGAGGCTGTACCACTGCAGCAGTGCCGATGAAAAGTGCTTTGGAAAATGTTTTCTGTCATAATCACCCCCTTATCAGAGGGTTTTACTCTCCTGAACTGCACCTGATGCCTGACCTCTCAGTGTGCAGCGGTGCCAGTTGCTGCCCTGCTGCCCCCTGGGGCTGGCGCAGACTGTGCCAGGGTAGCATCTGGGCAAGATTCATTCTCCAGCTTGTTTGCCTTGAAGAGCTCTCCAAGCCACAGAGATCCTTGCCTCAGTGGGTTGTAATTATACACTGGAGCTGTTAAATTGCTTTAATATTTGATTGAAATAATGCATGATTGTCTTGAAACTCACTTATATTTGCCTATGCACAAGTATATAGAAAAAAGCAGTGTTGGAGGTGGTCTAAGTATGCCTGGGGTTTAACTCTGAGCCACCATCTGGGATGCTAATTTGAATTTAGGTGCTATTTTTGTTTCTCTTGCAATGTAGCTGAGGTTTCCGTGCTCATTTCCACAGTCATTAGATCCATGCAGTGTGTATGGGACAGAAACTGGAATTTGGTGCAGTTAAATTAACTTAATTAAATTTGGTGAAGTCCCAATGGGACTTTCTCCCCTCCTTGTGTCCAAAGTTCCCTTTCTTCCCCTTTCTTCCCCTTTCTTCCCCTTTCTTCCCCTTTCTTCCCCTTTCTTCCCACAAGCAGGTTTGTGCTTGTCTATCCTTGATTCCCGGTCAGGGTGGGAGCTCCATGTCATGGCCGGTGTGCTCATGTCCTGGGACATGCTGAGCTTGGGCTGTGGACTGACCACCTTGTCCTAAGAGGAGCGCTGCAGGAGAGCTGGAGTCTGCATGGAAGCAGCCCTGGGAACTGCAGGAACCCAACAGTAATTCGTAATATCCCTCCCTCATTGTTTATTAGGATTTCGCAACCTGCATGTGGATGACCAGATGTCAATAATCCAGTACTCTTGGATGGGCCTGATGGTGTTTGCTATGGGGTGGAGATCCTTCACCAATGTCAATTCCAGGATGCTTTATTTCGCTCCAGACCTGGTCTTCAATGAGTAAGTGCAAAACAACCAGAGTCTAACACTGGGCTTTGGGTCAGCCCAGGTGACAAACTACACTTAGAGCAGTCACTCTGAGCCACCCAGCCCTGCCCAGCCCAGCCTGCTCCCCACTGCCACTGACCATGGGGACCTCCAGGAGCTGTGAGGACACTGGGATGCCTCTCTGGGTCCTGCCTGCTCCCTCAGCCTTGCCATGGGCTGATGCCCACTGGGGCAGCAGCAGAAGCTGGTGTGGGCTGAGGAGCTGCTCCATACAGACCTGCCTTTCTGCTATGGAGTTTGAATTCCAGCTTCCAGCTCTGTTGGGCTGCTGGAGTGAGCAAAGACAGAGACAAAATGTACTGTAAGTTCCTGGTGGGCTCTCCTCGATGTACCATCAGCTTAGAGCTGGGGAGGGTTTGCTGGCACTCAGATGGAAGAGCCTGAACCCAATAACCAAGCACAGCAGCAGGCAAACCCCCACCTTCCTGGGAGCTCCAGCTCGGCCTCATATCCCTCACGGATAGAAATGTTTGGGAAATCATTGCAGTTGCTCTTCAGACAAACGCTGCAAGTCCCTGGTAGCCACCTGTGTCCAGAGAGGATCACACACAGGCATTTTGGATCATGCTCCACTCTGGCATGTGGCATCCCCAGGACAGAGCTCAGGCCCTTGGCAGCAGGGTGTGCCAGGCAGGGGGGGTTTGCTGGGTCAGGGAGTGCCCTCCCCATCACACATGTGCACTTTGGTCTCCGTGCCATCCATACCCATCTCACCCTGCCAGGTACCGCATGCACAAATCCAGGATGTACAGCCAGTGCATCAGGATGCGGCACCTCTCCCAGGAATTTGGGTGGCTTCAGATCACACCCCAGGAGTTCCTCTGTATGAAGGCTCTCCTCTTCTTCAGTATCAGTAAGTACCCACACCCTTTCCTCCACAGAGCTCCAGCACCTGCTGCTGCATTGCCCTTGAGGCATCTGGTGCTTTTCTTGTGCCTGGACTTTGAATCAGCAGGAGGAGCCTGGGGATGTCCCTTGCTTCAGCCTTCCTCCTCCTCTCCTGTTGTTGTCACTCTCTGGGTTCCTCTCACCGTTTCCTTCCCATCCCACCCAGTTCCAGTGGATGGCCTGAAGAATCAGAAGCTCTTCGATGAGCTCCGCATGAATTACATTAAGGAACTTGACCGTATCATTGCCTGCAAAAGGAAGAACCCCACCTCCTGCTCCCGGAGGTTTTATCAGCTCACCAAGGTCCTGGACTCCGTGCATCCGGTAAGAGAGGACAGGGAAATGTCCATCTATACACATCATGTCCATCTAAATGCATAAGAAACAATGTAAGAAAGAAACTTTTCACAGTGAGAATGATCATTCCCTGGAACAACCTCCCCATCATGGGAGGAGTTCAGATGCAGTTGGAGAGAGTGCTGGATGGTATCATCCAGGTTCCCTTTCCCAGGGAAGGTGGGACCTCTGTTGTGTGTCTTCCCAGAGAAAGCGCTGCCCAGGGACTTTTTAACCAGCTCCCTTCCTTCCCCAGATTGCCAAGGACCTGCATCAGTTTACATTTGATCTTCTAATCAAGGCACACATGGTGAGCGTGGACTACCCAGAAATGATGGCCGAGATCATCTCTGTGCAGGTTCCCAAGATCCTGTCTGGAAAAGTCAAGCCTATCTACTTCCACGCACAGTGATCTTTCGGAGGGATCCCCGTGCTGCCACCTCTATTCCAGCCATCTCCTGCCTGTTACTTCTGCACTACTGTCCTGCAGTGCCTTGGGGAATCCCTCTGCTGCCGTGGCCAAGGGGACAGGCAGTGACAGACCTGCTGGGATTCCTGAGATTTCTATTTTTCTGAGGTACCTCTGAACCAAACCCCCGGTGCTGGCCTCTGCTTGGCTCTGGCTGCTCACGGTGCTGGACAGGGGCTGGCGGGGGCAGCGGCACCATGTCTGAGTGTTCTCCTCTGTCACTGTGACTCTGGTGGCCCAGGGCCACAGGCCAACAGGAGAAGTGCCAGCAGTTGGTGGGTTTGGGGTGATTTTTATTAAAAGAACACAAAGCAGGTTGCAGCTCCACATTTGGGTGTGAGTTATGTTGCCAGCCTCCTTCCGGACGTTTTGTTTGCATTATGGTGCTGGGAAGCAGATGAGTTCAAACACTACAGAAGAGAAGCAGAGCAGAGCTGGAGGACGAGGCGAATTTGTGGCTGAGGAGTTCACAGGCCCTGCAGCCACTGTGGGATCTGCTCTGGTCACCTTGGCCCTGGGACCTGCCTGTGCTGCCGAGGCACGAGTGATGGAGCAGACAGGCTGCAGTGGAAGGCCTGCTAAGGAAGATGACCGTGGAAATCCCCCAACGGCAGCTGGCTCCTGTTTTCCACCTGGGATGTTTTTCCTATGCCCTGTCCAGGTGGGTCTTGGTCTGCCCTGCAGACCCCCAGGCTCTCAGCAGTCACAGTCTTGTCCTCACCAGCTGATGCTCTCTGACAAAGCCAAACCCACCTCTGAAAGTGCCTGATGCCCTCGGACCTCACACCTGCCTGGCTCCCCTGGGGCACCTGCATCCCCTGCCCAGTCCTGCACCTGCTCTGCTCCCGCCGTGGCTCTGCAGACCCGGGATTCCAGCTATGCTCCTTCCCTTCATTTGTCCCAAATATTTTGTCCCCAACTATTTTTGCAATGCCAGCAGATGAGTGTTGTGGAGTCAAGACCAAGGCCAGGATCAACGGGACCTGTGGGACTATGGGACTCCTCTCTGAATCCTGTCCATGGGGAGGTGGCTGTGGGAACTGGCTGGTGCCACCACGGCACTTTGCGGGGCTGGAAGGGAAGCTCCAAGAGACCTCCTGCTCTCAGGAGCAGCACACACAGCTCCTGCTGATGGCAGTGGCTGATTGCAGCCTGGGGGGACACCATCATTCACTCACTGTCCCACATACATGGTCCTGTACACACCACACCACACACCCCACCCACACACCATCCCTTACACACCACCCCACACACACCATTCCACGCACCCCATCCACACACACCCTACCCACACACACCCTACCCGCACACCATCCCTACACACCACCCCACCCACCCCACACACACCATCCCACACACCCCATCCACACACACCCTACCCACACACCCCACCCACACACCCCATCCCCACACACCCCACCCACACACCCCATCCCCACACACCCCACCCACACCCCCCACCCACACACCATCCCTTACACACCATCCACACACCCCACACACTCACACCCCACCCACACACCATCCCTTACACACCACCCCACACACCCCACCCACCCACCACCCCACACACACCATCCCATGTGCATTGCCCCACACACTCGGTCTGCCCCCAGCACACACACAGCGGCCAAGCCTATGTGCCCTGTGGTATTTTAGCTCCCCTCTTCCTGCACATCCTGAGTACATCAAAACCACCTGCTCAGACCCAGTCAGGGCTGTCAGTGACCCCACATGCACAGGCTCATGCCAGGGTCACACATCCCATCATGGGCTGTGACATGGTCTGGCATTACCAACCCAGACATCTACAAGGGATCCTTGTGCCAGCACAGGCAAACAGCAACCTGTGCACCCACTCAGGGCAGTGAGCCCACCCGGAGCCCTGTGCCCTCCTGGAGCCCTGTGCCCACGCTGTGCCCAGCTCTCCAGGCAATGCCGTCGTGGTGCAGCTGCTTCTTTGCATACTTGCGGTAAAATGAACAATTTCTGGATACTTTCCAACCTTTTTATGTGCTTTTCATTATATGAAGGAGTAGGGAAAAAGCCCAAATTGAAGGGGAGGATCTTTCTTTGCAATGGTTTTCCTTCCTCTGCTAGATATGGCTCTGATCCCACTCCTCCTCCTTAAATCCTCTCATGTAGGCAGCAACAGAATCCATAGGTGAACTTTCTGGCTGGCAGCCAGTGGGATGCTGCTCTCAGAGGTTCCCCCATGCCAGAGGGTGTGGCATGGGAACTGCTGGCATTTTCAGAGCTGGCCTGAGCTACAGATATTTGCAAATGAACCAGTAAAAAACTCCAGCTGGTGCATCCCTGTCTTCTGGAATTTTCCCTGGCTCTTCACAGCAGAGCTCAGTGAGCAGATGGGTAGTGATGCCCGATCCCTGTTATCAGCTCAGGATGGCTCCAAGCAGTTGGAGCAGCAATTTGAGAGAGCTTTGTGCTTCACACAGGCTCCCGTCAGTGAAGGTTTTGTTGGTTAATGAGTGTGGCAGTGTCCTGCTGGGTGTTCATCTGCTGGGAGACCGGGAAGAGGCCAAACCTAACAGGGATTTACCCACCCTGCTTTGCTGGTGGGAGCACCATGCAAATGAGAAGTGGGGGAGTGGGGAAAGGATACTGCCCGTGTATCGCCTGCCCCATGTGTGTCACCCGGTGTGAAGCTGCTCTGGACAGTGAGCGTTGAGCGGGGCAGGAGCTCATGGGGAGCACCCCCAGACCAGGACAGAGAGGCAGCTGGGGGCATTGAGGTCATGTTCTCTGTCTCTTCAGTAGCACAGTGAACTTCTGGAATGTGTTCATCAAAGTTGGGTTCCTACAATGTAATTACCTGGAGATGTGGGAGCCAGGACTCGCAGCACCTGTGTGTGTATTTGCTGGGGGAATTAATGCTGTTTCCACGTGGATTTTCATGAGCTGCTGCAGGAACCGGGAAGAAGAGAAATACCAAATTAAGAAAATACCAAAGTCCAACTCCTGCCATTTATCTTTTTGCTTTTTGTTTTCTTCTGTGTTTTCTTGCCTACTTTTGCTTTAATAAAGCAAGAAGAATTTCACCGTGTTCACAGTCCCAAAAAAGCTGTCCCTGAGGCTCCCCTCGGGCTGGCTGAGCCCTGGAGTGGGGACCCCCGGGTGTCGCAGGTGGGAGCCAATCATGTCCATGTTCCCCTGTGGATTCACTGGCTCTGCTCTGGCTCATCTCAGAGGTGCGGGGGGTTTTGAGCTGGCTCAGTCTGGCTCATGGCTCAGCCCATCAGCTCCTGCCCAAGGCAGCAGATGGAGGACATGGGACACACATGTTGGTATCTCCCTGGGAGCAGTGTTTGTGCATGGATGACCACTGTTCCATAACAGAGGGTGTGGGATAAAGGACGCTGCCTTTAGTGAGGGCAGGAGGGACTTTTCCTCAGCCCTGTGTCATGCCAGAAGCAGTGAGCCAGATCAAATGGTGCAATGGAATGCAGCATTCCCAGGGCAGGGATCACGGACCTGTGCCCACTCTTGTCCACCTGTGCCCACCTGAGCCTGACCGGCTCCTGCCATCACCCCCTACCTTAGCAGGGAGCTCAGCTCAGCAGGAGCAAGAGCCAGGGCAGCAGCTGTCTGCTTGGAGAGGCTGTGGATGAGTCTGGAGAACCGGCAGCATCCGCATGCCATTGCCATAATGTCCAAGAGGCCCTTTGTGCTTGGCTCAGGGAACTGGGTGCTCGGTGAGGGAGGTGGACGTGGGGCAGGACCCTCCCCATGGTACCACTCCTTGCTCTGGGCCGTGGGGTTGTCCCCATGGTCTGTAGGGAATGTGGAGGCGTACCTGAAGGGTTATATTCCTCCCAGCCAGCCGGAGAGCTGCTGCCCCCACAGTCACCTCCCATCACAAGCCAGCCCCACAGTCCCCGTGGTGTCCCTCCCCTTGCTGAGCTCTTGTCCAGGATGTTTCAATAACATAATGTATGCTCAAAATATCTGTCTCTATATAAAATAAAGGCATGGCCCATATTCTATTGCTAAAGATATCTATTTAGTGAATGCTCTAAGAGTCCTCTCTGGTTGCATACTGAGGTACTGAGTCAGAATATGCCAATTTAATGGAGACTTTTAATTATTTTTTTGGCTTGGTGCTGCCCAGTTTGGAAAGGTCCCCTGTTTCATGGCATGCACGGGGCATACACTGGCATAGGCTGGGGTTGGTATCAGCTTCTCCAGCTTTCCTGTGGCTGCTTGAGGTTCAATAGGGACAATGCATTTGGGGAACAAGAGTGTCCCTTGTTTCTGCCCTCCTTCACTTGCACAAAGTGTCCTCACACATTTGGGCAGAATCCTGGGATTACAGGGAGGTGTCTGTGTTCTACCTGTTTCCAGGCCCAGGGCTGCCTGTGGACACTGCGGATGGCCTTGGGCAGGGTGTCCTAGCCCCTGTGGGTGGGTCAGAGCCTCCCCTGCCCACTGGCACCTGCTCCCTGCACTCACTCCCTTCAGCAGCAGAGGGACGCTGTGCTTGTGACTCACAGAGCAAATCTCTGCACCCACATGAACCCTTAGCAAGTGGATAAAAGCTGCTCTCTGTGCTGGATGTTTGGTGTTCTGTGGCAATTTTATGCTGTTTCTCTTTGTTAACATGTCTCTGTAATAATAAGAGTGAATAATAAGTATTTTACTTTCTTTGTAATAAGCCAAAAAGCTCATTGCTGGTGCCTTTTTGCCTGGGGGGCCTCCCAGCCCACAACTGTGTTCCTGGGACTAACAAAGGCCAGTGTCTGCAATTGCTCCTTCCACCAGAGCTGAGGGAAAGAGGGAAGCCAATGCACAGGATTGCCAGAAGAAAAAGAGCCAGCAGCCTTGGAATGGCAAGAGACTTTGGGGTACGATGCTGGTTTCTTCCTGGGACCTGGCTCCAAGGTGAGGGCTGAGCATGATACTGGGGATGCCTTGGCTCCGTTTCGGTGGGGCTGTGACCCTGGAGCCCCCACAAACCATGTGATGCAGGTGTAGCACACACAGCCCGGTCTGGCTCAGTTTGGAATCGCAGTGCTTTGCCCAAATTACAGCATTACTGGAGGGTAAATTCTCCCAGAGAAGGAATTAGGTGGATTTCTGACACAGCTGTTTTAGTTTTTTTAAATTGGAACTGAATGCATTGGATAAGGAAGAGAGAGCCCCACAGTGTTCTGGTACCATGGCGGCTGGATTGTGGTGACAGATGCTGCTGGGGCCAGCGGGGTGCAGTGCAGGGTGCCCTAGGGACAACTGCAACTCACAAGTCCCCGTGCAGGACTGAAGGACGTTTATTTGTGTAACCGAACAGAGGGGCCTGCCTGGCACCCAGGTAAAGAAACCAATGACACTGCGCTGGGGGTAAATGAAAATTCTCATTTTTGGCTCTTTCAGCCGTGCCTGGGGCCCACGCAAGCCCTCAGCCGTGCCACGGGGCGGCCCCTCACGCTTGGTGTCCAGCTCTTTTTGTAACCTGAAAATCTGCTGTTGTTCTGAGTCCAATAAATGCAGAATCCGGTTTGCTGGAGCTCTACCCTCCGCCTACGTTTGGCTTTTGTGTCAATTTTGTGCATGAAATCGCTGTGGGTGTGACGGCTGCCAGCGAGCAAAGGCACCGGGAATCAGTGGGTCAGTTGCCAATAGATGAGGTTGTACATTGGGTCATTGTAGGCTTTCTTTCACAGTCGGATTTCACTATTAATCACACCTGAACCCATAATTCAATTACATATCAATTGGCTAATCCTTTCATATATTCCTCTTTGGGTCTTTTAAATTGAGCTTCAGTTGATTAATGTATTTCTCAAAGCAAGGAGCTAATAAAGGCCAGTGTCCTCCTCCTCTTGTCATTGTTTTCAGTATCTTTACGAGCAGTTATAAATCCATTCTTCTGGAACGTCTTTATAAAATTGACCTATGCTCTCCAAGTAATAAAGAAGACGCTTATCAGCCACTTGTTAATTCAAGGCACAGATGTGAATCTTGCCCAGGGCCAAGATTTGATTCACTGAGACAAAGCAAAGAGCTTGGAAAAAAAAAAGCCCATCAGGCCACAAATAGCTGGCAATGCCTGGTGTGTAATTGCACAGGAGCAGTCCACACGCCGTGCCCCATGAGCTGAAGAACAGTGTGCCAAGATAACAAAACCCCTTGGGTTTGTCATCTGCAAGGAATCTGATCCCATCCCTTGCTCTGAGTCACAGTAAAAAATTAATGTGTTATTTTCAAAATTCACCCTTAGTGGACACTGGCCAGGCCTCAGCTCCTCAAGGCTGTTGTGGTGTATTGGGTAACAGCATGTCAGCCCCAGTGTCACCTGCCAAATGGCCACTTGGCCACCCAGGGACATTCAGGAGCCACTGGTCCAGCACCTCATGGGATGATGGACTTGGTCCCTCAGCAGCTACACATTCTGGGCTTACACTGGCCTCGGTCTCTGATGGCTCTGACCTTGTGTGGCTCGAACAGTGTCTGTGGGAAGACACTGAGGCTACTGGTTGGGGGCTGCCGGGGTTGGAACTGGCTGAAGGGAAAATCCACGTCACTCAACTCCTTCTGGCCCATTATGCTCCAGCCACCTTTGCTGCACATCCTGCCTCCCGCATCCTACATCCTGCATCCCCCCCGCACTGGTCACCAGGACCTACAGGTCACAGGGAAGCTGCTTGACCATTCCACAGGCCTGTCTGACCATTCCTAACTGCCAGAGCTGTGTGGCCTGGCAGCATGGTGACAGCCACCATGCCAGCACTAGGGATGAGCCATATGCTGGTGGGCTCCAGAGCTGTCCTTGGAGATACTTTGGCTCCCCAGCAGAACAGCACACCAAGCTCACTGGAGAAAGTCCAGTTCATCATGAAGAAGAAGACAACTGAAAACATGGAAACATCATGAAAACCCCCAAATGGACCCATGCTTTAAGGTCATTCATATGTTCTTGCCCTCACAGCAGAAAGTGGGATATTTTTAAAACAGAAAGAAGTTCTGTTTCCTAAAATACGAGTTGTGTTCCTAAATGACAAGTTGTGTCAACTAGCCCTTTCAGCAGCGGTTCCCCTCCCTGGGGGCCTGGGAGTGCCAGCACTGTGGCTCTGCTGCGCTGGCAGCCAGCCCTGTGTGCCTTCCATGGTGTCAGGGCTGTGCCTGCGCTCCCAGGACGAGCTGGTGGCAGCCACAGACCTCAGTGGGGTCACGCCGACTCGAGTGCCCTGACACAAGGGGCATCGGCTAACGCTGGGGTTTGCTCCTTTCCCGAAATTGGTGCTGCCTTCCTCTGCCAGCAGTAGGCTGGTGCCAAAGGGAGGGCAAGCAGGGCCTGGCATGCCCTGTGTCCCATCCCATAGGAGCAGGGTGGGTCCAGTGGCACGGTGTGGTAGCATGGTGTAGTAGTGTGATGTGGTGGCATAGTGTGGTGGCTACCAGGAGAGCCTGTGGGGCCAAGGCACTGAAGGGAGCCAGGGTGGGCAAGACACAGAGGGAGGATGGAGCTGTGGGAGGATGGAGCTCCTGGGACTTGCCTCTCTGAGCCTTCATGGGAATGGCCACATTTTATACAGGATTTCAAGAATCTTCAGAACTTCTGCCTTGCAGGAGCTCTTAGAGACACTGGCAGAGGCTGTTAAAGCACTTCTTAAACTTCTGAAACACAGAAAATGAAAAACATTATGTCCCTTACTCGTTTAAAGCATCTCCTGATTGTCTAAGCCAATCACAGGATTTTTTGGTGGCCCGACCTGATTTACAGCCGTGTGTACGGGCCAAGAAACCTTCTAAGGGCTGCCAGAAACCCGCCCAGTGCACGGAGCTGCTCCCAGCTCAGAGCATCCAGATGGGTAATTGCGCAGTGGGATGGGTCAGGGAGAACTACGGAGCTGAAAACTACGGCTCTGATCCTCCAAGGAGTCCCACGTGGGTGGATTCCAGCGCCTTCATGCGTCTCTGTGTAGCACATAAATTTCAGATGTCAGTGCTCCACTAAGTATATTTCAGTTCTAAATTTATCACACAGATGTGTCTGCTGCAGAGTCTTTGGCCTCTTCAAATTCTTCCTCTGGGAAGAACTCACTGAGGCTCAGGGTCAAGCTTTGGAACTGCTTGTTTTGTTACTGTCTCTATAAAAACCTGAAAGGTTTTACTTGTGCTGGAAGATAATTTTCTTGCTTATATTAAATCTAAATGTTTTCTGTAAGAAAGCAAGCCAGGCACCTGTGGGTTGGGAGACAAGGATTGTTGGGGCAGTGCCTCGGTGCTGATTCCAGTTCATGATCACTTCATACAAGGCCTAGTGAGGAAAGGAATCAGTTTAGTTCCCCAAACGCTGCTGTTTTGAATGCATCCAGCCCTGGAAAAGTTACAGCCTCACAAGGAAACTTTTAAGAGAAACAAGAAGCCAGAAAAAACAAGCAGAAAATCCTCCAGCTGTTGCTCCAGTCCATTGTGTCCATGCCCGCCCTGGGAGTGCTCCGGCTGCTTGGGCCCGGAGCCAGGGCACGGCACAGACCTCTCTGAGCTGGCAAACCCAGCCGGTGCTGCCTGAAGAGCCCACAGGTGGGGGCTGGGCCTGCACAAAATAATCGCAGGAGGATCCTGAAAACAGAAACCAGCACTGAGCAGGGTGTGGGTGGGAACGCTCCCCTTCTCCAGCAGGGACCCTCGCGGCTGTGTGGGCAGCTTGGCTGTCCCTGGGACCCCAGGAACACCCTCCTGAGTGGTCACATCTGTCAAGCTTCTCCAGAAATCCGGTCTCCAAAGCTGGCTGCAAGATTCCCATTTCAGAGAGAGAAAGCTGTTCTCTCCTGTTAAAGAAAAGCAAGAGGCCTGAAAAAGCAAACACTGGTGCACAATGTCAAAAGGTGGGGAAAAACAGACGTGAGGAGGGGCGAAGAGTGCTGGATAGATAGAAAGAAGCCATTGGTCACAGGAAAACCAGAGTCTCAGTGACCCACGGCACAGGACGCTGTCCAGGGACTGTGGCAGTGCAGGAATATTCAGCCTTGGCAGGGCAGCTTCTCCAGTCAGAAAGTGCAGAAAACCAGCTTTGGGGACTGCAAACCCAGAGAGGGGCTTTGGCAGTGCTCAGGGCACTCCCAGTCCCATGGACACAGCCCTGTGTGGCCTCCCCAGGGCACAGAGCTGGGACCCCACAGTAGGATGCGCCTGCAGAGGGGGCGGCAGTGGGGGCAGCGCTTGGGCCTGGGGTGAAGAGTGTCAAAAACAGGTTGATGGAATTGGCTTTCACACAGGGTAATTAGTTAATGAAATGAGTTGAGGTTACTATGTAATGCTACTAGTTGCTGTTTAATTGTCATGGGATAACGTACTTGGATGTTCTGAACAGTTAACGTTATGTCAAGTTAATATCCTTGTCTTCCCTACAATTGAGGTAAATAATAGCTATAGTTCATGTAAATAACAGATTTTAATAATGGAGGAGCCGGCAATGTTCCAGAATATTAGTGATGTAATTGAAGGAGGCGTTTAGAGGAGACCCCTGCATACAGAGGCACAGGCAAGAGGATCGTTGGGTGAAGACCACTCCTAAGACAAAACCCTAGACACCGGGAAGCAAGCCACCAGCTGATCGAATGAACTGACTCAAACATCAGCCAATCGATCCTAAGGGGAGGGTGTAGGGGAGGTGATGGGCGGGGTCTTTGGGGTATAAAATGTGGTGTCAAAGCCCTTGAGGCTGTCCGGCTACAGGTTATCTGAAGCCACGGCGGGCGCTGCCCTTTGCTTTGTGTAAAGGCAGACAGCCAATCTAAGCCTCTGATCGTTGTATTAAAGATTTAATAAATTGTTCCCAATTTAAATTGTGAGCGGTCCTTTCTCACAAGAGGAATAAAACACACAGAGATGGTTGTTTCACTTCATGGAAACTTTATAAACACTTGCAGTAACCTAAGCTTGTACACAGCACAATGGCTCTGGGGCTGATGGTGGGGGGCTGCCATGCTGCACGGGGCGATCCCGCGTTCCCAGCTGTCATTCCTGGGCCACTGGCAGCAGGGACAGTGCTCACAGCAGCAGGGATTGGGCCCCACAGCAGCAAGGACTGTACCTCACGGCAGCAGGGATTGGACCCCACAGCCCCCTGCCAGCACAACCAGCACCCCCCACCACTCCAGCTGCTGGTCCCCAGTGTTCAGCTGCACCCACAGGTGCAGGAAAAATCGGCACAGACATACAAGTGACAAAGAACTTTAAAAGTACACCATGAAATACATCTGCAAGAAGCTGCTTCTCCCCACTGCTCATGCTGTCAGACTGAAACCCAACCACCCTTGGATTCTCCCTACCCACAGAGCCTGGCTCTGTCCTGGGGGTCTGTGCTGGGCAGTGGACACGAGCCAGAGGAGGATGTGACAAGCCACTCTTCCCGCAGAATGTCGCCGCCAGAGCCACGTACATTGGCAGTAACTCAAGGACCTTCCCAAACTGACAGGCTTGAAGGGTCCCCAAACAGCAGCCCAAAGCAGGAAAGAGAGTTGGGAAACGCTGGCCTTTTGTGTGGGAACCACAGGCCCAACACCCCACCAGGGCCAGGGGCTGATGTTCTGCAGGCAGGTGGCCCCACTGCCAGGCTGGTCAGAGTGGCTCCCTCCAGCTTCAGCTCCATCCTACCTGTTCAGAGATCCCTGATCAGAACCACTGTGTGTTGTCCTCATGCTGCTGGTGAGGAGCTGCAGCAGGAGGGGCCCAGCACAGCCCCAGGTGCCACCAGTGCACGTGGCACAGCCTCAACTGCCACAGCACAGGGCTGGTTTGGTTTTAAAGCCACTTTCATGTGACAGGTCCAAAGGAGGGAGCAGCTGGGGCGCTGCTGAAGTCAAGGGAGTGAGAGCACCATGGACACGACACACGTGAGTGCCAGTGTGTGACATTCAGCAATAAGAGACATGAGATGGCACAGAGGCAAAGCGCCAGGAGGTGAGAAGGACCTGCTACGGGCAGGACACAGCGCGCTTGAGGGACGGAGCACCCGGGAAGCAGCTGTGGAATGTCTGGCCACTGTTTTGGAAATGCTCTCAGCACCTAAAGAAAACCATTCAAAATGGGGGAGTCATCTTTGGGTGGGTGGAGGAAGCAGGGAAGCCGCTTGCTGCTGTGCACAGCCCTGGAGCTGGGACCCGGCGGCAGCTGGAGCAACAGACAGGCCTCTACTGCTACAGGGCTGCACAGAGGTCCTGGCCAGGGACACCTCCCTGGCCAGTGGACATTAACCACAGGGCCACAGCTGAGGGACAGACTGGACATCTCATACTGGAAATGAATAAACAAGCAAACAAGAAACTGGGCAGTTCTTAGAAAAACAAACCCACAAACAGTGAGTTTCAGATGCTCAGCACCTCTGTGCTGGCCCACCGCAATCACCCAGGATGGACACTTGTTGGTGGGCCTGTGAGAAGTGGATCTGGTGAGTGTGGCTCACATTGGAAGAAGAGGCAGTGGAGGAAGAGGCGGAGGAGGAGCATCTGCTGCTCCCTTGCCCCATCTGCACCCTTGGAGGCTGCTGACCCGAGGGTGCTGCCTGAGAGCTGACCCCAGGCAAGGCTGCGGCTGTGGCTCAGGCCAAGCCCCTGGCCCAGCCACGTCTGTCAGTGCGGTGTCCCAGGCCAGGGACATCCAGGAGGAGATGAGGAGACATCCCAGAGCTGAGCACAGTGGTTCCCCAGCCCCTGCCCAGCCTGCGTCACCATGGGCAGCATTCCCAGGCACGGCTGTTCCACACACTGACACCACAGCACAGCTCACCAAGTGAGGGACACAAACACAAAGGGGCTTCTCAGGGCAAGGGGGCCTGCAGCTGCTCTGCCCTTGCATCCAAACACATGGACTCAGCCCCTGTGCTGTCCAAACACCCTTTTCAAGGTGTTTTCTGAAAGTGAGCAGGTGAACAGGGGCTCCGCTGTCCCTTCCGCAGGTGGTCAGTGTCCCCCAGCCCTGCCCATGCTGCCGTCACCTGTGCAGGCACACGGGCACTGTCACAGCCTGCAGGGAGGAGAGGTGGGAGGGCAGGGAACAGTTCAACACAGATGTGTGGGCAGGACCTGCTCACCATCATGGTCTCCCTCTCCTAATTTCTTGAGCCACTTGTGGCTTGGAAATCATTGTCCAGTAAGATAGCTGCTCTCCAGGACACTGGGGCTGGCAAGGCTCAGCTATGTATGACTCCTGGGTCACAAGCACAGAAAGTCTCCTGGGTCCAGCTGGGCTGAGGTGTGCTTACAAAGCCTGGAAGAAGAAAACAAGCTCTGTGCTCTGTGCAGCAGTGCAAATCCACCAGTAATGGCAGAACCACTGGACTCCCACAACCCCATAAATGCTGACTTTGTATTACATGTCTGCTTTCAGTTTATTATTTGATTTGTTGTCATAAACACGTACCTTTACCCTCAGCTCTCATCACTTGGGATCCTGCCTTGGGGTGATGAAGAACTGGATAAAAGGAAGTAGAAAAATAGAGAAAATAATGAACGCAAGAAGCAAGCTCCAACTCAGCTCCACGAGCTGCTCGAGGCTGGGTAATGGGCAGGGAGGGGTCTGTTTTGCAATAGAACAAATGATTTCACCTTCAGCACCAGCAGCAGGAGTTCTCAGACTTACACACAAACCTGCTCTCCCTTGGGCAGAGGCTGGCAGCTTTTCAGAGCAGGAAGCTGGAGCTTATTTGGGCAAATGTTATCATAAATGGCACCAGCCGCCACTCAAAGCCAAGGGCTTTGGTGCCTGTGCTGTGTCCCCATAACCCCCTAGCTCCCTGTCTGCATAACCCCTGTGCTGGCCCAGCCATGCTCTCTTGGCAGCTGCTGAGACCTAACTAGCCCTCATCACCTCACTCATGCCCTGATCTTCCCACTGAGCTGGAGTACAATGGGCACTAACTACACCACTAGATCCACACACATGGTAACAGGGATCCACAGGATGTTTCTCACTTTTCAGATTTAACTTACCAAGTCTGCATCTAGACTCACATTTTACACTTTGTGCTCCTTGTTTAGTTTCAGCATTTTAGCTGAGCCCCTCAGCTGTTTGTGAGAACGAGACAAGGCAAGCCTGGGGCTGGGGCTGTCTGTGCTGGCTCTGCCTCAGAGCCTGTACTGCAGGACTGCTGCTCTCCACATGCCACCTTCCTGGTGCCAGCCTTACCTGCCTGTTCTTCGGGAAGCTGTCTCAAAGAACTTGGTCCTAGAGGCCACCCTGCAAAGAAAACAGAAGTCTCTCTTCTGATTTGACAATTTGCTAATGAGATCTGCTCTGTGCCAGGGGAATGAGCTGTAGCATGGACAGAACTGCAGAGATCACCTTCAATTGACAGTTCTTGTGCCAAGGCACAGCCGGGCTCCTTCTGCACCCACTCCACCCTCACACCACCTGCCAGCGCTTTGGCTGGGCTGCTTATAGAACCACAGAATCATGGAATCATTTAGCTTTGGAAAGATTTCCAAGATCATGAGTCCAACCTTTGACCAAACACCACCACACCAACTAAGCCATGGCACCGAGTTCCACATCCAGTCATTATTTCCATGCTATTGCCTATAATCCCATACGCATCCATCCCCTTTAAGATCTTTCCTTCAGTGTTTATGTGCTCCTGCCCGTGCTCAAGAAAGAGAAGTTCTCCCAGGCAGTTCTGGCACAGAACTGACCCTCATGGCACCTTTTGTTTTCTTTTGGTTAATTCCCACTTAATCCAGCAGGGTTTCTGAGTCTCTTAAAATCTGAAAGAAACCTGAGAATGAGAAGAAGCTGAACTCCATCCAGTTTCCTTAAGCAGATCCAAGCTGGATCTTGTCCTGCCCCAGAAAGTGTCTGGTTCAAGAAGTTTGCTGGGGGCAGGAAGGGGCTCAGCTCCACTGACCCAGGAACAGCAGGGAAGGGGATGGGACAAGGCTCAGCCCTGGGGCTGTGCTTGAGCAGCTCCAAAGCTTTGTGTATGTCTTTGCTGTGGCCCCACTCCCCTCCCAGCTGTGCCCTCTGCTCAGCTTTCCAAGTGACACTCAAACCTGCACTCGCACTGGTGCCAAGGGGACATCCACAGGCTCCAGCCACTGAGCCCCCAGGTGTCCCTGCCGACACCATGCACCCACCACGGGCTGCTGGCTTACACAGATGAGGGCATCTCCTCTGCTGTCCCTGCTATCAGATCTGGCCTCTGCTCCAGCTTTGGAGGGATGGGAGTCCGGCACGGAGGATCCGGAGGTCTCACAGGGGGACGCGTTATCACGGGCTTATCACCATGGGAACGTGGCTTAGGGACACCGTCACAATCACCTGCAGGGATGGAGATGACAGACACTGAGCAGGAAGCTTTGGCAGAGGCCAGATATTTATGAAGGGACACTGTACAGGTCTGTGGGTTTAGTTGTGTCCCTCTGCCTCAAAACACCCTCTCATTGACAGTGGCCAATAGCCAGAATAGAGGGACAGAGTCCAGGGAAAGGAAGCTGCCATACTACCTGCCCCAGCACAGCCTTCTTGGCACTGGAAACAGGGGCTGGAGCTGCACCTGCAAGGACAAACTGAATGTAGCTGCTGACTGTGAAGTTGGTATTTCCTGGGAATGACAGGTGTTCTTAACCAAACCCTGTGCAGTGCCGCTCTGCAAAAGGAAGAGGAACAGCACAAACTGGTGATTTCTGCACCTGAGCTTTTATCCTGGACAATGACACTACCTGTCCTCTCCTCTGCTGCTTTTTTTCCCCAAGATCCAGCCAACCCTGCTATTCACCTAACCCTTCAAATACTTTAAGGGTCAAGGCAACACGGAATGAGTGTCAGACTTTACCTTGTGCCCCATGCCTTAGGCTGTTCTGTTCTCCCAGCCCCTCCTGCTGAGCTACCTCAAGAGGACTCAAGAGGAGAAGCCCACCATCCACTCCAGGGAGGGCTGACTCGGGCACCTCGGGCTTCCCCCGGGAGCAGGGCACTCCTGCCTGGCTCTGGCCAGGCTCCCGGCGCACACTCACCCTCTCTGCCACAGATGCCCGGCCGGGGCGCCGGTCTCCTGGCCTGCAGCGTGGCGGTCCTCAGGGCAGGGCTGGTCACCACCCCGTTGGCTGCCCTGCCACCCGGCTTCGCCCCGCCGTCCTGCAGCCTGTTCACCAGCTTCCCCAGCTCGGGCTCGGTGCGCGGCTGGGGCCGGCTCTCAGCAGGGGGACGCCCCGGCTCGTCCCCCCCTGGCCGGGGCGCGGGCGGGCGGCTGCGGTGCAGGGGCTTGGGGGCCTCCACGCCGCCGCCGTTGGGGGTCTGGCCGAGCCGCTCTGCTGCAGAAACAAGGGGGCACGGAGCCGTGGGGTTAGTTGTGTACCGCACCTGATGTCCCTCCAAAAGCCATTCGTCCCAGCCCTCTTGCTGCGCTACAGACCCAGGAGCCGGAGCTCTACTATGAACTCGACTGCTCCCTGCAGCCTCGGAGCGGTCCAAGGAAAAAGCTCCTGCTCCCAGGTCGGGGAAGCATTGAAATGCAAAGCCAGCCCCACCTGCATTAGCAGTCTGGGGGTTTTAAAGAGCAATGTGAATCAATCATGTTTTGCCAGTGTCACAAAATGCACTTTATACCTAAACATCATCAAAGCTCTGAAAACTAATGGAGAAAGGGACTTTCCATCTCTTTGGTGACTATGGAATCAGGGCACAGCCTGCAGTGACAATTAGAGCAAATCAGGTCCAGAAACATGATTTTAAGCTGATGTGCCCTTTAACATTATTATAAGGACTTCAGCATTTCCTTACAGTCAGCCGGATTTAACAGCAGAGAGGAACTTCATCTAGAAAATACTATCACAGGGTCCTGAAAAAGTTCGTTGGAGTTCTTGCTCTGGATGGGGAACTGCCAGCAGCTGAGCCGGCTTGAGACCTCCTTGGGCCTCCCACAGCACAGCCCTCCCTGGCTACCATCTCAACTCCCCATGCAGTTCCTTTTGCACCTTTGCCTCTGATGCCACAAAACCGTTCCTCTGGGCCTCTCCTGTGCAAGAACCAACCTTAGTTTAGCTAATGGAGAATGCGGCAGAGGTAGCAGAAAAACCCAAATCCCGCAGAGTCTGACTTGTGACATGATGTATGAGTGGTTTTGACTTTCCTTTCTCTCTGAACAGCCCTCACTGCCTGCTGTGTCCAGGACCCGGGAAGTGCAGCTGTACTGCTGTTACCTCCATTGCTCCTGGAAAGGTGTTACAGGAAGCAGGAGGGGCGAGAGGCAGGTAAGGCATCAGGGAACAGCCGGACTGACCTCCACTCTCCTCCACAGAGGCTTCGAAGAAGACAGGTCTTTCCCTCAGGGGACGCTTGGAGATGGTGATGGGTTTGTGCCGCCGGGCAGCCACCCTGGGTGGGGGCACCGGGGGGGCTGTGGTGTCCTCTGGGGGGCCAGAGTAGATCTGTAAAGGGAGACACGTTCGGGTGACCCAACACAAAGGGGCCGCTGCCTCACCTCCCGCTGCAGGTGCTCCCACCCAGCACAGAGGGGGACAGTGGCCACCACAACACTCTCCCCACCACAGCACTGTCCCCACCACTGACACTGTCCCCACCACAGCACTGTCCCCACCACTGACACTCTCCCCACCACTGACACTGTCCCCACCACTGACACTCTCCCCACCACAGCACTGTCCCCACCACTGACACTGTCCCTGTGGCTCAGCAGGAAGATCACAAACACAGACAATTTGTAGAAGCAAATTCTCCTGGAGCAGATGAGAGAGGCTTTGAGGCTTTGGAGCTGACAGCTCCTGAGCAACATCAAGACTCCCACCATCGAAGAGGTACAATCCCTGAAACACCCAAATCAACCTTGCATTGATTCAGATCTAACACTAAAACCCTTCAGCTCTTGGCTTACAATGATGCGTTTGGCACCAGGAAATTACCTGGGATGAAATACTGGCATACAAACAATGCTACTGAGGAGTTTTATCTCCTTTTCTCACTGGTCATTAATTGAGAAGTTCTTATTTATGTCAGGGTTTTTTTTAAGAGCTGAAAAAGAATTACATCTGAAGAGCTGAAACATCATATCAAGGCTCAAAGCAGCTGCTCTTGTGTTCTTCCCAGGGATGTTAATTGAAGTTTTATTAGGGATTTAAAGCCTGAGTTACTGTGGAGGGTTGGCCTGAGCTGCTGAGCCCAGAGGCTGTCCTGGGAGATGTGGAGCTGGTCCCTTCCTGGCTCCAGCCCAGAGAAGGAGAGCTGTGCTAGCCCCACCGCCATGCCAGGTCACCACACCCTTGGGCCACACTTTGATATGGAAAAACAACTTTATTGCATCACCCAGAAAAATCTTAACATGAAGAAATGTAACATTCTGCTTTGATTACATGCCTCATTTTGGTAATTCAAACCAAAAGTATATTCCTTCTTCTCCACGCCAAAGAGCAGGCCTGGGAGACCAAAATGGGGGATGGGAGAGGAAAACATGTCCCTAGTTTAACCTCCTTGGTCCCAAGTGTGTGCCTGGGGAGGGCAGGCAGTGGCCGATGGCTCCCCACACCCCATGGTCAGGCTGCTCTGGCCCAGCCTGGGCTGGCTTGGGATAAATCTGTGTGCTGGGTCCAGGCTTTGCTCCCGACACCCTGGTTCACTCTGCATGAGGAGAGGAGGAACAACACAGCATCACAGAATGGTTCAGGCTGGCAGAGCCCACAGGGGGTCATCTGGTCCATCCTCCCTGCTCAGCAAGGGTATCCTTAAAGCAAATGGCACAGGATTGTGTCCAGACAGTTCTGGAATATCTCCAGTGAGGGAAGATTCCACACCCACTCAGGGAAAAAACCTCCACACTTATGGTTTGGTGGCACAGGGCTGGCTCACTGCCTGCTGGGCTCTGCCCTGGGCAGGGGCAGGACATGTTCCCCACTCCAAAACACAAGGTCTGGAGCACCCTCTCTGCCTGGATTCAGAGGGACTTGCTGTGACATAACAGCCCATGAATTAAAAGCAGCAGCTCGTGTATTATTAAAGCAGTAAAGGATTGCCTGCAGGAGGGAACTTTTTTGGAAATATCAACCTCATCCTTACATCCTGACCAGAATCCAATCCTGCTTTTAAAAGAAACATTAAGCTCCCCAGGGACACTTATACAGGTACCAGAGAATACTGTTTTCAACACCTGAAACCCAAGCTAAACCCACCACAAACGACTCTGTTTAAGACGTGGGTGCAGGCTCTGATTTACGTCTAATTGAAAATCCAAGTTAAATAACCTAAAAGTACCAAGATATTGACAGACCCTCACCTTAAGTAGGTTTGTACAGGGAAGGAGAACAGTCAACCTATTTAATTTAACCACGGCATTGAAACATGAGCTGTGGAAAAGCAATTATCCAGAAACACTTCATGAATAGTTATTTTGTCCTCCGAGTCTTCAGATTGTACCATATAACCCACATCCCCTCTTCCTCCAGACTCATCTGAGCTGTTTGCTCATGTGTGAGCTGAAGATTATCTCGGCTCCAATGCTGAACTTATAAACTCAACCTAATAAAAGTGACTAATCTAACCTTATTGCTGGAGAAATTAAAAGCAAGCAAAAGGACATCTGTCTTAATTAAAGTTGTCATCCCAGCTCTCAGAGGTGGCAGGGTATGTTGATTCAGACTGTGCCTCAGGCTGTACGGAGGGGAGCACAGAGCCTCATCTGTGGAGTGAGCGTGTGAGATCCCAGACACAAACCAGTGCCCGTTTTTCTGTGGGAACTTATTACAAGTGTTCATAGAGACCTACAAAGGAATTGGCTGGTGTTTCCGTGAGCTTCTGGTGTGGGTACTCAGAAGCCTCTCTGAGCTCTTTCATCCTGTTTCAATCCTTGGCATTACAGCTGACTCCCACCACCTCATCTGGTCCCATACCCCCACGTAGTCCTCACCTGGTTGCTCTGGCTCCACATCCCTGTTGCAGAAACCTTGCTATTCCAGCTTTGGCTGCCTCTTCCTTTTCCAAATGGAGCTTTGCTCCCGCCCATGTGCTGCCCTGTATGCCGGCAGCTGCCTCAGCCCCCTCACAGCAAACAGCATCCCTGAATGAACGGCTCCACCTGCTTCCTGCCCCTAAGGCATGAGAGAGGTTTGGATACCGTGTACTCTGCTGTGAAAAGCTGGAGGAGCAAACTCACTCGTTGGAACCCAGAACTGTTACCAGGGCAGTAGTCTGCTCCCTGCTTGGGATCTGCTGCTCTGGATGCAAGCTGGATGCTCCAGCTTTCAATACTAACACCCAGCTTTTGTTATCCCCCAGCCACCTGACACCCCTGAGTCAGTGTCGGGTATTGCTGAGAGCAAGTGTGAGCACAGACACAGTGCAATATTCTGCTTTGCAAAGACAGAACTCCACATGACAAAGCTGCTGTCTGCACATGCATCTTCAGCACCACCCCAGCAACCAGATCCTGGCTGGGCACACGGGTGATACCCAGGCTGAAATACCCAGCGCAAATCCATGGAAGGCAGATGAGACTGGAGGCTCTCCAGGGCCTAGGGCCACAGGCACCAGCCTCAGCTCCTCCGACCGCTCCACCCCTGGCAGCAGCTCCCTCAGACTCCCCCTCACTCCACAGAACACCTCCTCAGACTCCCCATACCATCTCCACATTGTCCCTGTATCTGCATCTGAATGCATCCACAGCTGAATTACTTTCATCAACCGTTCAACACTTGTCTGCTCTAGGTTTTTTCCACTGATTCAACAGTTATGCAGTGTCACATCTTGGACTGTGCCCATTGAAACCAATTCTGCTCTGGCCTAGCTCCTGTCTAGAAAAGGAAAGAGTGGAGCCCTGTAATGTCCAGTCATACAATAGTGTTTTTTCAATAAAGCTTCCCCTTATTTAAAAAGAAAAGGCAAAAATGCCCAGACTCGCTGTTTCCTCTGGGACCAGATAACACCAGCACTGAGGAACACACCTGCTACCCTTTGCTTCCTCCTGAAGCCTTTCAGAGCAGCGTGTTACATAAAGCCAGCCCAAGGAGACTCCAGAAGGAGCCAGAGTGCTGCCAGTTGCCACAGCAACAGTCTGCAGGAGCAGGCTGGAGCAGCCAGAGCTGCTCTGGGGCTGCCCCGTACCTTCCCAAAGTGCTCGATCAGGATCTCGACCACGATGTTTTGGAACTTGATGTTCATCATCGCTGCCACAGTGTCCTCCTGTGCTCGCATGAGGGTGGGCCCGAAGATCACCCCCATGTTGGACGGTGACATCAGATTCTCCCGGCTGTGCTCACAGACGCTGCAGAGAGCAGGGGAAGGAGGAATAGAGTTTGGCTTGGTTTGCTTTTTCCAAACAGATCTTATTCCAAGAAAAAAACCCAAAATCCCAGATACATTAAGAATCAGTCATTCAATTTTCTTTGTTGTGTTTCAGGAGAGTTTGTTTCCCAGCAGTGACAAACATGGCTCTAGCTCTGACACACAAGTTTGGCTCGGACAGATGCTGGAGAGAGCAATGTGCTGACAGCATCTTTATTTGATCTCTTCCCACTCCCAGCTCCTCTTTAACTCTGTAATCAAAAGTTATCTGCAAAGCATATACACAAAAGGAATGATTTAATTCCAATACCCTTTTTATCCAGAATTGACTTCTGGCTTTAATTTTCCCTCTCTCTGAAGGAAGAGAACTGAATATAAGGGAGCACACTATGGTGTTTGCAACAAATCTCTGAGGGGTGACAATTTACAGCCCCTGCTCTCAGAGGACATTTTCATTTTTAAATCATTTCCTGCTCTGTGCATGTCTGAAAGGATGGAAGGAGCAACCAGAAAGAGAAGCATCACTTGACACAGAGGGCAGCAAGGATAGTCACCCCCTTTGTGCAATCCACATGGAAAGTCCCAAGGAGACTACGGTGGATAAAATTTTGCAAACCTGACCTCCCAGAAAGGCTTGTTCTGCTGATTCCATTATTCTCTTTCTTTGGTTTTAGAGGAAAACATCTACTTACTTGACGAGGTGCTGGATGAGGAGTTCTAACATCTCCCTGTTCTTGTCAGGCAGTTTATAGACCAGTGCATGAATGGCTCCCAGCCTGTAGTCCAGGTTCTCGGACTCTGGAAAGCAGGAACACAAAGAAGAATTTGTACCCAACACTTTCAAACTAAATACACCAGGGAAATATAAAGCCAAAGGAAACCTGTGGAAGCTGTTCCCTGCACAGCATGGGAGCGATGGGGAGCAGAGGGAAGTGAGATTTCATAGCAACAGGATGAACACTGTGAGAAACAATATGAAGTGGAAAGAGGAAGAAATGGAGCTTGAAAGGGAGCCCAGGGACACATGCCAAAAGAGGCTGGGCATGGGCAGGTCCTCCCCTTCGCACCCTTGTCCCACACACCTGGGAGCACACAGCTTCCCTCTGGGAGTCCTATCAGCCCAGAGAGCTCTGACACTGAACAACACCTAAAATATCCTGCAGGGCAAAAACCTAAGTCCCTGAGCCAAAGAAGTCACCCTTAGAAGCATAAATAATCAAGAAACAATAAAATACCTGGTGTGAGAAGAATGGTGTGGGGTCTGGGTGGCTGGGAAGCTCAATGGTGCAAGTTTCTGAGGGAGGGCAGGGAAGGGACAAAGGTCTTGCCCACACATCATGGGCTTAACCAGCTCTGAAACTAATAAATCCTGGGCTTGACCATCTTCAGCAAGTGGTGGAACATTTCCCTTTCCAAGAAAGAATGTGTGTTTTTCATTCTCCAGAGGGACACATGAAGAAGAAGTGGGCACTCTCCCAGTGACTTCTGGAGGCACAGTGAGGTGAGGGATGCTCTAATGTCACACATTTCCAAATGCCAGCACTCCCATGCTGATGGTGATGACCAGCTCCCTGCATCCGTCTCCCTCACAGGGCTCACAACTGTCATGGCTCATCTGCAACAGCCACAACGAGGTGACAGCTGAGGACCGGCTGGCTCAGCACAGGTGAAGCCCTGGCACTACACCTCTGCTTCTTGCCTGACCTCTGTTATTCCCAACCGTGACTCAATCCAAACAACTACAGCAGAGAAATGTCTTCCATGTGCTGGTAGACACTCTGTTTTCAACATCCCAGGACAAATTTCACAACCTAAAGGGAATACCTACTTATCTGAGTGGCAACAGTACCGTCTCATTCCCTCACAGGTTTTAAAATAAATATATCAATACTAGGGGGAAACAATTCTTGTGGCACACTTGAGCTGCTTTCAAGTGAGTAATATCCTCTGGCTCTCCAGACCCTCCAAAAGCACAAGACCCTGTTTGAGGGAAGGGCACTGCAGTAGCAAAGGAGGGAAGGGAACACCCAGCACCACATCCCCCGCACAGATGAGCACTCGGAGGAGAGGGTCACTGCTCTTTCTACAGGTGAAGCAGCTGGACACCACGGGCTGGCAGAGCTCTGCCAAGTGATTTTGATGGACTCTGGCTGGGGAGAGCAGGGCCAGGGACCATCAGTGGGGCAGCTGTGGGACTTACTGGCAGCCAGGACCAGCTCTTTGTGGAGCTTGTACGTCATGACGGGTTCAGACAGGTTCCTGCAACAACCAGAAAGAAAACTGAGCTCTGCAGGGCATTGTGACCCACTCGTGACCCATCTTGAACTGATGGGCAAACTGGCTCATCCCTCAGTGCCACCAGGTCCCAGTGGCATCTCCCTCTGCAGTCAATATCACTGAAACAGCTCATCCCATGGGACTGGGGGGTTCTGCAACACCCATATTTATCATTCCTCTTCCCAAAGCCTTTGTCGCTTTGCCCTTTTCAACAGCCAGATGTGGATATCTGGCAGCTCATTGCACCTTTCATGTGGATTAGCCCCAGCCCCCTTTGCCTCCTTGGGCAGGTGTGACCTGCAGTGCTACCTGAGATAG
Organism: Corvus hawaiiensis; assembly: GCF_020740725.1. Classification (NCBI taxonomy): domain Eukaryota; kingdom Metazoa; phylum Chordata; class Aves; order Passeriformes; family Corvidae; genus Corvus; species Corvus hawaiiensis. Next base: position 6,489,204 of record NC_063226.1, on the reverse strand, counting down.
AACTTCAGTGAGCTGGTAATGGTCTTGATGTCCCAATCCCCACTCTGGAGATCCACATCCCCGGGGCATTTGGGATCTGGAGGAAGAATGAAAAGATTTTAGAATGAAGTTCATTTAGAGGTTGCTAATAAACAGTCTGGTTGTGGTGGGGGTTTCCCCTTGAGACACACGAAGCCACAGCAGCACACAAAGAGAGCTCCTGATTCCCATGGCTGGGAAAAGCAGAACACCAGCACCAGTGTCAGGATTTTTGGAGAGGCTGGGGAGCAGTGCTGATGAGGGACAAAGAGGGAACACCAGGTAAAATTTAAGCAGTGCTGAAAAGTCACTGAGAGCATATTCTCTACTGTTTATTTTTTCTCAAGGCTGGCAGAAACAACAACGCATTTCAACAGGTCCAAGACAAGCTTTCTGACATCCAAAGTAATCTGAATGCCAGCTCCAATCCCTCATTTGCAGCTACTCCCCTGAAGGCTGGTCTGGAAGCATTCCCTCTTGCTGCACGGAGAGGGGAGCTCAGCAGCATGGAAGTACAGTTTGCTCCTGCCTACCCAAAATAAACCACATAATGTCTGTGGAGCCATGAAGTGAAAGATGTGGTTGTAGGATGGGGGAAGCTGGACTACAGAAATAAACAGCAGGATTTATGTTTAAAAATAAATAGGACTAGAGATTTTAAAAAAAATTAAATCTATCTCCTTAGAGTGGTTAAGGATGAAATGCTGCTGCAGCAGTTATTTCTGTGGTGTTGGGCTTCCCATTGTGCATTCATATGCAGTGGGATGGCAAGTGGTTTACCCAGACCCATGCAGATAAACAAAACAAAAAGCCACTCACTGGTGGGATTCAGAGGAGAAAACCACAGAGGAGGGTGAGAATCAGCAGCAATAGAACCTGAGGCTCAGCAATGAGTCATAGGCCAGTGGAACTGGGCAGATGCCTGAAGTCATGGCTCTGTGAGAATCGGGCACAGCCAGACACCAGTACAAACCAGGGTTTTAATAAACAACATCCAGAGTAGAAGCAATAGGAAACAACCACCAAAGCCTTTGAATGCTGCATTAAGATCAGATGTCTGAGCTGGCGTGAGCCCGAGGCATGCAGGCAGCGAGGTGAATGCAATCCCTGCCCTGTGCTCCAGCCCTGGTCAGGGCTGGGGAGGATGTCTTGGCCTTGGGCAGGTGGGGATTGACCCCAGAGGTCCCCCAAGAGGCTCGCAGCTGACCATGAGGTGAGGGTACAATGGCCTCACCCAGGGCCCAGCCCAGAAGTGCCTGTCCTGACACAGAGAAGCGCTGCTGAGCCCCACAACCTGCCCAGACTATTAAGACTGTCCCCAGTTGCCAAGCTTGTGTGACAGGCAGATCCAGCCATAGGAAGGCCTGCAGCAGGAATGCATCCATTGACTTCTGAACATGTACATTGACTCCTCAACATACACACTGCACACAGTGAGGTGTCCCCATCCTTCCCGAGAAAAACCTTACACCAGGGTGGAGGGCTCCCTGCGAAGGCCACCTTCCCAGTCCAGCTCATCATGTTATCCCAGGAAAGAAGGGGAAAATGAGCCTCAGAGGGGTCGCAGGGACCAAAACGCCTGCTGGACATTTCTCACTGTGGAACCCGATCCTCTCTGTCCCTCACAAACAATTCAAGAACAGGACAGAATAATTAATTCTTACCAAAAAAGGCATTCAGCAACTTCTGCACCTGGATATTGCTGCCAACGGTCCGGTACACGCCCTCCGTAGTGATTCCTAAGAGGACAAAGCCAAGAGCGTTAGCCGAGGTTTCCCGCTGGTGGTCCAAAAGCCCCATCTAGTGGAACTGTTTTCCTGCTGCTGGGCTCTGTCCCACAGCCCGGGCTCTGTCCCATATCCCGGACTCTGTCCCATATCCCGGGCCCTGTCCCACTCCCCGGGCTCTGCAGGCAGGGGCTCCACTCACCCCCAGCAGCTGTGGCCACCAGCACCACCGTGGTCACCATGTCATGGTCAGGTGAGCACAGCCAGGGCATGGGACACGCCAGCCCACATACCCCATGTCTGGGGGGTGCTGCTTTGTCATGGGTTTGCTCAACCCCTCACAGAAGACAAACACATTGAAAGAGAATCTGAAAACACTGGCCAGTGCTGGGACAGGCAGAGCCACTGCTTCTCCTGGCTCTGCAAGCAGGGTCTTTGTGCCCCTGCTGGCCTTGGCTGCCACAGCCCCAGAAATCTGGAGATGAATCCAGGCCCCCATCTCACATTGGTGATGTTCACTGGATGTTCACTGGTGCAGGCTGGACAATATGTGACAGCCCAGAGGATGAGCTGCCACCCTGCCACCTGCTTCTGCTGCTTCACAGACTGGGGCTGAAGGAGCCTGTAGCCACCCTCGGCCGCAGTGCTGGAGCTGTTCTCCTGCTGCCCAACAGTGGGTGTGCTCAGGGCCAAAACTGAGAAAACCATGAGCAAAACCAGCATGAAGATAGAAATACAACCCCAACCAACTTGGTACAACATTCCCGACCACGTGGGACTTCTGCTCCCGAAGAACACGCATTCCTCAGCTAGAAGCTGAAGTGCCGTGTCAGTGACTAACACTGTACTGCAGGAACTGCAGGGTAACTCAAGGCCATGGGAAGAATGGCCAGGCCGGGCGAGCTCCTCACCTTTGGTCTCCACTGCATTGATGCACTTCCGAACAAACTTGAAGCCGACCTCGTTCAGCTCCACTGTTTTGGACAAGGAAGCTGTGTTAGCTGACTGAGCACTCCTGGAGAGCCCTGAGACACCCCCAGCCCCAGCCCCAGCCCCTCTTGGCACCCGGAGCTGCAGTGCCCCAGCACAGCAGTGTGTTCACACCTGCACTGCATCCCCTACATCCTCAGGAAAACACTGGCATTCTGGACATCCTGACAAGGAGTTATTAGTTCCGTATGTTCTCCCATTTTTCCTCGAATGTATTATGAGTTGCAGCACTGCTCCCTACACCCTCTCTGTGTTTAATAATAATTGCAAATTGGTGTTTAATAATAATAATAGTGTAAATAATTTGGATTGTGTCTGATAAAGACTTGAATAATCACTTCCAGAGCAAAATCTATAGTTAAAGCTCTTCCCCATCATGGGACTGTGTAATTTCTGCTTACTTACATCACGAGGATTAAAAAGCAAAACCAATCCAGCTTGATGTGCTGAGGAAAGCTGAGCACAGGGCTTGTTCCACTGATCTGGGGAATCCTATGGCATCCCTGCATTTTCAGCAGGTGGTTTATACTGGTTGCTCTGAGCAACAGCAACATCAAGCTCAGACGTCTCTTAGCCCTGCCCTAGAAATAAGCACAGACCCACCTGGTGCTTGATACTGAGGGCTATGATACCACTGTAATTCTTATCAGCTCTAATCTATTACAAAGAGAGAATGTTTATTCACTGAGACCCAAATCACATTCCTCCCAGTGAGTGATGTGAACACGGCCACACAGGTTTGTGCTCATGCTTCTGGGAATGCTCCCTCTGTGCTCATTAGAGCCAGCTAGTTACAGTGCTGATGAAGTGAGCTCTGAGACAGAATGCAGGTTTCACCCAGCTAACAGAGCCCCAAAGGGTTCCAGGGCTCTGCAGGGTACACCCCACTGCTGCAAGAGGGGACATGGGACACGGTGGTGGGTGGGAGATCCAGGAACTCAATGCCACCTCTATTGCCCTATTACAATCTTTGTTAAGATCTCTCAGAATCTCTCACTGGGGTCTGGAGGTGCAAATTGAACCTTACATCCCGCTACTCCTGGCTAAATAAAAACTGCTTGCTGCAGTTCTGTGCGACTTGTTCTTATCTGGGCTCAGTGCCAGCCACTTGTGGTACAAGAACAGAAGTGACACTGCTGTCATGGAGCAGGAACACTGCTACTCAGCAGGAATTGAGGATAAGTGTATCTGCAAGGAAAACCCTGCCTGGCCTCGAGGCTGTGAGAGCCCAAAGAACAGCAACAGAAGTGACTCACTTTCTTCCTGCTTCGTGATGGGACTGTGATAAATCTGAAAAAGGAAGAGGGAATGGGGTAGCAAGAAACAAAAGTATCAGTATGATTTGGTATTTATTTCTGAAAGAAAATGCAGCATCCCATAAATCACCCGTAGATCACCTGTGAGTCACTCATAAATCACCCATAGATTACCCAGAGGCAATCACAGCCAAAAAGACAATGTCCCATAGAAATGTCATTTTATAATAAGGCAAGAACCCATTATCTGCACAACAAGGAGCTTCTGCTGCCTCCCTGCATTTCAGTGGGGCACCTATTGCAAGGGAAATTCTCTGTTCTGTAGGCAAACCGCAGGGCTCTGAGCTTTGCTCAGACTGAAGGAAGGAAACACCAGTAGGCACAGAAAGGTGGGAGAACACGGGTGCAGGGTGGGCAGTGACATCTTCGAGAAGGTGGCTAAGAGCAGGGACAGACAGACAAAACATCATCTCCGGCAGGTAGTGAGGAGCAGGAACAGGAGCGAACCAGCCTCGGAAAGGCCGGTTCTCAGGCGGGCTGGCACAGCAAGGGAACATCCCCAGATTTAAGGGGGAAACCCAAAATCCCCAGTGGTAGCCGAGGGAATGGCATGGAGCCCATGGCGATCGTGCAGCGCTGATCCCGAGCAGCACCCGCCGGCAGAGGACACTGCTCGGCAGCGCATTCCAGCTGGGAACAGCTCCAGGAACACTCACCGGCTCCTTCCCGTCCATGGCCTCCATCCACAGCCTTCGGTTGGCTTCTGAGAGCGCCTGCAGCGTGATGGTCCCGGACCTGCGCGGAATTCCCCCAGCGACAGGCAGGGAAAGGAAGAAAAGTTGTTTTTAATAGACTTCAGAAAGGGATTTGCTGCAGCCCGTGGGGTTTGGGGATGCGAAGCCTCTCACCTTTCATTAGTTTCAATGTCAAAACAAAACCTTTTGTCTATGGAGTCAGTCTTTCTCCTTACGCAGGATTTCAGGGTCAGGTCCAGGGTGCCCTAGGAGAGAACATGAATGCCAAGGTGAGAGGACAGTAACATGGGAGATTTCAGGCTCCTCAGGCCCCTCAGCTGCAGCCCAGCATGGCATTGCCCATGGTGTGTGTCCTGACATTCCGATGGCATTGGTACCAGGAGCACAGGTAGTCCTCCCACCATCATCACAGGTAGAGATAAGAGGCTCCGAGTTCCAGGCTTGCTCTCAGCCAGAGAATGTCCTGGACTTCCCAGCACTACCCCACACAGCAGCACTCTGCCTCTACAGTGCTGGAACACTGCTCCAATGAACCCAGGGAGGCACTCCCTGGCCTCTGAGGCCAGGACCACGCTCACCCATGCTCTGACACAGCTGAGTCCTAATTTTCATCAGGGCTGGTCATCAGTACCAATTACCCACACCACCAATGGTCCAAATGGCTTTACACAAATTCTGTGTGGCAAACAGATGTATGTTTGCTCCTCCCAGATAGAGCAGCGCCCCCCTCTGGAGGGGCTCAGCTCTGGCCCTGGGTGTTCATGTCCCTGTGCTCTGCAGCAGAGTCAATTCATAATTTGATTGTGGGTTTGTGGCCAGCTGTGACCTGACGGTGCAGGCTACCAGACTGCCAGAGTTTGGGAAAGGCACTAAGTTTTCCAAGCTCTTATCTGCAGTAATGGGCCTTCCTAGACATGCTTATGGCATAAATGACAACAAATCTCTCCATACAATAGTCTGGACATTTCTTTGCCCAGCTCTCTGCCAAGGGGTTGCAAAACATCTATTTTATTTTCCTGCTGCAGTGTGCAGAGCCCTGCCAAAACCAGACCATGAGCTCACACACTGGAGCACACACGCCTGGCTGGGAAGGCCCCAGGGACCTGCTCCATGGCAGAGGAGGGTGGGGGACTCAGCTGGAGGCACTGGCTGTGCTCCATCCTCCCATCCCTCCCCTGTCACGTGGAGGGACTGAGGGAACTCCTAGACTTTGGTAAACCAAAGCACTTTGTGAAAGAAGTAGCTACCCAAATTGCCACCATAGTGCAGTTTGGAGCTGCACTGTTGCCCTCTCCTTTCCCAACACTGTCCCAGTCTCACAGAACCAGTGCTGAGAGGACAAATCAAACCACAAACCAATGCCGTGAGCACATGCCAAGGCAAGGGAATGCTGCATTTAGAAGCAGTGACTCCTGTAGTAACTTGAGTCATTCATGCACTTCAGTGGCTGCCACAGTTCTTGTGGCTCCCAGCCCTTGTGCATGGGGAAGGATCAACATCAGCTGGTCTAGAGAGGCACAAGTTTCACCCCAGACTGAACTCATGAGCCAGCACTGGCCAGTATTGCTCGCATCACACGACCCACATCTGCTGCCAAACCCTGCAGGGCCTGGGCTCCCAGGGACACCTGAGTGAGACCTCTCCTCGTGGGGGTGCCTCTTCTGGGTGACACCAAACTGCCCTGTGCAGGCAGGGAGGGGTCAGAGCCCACCCCTCTGCTCTGTGGCACACGCAGGGTCAGCCCTCACGGGACGGGAGGCCATACGTGGGAAGGTGGGCTGGTGGTTGGGCCAATGTTTGCAGATGTCCAACTCACTTGCTTAGCTCCAGGCTTCTGGTCTATGGGCGTCATCCGTAAGGTTTTTGCCTCTTTCTCGTACTGGCAGTAATACTTCACCCAGGAGATGCCCAGTGCCCCTGTGGAACACACAAGAGGCTGCAATCAGGGACAGGGAGGTAGCTGGATGCAGCCAGCAAGGCATGGTCAGTGTTGCCCACATGTCCTCCCTTCTCTGGGGATGGACACTGACAGCCCCGGGGGACATCTCCCTTGCAAGTGTCTCCGTGGGCAAGAGCCAGGAGGAGAAGAGAAGGAGAGGAGGAGGTGAGAAGGGAGAGGAGATGAAGAGAGAAGCAGGAGGAGAGGAGGAGGAGAGAGGGAGAGAAGGAGAGGACACAGGGCAGCAGCTGCCTCCAGCACCCTCCCAACTCACTGCTGGAAAAAGGGCATTTGTGGGACTCTGGTCACAAGCCAGGCTGGTTTGGCCAAGCCCAGCCAAGACCTACACTGGCAGGATCCTGCATGTCCTGAATGCCTGTTTCACAAACCCCACTGCTTGTTCCTGTTGGTGAAAACTCAATAATAAAGCAGCTTTAAAATACTCTGAAGTTCCTGTTTCTGGATTTATTGTCACTTTTCTCTGTTTTCTTACCTGAACTGCTTTATAGGAAATAATTAAACTGGTATTTTTTTCTGTAATTTGTTTTTAAGTTGCAGTTGTCAGGAGGAACAACTTTTCATACCTTATTTATAGGGAAGCATAAATAGAGGCAGCAAATAGCCACTGGCCTGCAGGAACATGCCACATTTGGGGTCTAAAATTACCAAGTGTGCTTTCTTTTAAAAGCAGGACAAACAGACATAAAAAGATATGTATAAATAGATTTCTATATAGGATTAAGAATGAATGCTTACAGAGTTGTCTGTAGCCTCCGAGGTCACAGTTTTGCACATACTTATGTCCCCTGAGCATTCCTGCTGCATGGCCATGGAGAGCTGCAGGGTTTGGAAAAGGCTGTATTTGGTTTGATTTGATTCTGCTCAGAATTACAAGTTTCACTCTCAGCAGCTTAACTCAACACTGGTTCCACCTTGGCTGTGCTCAGCTGCCCGCAGAGGCTCCCAGAGGCTGGGCAGGACACCAGATTCATCCTGGTAAAACACAGCCAAGGCAGAGTCTGCCAGAGCTCCAGGCACTGGAGTAATAAATCCCATCTCATTGGAGCGCAGGGCAATTAGCCCTGTGCTGCCACAGCTCATGGCACTTGGAGAAAGCTCTGTGCCACTGCTGACAAAGCTGCCAGCTGAGGCTGCCAGTGCTTCCTCAGGCACCTCAGGCACTGGCAGAAGGCGACACCCTGGACATGCCGTGCCCTGGCAGCAGTGACACCCGGTGCAGCAGGGCTGGCCTGGGCATGGGAGCTGAATACAGCCCACAGCTGGGTTATGTCAGGGCAGCCCAAGCCTGCACGTTCCCTATTGCATGCAGGTGCATCTCAAAGCCATTACATTTCTCCTGAGTGTACAGGTAGCCCTCGATGGTAGGCTGCCCAGGCAGCTTGCAGGTTAGGGGCGCTTCCTTCATCCTCTTCTTCAGATCTTCCAGCTCCTCCCGCGTGCTGGAAAAGTGATTCCTTGTCTGGTAACAGAAAACAAACAGAAGCATATTTGAAGATGAGCAAAGAGTGAGCTGCAGGTATTTATTCCTAGATAAATCTGAGGTGCTGTAGCAGAAATGAATTGGTTCCCAAGGCACAAAACATGGAAACCACTCCCCAAATCCACATGGAAACTGGCTGTAAGGACCACTGGGCTCTTAGAGATGATCGAAGAGTCACACCAAGTGCAGAGATGGTGATGGAGTGCCATAGCTGGGAGGTCACTTGTTCCCTTAATTAAGGAACTTCAGCACATTTCAAGGCTGGGTGGAGCAGAGGCAGCACCTGAGCTCCCGTTCATACCATTGCTCGCGTAACAGGTGTATTCTCCTCCCAAAGGAGATCATGCTACACTGCTTGGCATGAAAGAGTCACATCAAGACGGGGTACAAAATCCAGGCATTCTGATGGAATACTACACCGACCAATTAATGAGCCAGCAGCAAAACAAGCTTGGCTCAGATTTATTGCTGTCCCACAGAAACGAAGGCCAGTCAGGAAAGACTGAGTATAAAGGAAACAGGACTCAGATATTCTACCCCACGAGCACACGTGACCAGCAGAGGAGCTTATCAAAGCATGTAGCAAGCCTGTAGGAAGCCACTACCATTAAGATCAAGGTTAGAGGCCTTCTTGGAGTACAATTTCCATCTCATGAAACTGAAAGAAAATCTCAGGCTTGTTTATGCATCAGGTTAAATGATGCAACTGCAATAGCCCCTTCCAGAGAAAACAATTTCATAGACCTGTGAACTGGCCTGTGCAGGAGAGGGGAAAACACATGTGAACTGAGAAGAAAATAACTGTATCTGCAGCTCCCACAATGCAAACATGGCCAGACTGCCTGGGTGGAAAGACTTTGCCATCAAAGGAGTGTAAATCCAAATGAGAACAGAAGTCACACAGAAAAGTCCTTCAGCTGGGCAGGGACTCACGTTCTGCAGGCTGAGCTGGAGCTGCTGCTTGTATGGGAGGAAATCCTGCGTCAGCTCCACTGTCAGGTTGTTGTAAGTGAAGAGGCTATGGAGAAATGCCAGCACCTGCAATGGAGGAAAGGGACATGCTGAACTGCTGTGTTTATAACTGAAGGAAAGATGGACAGAGTGTGGGGTTTCAGAAATTACAATTATTTTTTCCTTACAACTTTGGAATGATGCCAGCCTCGATATGGCTCATCCACCACAGTGTCCCTAAAGCCCAAGCTACCACCCACACATCTGTCTGAATAAAACACCCAGAACAAAAGGCCCTGCAGGGAGACCCAGAGCAGATCTGCAGAGTGCTCATCCACAAGATCCACAGGATCCCACGATCCCACACTCCACTGCAGCAGGCATTGGGGCAGAGCAACCACCCAGGGCAGGGTCCCCGCCCTCAGGGACAGTCTGGGACCCCTGCAGGCCAGGCTGGGACAGGTGAGCAGAGCAGGTAACACCTCTGTGCCTCTGCAGACAGACAGCACTTGCCAAACCCAAGGGGGCCAAGATAATCCATAACACGACCTGTAGCTATGTACAGTGTCCAGCCTGTTCCTCAGGATCGACAGCCAGCCAGAAGAAACAGGGCTGGGGCTACAGAGTGCTCCAGCAAGCACCACTAAGGCTGTCAAGATGCAGCAAGCCAAGGCTGCAAGGTTAACTCCTGCCCCACAGGACCTAATCCAACCTGGCAATTCATCCCTTCCTGCCATTGCCAGCACATCTGAGTATCAACCAACGAGACTGAGAGAAAAGGAAGCTCCTACCGGCTCCACAATACTGAATTTCTTGCTTTCTTGTACTTCCTGGATCTGGTACACATACTCGAGGGAGGACTCAAAGAAATTGTGTCTCTCTTTGTCCACCTGAAGGTCAGCCTAGAAGAAAGAGGGAAAGGTGGTAAAAGAAAATACATCAAATGTAGTTTGAAAATATTTGACTTGCTTTTGTCTGTCAGCCCACAGATAGTTCTGTCCTCAGTAAAAACAGCCTGCCAGGTGTCCAGCCTGGCTTTGAACTGGAACACTGGATATTCTTCTAAGTCTGCCCATTTCTGGCTCCCTTCATTCAAGGATCCAAAACCTCTTCTCACTCTGCAAGGACAAGGCTTTCCCAAAGCTCATTTGCTATTTTAGCACAAGCCTCTTCTCCACACACAACCCTATGAGGACAAGGCCACCATCACCACCCTGTTGCCTGACTCCATCTGTGTTCCAGAACCAGCAATTTTGGAGCTGCAGCAGCGGCAGGAGCACACAATGCTCCCAGAGCTCACACACAGCTTGCCTTGCAGAGATGCTTGGAGGTTGATCTGACAACTGGTCTGACAGATCTGACCAGAACCAGCTGCTCTAGTGTGGGCTGGAACAGCTGGGTTTCCTTCCTTGCTGCAACATGCCTGCAGCAGCACCAGCTGGCAGGAGCCCCCTCCTCTGCCTGCCCCCACAGCCACCCCACATCCAGCAGCAAGGCGGGATGCCAGGCCAGCAAAAGGAATAATAACTGGTTATTTTGCTGCCAGAGCACTTCCCAGGTGAAAGAGTGGCCAGTCCCCAGCTGTGCCAGTGCCACTGGTCACTGCCCTACACATCAAGCAATGACAACACATAAAGCCACTACCAGCATCCAACAGACACAGGAGAACTATGAGCTTGATTTCCCTGGTCTCACACAGAGAATCCAGGCTTTGGGTAGATTTAATTGATTATCAATTTCAACGGGTTACTGGAAGGGATGATCTCCCCCCACTTTTTTTTTAAGACATAGAGCAGCTGGTGCTGCTGTTTCTGGACCCAGCTCTGAGGAAAATTCCATACACACCTCCTGTAACTGAGACTCCTTCTTTTTGGAAGACAAATGCAAGTGGCGATCCAGCATAGAGTAAAACTTCTCACCATCCTTCTCAAACTTTTTCTTTCTTTCCTGTAGATGCAAGAGGTTGAAGCAGAACTAGTTATTGGCATTTTCCAGATAAGACTATGCATCAACACCAAGATGCTTTGTGCAATACTGCATTCCCATGGACAGATTTTGGTCAACCCAGCCAGAGAACAGGAGGCCACCTCTCATTTGCTCTGCCTTCACAGCCCCTTGCCTATCTTGGGTGCAGTTACACCTCAAGACCCAGTCTAGTAATACTCCGTGGCATAAGAAGTATTTTTTCATGCCAACATCATGGCAAAAGCCCCACCGCTGAGGTGCTGCTCCCTCTCTCAATCTCTTCAATTGGAGACATACTCATACATCAAAAACCTATTCACCATCTGCTGATGTGCTGTTCACACAGCCCAGAAACAACTGGGCAAACACTGCAATGTCAGAGACACATCAAGGTCAAGAAAAGGTTCATTAGAGTTCGGCAACTTTCTGTTCTAAAGAGTTTATAATTTGTTTCTGAAGAGTACCAGAAGGAAAGCAGAAGCCTAGAAGGTCGACAGGTGGGCAGGAAATCCTCATCTCCCCATCAGCAGTGGTGCAAAGAGAGCACAAATGAACAAGAGCAGCAAACAGAGACACTCGAGAAGGAACCCCCAAGAGCAGGCAGGGAGCAGCAGAACTGAGCACCAGGCTGTTGGCTCCTGCCTTGCACTGACTGTGATACTGGCAATCACAAAACAACCAGAGTAGGGGCCAGGTTACAAAAATACCCACTTCGGATGGTAACTGAGATATCAGGGATTCCTGGGAGGCAACTAAATTACTAAAATCAGGAAATTCCAGCCTGGCAGCAACCTCAGTGCCAGGTCCAAGCAGTTGAGAGCTGGTGTACACATAGCGCAGGTATGTATGGGATGCCCAGATCCTCTGGCTTTTGAAAGCTCAGGAAAGTGGAAAGCAGTTAGGAAGTTCCAGCTTCCTTGGAAATTTCTGTTATCTTTCAACACCTATCTGCTGAGAGCCCTGAAATCCTGTTCTCATGCCCCCACTCAGAAATTCATGGATAAACAAGCATACACCAGTGCCACCACAAACCAGAGCAGGTGGACTCTGCCAGACTGCTGCGTATCAGGAATTTTCCTCATGAATTCAGTAGTGACCGCAGCTTCCCCTGCCACGAAGTTTTGCTTCCCCATTCCCACTTGCACGGACTATTCCAGCTGTCTGTCAGGATGTCCTGCACCAGGATGCCTGGGGGCTCCCAAAACCCCTACCTGGGCTCAGCACAGTTGGCTCCTGATAACAGTAACAAGCCTTCCTGCCAGCTGCCTTGCTGGGAAAAGGATTCTCTCCCCACAAGAGTCCTGACACGGCTGTAGTGAAAGTACAGTTACCATAGGGAAATGGCACCAACTCAACTACCCCTGCTTATGTGCAACTGTCTGGAGCAGGGCAGGCTTAGCTCAGGAAACCTTTTCACCCCAGCAATTACATGCCCTGCCCTGCAGACCCTGGAATTACAGGACACCTGAAGGGAAATGCATCCTCTGGAATCACCCCCTGCAATATCAAGTACTGTGACTCCATGGTAGCAACCTCACACATCAGAACAGAGAGATCTACATCAAATCCCGAGGAGCAGAGTCCTTGAAGGGTGAATCCTAATTTAAGCAGTGCAGCAACTGCGGGGCTGAGGCCAGGAAGGACTATCAAAACAAACCACCACCCTCGTGACTAACGCCCTGATCAGCAAACCCAAACCCAGCGCAATGAAAGCATTTGTGGAGCAGCAGTTCCTGTGTCTGTAAGGTCACACTCCTGGGCTGTCTGTGCCACTAATGCACCAACTAATGCAGCCAGGAACTCGTCTTGTTTCCATTTCCTTAACGAGGAGCCTCCAAACCCCAAGGCCACAGAAGTGCAGGCAAGCAGAGCTGTGGGGCTGCAGGCACAGTGCTCCTGTGGCCACCTCCTCACATCTCAGAGGAGATGGCTGTGCCAGCAGCAGGTCCTGAGATGGAAAAGCAAGTGCTGCCGTGGAAAGCGAGCTCCAAACCCAACCTAGAGTTCTGCTGTCTCCACCAAGGTGGCATGCAGAGGTGGTGGTGGCAGCACTGGTGCCATCCCTGTTCCTCAGCAGAGCTGTGGATGAGCAGATGAAGGCGCAGCAGGAAAGGGGCTGAAGCCCACTCCAGGTGTCCTCTCTTGCCTCTTGCTGCCAGCAAGCAGCACACATAGGGTGTGTGTGTCTGTCCCCACCCTGTGGAGAGGCCAGCAGGAAAGGCAGCCACGCTCCAGGCTAGAGCTGGGACCAACCTCTCCTGCTCTCTGGCTGCGAGGCTGCTCACCTGCACCAGGAGCTGTGGGAAAGCACAGGGCAAGGGAACAGCTGCCCACTGGAGCCTGGTGCTACCATGGCCGGGCACAGCAGAGCCCATGGACAGGGAGCAGGGATGGGATGGGCAGGGGGGATGTGCCTCTGGATGCAGCAGCCTGGGAGCACGTGGCTCCTAGCTTGTCCCCAGGAGAGATGACATTGTTGTGGGAGGCTGTGGTGCCCGTGCAGATGGCCACAAGAACCCATGGAGGAGGCCATGAGCTGTGTGTGGCCATGGTGCCCACACAGATGGCCACAGCCTGCACCTATAGGGAGACCACAAATCACTAGGCAGCAGCTTTGCCACCAGCTTGTGGGCAGCTCCCTGTGGGAAGACACGGTGGGTCTTGGGGCAGAGGGGTCACCCCTGCTCAGGGAAAGACTAGTGAAGAGAAAGGAAAAGCCTGGGAGAACAATGGAGCTCCTTCTGCAGCAGGAGTTGGGAAGCCAGACAGCAACTCCTTTGGGGAGTGCCTCCTCCTCTGCCAGCGCCCATGGCAGTCAGGGGCACACGGCTGCACTGGGGACATGGAGCACTGAGCTTCTGGGGATTGAAGGGACTGGGAATGATGTCCAAGACGGACCCATGTGCAACAGGACCATAGTGCAGCATGGCATTTTGGGCCACTAAGAGGGAGCTTGCCAATCATTCCCACTCTGGCTAATTAGCATATAACTGAACAGCAGAAGGATGACCTACAAATCCTTCTGAGTTGGCTGCTGAACAGAGCAAGCCAAGACAAAAAAACAACACAAAAAAATCACTCAGACTGAATCACAATCTGGAAACATTAGCACAAATTAGTTCCTCATGAATATTCAGCAAAGGGTAGCCCCACGTTCCCATTAAGGTTTGCCAAGTCCAAGTGCCACCCATCTTCCTTTCATTGCTCACTGGGAGCAACCAAGCAGATCCCACCGAGTGCAGGCACGAGGCTGCTCTGCAAAAACCCCACACTGGGAGCTTTGACAGACATTGCTGTACCCAGGAAGGAGCAGGAGCCTGTGGGACAGCACGGGCTGCCTGCTGTGGCAGGTGATCCAGCAGCAGCTCTGGCTGCTCTGTGTGTGCTGGGTCCTGCCCAAACCCCGACTGCTGCTGGCACTAGGGCGACACCGGAGCCCCTCAGCAGCTTCAGGTCCAGCTGACCAAGGGGAAAGGGACAGACAGACTTGCAAAAACTCCCCCTTAACCAGTAGTTGCTAATTAGGATCTTCTGAAATTCCCCTCTTAGGAGAGGTGGAGTGAGTGGCAAGCGAGAAGCCCAGCTCATGGGCCACTTCTCCTCTCCATAAGGAATGAAACACACTTCGCTTGCTGGCAGCCCCCACCTCCATGCACACCTGAGGGGTTTGGGTGCAAGATCAGTGGATGGAGGATCATCACAGCTCATTCTTACGAGGCAGCAGCAGTTAATTCAAAAACAGATTTCTAAAAAGTCAAGGGGTGTAAAAAGAGCAGTTCCATCGAAGCACACTGAGTTCATCCTGATGTTTTTCCCTCACCCACTGTTTTCTCTCAAATGCTCCTTAGGTTCTGCTTCCACAGAGATGAAAGCAAGTAGAAGTTACTATCCCCCCTTCCTTTTAAAATTATAATTAATTAAATTAATAACAGAATTAACTAAGTCCTTTTAGGAATATGTTATCTCCTATGGAAGAACTTTTGACAAACAGTGCAGCTATTCAGCATTCCTCCTGCCCTTACAGTACATCCAAACAAGTTTTTCCCTCTTTTTTTGTTTGCTTTGTTTTTTTTAAAAAAAAAGCTGTCTCCTTCCAAGTGAAACTGGAATTCAACTTTTCCTATTCAAATTCTCTTTGACTCAGTAAGTGTGGCCAGGCTCTTCCCACAGTGTCCCAGCCCCATAGTGTGCAGCTGAGCCCCAGGGCTATGGAGAGGGAGGGATGGGGCCTCCATATGTGCCAGCTCCTTTCCACACTCACCCCCTGCCATGAGTGCCAGAGCTGGGAAGTGGGTCAGCTCAGGGGGTCGCAGATCCTCCCTTTTATCTGTGATGTGGCATGGCACAGCACAGCAAGTCACTCACACTGACAGCAAGTCACAGAAAAAACAGTGACCCCACGGGGCTGCGGCACGAGGGAGTGGCTGGAGGGGGTCCCAGTGACAGCCTGGGGCTGCCCTGTGTGGGAGCACACCCTCCCAAGGAGACTCCATTCGTCCCGGGAAAACGGGTGAATGCAGACTCAGATGTGTTGGTCAGACTGGCTGTGCTCCAGCCAGAGGCATCACAAAGCCCCGATTCAAGGGCTCTTCCTATTTGGCTCCAGCAGCTCGCAAAGGGAACAGAAAACATCTCACAGAAGGCGACGCTGCCAAAATACGGAAACTAAGCAGAGGGCACGAATTCCCTGTGTCATGTCTCCAGCCTGTTCCACAGCCCAGCCTCAGCCTCTGCTCCTGGTGCAGAGCAGAAAGGGTCCACGGGGTGATGCCAGGCCCAGCAGCAATGGGAGGAACCCATGCTGACAGAGCCCCCTGTGAGGAGCCTCAATTTGTACTTCACACCTTCTGCTGCCGGGTGAGGATGACCTGGGGATGCTTTGCAGGCTAGCAGGTGCAGGAAGGCTCTGTGCCCGAGGTGATACCCGAGGGTGCAGCCCACCAGCAGTGTGGCACAGGCTCCTGTCAGGGAAGCATCAGAGCTGAGGACAAGGGGCTGGAGCGGCTGGGGCTCACTCCCAAACTTGCATCCTCTCAAGGCTTTGGAGTGGCACTGGGGACAGTGGTACCTTCCTGTGCATCCCTGTCAGTGTGAGTACACCTGGATCCTTGCAAGGTGCTGCCCTGTAAGCTCCTGTGTGGGGCACTTGTGCTGAGCCACAGCACAGCCCTCTTCCCACCACAGTGCCCCGGCACCTCTGCAGCTCATGGTCCTCAGAAGAAACAAAACCCAAAACCAAACCACAATGGCTGAGCCACCTGCAACAACTCCCTGCCCTCTGCCACTTCTCCAGCTTCTCTGAGCAGTGTCCTGCCACTGTCACCACCCTATGCTTCCACCAGAGCGCCCTGCCCGTCCACAGGGACCGAGGGAGGGCTGCAGGCTGCCAGGTGAATCCATGTCAGTGCCGGGGCTATGGCAGCAGCCCTGCTGAGACCTGTGCCTGCCTGCTGGGCACGGCCGCTGCGGAGCCAAACACAGGCACATGGCCCGTGCACGGAGGCAGCTCGGCTCTCAGGGCACAGCACACTCTGGGAAAAGTGGCCCTCACACACCTTAAGGGCTCTCTGGGAAGAAAGCAGCCTGAGGGACACGAGAGCAGGGGCCGTGGGCAGCACCTCTGCCATGCTCGTGGCTGTAGCTCTTCAGAGGGTTCCACACACCAGTCCTCAGGGCATGGCAAAGGGCAGGAGAGCCATCAAGTATCTCTTCTCAAACCCTGTATTTATTAAATGTCAAAGCCTCCAGATGGGCTGGGCTGAATCCAAGCCCCAAGTGTTCTCCAAAACATCTCCATTTCGGAGCTGGGTCAGAGCCAGCCCCATTTTAAGCTGCCACTGAGTAACGTGGAACCTGGACTTCTTGATAGCGGACAAGGGAAAAATGATCTTTTGTGCTCCACATGTGCAGAATTTGCTTTTTATAGCTTGTTTCTTTAAAAGTTTGGTCCATCTGAAAGACTCATTAGACACTTCATGTAAATATTTCATAACAAAAGCCCTACAACTATAATCAGGTTCTGCCTACTGGCCTCTGCTGCTTTCCCTCCTTCCCTTTTCCTCTCTTTCCCTTCCTCCCTCCCACTCTACCACACACTTCTCTGCAGAAAATATTTTATTCTCAACAGCACTGACTGAACAAAGGGGAGAGGAGAAAAAGCAGCAAGGAGGATCTCCTGGTTGAAACAAGCACTCCTTGCTCAGGATGGAGGCAGTGCTGGAATCAGGCCAGGAGAGAACCCAAAGAATTCAGGAAAAGATTTTGGAGCCTCTTATGATTGAAAAATCAGACTAAAAGTCACAGCACAAACCCTCATGCCAGCAGCTGAAAGCCAGCATTGAACAGGGAGTTTCTGAGCGCCTGAAGTCAGAATGCAGTAGAGCAACTGTCTGCTTGTTAACAACAACACGAGAAAAATCTGAATTCAAACACAGTAACAGAAAACAAGTCTGTTTACACTGAAAACAAACAAACAAGCCTTACCTTGGTGAACCCTATCTGCTCCTTCCGGAAGTTTTCCAAAGGTTTTATCAGCAAATCACTTGCGTTCTGCACCTACAGTGCAAAGAAAAAGCATTTTAGTTGTGGGATGCTGATCAATTTTCTCCTAAACAGAGGCTGAACAGGGCTAGAAGCCAAGAACTTTGAGATTTTAATGTTTGTGACTGGAAACTTCTCTGTCTGTAGGTGAAGTCACTTAACCCATCTGTACCTGCTCTTCCCCATTGGTAACACACAGCAAACCCCAGCCACAGCCCAGGAGGCTTTGGGGGTGTCCTGTGGATGATAGGAGGCGTCCCTCACCCTGATCTAACAAGGCTGCTCTCAAATAAAGGATGGACTTCCCTTCTCTCGAGATTCAGCCAGAAGGTTATCTGTAACAGGAACAGCTAGGGAAAAGGGAAAGCCTGCCTGTGTCTTTTCCACTCATGTCTGAGAGATGCTTTCCTGGATGGTGCTCTGCACACCTTTACCATGAATCCACATGAAAGCTCATCCCAGTTTGTATCACTGGCTCCAGCTTCATCCTGGCACTGGGACCAACCTGCTGTCTCCTCTCATCCCCACTTCTGTGACAGGCTCTGTCCCAAGCTCCAGAGAAGGGAGGGGGGAAGAGAAGGGGACAGGACACCACACAGCCATAGCCCTTCAGGGAGTTCAAAGTTGATGAACATGGTGAGTGTGAAACCTCCTGAGGGAGCTGCTGTAAAAGAGAACTGCTCCTACACGTAGAGGGCAAAAACCCCCAACTTTGAAAGTTGGATAGTGCCCACAATCCCTGAAACAATACCTTCCCCTGCTCCCCCCACTGCCAAAGGAGCCACTGTACCTGGGATGTAATTAATAATAAAGAAGTATCTCAGTGCTTTCCTGGTTTCCTGCTGTTCCTTGCCTGCCCGTGGACCCTCTGGCCCAGCCTGGCAGGAGCTCCTGCTGCTGCACGAGGCAGGGGAATGCAGAGCCACGAAGTACATTCCTGGCATGCTGTAAGCTCTCCACAGAGCCTAACCTTCATGTTTTTCCTGGAATTAGCAGTGAAATGGGAAGCCAGCACTGGCTCTGGAGGAGCCCTGGAGAGTCTGAGGGCACATGGCAGTAGGAAGCCTATGGCAGTGCATTGTCCTGCAGGAGGTGGGCCAGCACAGATGGGCTCAGAGACACCTGCCTTCCTGCACCCAGCAAAAACGGAGTGAAAGCACTTCTTATTCTTTAACCCTTGGTTTCACCACAGAAGCGGCTGGTGAGCTGCCTGCACACACTGCAGCCCCTCCAGCTGCAGGGCCTGGGGCTCTGTGCCTCCTGTACTGCCTTGGAGAGCCACAGCCCTCCACACCTATTGCTGTATCTGCCCTGTGCTCAGGGCCCACGGCCATGGGACCATGGACCAGATGAGTACAAAGCACATTCCCAGTGCTCCCAGCTGCCCTCTGATGAGCAGCCTCAGACCGAGGCACATGGGGCTGTGGCCGTGATTTGGCATTTAGCCACGTCGAGAATGACAGAGCCCAGTTCCTATCTCCTCACCATCATGGACCTCTCCAGCTCCACTTCATGCAGCAACTCCGCAAACTCCTTAAAGGACTCGGCTGTAAGAAAAGAATAGGCTGGTCAGTGGAGCTGGGATGTGGCACTGGAGTATGAGACACATGTCAGGACACCCCAATGTGGCTGCACCCCCAGCATGGCCATCTAAAGGCTGGCAGAAAAAACGAGAAGAGTTGGCCCCTTTTGGCAGAAACTGCAGGCTGGCCTTGAGGGGTATTTATCTATGCAAGGGAGAGGAGGCAATGAGGGAGAGAAGGCAATGAGGGAGAGAAGGCCCTGGGAAGGTAAGAAGATGTTAAGTAGCTTTTATCAGTAATTGTGCTATAGAAATGGCAATGTAGGCGGCAGAGAAGAGGCAAATGGAGGGAAAGGCAAGCAGGGGGAAGGGGCAGCTGCCATCCCCAGGGCCTGCAGCAGGACAGGCCCTGTCACAGCAGGAAAGGGCTGCCTGGCCTGCCTGGACAGCTGCCAGCAGCACCAGGATGGGCCTGGCACCTCTGCCATGGGAAGAACTGCAGGTGCTTGCCAGGACCAAGACAAGTGTGCCAAATGAAAATGGCCTGAAATGACAAAGATCACATTCAGCATCAAGAAGCACAAAGTCCATGTACAGGAGGAAAGGCAGCAGGTGTAGACATGGTCACAGACACTGACACCACTCCCCAAAATGTTAGAAGTGAAACAAAAAGATCTCGCTGATCAGCAGTTGTAGCTAGAGTCCAACTACAATAAAAATAGCATGAAACCTTTCCTTTAACAAACTGAAAAAAGAATAATTTAGCCTGGGGGAAAAAAAGACTAGGTGGGAGTAGCTGACTGTCTTGGGCTGACTCACCCCACACCAAGGGGGAACATGCAGCCCTGCCAATCGAAGGAGAATTTGGGAAGGGGCTGAATTTGTCACATGGGAGGAAACCTCTCAGCAGCACAGCTTTGACAGTGCCAAGCCAAACTCCCATCTCTCTGGGTTGCAAGGCAAGGCTGGGCAAACACCTGCCCATGCAGGTAAGTGTGGCTGTGTGCTGGATGCCTGGGGGAACAACCTGATCACCCCAGTGTACCTGGGAACTATCTGGGAGTTAGCTGGGAAAGGTTCCCACAGTTCCAGCCTGCTCAGCACAGCGTGGGGCAAGTCTGGTGAGTCCCAGGCTCCCTTCTGCCCTGGTGGGAACAGCCCGGAGTGGCTCTGTCAGACCCCAGAGCTCTGCAGTTCAGCTGGGCTGGGCTGGGCAGGGCAGGGCAGCACAAGAGGGGCACAGCAGGTGTACAGCAAGGCAGGCACAGGATTAGCTTGTCCCACAGGTCAGGGAGAGGTTGCAACTGTGCTCTGTGTGCAAGCTGAAGGCCCTCTCCCCTCATTCCCAGCGGCACCTTGAGAGAGGTACCTGTCCTGCTAAAATCCAGCGTGAGGATTCATTCTGCAGCTGCCGAGACACAAAAGGGAACAACTGCAGCCTCGTGACACGGGCCCTCAGCTGGCAGTGGCACAACAGACCTTCCTGATGAGTCAGGAACTTCTGAGCTCTCCTCCAGCGAGGGCTCCAGCATCCAGCAATGCAATGCCCCGACGGCTCATGGTGCTCATGCCCAGGGCCACACATAACTGTCACTGCAGCTCCCCAGGATGATGGGAAACCTGGAGTGCTTGGACACCAGGGGCCTGAGCCAGGAAAAGAATTATCACGGGAGAAAGAGAATCCAGCCCCAAACTTACAGGGAATATGTCAGTGCCTAAAATGTTCCCTAGCTGGTTTATTCCCTTTGCTCTACAGGAAGAGCCCAGGAAAATGTTTCGTGGCTCCAGTCATGGAGCAGACCACTGAGTTTGACCCTGCACCACACATATGAGGCTCAGACCCTGCTGCCAGCCCAGCAGTGCCTGGGAGCAGTGGGGTGGATCTGTGCTACTGGCCTGGGTCAGCAGTTGCCAGACCTTGCAGGGCAGCGTGGAGCAGGGGAGCCATCAGCAGCACCACCTGCCCAGCCACACTTGGGAACTGACACCTGGAAATGCCAGAGCGACTCTGCTGGGCAGCCAGAAGCATTCCAGGAAGGTCCTTACAGCCAGAGGATTCCAGGTTCCTGTGCCTGGGAGGGAGGAACATGCCATCCCATTTCACTGCCCCCTTTGTCTCTGCAGGAGCTGCAGATCTGGCTCCCATGAGGAGCACAGGAGGGGCCGCAGCTGTGGGGTAACACGGGTGCATCCATGACCTTTCACGTCCCCAGGGGAAAGTGCTGCTCACGACAGACAACATCAACCCAGTGTCCTGACTGCCACCTGCAGTGTCCCCGCCGCCACCCGCTCAGGTGCCTGGCTGCTCTCTGCCCACACGAGAGAGCAGTGTGACTTTAGCTCTATTTACAACCCAAACACGTTCTCTTGCAGCGCATAAGAAGCGCCTATAAGTGTTCTGCTTCATTCCCATATCCTGCACATCAAATGAGCTCTGCACTCCCACGCAGATCCCTGGCACCCTTGCAGGAGATGGAAGATGCTACGGAGATGCCAACGCCCCACTGCTGTGTCAGGAACAACGAAGCCTCAACCCCTGCAGGAACAGCAGGGCTTGGGTGGGAGGAGGAACACAGCCCAAGCTTCTTCACAGGGAAACCGGGGGCCTCTTCTTGAAAAAGCAAAACAAATACTCCCCAGCAAAACTGAAGGGAAACACACTCCTTTCACCACGGAGCGTTTTACATCTGCTGTGATCTCTTCTTGCTCTCCCTCATCCCACAACCCCTTTATTCAACCTCTGCCATTCCCAGCAGCCTTGCTTGGTCATTGGAGCTTTGCCCCTTCCAGCCAAGAGGAGGGACACTCCTTTTGCATGGCTGTTTGCCTCAGACCCCTCAGCTCCCAGGAGGGGCATTTACATGGCAGAGTTCTCCCCTCTCTGACCCAGATGTGTTTGGAAGCTCAGCACCTCTGCTGCTATTAGGATTTGGAAGCTGACTCATTTCCAGCAGGTTTCACCTAGAGACTTTCCATAAAGGAAACAAGCCTTGGAGGGGCAGAGCTGCAATCTGCTTCACATGGCTTTAAATACAACAGCCCAAGGAACAGGCTCTACTTCCTTCCCCTTCTGATGGCAGCCGACAGACCTGACATCAGCAATGTCACACTGCTGCCACTCTTCAACTGCTGCCTGAAAAAAGCTGGTTTTCTTTTTCTTTTCCCCTCTGTGCAGCTCCTGGGAGCAACCTGGCAAAGACCCTGTGCCCCGCCCCAGGAATGCCCTGTGCTCATTCTTGGAGAATGCCCCATGAGCCTATGAGCAGCCCCAGCCCCTCAGCCCAGGCAGGTGGCCCAAGTGTTTTGTCTCCTGGGGCAGGGTCAGAACCCTGGGGGCTGAGGATCCCCTGTTGTCCCTCCTGCAGCCTCCTGTCACCCTGCAGTCCACCCACCCCGCTAAGCCAAGAGCAGATTCATGTGAAACACGTGGGGTTTGGGGCATTCAGACCCTTCGGTTCAGCCCCCTGGGCAGTGGATGCTGAGTGACTCCCAGAGCTGTGCCGGGGGAGGGCAGGGATGTAACTCAGCTCCAGGATCACTAATCCCCAAGCAGATGTGCAGGGAGCAGCCCTGCAAGGCTGCCCAGGGCACAGACAGCCATTGTTTTCCATTTGAGACACATCCAGCAACCCTTTTTCCCAGCAGTTTGCAGCCTGGTGCCTTTGCAGGGCAGCGTGAGGCAGTTTGTTCCTGTGAGGCCTTTCCAACGCAGCCAAGGCAGCTTTGGGGGCAGCACCTGCTGGGCTCCTCTGCAGCACTGGGAAGAGGGGCTGCCTGGGAGTTCACCACACCACCTCCTGCCCAGCACCTGGCAGCATGGAGCAGGCCTGGAGCCATGGAAAACCTCTGCAAATTATCCGCTGAATTGGGAATGTGAAACTCGACCCGTGACTGTTCAACTTCATAAAATAATCTGTGGAAGAGCTGCCTGGAACCTGGCTCCTGAGGCTGCTTAAAAACCATCAGGCAGGCTAATTCCTAGAGAGGGAGACTGTTCCAGTTACTGGAAGTCAGCTTCAAAAAGCAGAGAACTCACCAATATTGATCTCATCATCCGTTAGGGTGTCACCAATGAAGTCGAACTGGAAGGACTGCAAAGTCTGGGAGAACTTCTGCACTGCTGAGGAGTACCCTGGAAAAGGACAGAGCAGTCAGCTGTGGGTCTCTGCAATTGTTCTACAGAGGCTGCAAGTCTTAGGAATTTATCCTGAATGGAGCAAGACCAAAGGAAGGTATTTATGAAAATCCATAGGCATTGGGAATTTCAGCCCTGCAGAAAATGCTGCAGCATTAATAACCCTCAGTGTGGGACAGAGGCTGCGGAAAGCATTGGCTTTGGGCTTTTTCTCTCTCTGAAAAAGCTTCTGCAGCACTAATGGATGCACCACACAGTACAACAACTGATCAATGGCCTTGTGTACAGCCACATACAGGAAGGGACACTGACACACTTCCCTGCAGGAAAACACATAGGAGATACTCCAGGGCTCTGTGTGCACCGGCACAGCTCCTTGGAGCACAGGGGCTGTCAGACAGGCTGACCACTGTTCACAGGAATTGTTTCATAATACGGGACAAAAATCTGTAGTCAGAAAACAAATGTGAGGGAAAAGGCAGGACTAAAAATAATTGTCCCTCTTTGGGGTCATGGACACAGACAGGCCCTGAGGGAAGGACAGTGCCACAGAGCACAGAGCTGAGCCAGGGGGCTCAGCTGGGCTTGCCTGGGCACCCACAGATGGGCCTGGGACCTGCTGCTCCCGCTGGTGAGGAACAGTCCGGGCTGGAAGCAAAGACACTGCCTGATGTTGGCTGTGGCTCAGATCAGATTATTTTTGGACCTTCCAGAGAAGTTGCTGGCCCAAAGGATGCTTTGTGCCTTTGCACCCTGTGTGGCTGCAGGACGTGGCTGGACGGCGTCTGCTGGCACTGGCAGAGGAGCCCTGGGACGGGGCACTGACACCACAGCAGAGCCCAGCCCAGGGCCAGTGGGATCAGCACCAGTGACACTCACTGGATCAACTACACCATCTTGCACAAAGCTACAACAAATTCCTGAGATACAAACAGACGGAGGCTGCACTTGCCTGACCTCAGGAAGCAGGATGTAGGCGACAAAAAGAAAAGCAAAGGAATAATGTTATACTCCAATTTACATTGCTATTTTCCTTAATTTGGGACTCCAGCTATAGGCACAGTCGCAGGCTGGACTCCTTTGTGGTGGTGCACAGAGATGACACTTTCAGAAATTCAGGAAATTGCAAGTGGGGAAGATGTGATGGCACAGACGTTAACGTGCAACCAGCTCCCACTACTGCTTTACCAAACCAGCACCATGATTGTTGTATATAGGAACTTGGTGTACATGGATGGGTTTTCTTTAGTTTGAAAATAAAACTTACTACTGTGGTGGCAATCATGGGATGTTCAGAAATGCTGCTGTGAAGGGGAGAGAAAAATTGGACAACACTGAAATGGATGTTGGGGAACAGAAATCAAGTGGCCTGTGTGGGATACCAGCAGGTCCCCAGACTGCCCTGCTTTCCCTGTCCCCAGGTCAGGAGCTCCTGCCCCTCCCCAAGGTCCCCAGGCAGGCATGGACAGGGGGAGAGCCGGGTCCCTGGTGCAGGCTCAGAGCGCAATCCCCGCTTCTCCCTCAAAAGCCTCGTTCAGCAGCTCCCTCCGATGGGTCAAACCTTTGCTCCTGAATGGGCGGATTCAGGCCTGAATGTTGCTATTTAGCCCCAGCTGCCAGAGGCTGGAGCACGTAAATGGGTGAACTCTTACACAGAACGATGTCATTGACTTGATGGAAAACCTCAGCAAATAATTCCCCCTCAGTCCCCCAGCGCTCGCTCAGACCAGGCCGGAGGCTCATTCAGCCCTCGCTCAGGGGAATCTTTGTTCATCCCCCTGAAAACCCCCATCACCATCCCTGACGCTGCTGCGGCCCCATCCAGCCCCTCCCCTGCCGCTGGTCACAGGTGATGTCCAATCCCTCCCTCTGAACAGCCCTCCCGGCCCAGTGTGTTTCCTTGAGCCCCTCTGAAAGCAGCAGCACTCCCAGCCAGCGTCCATCTCTCTGTCTGTCCATCTGTCCCCTCCATGGGTGCTGGCTGGGGCAGGTGACAAGGCACCATGGCTCTGGTGTCCCCTTGAGCCAGGAGCACGGCAGCACATGCAGGTCCCGCGGGTGGCACCTGGCACAGACAGAGGCTCTCCGTGTGCCGCGTGTCCCTGCCAGCCCAAGGGAGAAGGAGGGAGAGAGGGAGAGCGAGCGTGAGCCTGCACCATGTGTGCCTGGCAGGCTCTGGAGGAGCTCTTAATGGAAACCAGGCTCCTCCAGACCAACACAACTCAGCTTCCACACGTACAGAGCCTTGGCTGAACACTGGCTCCTGACAGAGCTCCTGTGTGCATGCACAGGACAACACTGCTGCTGCTGCAGCGCTGTCACAGCTCTGGGGTGTGACTGGGACACAGCATGGGGCTGACTGACTGCTGGCACTGTGGGACAGCTCTGGGGTGTGACTGGGACACAGCATGGGGCTGACTGACTGCTGGCACTGTGGGACAGCTGTGGGGTGTGACTGGGACATAGTATGGGGCTGAACGACCACTGGTACTACGGCAACATAGGATGCCCCCGCTCAGGGGCTGTGTCTCTGCAGGGCTCAGCACGAGGGCCTGAGGCAGAGAATCGGCATCAGTGCTCAGAAACACTTGGTGAGACGTTGCCCCTTCCCTTGGTGGCACCCGAATGGCAGTGTGGTGACACCAGGGATGGTGCAGGACAGGGGGGCCGGGGAGAAAGAGATAAGCCATGGCTACAGGAAAGAGGCTTGACCACAGGAAGGGGCCAGCAGGATGAGATATGCTGTGTGGAAAAACGGGGCTCCATCCCACGCTGGGAGAGATAAGTCTGTGTTCTCCCTTGTTTTCACAGTCGGAAATGTTTTCCCTCCCAATACAAACACTCGGTTGCCAAAGTCTCCTGCTCTGCGCCCCCAGAGCCTGGCAGGAGGGAGAGGCGGCTGCAGGGCCTGTCCTGCTCCCCCAGCACCAGGACCCAAGGATCAAGGAATAATGCCATGCTTCAAGCTGGAATATCCCCGCGAACAGCACGCCAAGGCTCAGCACTGCCCCAAGGACCCTGCCTGCTCAGCCTGTTTCCATGGAAACACACCAACATGAATTTGATCAGGAGTCCTCAAGGACTCTTCTCCCTTCCAGCGTCAGGAAGCAATGCCAAGTTTCACCATTTGTGGTCACAATGATTTACTCTTCTAGTAAAAATAAAGTTCCATCCCTGCACAGAGTGGCCCCAGCCGGGCTGTGGGGCAGGAGTGGGGAGCAGCAGTGCCAGCTGTGTTGGCCTCAGGAGGCACACGGAGAACTCGGGGCTCTATTTATGTGTGGATAAACACACCTCCAGAGCCAGCAGCTCTGGAAGGATGGGCCTCATAGCCTGCTCAGTATGGACCTGGAAGGATTCTCACTTCAACCTTTCACAGCAACCACAGGTAACCAAAAACCACAAACAAAAATGTGCTGCTACCACTGCAAAAGCCACAGGCCTCTGACAAAACACAAACACAAGCAGAGCCCCAAACCAGGCTGTGCTACTGCTTTTTCCTCCACTGCTTAGAATTTAAACCAGAAGGAAACCATCACCACAGGACAGAGCCATGGGGGAACAGGGTGAGCAGACAAGGACAAAGAATGGGGCACAGAGGTGTCGCTTGAGGGTCTGCAGTGCTTAAGGTGACACAGGTGCACATCCTTAATTAGCTTTACTAATTGCAACCCAGAGGTCACAATCTGTGTGACTGCAGTGGTCCATTCCCAAGAGAGGAAACCATGCCCCTGAGCACACGGAAATAGAAGTGGCCGTGACAACCAAGCCGTGACAGCTATGGGGACCAGCAGGATCTCTGCACCAGGACAGGAGAGCCGTGCTTGGGCTGCCTCATTTAACACCACAGGGACACAGTGGGACATCGGGGGTGGCACAGGTGCAACGAGCAACCTGATTTTTGAAAAGAAACACTTTGAAAACCAACAGACATCTCCAACTGTGCAGGAGAGCAGGTGGGGAGGGTACACCTCACACTGGCCAGGGCCAGGCTGCCAGCACTCTCACCCCCGTTATCCACACCCAAATAGCCCTTGTTTATGCGACACTCGTTGGCTGTGCAGCAGCTGGTATACACAGCACTGCTCTGCTTCTTCCTAGGAAACAGCCAGATGGGAATTGCTGCTCCTCCAGAAGCACAGGGGCTGAGCAAGCAGTGGGTTCAGCAGCCCTTTGGCTAATCCTCATCACACGCTGCTCCCTGGGCATCGCACTGAAAATTAAGAAAGGAAAACCAAAATAAAAAGACATCCCCCCAACCCCCAATCATTGCAATCATTGGTCAGTGACACTCCCAGTGCAAAGGCAGTCCTGAATCTAATCTGATCCAACTGAAAGCATGAATAGCTGAACAGTGATGGGGCTGCAGCATCCCTGTCCTGTTCCTGGGAAGGGACAGAATGTCCTGGCCCACGCTGGAAGGTGAGAAGTGACTTTAACCAATCTCCCTGCCTGCACCTATGCATGGGCAGCTCGGGGAAGAGCAGCCAGCAGCGATTTCCATCAGGGAAAAAGTAATTCCAGAGCTTCTGCATCTGCCTGACCCACAGATTGCAGTGCCAGAGCAACTCAGTCACAGCTTTAGCAACCCATGAAGAAAACCCGTAAGGAAGCAATAAGGAGAACCCAACCTGGGACTGACCATGGCAGTGCAAATAACCAGAGCAAAAGTAAGCAGGAGCTCCATCATTGCATTTTGCTTTCTTCTTTTTCAGCTTGAAAACAGAACTATCAAAGCCGGCCACACACTTCCTTTCAAATAAGCAAACAAAAGACAATATAAGTTCACTCTGTCCTTAAAAAGAGTATTTTAAGACATGGAAATTTTCAGGTTAGGATCTGAACCCTGGAAGTCCATTTCTGTCAGGGAAACGTTGCAAGACCCTGACACACAGCAGCTGAAGACACACCTACATTTCCTACCAGTGGCCCCTATGGACAATTTTCTCCTCCCTGGTGGAGAGCTGTGCACAGCATACATACAACATGTGAAATGCCACTTTTCCCAGCACGCAGAGAGAGGGCTGCGATTCCTGAGGGGAAAATAATGTGCCCATTGTTACCAACTCCCACCAAAGCATTCCCCGGGGAGTTGCCTGACTAAAGAGATGGAGCTGATCCCCATCACCAGCCTGGGGATGAGGTTCTGGACATGGTACCCGACCCACTGCTTCCCAGGGATTCTCTGTCCTTGCTGCAGAGCTTTAGGAGCCAACACACAAAGTATGTGGCCAAGGGGCCAGACTCTTCTCCGAGACATTGGATTTACACTGTGTGTACTACCTGCATGAAGTCCCCAGTCTCTGTCCCACCAAAATACCTCAGCCTGGAAAGCCATGAGATCCCCCCACTGAGCCCAGATGTGCCATTAGGATCAGGAGTAACAAGCCCTGACTCATGCAACACTCCCAAATACTCTACAGCTGCTCAAACACAGAAACATGTTGATTTTCTCAGATGAGGATAAAAAAATAACGCTCCGATCAGCCTTCTAGGTAGTCCCAAATCCACACAGGATCCTGCAAGGAATCCAGCCCTCTTGGTGCTGCCCAGAGGAAAGATGCTCAGCACTAGGGAATTACGGAGCAGCCCAGGACAGGCAGTGCCTGGCATTGACCCAGGGCAAGCCGTCCGCAAGTGCCCCTGAAGGCTCTGTGGGGACTCAGAAATCCTGACACATTGGACAAAGGCCATTTTTCCCACACTGACACGGGTTTTCCACTTGCCAGGAGTAAGTGGCTAGCATGGACTGCTAAAAATAACTTGCTATATTTAGCTGTGCTTTACAAATCTCTTGCAAAGGAATTTACTGGATGTCTCACACTCTGTCACACATTTACCTCTCCTAATCAGCCCTTCATTAACTGACTTGTTCATAAGCTGCTGCTTCCCTTTCACAGCCAGTCCAGCCCAGGCTCCAGGCAGCAGAGTAGGGCTGTACTCCCAGAAAAAAGGAATTTTTCAGTACCTCCCCCTAACCAGGGACCTTTTGCTCTGCAAGCTGGTTACCTGCCCTCTGGACTATCGCCTCCACTCACACATCCCCCTCCGACTCTCCCTCCACCCTCCACAGTTTCTGTTTCCTGTCCTAAACTTCAATCTTTTATTCTCATGAATTCTCCTCCTTGCCCAGCCAGCCTTGTGGGAAGTGCCCAAACTTGCTTGACAGGCTTGTTTTCTTATTTACTGTTAAATTAAAAACCCAAGTACCCACACAGAAGTGGTTCACACTCATCATATAATTCTTGCGCCTGTCTTATCTCCCTCATTGCCTGATGGAAACTGGCTCTGCTGAACCTGCCATGCTCCAGAGGAACTGGCAAGGGTTATGAGGCTGCACTGAAGCTCAAGGCAGTTAAACACACAGACAGGCTTTCCTGGATGCCTGGAGCAGAAGGAGACCATGGGTCTCCTCACCAACAGCTTGGAAGTTTGGCAACGTATCAGCCCAAAACCCCAACCAAAACACAAAGCAACCAAGCAAAACTGGAAGGACAACAAAGTTTTGGGGTATAATGGTCTGTTTTGGAGAAAACTGGGAGCGAGTGATGTGGGATACAGCTTCTGGGAGAAGGACGCACTCTTATCCTCCCTCGGATTAAGTTATCTTCTTCCCAAGACCTCCACAGCGACAGATCCATTGACCAGGAAGAGAATCATGCAGCATTTCAAAGCAAAGACATGGAACATTCTCCCAGTGACACTCACTGGCTTGTACTGGTTTCCTAGAGAGTGGCACTTCAGGCTGTATGTTTAATGTTTTTATAAAGGACAGTGTGTTGGTTGAATTTTTTTAATGATTTTTGCATCTGAAACACGAGGGCAGCACAGGATGCTGCAGCACAGCCTCCTGCCTGGCCCAGCACACCCAGGGCACCCCCGCTCTCCCCACCAGCAGCAAAACTCCTGCTGGCATCAGCACTTCCCTCAGCGCTCCTCAGGAAGAGCCATGGGTAAAACTGCACTTTGGAAGCCTGAACTTCTCAGAGAACAGATTTTTCCCCTTTGGCATTTTGCTGGCCTTTCAAATCAACCTTGCAGCCCTGCAAAGCTGGAGGAGTTGCTTCAGCAAAACTAGAAAGAGACACAGGGCAGCCAGCCCAGAACACGTGGCCAACTGAAGTGGAAGTTAAGCAAAGATGAGCGGCCTTAGAAATCAGCAAAAGTGGTGAAAGGCGCAGTAAGAAATAATGCAACTGTTTTTTTGGCAAATGCTCCCAGGGTCGCAGAGGCAGAGAAGAGTCACCCAGGAGGAAATGCCATTGTAGTCCTTTGGTTCACCATGGACCAAGCCCAACCGCGGGGCTGGTGCTGCCACACCTGCAGGAATTCCAGACCACCTGGTGTCCCAATCCGACTGTCAGCACACCAGGGAATTGCTCAGCACTGCGCTGGAGCGCACTGCACCCAGGAGTAGGAGGGAGAGCCACAGCTGGGGAACAGTGCCCAGCTCTGTGGGCACTGGCACTGCTGGTGGAGGTGGTGCTGGCGTTCCTGTGCTGGGCAGTCAGCAGCTCCCAAACCCTGCATGGGAGGCTCCAAGGGCGGCAGGCAGTTTTCCTGAGAACTCCCAACACAAAGGCTGCGGGACGCCTGCCCCTGCAGCAGGGATGGCCAAGGTGAGTCATGGGGATGGTGCTGCCAGGTGAGCCCCGGGGATGGCAGTGCCAGCTGAGCTGTGGCTGTGGCAGGTGGGGGACACTTCGGGGCTGGAAGCCAAGCAGGCAGCCAGCTGGAAGCAGGGTGACGTTGGCAGGTGGCTCTAGCTGCTGCACCTATTTATACATCTGTTTACATCACTATTCTATTCCACAGAAGCCAGTTACCACCTTCAGAATGCCAGCCTAGGGACAGGTCCTAGGGCTGGGGAATAAAGGACGGACTCTTTGAAAAATAAAAATACACGAAGCAGAGCCATGGAAAACAAATGGATTTTCCCCTCCCTTGGGACGAGTTAGCTGTCAGGGAGGGGCAACAGCCACTTTCCCAGGGGCATCAAGAGAGCGAGGGCAGAGCTGCAGAAATCCCTGCAGTGCTCCAGGCCACCCAGAGCCCCCGGCTCCGAGAGCAGCCGAGCAGGCTCTTGGCATGGTGCTCTGGCGTGAGCAGCAGAAGAGGGTGTGCTCCAAGATCCGCAGCTCCCCGCTGTACAGGCAGGACGGACACAGGGAAAACAAACATGAAAACAACGGACTCTTATCCGACGCAGAGCACGAGCAATCCCCACAGAGACATCTTATGATCTGCAGAGCCCTCGCATGCATCGCCCTGCAGCCCCACTTCCCAGGCAGGGCAGGTTGCGACGGGCAAGGGAGCCGCACTCGCTCCAAGCACGGATGATTTCAGAGTTTCCTTCGATAAGGGCGCAGCGGGGCCGGGCCAGAGGCCAGCTGAGTCACGCAGCACGCCGGGGAGGGATCGCCAGTGCCTTACCAGCGATCCAAAGTGGTTCAGCGTGGGAAGGAATGCGCATCCCTCCTGATCCAGGCTGGGAGACAACACCAGCGTGGGCATGGCCTGTCCTGCACCAGCTGGCACCTCCTGGGAGACTCCTGGGCACCATCAACCTGACCAACACTGGGACAGTCTGACCTGCAGAGCACTCTTAGGGGGGCTTTGCCAAGAGCTACCTCCACTCTGGGCACCTCTGCAAGGACTTGGGGGTCTGGCTCTGTGCTTCCACCTCAAACGGTCGCCCAATGCTCTGCAAGTCCCCAGTTCATCCTGTGATGGCACAGGAATAGGTTGTGTCCCTCGTTCTCCATTTTCACAGCTAAAAGGTTTAGTAACATTAATAAATCTACTCTTGTTTTAAACATTTCCAGGCTCTTCAAAATCAGGCTTGGCTGGCGGAACAGGATAAAAAGGAGAGAGATCAGACTGAGAGAGCAACTAACTTCTGGGCTGTACTTACAGACTTTATCTCAGGCTATTCTGCTGCTCTTATCATCACTTGAACAACTCGTGACTGCACATTCACCTGCATGGAGAATTCAGTGACAGGAAAGGACACTGGGCAGAGAGGCTGTGTTTGAATGTGCCCCGGGAAAAAACAGCCAGCACGGCCCGGGATCACCGCTCCCAGCATAGCAGCTTGGCCAGCGGTGCTGAGGAGGCTGTGAGACACAACACAGGCTGCTGTGGACAATCCACCATCACTAGAACAGAAACAACAAGGTTCCAAAAGCTTTCTCATTCACACGTGTCAGAAGCTCAGACAGAAGCTTTATGTGTTTGGAAAATTTGTTTAATGCTGAGTAAGGAAAAATAACTGCTGCCTGCTGAACTTCTCCAGCAGTTCCAAAGCTGCAGCATTTTGGTGCTCAGTATATGTAAATGGTGCTGATTGTTCACCAGAGTTTTTTCTATGAACCCCCAGTTCTCCAAACCTCTGTGTTCTTGCTAGGCAGTGCCGCAGGGCAGTGCTCCGGACACTGCAGCCCCCACAGCAGCGCTTGCCCCTCTGTCCCTGGAGAATGGCCCATCCTGGCACTGCAGCCCCTCCCTGCAGCCCAGATCCATGGTTGGGCAGCCAGGGATAAGTGCCAGAGCCACGCTGTGTGGGCAGGAGGATGCAGTGTGGCCAAGACGTGCCACAGGTGTCCAGCCACGTACTGCAGCAGAACGGAGCGGGGACACCGCTGTCACCCACAGAGCCGGGCTGGCACCCAGCAGGACAGAAGCCACCCATGAAAAGCCTAGGAGCAAGCATGGGATGCCACATCTGTAGTTATTGGTGTGCCACCAACAGTATTAGGAAATGAAATATTCCAACAATATCTCAAGAAAAAAGCCAGAAAAGCTGAGTCTTCACACAGTGACTCAAGAGGAAACTCTTAGGTCAGCAGCAACACTGCTATGAGCTGTGGGCTGTGAGACACACAGAACATGGATAACACCCACATCTTCCCAGGGAAGGAGCCAGAAAAGGCAGCAGAAGATGGATGAAAAGCTCCCTGCATGCCTCATGTGCAGCACAAGAAAAAAATATCCTTAAACACACGAAAACGACGTCACCTCTTGTCCCGGCTTTTGTGCCGCTGTATGCAGGCGAGTCCTCAGGAAGCATATCTGGGCTGCAAAAAGCCATCACAAAATCTTGCATGTTGGTTTGTTTAAGCTGGACCAAGGGTGGTCCAGAGCCCACCCACCAGTCCCCGAGCTGGCAGGGACAGGGCTGGCTTGGTGCTGTTGCCAGCTGCCCCTGCTCATATTCCTGCCCTGGCCTTCCTAAAAAAAACCAAGCCCTGGGCACACCTGGGCATGGACAGAGCAGCTGTAACCAGCCAGTGGTTCCTGGGGAGGAGGCTGGGGAGCAGCAGGGAGGGAGCGAGGGACACGGAGCTGGGCCCGGGGCCATCACGGCACAGCCCCGCGCCGAGCCACCGGCAAAGCAAACCCAACAGCGACAACTTGCCCGGGGAGCTGCTCCAGGGGGAGCAAAACCCAGCAAACACATCCCCGAGCCCCAGAACACAGGGTGGGATCTGCCTCGCAGCTGGATCTGGTAGATCCTGTGCCCGCCCCTCGTCCTTCCTGACTGCACTGAGGATACTGGCAGCTGGGGGTGAGTTGGTTTTTTTTGAGTTTTTGTTCTTTTTTCTGCTATTGTGTTTTAGTCTCTGGTTAAAGCATGTCTGGTTTAGATTTGCACTAACTGAGGCCCTAGTCCTGTGCTCAGAGCCTGCAGCCCAGGAGCAGGAGCTGCTTCATCAGCAGCTGTTGGAGGCAGAGAGACCCCTTCTGCCCACCTGTGCTGAGGATGCCTGCAGGGCACAGATGCTCCCAGGGAGAGCTGGGGTCTGACTATGAGTGTGATGTCTTTTGGGACCTTTAGAGCTGGGAAGTCAGGAGACAATTTTACAAGTTACCAGCAGTAACTGGTGCCCTTAGTGGCTGAAATGCTCAGCGAGGATGGGGAAGACCAGCAAGGAACTGACAAGTACAAGAGATCACATTATGGCTGGAGGAGAGTGATGTATTTTCCAGCAAGTCATTTTCCCCCT
This sequence comes from Corvus hawaiiensis, assembly GCF_020740725.1. Classification (NCBI taxonomy): domain Eukaryota; kingdom Metazoa; phylum Chordata; class Aves; order Passeriformes; family Corvidae; genus Corvus; species Corvus hawaiiensis. The sequence goes on along the minus strand of NC_063226.1, from coordinate 6,454,899 downwards.
GCTCCTTACTGTCTCATGGCTAAGCTGTCTTTGTGGGACAGGACATTGTCACTGCAGTGCCTCAATGCCCAGCTGTGCCTCCCAGCAAAGTTGATGCTTGCCTGGGGAGCTGCAGCCTCTCCTGGTGTGGGACAGACTCCTCCTTCTTCCCCCTTTTCCAGAGGAGCTTTAGGGTTGTTTGGACACAGTATCCAGGACCTGGCTGTAACATACTGCAGGAACAGATTCCAGCCATTCTCCCCACAGCCTTCCCATGAACCAGGACATGGCTTTCTGGGGAACTGGGCAGACAGGCCGCTCTGGGTGGCTTCAATCCCATTAAAATAACCTGTTCCAAGGCCACGCTGCTTCCTGCACTCCACAGCATTAAACCCCCAGGCACCACATCCAACGACAGCACAGAAACCTGCCCAGAACAGGCCTGCCACGCTGAGGGACACAGCATTCCCTGAGGGGACAGGCCAGTTCCCACACACAGCGCTGTGGGACCAGCAGAGATGATGATGATGGCGTGACCTTCCTAGGGTGCCCAGGGAACCCCATTCTTGGGGAAAAGCCCAGACAGCCCCTACACATTCCTTTATCACATTATTCTTCAGAATGAAGTGCTCACAGGACCAGGGGAGGCTGGGAACTGCCAGCACAGTCCCAGGCACTCTGCAGAACTCCATGCTGGACAGAAATCAAGTGCAAAACCACATACACAACATTTGCATGAGAACTCACAGCTCTTCGAGCTTCAAAGGACAATTTTCACCATCACAGCACTCACAGGTACTAATGAGAGAAGCCTCAATCTGACATTTCTCCAACTCCATTTGATATGTAATTGGGAGAGAAGATCAAAGACCAGGGGAAATAGGTAGGTTTGCATTATCACACACACAGCAGAGCACAGTGAGCAGGAGAGATTAAAGAAACCCACACTGAAGCACAGAAAGAAACTGCTGTAAAGCAGCCATTCTTACAGCCAGGGAGTCACAACTTGTGACACCCCAGTGGCCTCGAGCGTGTGCCCTGAGCGAGGCTCCTCTGTCACACAGTGCTGGCCATGGCGAACTCTGGGCATGGACAAGCTGCTGTGGGAGCTGAATCCCCAGTGCCCACATCAGGCCCTGATCCTGGCCAGCCCAAGGGAATGGGCACCAAAATGAAGGGATGGACACCTCCCAGTCCCTCTCCCTCCCTGACCAGGGACAGGCCATGGTGGTCTCAGCACTGCCAGCACAACATGTGGGACCAGCATCGTCACTTGGCACTGCCAGTGACTCTCTGCACTCCTGGCACAAAACCCAGGGGATACAGCCAACTTTACAACAAAAATAATTCCCATTTCTGACTCAAAATATTATTTTCTATTATTGGTTTTCACATCCAAGACTGTTAAAAATGTACAATATTATTCTCTGCTTTAGTCAGTTAAATTCCCCACTGGGCAATACCTTATACTTTGTCCCCAGTGGTGTCCCTACTCATCTGTTGGGGGGGTGTCAGTCAGCAAGAGAAAATACCACACTCAAAGGCAGCACTGGTGGGGCTGTGACTGCAGGACGACCCTCACGAGGATATGGTGGGCTGCAGGCCCCCGGAAGAGCTTCACCCCTGGGATTTTGTTTGTTCCAGCTGGTGACACATCAGTTGGGTGGAGGGAATGGAACCAGTTTCTCTTAATCCATGAAAGGCCACAGGAGTTTAAAGCCCCAAAGTGCCCCCTTCATTCAGGTAACCTGGCCTTGGACACTTCCAGGGATGGGGCAGCTACAGCTTCTCTGGGCAACCTGTGCTAGGGCCTCCCCACCCTCATAGGGAAGAATTTCTCCCCATTATCCCATCTAACTCTGCTCTCTTTCACTTTGAAGCCATGGTCCTGTCACTCCATTCCTTGTCCAAAGTCCCTCTCCACCTTTCTTAGGCTCCTTCAGGTACTCCCCCCTCTATCCTCATTGGCTCTCACTCTCCTGATGGGACCACCACCACCTTTGCATCGCAGCGGCTGAGGGCACCTCCATCCCACCCTGTCCAGGAGCACAGAGGGATTGTCAGCCATGGCTGTCTGAGTGGACACTGGCATCTGCCAGCTGCCACCTGGTCATGGTGAGGCCATGGCCAGTGAGTACCCCAGATTCCCACCCACAGCTCCGTAAGGATAGGATTCACAGATATATCTATTTTTTTAAGTTATCTGTTAATTAAACACAAGGAGCTGATGGAAGTCTAGGCACGATTGGCCCCAGCACCTCCCTGGCAGCCTCGTGGATCAGCTACAAAAACACCCCACAGCATTTCAGGCAAGAAATCCTCAGCCCTGGGGGTCCTCGGTGCTGTCTGGGTGTGCTCTGCTTTCTTCTGCTTCTGCCCTTCCTCCCTGGCCAGTCTCCCTGGGCCGGGTCTGCTGACCCAGCGAAATCCCTCACATCCCTGTGCACTACAAACACTGAAAAGGGAAATGGTTTTGAACAAAGTGATCAAGAAAAGCATTTCCATTAATAAGCAGGTTTGTTTAAATCCCTCTGATTTCCATTTTGCTGGTGTTTTATTTGCCCTGGACTGCACAGAGATTTGGGGTTTTGTACCCATGTTAGGTCTCACAGCCCTGTGACGTCAGCAGTTTCAGTCACACCAGCTTTTGTCTCTGCTGCTTCCAGATGGGCAAACATGGGCTATTCCAGCCACAGCCTCGATAACAAGGAAGCTCTGAATTATTCTGAACAAAAGGGCAGCAGCTAAACCTATTAACACCAACAGAAACCAACCAGCTGGCAGGAAAACCATGTGTGACCAGCGTGGATTGTCTGTGCCCCTCCACTGCCCCCATGGATGCTCTGCTGGCCCGGGCCTGGACTCTACTGCATTGATAACAGCAGAGAATCATGGAATCATTTGGATCGGAAAAGATCTTGGAAGATCATCGAGTCCAGGAGGGTATGGGAGATGGCACAGGGAAGGTGTGTATGAAGGTGTATCTGCAGCTGTGGGGAGGGAAAACAAATCTAAGCCGTCAGAAGGTCAGTGTCAAACACATGGGACTTGGTGGTTTCAGGTGACACAACCTGGCCCAGGTGCTCTGGTGATCTGTCAGCACTTCTGAACAGGCGACTCCCGCAGAGTCAACACTGAAATCGACATTTCATTGGGAGAAATGCTCACCGTGATTTAAAGAATGACAGAACAACGACAACAAAAGGAGGACTTACAGCAGGGCTCTGGAAGGCCCCTCTCATGCTCACAGTGGTCCCCCAGGGTGACGAGATGCCCAACGATGAACCCGCCACGCTCCCCCCGCGCTTGGGAGACGCAAAATAACGGAGCACCCTCTCCGAACAAGGATCACGGTCCCCAAACCAGCACATGCCTGGGAAGACTCGGCCGGTCCCGCCGCCGGTGTCAACCCAGCGGGACGGGGGATCGGCCTGTCCCTGCGTGGGGACAGCCGCGGGTGGCCCCGGGGGTGGCAGTGCAGGGACAGGGACACGCCGGGGGTGGCGGGGGCGGTGGCCGCTGCCCGGGGAACGCCAGCCCTCCCCAGAGCGATGCAGGGCACGGGGCCAAAGCGGCTCCAGCACGGGGCTGCAGGCGATGCCCAGGGAACGGGACACACCTCAGTGACCGGCCGAGCCCTGCCCGGACCCCCGCCCCGGCCCGCTCACCGCGGATGGCGGCGATGAGCGCGTTGCCGTCCTTGATCACCTCCTTGATGAACTTGTTGGTTCGCTCCAGCTCCTGCTCGTAGCACTTGAGGCGCTCGCGGAAGTCGGGGCTGTCCAGGTAGCAGTCGCTGAACTCCAGCGGCGGGTGCCCCATGGCCGCGGCTCGGCCCGGCTCCGCCGCGCTGCGCCTACCGAGCGCTGCCGCCGCCCCGGGCGCCCCGCGCCGCCGGCATCCCGCGGGCCCGCCCCGCCCCGCTCCGCCCCGCCCGGCCCGGCCGGCCCCGCCCGTCGCTCCCCGCCCTCTCCCGCTGTCGCGGGGCCGGGCCGCGCCTCGGCCGAGGGATCCCCGCCCGCCGCGCTTCCGGCCGCGCCGCTGCCGCCGGGAGGTGTAGTCCGGGCTGTGCCGCCCGGGGCCGCCGCCCAGCCCGCCCGCTCCGGTCGCTCCGGTCCGTACGGTGCGGGACGCGCGCTCCGGGCCCGTCCAGTCCGTGCAATCCGGGCCGGTCGCTGCCGCCGCCTCGCGGGCCGGTCCGAGTGCGCCCCCTGCCGGCGGGGCGGGGGCGGCGCCGCCCCCACGCGTTGCCATGGACGCCCCGGCTGCGGCGCGTGACGCGACGGCGCGTGGTGATGACGTCAAGTGGCCTCCACGTCGCCGGGGCGGCCAAGATGGCGGCGGCGGAGGGGAGCGGGGCCGGGGGGACCCTGGTGAGTGCGGCCGGGAGGTCCCTGGGGGGAAGCTGGGGGGGTCGGGAGGGGGACCGGGGGAGGCAGGGGGCGTTCGGCCCCCCTCTCTCTCTCTGAGCAGGGCCAGGCAGTCGGTCAGGTGCCGGGCAAAGGCGGAGCGGGGTCTGGAGGCCTGGGCGGGCGGCGGCTCGTCCAAAGGGCGGGGACGGGGGAAGGGGTCGAGGAGAGGGGCGAGGAACGGGACAGGAAAAGAAGACAGGGAAGGGGACAGGGTCAAGAGCAGGGACGGGGAGCTGCTGGCCTCCCGCCGTGCCCTCCCTGCCCCGCCTTCTCCAGCGTTTGCCGTCGAGCCAGCCGGGCTGTGTCCTGTTTGCCTTCACCTCCGGGCACCCGAGAGCTTTCCTCGCCCGCTGGCGGGGAGGGAAGTAGCCCGGCTAAGCCTGGTCCCTGTGTGTGCCCGGGCCGGGGTGTCCGTGCAGCTCTCCAGGGCTGTTCAAGGCCAGTACTCGGGGGCTGGTGCGGCTGTGCAGCCCTCAGGCATCACCTCCCTTAAAACACAGCTTTTCACTTCTTTCAGTTACTGCTGCCGGAACAGAGCACAGAGGGTGGGTTTGGGGGTGACGGGGCAGGTTCACACACACCTGCTGAGCTCTTCAGGCCATGAGCTGCTCACATCAGGCAGCGACAGCCTGGCCCTGCTGTAGAACATTTCCTTTGTTGTATCCCTGAATTCTGAGGAGCTGCATCCATCCCCAGCCCCTGTGAAGTGCACATGAGCATGTTTGTGTTTGTTCCTAAAGGTTTATATCCGTTCAGTTCCCAGGTCTGGCAGATGTGTCGATATCCCAGGATATCCCAGTGGAAGGGGAGATCACTGTCCCTGTGGGATCTCACTCTCCTGATGAGGATTACTCCACGCTGGACGAGCCAGTCAAGGACACAATTGTGAGTCTGAGCCCCTGGCTGGAGTAAAACTCGGGTTTTCTGGTATCTTTGGCAGCTGTTTTGCACAACTCTGCTCAACCTGTACTTCAGCGGGGATTATTTTAAAACTCGTCATGTAAAACAAATTCCTGTGGATCAAAAAGTATCTGAATTGTGGCCCAAAGTTTCTCTGTGATCGTGAAATCATTGTGAGGGCAGAGGCCTCAGTGAGAGCTTCTGAGAAACTCTGAGGACTGAAGGTATTTTTCATTTGTTTTCTTTTCCTAGAGGAGCAACCAAATTGTTGGTTATATTCTGGTGTTACCAAAGGATTACAGTATGGTGGTTGTTAAAGAAAAGGATGTGATGCTGTAGTTGTTAAGGAATGTAGGAAAAGTCATCATTGTTTGTTGCAGAGGATGCTACAGAACTTCTTGGGTTGGATCCTCTCCTGATTTGCCACCAGTGTTCCTTTACTTCTGTGTCTTTGCTTTAGCTGGGAGCTGTAATTTTTGTGAGGTGATGAATTGCAGTGTTTTGTGTTTGTTTCAGATGAGGGACCTGAAGGCTGTTGGGAAGAAGTTTGTCCATGTGATGTATCCCAGGAAGAGCAGCGCGCTCCTCAGGGACTGTACGTGCTGGGGCCTTCCTGATTTCCAGAGGGTGCTTTGCCTTCAGGGGAGAGGCAAAATCCAGTGGGACAGGGATTCAGGAGTGTTGGACATCCTGTTCTGAACAGCAGAGATGACAGCTGGGGTATCTGTGACAGGCTGGCGTGGGCCAGGATGGGTGGAACTGGCAGCTTTAGCAACTGGTGGATCTTGAATGAATTTTGTTATAGATCACGGTGTAAGATGCTGAATAAGAAAATTGTAAAGCAGTGAGATGTGGAAAATGGCACCTTGGGAGTTGGGCAAGGGGCTCTGCCCTTCCCAGGAAAATGGATGATTCTGTGACTTTTGTGATGTGTTTTCCCTCTCCCTGCAGGGGATCTGTGGGGCCCATTGGTGCTGTGTGTCTCCCTGGCTCTGTGAGTATTCTGGGGTTATTTGGGGTTTTGTAGCCCAGTGCATGAGGGAAATGAGACATTAAAAATTGCTAGTTAATGTGTTAAGATGAACTTCATCTGATCCCTCTCTGTCTTGTGCAAGCACTGCTTGGTTGGGTTCTCTGATAAAATGTGACACTTCAAGCCCGTTAAATTTAGGATTTAAAGATGAACTGTTCCTGGTCCCCTGTCCTAGGAATGGTTTTACTGAAGGTGTCTCAGGTTGTCCTGATTTGGCTGTGGTGCCTGCATCCCATAGTTATTCCAAGCTTTCTCTGAGGCTGGTTTGTTCAATCACACACTACTCTGCTGCTTTGAGAGGTACGAAAACTTTGGTACTTTAATTTCCATCTCGGCCTGTTGTCCATGGCTTGATTCCCTTCTGAATGCTTTTGCAGCCCTCAAAACAGGGAAACAAATGGACAGAAATCACCTCAGTTGAGCCACAACTATTTTCCTTCCCTGTGCAAATCTGAGGATATAATGAAAATAAAAAATGGATGTAAAGCTATGGGCCTGCAGCATAACTGGGGATCAGGGTTGGAGCTCCTGCTCTGGCACCTACTCCAGTCTAGGAAAACTCTGTCAATGCCGATGCCTCTGTCTGTCTCTTCCCCACTCCAGGATGCTGCAGGGTGGCTCTGCAGACAGCAAGGATGATGGAGGGCCCCAGTTTGCCGAGGTCTTTGTCATCATCTGGTTTGGGGCCGTTGTCATCACACTCAACTCAAAGCTTCTGGGAGGGACCATGTGAGTGTGCGTTTGTTCCGTGGCAGTTCCCGCTCTCCCATGCACGGAGTTCTGCCCTGCCTGGTCTGACTGCTGTTTCCCTGTTGCTGTCTCCTTGTGCAGCTCCTTCTTCCAGAGCCTGTGTGTGCTTGGGTACTGCGTGCTGCCGCTGACCGTGGCCATGCTGGTGTGCAGGCTGGTGCTGCTGGCGGGTGCGGGCACCATCAGCTTCATCATCCGCCTCATCGTGGTGGGGGCCATGTTTGGCTGGTCCACCTTGGGTGAGTCCCTCATGTGTGCCCTGCGTGGCTCCGTGCTTGGGGAGCTCGATCCATGTTCATTCCCTTGGGCAAAACCAAGGGATGCTCTAGTCTGAGGTGTCCCTGGGCTGTTGAAGGGCTGTAGGAATAGTTCTTCCAATCCTCAAGCTGGCAGTGGTTCTGCCTCTGCTTCTGCTCCTGGTGATTTCCATGGTCATATGCAAATTGCCTTGGGCAGCAGGATGTATTAAACTTATTATTAACTTAAATTATTTAGTATTAAACTCTGTGAGACTGGTGGTTTATTCTATGATTATGTTATAAATACTATTAGAAAATGCTGATTTTATAGAGATGCATTTGCACTATTTCTCCTGTTCTTTATCTGTAAGTCTGGCTCTCATTGTACAGTGTTAATCAGCATTTATGGCCAGGCTGGTTGGGGCTTGGAGCAACCTGGGCTAGTGGAAGGTGTCCCTGCCTGTGGCAGGGGTGGAATCCCTTCCAAGCCAAACCATGCTGTGATTCCATGAATCTATCATTTGTCATTCTGTATGATAAAGGAAGTTGCACTTGGTGATTACAGCCCGTTGGTTTGAGCAGTGGTTTCTTTTTCAACACCATTGCAGTGCAGATCCCCACTGTAGTTGGCTGCCATGCAGTGGGGTCTCTGAGTGTTCTGCTGCTCCTGCTCCACGTGTTTGTGTCTCCGCAGCATCCACGGCGTTCCTGGCGGACAGCCAGCCCCCCAACCGTAAGGCGCTCGTCGTGTACCCCATCTTCCTCTTCTACTTCGTCATCAGCTGGATGATCCTCACCTTCACCCCCCAGTGAGCACCATCCCGAGGGACTGGGACACGGACTGGACTTTTTCATGGACGCTGCAGTGAATCCTTGGCTTTATCTCTTTCTAATTTATATATAGGGATACTGTAAAAAGGCAGGTTGTGGGATAAAGCCAGAGAGCTGCAAAAAGTGCTTGTTTGTGTGTCCCTCTTTGTGAAAGATACTGAGGTCCAGCTGCTGAGGGGTTTATTTAGCCCTGTTCTGTATTGGTGTTAAATAATGCCCACTGGGAGAAGGGATTGTTCCATCTGAGGAGAGAGCAGGAGATCCTGGATTTTCAAGCTGTTGGGAGATGAAGTTCGCACGACTTGGCAGATTTCCTGCCTGTGCCTGGATTCTCACTGAAGATGAAAATGCCTTATCAAACCATAGAACTTCACTGCAATGATATGTGGAGAGGAAAGAGACATGTCTGACTCCTTTTCGTTCTCTTGTAGAGTGGTGGGATGTGCACCCAGGGCAGTGTGGGACTGGGGCTTTCCCAGGAAAGGAGAGTTCAGTCAAAACTCAGTTGGGTCACTCTGGAGAGAGTTGGAGCTGGTGGCAGGGAGTTGCTTTTGCTCATTTCCATGTGTTGTGTGTGTCCATCCCTTCATGTGGCAGGAAAGAGGGTTCCAACTTGGTGCCTTCAGCATTGCATCCATGAGAGGACTGTGGGCTCACTGCAAGTTACAGACCTGTGACCACAGGGGACAGAGCTCAGAGTCCTGCAGAAATGCTGAGACTGCTTTGTAGCAGGGACTGGGCTCTGTGCATATGGGAAGGGAAAAATCCCTGGAAAGTACTATGAATGTATATGTATGATTAAAAACAAGGGGTTCTGTGCGGGAAGTTGAGGTTTTGCTGCACAGGCTGTTTGGGTCTGAAAAACCATACCAGGGCTTGGGCCCCAAAGTGTTAAAACAGCTTGAAGGAAGGGAAGTAAATGGTACTAGAGGTGGTGGCTGCTCTGAAGCAGGATGTGAATTCTGCTCTCTCCTGCCTCTGTGTGACAGTCCTTTGGTTGTTCACAGGGCCAGCAAAGAAATGTGTGCAAATGTGCATTTGTTCCCTTCTACTTCCCGTGAGATGTCAGACACTGTTCTGAGGGTTGTTTTGTGGGGTTTAGTTTTGCTTAATCCTTTAATAAAAGGGAGGGAGCTCTTCCGGTTACTGCAGGTGCATCATGTACCTCTCCTGGGAACAGGTGTGCAAGAGTCAGGTGTATTTTGGCACAGACATTGGGAGCTGGGACTTGCTTTTGGAAACTGTACAGAAATGATTCCTGTTGTCTGTTGTCCTGAGTCAGCAATCCATGAAATATCTGGGGTGAAAAAGCTGCTGTAAAGTGTCCTTTTTCCTACATTTGTGCAGATAGACTGAAACTGAGGTCTGTGGGTTCTGCTGAGGTGTGAATGTGCCTAATTTCTAGTTCTATGTGCAAGAGCAGTCTGTGCTGTAAACGCTGGCGGTGGGTAGGAGTTGGGATGGAAATTGCTGAATTTCAGATTAAAAGTGCATTTTTGCATTTGTGGATAATGAGCTGCTGTGTGTGGCAGGGCCTGGCTGTGGCACCAAGGGGCTGGAGGGGAGCTGTGGTGGTTTGTAGACATGGGAACCATGGAAGGGGGAATTTTTAAGCTTCCATTAAATTATTGCTGGTATGGAATATGGTTTTTCTTTTAAGTGTGCAGTTTTTCATTCATTTAAATGTTAGTACAGCTTTTTGAAGCTGAGAAGAAGTATTCAAGGGAAGTGGATGGTAAAGCTGTTGATGGCTACGGTGGGATTCCTTGAGCCAAATCTTTCTGTCCTACAAGAATTTAACCACATATTCGAAGAAATCCTTGGATTCTCTCTGAGTCTTGTGACTTAAGCTGCTGTTCTGTCTGAAGGATAATTGGAGTAGCATTTAATTGATCCAGTAATATTTTGAAATTTTTTACATGACTTCAGAAAGTCCAAAAGCCCAAACTGGGGTTTGTTCTTCAGCCACCACTGAGGTTCTGCAGAGCCCCTGCTGTTGTCCCTCGGCAAGCGAGCGGTCCTAAAGCCAACGGGACATGGGCACATTAAACACAACCAAACCATTTTGGTTCAGGGAAACGAAATGCCTTGAGCTTGTTTGATATTTGCAGATGCCTAGAATTAGTGCAGCTAATTGATAGTCCTTTAGACTGCTGGTGTCATCTGAGAGTGCTGAGTGCTCCCTGAATGTCCCTCATCCTGTCCAGCCAGGAGTGCAGTGCATCCCTCCCAAGGGCCCTGCAGGACCACAACAGAGAGGTTTAATTTGTGCTGGAAATGTCTGTGGTAAGAACTGTTCTGCTTTCCGTGGGGGAAAGGCGCTTCCTTCTTGTTTAAAGCTGCTGTGGAAGGGTGACAAGGAGAAGCAGCTGTGTTGCCTATAACAGAGTGTTTGAACTGCTCTGCAGAGACATGGCTGAGTTTCCAATGCACAAACCAGGCTTTCTTTCCTACTAGGATTTTTTTAATACTGTTTATCAGCAGAAGTTGTTGTATATATTTAATTTTGATCTATTTAATACCAATAAAAAGGAAAAGAGTTTATTTAACTCAAAAAATTCAAACAGGCTGAAGGTCACGTGGGCAATGTGACGTGTGGATGGAAGCTCTGTGCTCTCTCTACCTGTGGCACCTGCGGTACCAGGAGCTCCCCAGGCCTGGCTGGGGCAGGAGGGGGGAAGCTCCCCAGTCCCTACCCTCGTGTCCCCCTGGCCAGACAGGGAGAGCAGGAGATGTGGGCCACATGTGCCAGAGCCCCCGAGGCGGAGCTGGGACATCGCCCTGCCCAGGCTCAGATCCTGCTGGTGCTCACAGACAGTTTGGGGAAGGAGCAGTGGTGCAGGTGTACCCCAAAATCAGGGTTTCAGTGGCTTCAGGGCCAGGAGGTCTCAGGAGCCACCCAAGGGACCCGTGTGTGCCTCAGCTGTGCTGTCCAGTGATCACCGGAAGCTGAACGAGGCAGGGGTGATGGGGGAGCAGAAACCTGGTAGGAAGGGGCCTGATGGGTGAATGGATATTAAGGCCCATTCCTGCCTGGCTAATAAATCAATGGCAGTGAAACCCATCCCTGAGCCACGCCAGGATTTGAGGCGGTGGCCAGGAGTTTTTCCACACTCTTGCGCTGTACTGTGGGCTGACAATGAGGACATCCGTGACACGACCCTGGCTAGGGAGCCTTGGCCTGGAGCTGGTGGCAGCAGGGACACGCTGCCCCTGTGCCAGGCACGGGCCGCGGGGCTGGGGAAGGCCACCATGGCCCGGTGGTCACCAGAGGGCGGCAGGACCGCGCCGTCCCTCGCAGCCTTTTGCAGATCAGTTTTCACCTCCCCGTGGTTTCCAGCGCCCCCGGAGCTCTGGGGAGCACCGCCAGTGTGCTCTGTCCTGCAGACAGGACCGGGCTCGCAGGCAGCCCTGGGAGGTGAGCTGTGAGCTGCCAGCCTCAGCCGCCACCACCAGCCACCAGCTCAGGCTGTGGTGCCTCACCTGCCCCTGCTGCAGGGTTTCTGCCTGCTCAGTGATGGGCAAGAAGACACTTACATTCAAAAAGGGCCATTTTTTATTTTTTTTTTTTTAAAAAAGACAATTTACCAGTCCTGGAAATGTAACTGTTCTGCTCAAAAGAGGTGTTCTCAAGTGCAGCTCTGGGCTTTGTAGTTACACTTTGTTTGGATAAAGCTCGAATTTAGCATTTTTGTCCCCCAGTCTTTTTGTCCCCTGAATCTTTTAAGGCAAATACTCTGCATGCTGAATTGTACCCCAGGGCAAATGAATGGGGCAGGTGACAGTGGAAGAAGGACTTTCCCAGTAAAATCAGGAAGTAACTGATACAGTGCAGCTGTTGACAGCTGGGACTGTGAACCTGATTGCCGACCTTTGGCTTTCCTGGCAAGGAAACTAGGTGACATGGCTGCAGGAGCTGGAAGTCAGGCCCGAGGCTGCTGAATCTCCACATTGCAGGTACTCAATGGAAGGGCAGTGACGGGTGGGACAGGACACGCTGTGCCCAGCACGGAGGTTCCTCAGCAGAGATGGGGAGAGAATCACCGAGGGCAGGTGTGACAGCCCAGCGCAGGGGGCAGCTGCTGGGACAGACACAAGGGTCGCTGCATTGCTCTGCTGTCACCTTGTCAGGGGCAATGCCTGCGCTGGGGGGTTCAGGGTCTCTGAGAGACAGGAGTGAAGGTTTGCTCTATTTATTCTGAATCCTAGTTGGATTCGTTGCATAAGTGCACTTGCTGATGCAGGAAGGACGGGTTTGGTGTTTCTGTCCCAGTCACCTTCCCTGAACTTTGTCCCCTCTGCCCACGTTTCAGGGAAGGGAACAGGGCAGGTTTTCTGGGGTGCCACGGCTTCCCCATGCCTGGTACCTTGGCACATCTGCACTCTAAGCTCTCTGTGTCTGAGGAGCTGCTGTTTGTGCTGCTGATGGAGGCAAGGGAGCATCGTCAGAGCCTTGGGGAGGCACATGGGCAGGCAGGGTCCTGCCACCTGGGAACTCCGTTATTCCCTGCTGTGCCTGGGAGGGAGGAGATGGAGTGATTCCTGGCCTCAGCCAAACTTCCCCTGCCTGTGTAGTAGGCTCAGCCCCAGCTCCTCCTGGGAGCCTGAAGCACACCTCAGACAGCACCTGAAATCCATCCCAATGAATCCCCTCTAAACCCCACTCTTCCCCCAGTTCTGCACTGCCAGCAGTGAAAAGGGCACCATGTGAAGCACAACCTCCCCTGAAAGTATAGAGGGAGTTTGGCATTTTAGGCGAGAAATGAAGAATACAAACCCAGCTGGTCGAGCTGTAACTGTGGGTTCGCATGCTCTGCTGAGAAGAGCATGGACGTTCCCGGAGTAAGGACAACACCACCTCTCTCTAATCAAATGGAATAGAAGGGAAAATGAGGAAAAGCAAAATAAATGTAGTTTCCTGTGTGGTTCTTGCTAATGAGTTATGATTTTGCATTGCCAGCTTTGCCAGTGGCAGCGAGGGTTCCATCCATGGGCAATGGAGCCAAGGAGCGCTGAGCACCGAGCAAAGCCACCAGCATCTCCAGGCCAGCAGGATGAGCTGCTGACCCCGTGCTCTTCCTCGTCAGCTGAAGATGAAGATGGTGTCCCTGGCTTCCTCTGTCCGAAGAGCAGCGAGTGCAGTCCTGAGGATGAGCCTGGTTATGAGCTGATCCATGACAAATCCTTGCTGTTCCTGTGGGGATCTTTTCCCAGGAGAACCAGGAGGCACCGCTCAAGATTTATCAGCCTCCCACAGGGACCTGCAGGGCACAGTGGGGATGCTACAGGCCACAATAAAATTTTCAGCAGCAGTGAAGTGTTGGCCTTTGGTGAACATTCCCAGACAAAGCCCGGGCATGTGCTCAGGCACAATGAAACAGATCTGGTGGGGCTGCTTGGGGCAGACCTGGGGAGAGCCCACAATGCTCTGGACTGGGAGGAAGATGAGGTTAATGCCTTCTCTGTGTCTCCTGGAGAAGTGAAGACATATCCTGGACAGCTGGTAGGTGTTTCACATGGTGTCTCTGGGTGCCTGTTCCCTGTGCCCCATTTCCTGCTCCCTCGAGATGCCCAGGTGGTCCTGAGGTTGGGATGCTCTGGCAGACACGGATGCTTCTTCTTCTCTTTTACTCTAAACTCCTGCCTCAGGCTGGTGATGTGCAGTTCAAATCCAGTGTGTTAAGTTGCCTTTGTATCCTTTAGCAGTTGATCTTACTACCCTGATGGGTTTCTACCCAAATAGGAACTGGATTTCTGTTCATCCTGGTGGCCAAGTGGAGCAGGGAGTGTGTTGGGGCTGAGGGCAGAATGTATCCCCCCAGGCCCTGCAGGAAGGACAAGTCACCCTGGCCAGGGGAATTGGCACTGGCTGTTTTCCTCTGTTTGGTCTGGGCATTGTGTGCTTTTCTCTCACCTCTTCCTGTGCCTGTGGACCTGCATACTCCTGGCTGGGCTCCCTCACTGCAGCGTCTGTGCTCCTTGTGCAACCTGTTTGTCTGTCAGGTCCCAATGACATCTCTGTCCCCCCTTTGAGTCCCTGTGCTTACAAGAAACTCGTGTGAACATAGTGGTCCTCGAGACCCTGGTCCTGGTTATTTTGGTTGCAGAGAGCTCCAGGCTCCAGAGCCCCTGGAGCAGAGGAGCTGTGGGGCCATTGTAGCAGCCCTGTCCCCATGGCTGTTCTCCTGGTGCTTCCCCATCCCTACCTCTCTTCTCATGCTTCCCACAGCTGCTGCTGCTGCAAGGCAGGAGCCTGATAAGGTCATTGATATCTACGGGAGAAAGGCAGAGGGTGAATTTCAGAGCTCAGCAAGAACTGCTGGATTTCACTGGGACTGTGCTTTCTGGTTCTTTTCAAGCCTTTTTCTGGTGTTTTGTGTCACTGTCTCAGGATCATAAACAGAACATGCAATTATTTATCCTGGGCACTCATTTAAAACCTTCCTCTCCCCATAACTCACGCCTCCCTTAGCAAAACCCACGGGGCTGAGGTCTGGGCTGGAGCTGCTGCCTCCTCTTTCTCAGGGCTTTGGAATTCCTCCCAGCAGCAGGAACAGAAGCGTGAGACAGCCCAGCACAGGATGTGGGGACAGCCCGGTCTGCACCGTGCCTACAGCCAGGATCTGTCCCCAGAAAACCTCTTCTACCTCTTGATTCCCTTTGGAGTGGAGAAGCACGTGGCTGCAGCTCAGCCCTGTGGCACAGTGCTGGGAGCAGGATCCCTCTCCAGGACAAGCCTGGCAGCCCCCGCGGCCGCGGGGGGGCGAAAAGAATTCGCTGTCACATAATGAGGCTTTGTGTGTGTGAGGGCTGGCATAAAGGGTTTTCTGAAGCTGCCTCAGAGCCTTTCCTGGCGTCCCCAAAGAAGGCTGGCAGTGGCGCGTGGCTCCCGTCCAGCCTGGAAATACTCTGGGGTGCGGTGTCCAGGGGCACGGGATGGGCACGGGATGGACACTTGGTGTCCCTGAGCATGGAACGTCTCTCCTTGTCCATGCCAGAAGGAAAGGACATCTTTGGGCAGTGGTTTTGACTGAACAGGTGCCAAGGGAAGATGTGCCCAACGCTGGTTTGCTGCAAATCCTGCTCTGATGCTCCTGACAGGGGAGAGCACCGTGTCCCTGGCAGCCCCACTGCTGCTGCCTGCCCACGTCCTGAGCCCCCTCAGCTTGTAGTGCTCTGCTTTCAGGGTGCCCACAAAACCAGCCTGGCTCTGGTGGGGTTTGACAGCAACCCCAGGCTCTGAGGGCAACTGGGGAGGGTCTCGTGGCCACTTGTCTCTGCGCCGTGGTGGAGCCAGGCAGTGGGTCATGGTGGCAATCCTCTGGAAACCCCAGAGTGCTGGAGTGTGACAAACTGGGCACTGGTGGGCTTGCAGAAACCCTTTGGTCCTGCCACCTCCATGCTCCCACCTGCTCAGGGCTGCATGCTTAGAGCTATCAGGGGGTTTGATTGTTGGCACCCAGGAGCTGTCGAGTCCCCCATCCTGTGTCCCAGTCCTGATGCCATGTCCCCAGTTCTGCTGAGAAGCTGCACTGGACAGGGTTTGCCTCTGGATTTGGGCGTGAGAAACTTGGTATGTGAATGGCCCAACCCTCCACGAGTGAGAGGAGGCTGCTGTGGATTCATGCCAGGGATTCATCTTGCAGACACCTGCCCTCGCAGGGAGCCAGCACTGCACCTGACAAGATTCCTCTGTCCTGGGAGTTAATCCCAACCCTTGTCCAGAATTAGAGCTGGGATCCTCCCTAGACAGCAGCTGTCACCAGAACTATGTGCAAAAATACCCAAGGAGCTCAGATGCAGTTTATTACACGGCATTTCGTTGTGCCAGAGGAGGAGGTGCCCCTGTTGCCTGTGGTTGTTTTTTAGCTGCTGAGTGTGCTGTCAGTGGCAGGTACCAGGGGGATGTGTGAGTGTGAGAGTGTGTGAGTGTGAGTACACACGTGTGCTGCCAGCCCTGTGCCAGCCTCGGGTGTTTCACCATGGGAGCCTCCCTGCTCCAGCTAATAATAAGAGCTGCTGCAATTCCTTGGGCTGCTCTGGTGCCTGCCTTGGGGGCAGGGGATTAATGTCCCAGGATTAATGTCCTAGCCAGGCTCCAGCAGCTCAATGCTATTCCCAGGGGAAGGAAAAACTGCCTGGTGAGCATTCTGCTTATGTCCTCTTTTGTACTTAAAAATGCAGCCTGATTTATATTTGTTGTTCTCACAAAGGCATCTGGAAGAGAACTAGAGTGCAGTAGCAGCAGGTTTTTGCTAGAGTTCTGTCCTGCATGGGAGTCTCTGTAGATGCCCCCAGACAGTAACTCTTGGGTGCTTGAATACAAATGGATTTAAAATTGAGTGGAGATATGGCTCTCAAAAAACCTCCGTTTCCTTCTGTATCACTTGGGTCTATTTGTAATTTGCGTACGTTGTCTATAGTATCTCAAAGATGTCACCATATCAGTTATGCTCTTTTAAGTGTATTTAAATAGTCCCATGCTGAGCACAGCCCCAGGCCCCTGTTGAACTCCCCAATCTTTCTGGCTCCGGGAATGGGGGCAGGAGCACCCCCCCGCTGGTGCAGCGGAAATTCACCAAAACTATCATGGGCTGGTTTTTTTCAGTGAAATTGGGAGGTTTTGCCAGTCTGTGAGGATTAGTCAGCTGCAAAGTTTGTTTGGCTTTTGTGTGTGTGCTAAATCAGTCGGTGTTTGTGAATTCCCTCACTGGTGTTTGCAAACTGGGGCATCCTGTGTGGGGAAATGCACAAACCCGTCTGTGCCAGGAACCCTTCTGGGGACAGGGAGTGCAGGGGGCTTACCGCAGCCCTGGCTGAGGCCATGAGCCCTTGGGTTGTCTCTGGGAGTCCAGTGCACATCTGGGCTAAGCAAAAGTGTCACTGGTGTTGGAGGGTGAAGCTTCAGCAAGACACAAGGGCCACCAGTGCTGGGAGAGGGGACGTGCTGAAGGGTATGCCATGGGACTGGCCTGTGGGATGGGGGATTGATGCCTTTGGCCCCAGAAGGCTCTCTGGGGTACTGCTCTGCTCACCCGAGCACTTCCTTCTGCCACAGGAGCTGCTCATGGGGATTAAGTAATTGCCTAATTGTCCATCCCAGAGAGAAGCTTTGCTTCAGTGCTGGGGCTCCGGTGCAGCCTGTGGCTTGCGTGGCATCCTGACAGCCCCATGTGTCCTCCACCCTTGCAGGCAGCCTCCATGCCCAGCACATCCCACCTGTGAGCCATTGGAGACTGGAGCACATCGGGATTATTTTAAATGAGGAGCTTTTTAATGGAGAAGCAGTGGTGGCAAGTGGGCAGGGGGCTCACTGGTGGCATGGGGCAGCTGTGGGGCTGCGGGGAGCTGGGGAATGTCTTCTGCTGCCCTTGGACATTCACATCTCTCAGCTGGTTTCTTGTGGTCTGGCCGTGGTGGTGCTTCTTTGGTGGCAGCAGAGACATTCGGCCTCTTGGGCTGGAGCTGAGCCCCTAGGTCTGAGCAGGGGTGGCCCCGCAGTGGAGCCCCAGTCCTGGGGAGCTGTGGGGTTCCATGGGTTCTGTGTGCTGGCCCTTCCTGGGCACATCCTCGCAGCCCCTCGCTCGGGGGCACACGGGGGGGTTCAGCCCTGTCCTTGCCGTCTCTACCTCCCCACTGCTGCTCCCGGGGACTGCAGGTTCCGCGTGTTCTCCCCCCCCGTCCCTCTCTCACCGCCCTCGCGGTGTCACAGCCCCAGCACCGCCAGCACCCGCCCCGTGTCCGGCGTCGGGAGAAGAAAAGGGTCCCTGTTCCCGCTATGCTAATGGGGAAACGCCAGCTCGGCAGGAGCTGCGCCCTTCCCAGCCTCGGGAAATGCCTGTGCACAGCAGCAAGTGGAAAATCCCCGTGTGCCGCCGGCTCGGGGCTCTGCTGGCCGAGGGGAGCCCCCCGCTCACACCCCTGCGCGCACCCCGCGGCTCCGGGCCGGGAGCGCGGCCAGGGGGGGCTGCTGCGGCTGCGGGGACACAGCCTGGCCGCCACCATCCTGAGCTGGCACTGATCCTGTGCAACAGCCGCCACAGCAATAGCTCATCAGTGCACAGAAATAGCTCCGGCCGTGGGGACATGGGATCCTCCAAGGAATGATCTGTAGTGGGAAGAGGCTGTACCTGTCCCCCAAAATACCGGCCCTGTCTCCTGAGTTTCAGAGAACATGGGATGTGTGTGGCAGTGCTGGGGCTGGTTGGTGACATCCTGGTGTCCGTGTCAGCTCCAGGCACTGTGGGCAGCAGTGGGAAGCTCTTAGTGAATGTATACAGGGTGAAGTTTTCCTTAGAATCAGCCTCTTAAAATTAACTCAAGTTTAAAACGGGTTTTCACATGGGTCTGAGGAGAATAGTGATACACACACACACACGTATTTATATATAGAATGAATGGACATTGCTTTTGCTTTTCCTGAAGCTTGTCTGTGGAATGGGTACATTAGGATTTTTGGGAAGAGCCAAATGCAGTAGTGGGGTCTGTGTCCCTGAGCCACTCAGCAGAAATACCCATTTGGTGTGCACGGCTCCTGCCACTTCCCCACGGATCCAGTCCCCAGGAGCTATTCCTGCCGAGGATAGTGTCCTGGCACGCTGAGGAAGGATCCAAGATGCAGCATTACTGGAATGCTTTTGGGATGACCGGGTAGGAAGAAGCTACACAAGTATGCAGAAACCGCTGTGGTTTGTCTCCCAGGCCTGGGAAGGAGACATCCTGCTTCTATTTGTGCTAGCTTGGCTCTTTTGGCTTTTGGAGAAAGTGGGAGAAGGACCTGATGCCACTGGAGCGAGCAGGGGCAATTCTCTGGGTCCTGGCAGGGTTATGGCCTATCTGCAAGGGCTTGCCTGGTTTGGGGCAGGACAGAGCCACCTCCCCCAGCCTGTCCTGAGGGCCTGGTGTATGGATGGCCAGACGGACGGATGGACAGACGGACTCACAGATGGACGGTTGGTCGGTCGGATGTCTTTCTGCCCTCCAGTGTGCTGCCTGTGCCAGCTGAAGCAGGCAGGTGCCTGTCCTGCTTCAGAACAACACATGGTGCTGAAGAGTGAGCCCCTGATGGGAAGAGGAGTCCAGTGCCACCAAACCTGGCAGTGCCACCACCTCTGAAGGGACAGTCCCTCCCGTGAGAGCTGCCTTCAGCCCCAGCCCAGGCCCAGATGCCCCAGAGCCTGTAGAAGCATTGAAGAGTCTCCTTGCACTGCACAGAATGACAATGGCAGAGCCTTTTGCAGGACCCTGCGCTGGCAGTGCCCTTCTGTGTCCTGGCCACGGTGTTGGTCCCCTGGCAGCCTCAGCCCTATGATGGCAGTGGCCAGTGAGCTGAATGGGGGATGTCTGGCAGTGGGCAGTACCCCAGATGCCATCAACCCTGCAGGGGACTATTTGCAAGTCCTTGGGGTAAAAAGTGTAGCCCTTGAGGCAACAGTGGGTGAGTTACAGAGGGTGGGCGGCTGTCGGGCAGCAGCATTGGGCTTTAAATCCTTCAGGGAAAATCCTTGCTCGGAGAGGTGACCCTGGTGTGCCCATAGAGGTGAGACTGTCTTCCCAGCCCCGGGTTTTTAAAGGAGGAGAAAAAGGATGTACAAAGCTTGTGCTGTGCCTTGGTGTCCCCAGCCCTGCTGCACTGGCAGGGGACAGGGTGAGGAGCTGCAGCTGGTGCCAAGGCTGGGAGTGGTGCCAAAGCCCGCTGAGGAATGAGCGAGGGGGAGATGGAAGGAGGCAGCTGGAGCCGGCGCCGGGACTGATGCTGCCTGTGAGCTGCTGCTGGGGCCATGGCGGGGCTGTGCTGGGCCATGGCGGGGCTGTGCTGGTGCCACCAGGGCAGTGCTGCCAGTCCAGGGCTCTGGGTGCTGGTCAGGTCTGCTGGATGCTGCAGTGTTGGCAGTGCCTCATGCCATCCTCTCCAGGCAGGTGCATCTGCTCCAGCTCCACTGTGCCATGGTCTTCCGTGGTTTTGTCCTTGCCTTATTCCCCTTATCCTTATGCTTTGGGGCCCCAGCATCCCGTCCAGGCCCACCCTGCCTGACATGTGGCACTGGACACAGCTGCCACAGGCACCAGCTGCTGGGGGTTGGGTACAGACGTGTCACATCCCAAACAGAACCATTGTGCTCTGGCTCATGTTCCCGCGAGCAGGTCCTGTCAGAGTGGAGCTGACACCAGCCCGAGATGGGCGGTGCACAGGAGTGATGCCACTGGAGAGTCTGATGCCAGTCCAGGGTGGGTGACAGCCACTGAGGATCCTGTGGGAGCAGGGCTGAGCCCAGGCATCGCTGTGGATCTGCTTGCCCTTGCTCCTTCCGAACTGCTGACACAAATCACCAGTTTGTGGGGTGTCCTTATGTGCCTGCAAGAAGAATCCTGGCCCAGGGGGCTGTGAGTGGGGGGCTGGCACAAATGTTCGTGAAGTGACCTTTTATTGTGGCGCTTGTGAACGAATGACGTTTGCAGAAGGCAGATAAGGAGCTGTGAACAGCTGGAGTGAATGGCTCAGCCGTGTTTGATGGCTGGGGGGATTCCCCTGTGTTGTTCTCCCCGATGGGGTCCCACCAGCAGGCTGGCCCTGGTTGCCCCTGCTCTGTGATGAGGGTGCTTGTGGTGAGCCTGGGTGCCCATGGTAAGCCTGGGTGCCCCTGTGTCCGTGGTGAGGCCAGCAGCACCTGAGCACCCAGGGATGGCATCGTGGCTGGGTACACCTTGTGCCTCTCAGAGGAGAGCACCGGGAGCTGCCAGTCAGCTTGTGCAGAACCGGAGTGAGAATCTGAACCGTCCAGGGTTTGGGTTTCTAACGCCCTATGTGTGCCTTTGACAGCCAAACTCCCCCTTCTCCCGCTCTGGAGTGTCGGCCGCCCCTCGCCCCTTCCCACTGCCTGGGAATGGGAGCAGCTCGGTGCGTTCCAGGCAGGAAGGAAAGCCTGGAGCTGTTTAAAACTCGCAATCTTCAGGGAATTTCAATCGCGTCCAAGCCCGTTCCCAACCAACTGAATAGCGGTGCAGGGTTTGAATGCTGGCCCGCCTCCGCGGCTGCCTGCTGCTCCTCCCTCCGCCCTCCGCTCTCCGCTCTGCCGGCACCGGGGCTCTGCCGGCACCGGGGCTCTGCCGGCACCGGGCTCTGCCGGCACCGGGCTCTGCCGGCACCGAGGCTCTGCCGTCACCGAGGCTCTGCCGGCACTGGGCTCTGCCGGCACCGGGGCTCTGCCGGCACCCGGCTCTGCCCGGCTCCGCTGCCGCAGCGCTGCCATGGGGGTGCCGGGGGGGGCTCTCCCCACGGCCGGGGGCAGCGCCGCGCTCTAGGGGGGTCTGCCGGGCCCCGCCGCACATCATGCCATTGCTGGATTTCTTCTGGGCTTGCTTCAAGAGAGCCAAGGTAAGGGAGCGCTGTGCCACGGTGTCCGTCCCTGACACCCTCCGGTTTCAGGAGAAGCCTCTGGAAGGGGCGCTGGGGAAGCGTCCCCGGCGGGGCTCGGCTCGCTCACGGTGTCGACGTCTGCTCTGGGGGTGTCGTGCCCGTGCCCGATGGGCATGTGAGAGCTTTTAATTTTGGCTGGGCCATGTGTGGGTGCGCTGGTCCCTGTACCCTAAGCTCGCCCGCTGCCCTTTGCTGTGTCACCGTGTCCCGGCACGGGCAGCCCTGGGCGGGCAGGCTGCTGTGCCCGGCGAGCGCGGCGCTGGGCTCTGTTGTGTGTGTGCACCCTCAGCCCCCCGAGGTGGTCAGCACATGCCAAAAGGGTCTTCCCGTGCCTGCTTGCGTGGTGTGGCCAGGCTGGGACAGCCTTCCAAACCCAGAGGCTCAGGTCACCCCTGGGGTGGCTGTGGGACCACAGCCGACCTGGAGGGTCAGGGCAGCTGTGAGCAGGATGACAAAGGAGCAGCAAGGCCAAGGGCCCCCAGTTTTTAATTTCCTGCAGTAGCAGTTCTCATGGCGTGGCATCTGAGATTTTTCATTAGGGTTTAATTCTTCATCTGTCACCTTAATAAGCAGTGACTCTCCCTGCCTGCTCCTGATCAGTGTTGGTTTATTGTGTCCCAGCCAATGCAGTGTGGTGGGAGGTGAGCTGGGGAGATTGTGAGGGTATGGTTAGTGTGGATTTTGGGAGTTTCAGATTGGGAAAAGTGGTAAAATCCCTTTACAGGCAGTGCTGTACACCGGGCTGTGCTGGGTGAGTGGATCTGCTGCAGTGAAATAGATGAGGAATGCACGCTGTCCCCCGGGCTTTCAGTGCAATGCTTAAAATAGTTGAGTCTAAAAATGACATTTGTGAAATTCATTGGTAATATTAGTGGCTGTCTTGTCCCTGCTGTCTCGTCCCCGCTGTCTCTGGAGAGCTTAGCTGTCCTCATTAACCCTGCTCGTCCCTGCGTGCTGCATGTTGGCATCGCCATCGTACTGGTGGTGGCACGGAGATGGACACTGGGTCCTGCATTGCCATTGCATTGCAGAGCTGCAGCTTGGGATGGCTCCAGCCTGGCCAGCATGGGGCTCTGGTGCCCCCGGGTTTCAGCCTTCTTGGAAGCACCTGGCAGACCACTGGTTTCAGCTCATCTCTTTGGCCCAAAATGGGGTCCGGTGGCCCAGCTGGCCAGGGCACCACCCTCCTGGTTGCCTTCAGTGGACACCAGTGGCCTCCTGTGCAGCTGATTCTTCTGCTTCAGCCTGGCCTCGCTCTCCTCCCCATGCCAGTGTTGCTCAGCTGCTCACCACGAACAGGCGAGGAATTCTCACCTTCCTCGCTGAGGAATTTCTTGAAGAGGGAGAAACATGCTGGGCTCTGTCTGTGGGATTAAAGCTTTCCAGATTAAATGAGGTGCATCTGTGGCTGGTGGAAGATTTTGTGGGAAAAGGAAGGTGTGGGAACAGATTGGGCAATGCCAGAGGATCCAGAGGAGCCGGGTGACCTCCCCTGTGGACATGGGCATGCTCTGAGGTGGCAGTGATGACTGCAGCCCTGGTGATGGCACCCCTCGAGCAGGCGGTGCTGCAGGAAGCACAGCAGCAGGGACATGGTTAAGCCTGTCTTCCCTGGGTCAGCCTCAGCCCTGCTGCCCCGGCAGGAAGAGGGGTCCCGGGGGTCCGTGGGAAAGTCCGGCTCAGCAGCGCGGCGCATTCCTGCAGTGATCCTGCCGGCACCCCTGGCCCCTTTGTGGGGCCGCGGCACTGGAGGGGCTCATCAGCACCCAGAGAGAGACTGGGGAGCATCCTGGGCTCTGTGCTCACCTCAGGACCGGCAATGGGGACCTTCTGCTGCTCCTCCACCTCTGCAAATTGCTGCTGTGTCCCAAGTGCTGCCGAGGCTCTGCTGCTGTGAATCCCATTTCTCGTGGCTTCCCTTGGCAGCCGGGGTGGAGGGTGCGTGCTGAGCACACTATGTTTGCCCAGTGCTCAGGGCCCTTGGGACTGGTGATGGTGTTTTCAAACCAGTGGGGCTGATGCCCCTGGGAGAAGCCTTTGCCAGGGCCCTGCTTGTCCTGTGGCTGGAGCAGCATTGCTGGTCCCAGCTCCAGACCAGCACTGCTGGTCTCAGGTCACCTCTGGACAGAGAGGAGGCTGCAGCGGGGACCAAGCCCAGACGTGAGGGATAGAATTCCACAAATGTGAGAATCAAAATGATTTAAAAAATTATTTCTTTTCTTTTTTCTTTGTTTCTTTTCACAGAAATTCACGTTGCTAGAAGATAAAAAAGATGCAGGTAAGCTGCAGCAATAATTTTTTGGGCCAAAGTGCCCTTGCTGTGGGGTGGGCAGGGGTAATGGGAAGAGGAATGTCCCCTTGCTGATTTCTTCTGCCAGCAGTGTGATTTTCCCCCAGAACTGTTATTTTCAAGGGGATATATTTGCAAAGGGGCCTTGGTTCATTTGCAGTTTGTATTGTCTTTGTGGTGAACAGCTTTGTGCTCAGCAGATAATCTCATGGGGAGCTCGAGAGCCTTGGCACTGCAGTGCCATGGGCAGGAAGGTCACCCCTGGCTCGGAGCCCCTCGGCTTTGTGTGACTGGAGTGTCTCACCTGTGACTGTGGGAGGGAGGGACTCACAGTGCAGCTCCAGGCTGATCCATGGGGATTGTGCACTGCTGCTGCTGCCCTGATCAAACCTCTGCCAAGGTGGGGGCAGAGGCTGGGGGTTGGGGCTGCTCTGCTGTGAGGGCTTCATGGGTGCTGGGGAGGCTGGTGGTGGTCTGTGGGAGCGGGAGGAGGAGGGGAGGGTGTGTGTGCCAGCAGGGCCAGGAACCAGGGATGGGGACAGGGCTGTTGCAGGGGGGTAGAGGTCCCACCTTCATCATCCTACTGGTCAGTGCCCTGGGGGTCTTTGTGCACGACACCCCCAGAGTCAAACCTGTCCTGTCCTACACAGGATGGCCCATGGCCATTGGCTCTGGTGGCCCTGGAAGTAGAGGGACCTGGGGCCGGGGTGGCTCCACTGCTTTGGGCACAGGGCTTAGGACAGGCCCCGTGGGTGGTGGCTCCAGTGTCAGAGGTGGGGGGAGTGGGCCTGTCCGCACTGCTGGCTGGAGCCCTGGCGCCATGAAAAGGGAAACCCTCTGTGCAGGGAGCCCATGGGATGTGCCTGGGCATCTCCAGGCAGTTCCCTGCCCGAAGGGTGATGCACTGAGGGCCTCTTGTTTTCCTGCACGTAAGGGTGAGGTGAGCTCTGAGTCTGGCCGGCGAGAGCCCAGAGCACAGGAGAGCTCTGAGTAACAAAAGGTGCTTTGTGAGAGAGCCCCAGAGGTATCTTGGGTGGTCTCTGGCCCTTGAACAGGACAGATTAAGAACATAAATGTCAAGAGCTTGTTAAAAAGAGTTAAAGAGCCCTGTGGAAGGGAAGGGGCATGGAAGACTCCTATGGATCACACTGTGACTGGGATTTTGGGGCAAAGAATGTTTATAGGTGCTCTCCCCTTGGTCATAACTGCCTACAGAATCCAGGTCTCTCCTGATGAGAGCTCAATGACACTCACATGACCCCAGCTGACACATGTCCCTGGCCCAGCTCTGGCCGCTGGAGGGATGCTGGGTGTCCAGGGGCTCTGGGGGCAGGAGGAGCAGGAGCCTCATGTCCTGAGAAGCTGCACAGTTTCTCACTGTGGGATTTGTCACCTGTGACTCGATGTGATGATGGGGCCGTAGTGGCTCCTGGTGTCACTGTGACCTGCAGCAGCGTGGTGCCTGGGGTACGCTGGAGTTCTGCCTTTCCCGTGGATTACACTGGACAGGGAGCAAGCCTGCAGGGGGGTTGTGCCTTCCACTGGGAAGGGGCCAGGGCAGGTGCCTGCTGTCCTCTTCACTCATTGTCCCCAGACGGTGCTCAGACAGTGGGAGCATTCAGGCCATGGGCTTGGGGGACACCATTCCCTTCCCTTATGATGATTTTCAGTCTCTTTGGATGGGTGGCATGAGGACCTTGGCTCCTGACACAGTGGCATGAGGCAGGGTGGAGTTGGTTCTGGTTTATCCCAGTAGCTCTTGGCAAAGTGTCTCTTCCACCAATTCCCAGAGCTTGCCTCTGATTTTCCCCCTCCAGCACTGCTGCTCTCCCAGCACACCTGGCAAACTCCCTGAGCTGCTTTCCAGGCATGGGCAGACCCATTCCCAGCCCCCTGTTTGGAACCATGGTTGTGCTGCCACATTCCCTTCCCCGAACACAGGCTGGATGAGGTCAGTGTGGCTTCCCGCTGGCATTAAAGTACCTGGGTATGCCATGGCAGCTCCTGCAGCAGTGATGGTGGAAAACAACTTGGATTTCATCTGCCTTCTTGGAGGTGATGTTTCAGCTGTGGGAGCACCTGTTTCCCCACTCTCATTCCCGCTGCCCTGCAGCAAGACCTGCCCTGGCCCACCCTGAAGTACCCTCGGGCAGCACCTTTGTCTGGGTGGGACACAGAGCCCCTGCACAGCCCCAAACCTAACCACTGGGACAGTCCCAGCTGGGTCAGGTTTGCATGGATTTCCTAACCCTCTGCTTCCTCTCCAGCATTCACTTCCCGTGTATTGTTCTGGACTGAGCAGAAAGGAAAAGCTTGAAGAAAGGAAAGGCTCACAGCCTGGCCATGCACCTGAAAACTGCATCCTCATAATAAATTCCTACCAACAGCAGCACCAGGCCCCTCCAGAAGGGATTGGGAGGTGCTCTGCCCATGTCACGGAGCAGTGGGTCCTCTTGCTGCTAAAGGATAGGGACAGACTTGGTGGCTCCTGCCAGCACAGCCACACAGTGGTGACATTGCAGCGTTTCAGGGTGGGCTGCTGCGGCTGGATGTGGTGAACTAAAAGGGCAAAGCAGCACAAGGGACTCGTCTGAACTTTTGCCCCTGCATGAAATAATAAGGTTGTATTTACCCAGCATCTGGATTACTGAAAATAACCTGCTAAATTTAGCTGCTGTTGATGTGTTGTCACAGCTGAGCTGTTCTTCTCTCCTCGCACAAAAATCTCCTGCACTGACTTGGTGGATTTGTGGCTTGAGCATGAGGACCCCGTTCCTCACCTGACCTGAGCCCATGCGTGTGGCTCCCTGGGTTTTGGGGAGAAACAGAGGCTGGGATCTGGTTTTGTCATTGTCTGAATACGTTGGAAGGGAGAGGGGCCAGGGGCTGGTAGGGGCTGTACTGGGATCTGTGGGTGTGCAGGGACCAGTGCTGCTGCCCTCGGCACCGGGGCCCTGCTCTGGCATCAGAGCCAGGGAGATCAGAGGGGACCCATGGAGTTAGTGGGATGCCAGATGTGGCAGCAGGGACCCATTCTGGGCACTTCTGGAACTTGTTGAGGAACTGCTGCTCTTACATGGTGGAAAAGGCAGTCATGGGGTTGGGTGTGGGTCGGAGAGGTGGGAAGCAGAAAAGCTGAACCGAATGTGATTATTTGTGCTTTTGGTGGGACATGTGATGAGGGGATTCTGTGCTGCTCCTTCCTCTTCCTCTTCCCTGCCCTCGCGGGTTCAAGCTTGGCTGGTGAATCACCAGTTCTCATCCTTGTGCCCCTCTGCCTGTAAAATTTGTGTAGCTCTGACCCCCTGATGACTGCTGCCATGACAGAGCCCCCTCCCCCAGCTCAGCTCCTTCCTTCTGGGCTTTAATTCCAGGGCTGGAAGTCTTCCCATTTCCTGTAGCTAACAAAATACAGATTCCCCCCTCTGGACAGCAGGATCTGCTCCCAGGTTGGGGGATTTTCTTTGAAGGCCAGAAAGGAAGAGCCTGGGTTAGAGAGAAGGTTTTTCTGTGTTGGTGAGCTGCAGAGCACGTGGGAAGTGCAGGGAATGAGCTGGGAAAAGGCCCCTTTAGCCACCTCGTCCCCTGAGTGTCGCCAAGTTTTTCCCATGGCAGCAAGGAGCAATTGAGACTGACTGGAAAGTAACTGCAGGCAGGAAAGTACATTTCTATCTGCATCCTCGGGTGGTTTGCATGAGACTGAAAGGATCAAGAGAGAAGTTCCGAGTGTGGTCATTTCCCTGAAATAATGATGAGAAAATACACTTAAAACTGGCAGAAAGGTTTGGCTGGGCAATGTTTTTTCTTTGGTCAGAACTCTGACATGCAAATTGCCTTAACATGCACAGGAAGGTAATGTTTTCTGTGCCTGAAATAGCCCTTCTGTTCTTCTGGGCAGAAGCTGGTGCAAAGGGAGCAGGCATGGGGCTGTGGGAGCCTCCTGGGGCTGTGTGATGCTCACAGGAGTTTGTTTTCAAAGCCTGAGAGGTCAGATGGGGAAAAAGCAGTGTGAGGTGTTGGCAGGCCAGTCTGATCACGTTAATTCCTTCTCCTCTTAATGAAGAGCCCCTGCGTCGTGCCCGGCGCGTCCGCAGGGCTTTGAACACCCGCCCGCCCCCGGGAGCGGAGGCGGGTGCGAGCGCGCCCAGGCGCGGGGTAGCACCGGAGCGGGGGTGACTCAGTTTTGGGAGGATGCAGGTGGAACACGTGGCTCAGCATCACCTTCACCTGGGCCCCTGGTGATGCCCGACCCCGGGGGAAGGGGCTGAGCGGGGTCCCAGGCAGCGCGTCCCGGGGATGCTGCGGGACCCGGCGGGGGGAGCGGAGCCGCCGGGAAGGAGCGTGCCCCAGGGCGAGCGGCTTCCTCGGTCGGAGGCGCGGCCGGGGAGGATCCGCGGGGGATGCGGGCAACGGGCGGAAGGGGAGCGGGAGCGGCCCCGGTCCCGTGCCGGCATCCCGGCGTGGGAGGAGCCGCCGCTCTCGCCCGTCCCGCCGGAGCGCAGCGATGGGTCGCCGGGCCGGGGTCGCGGCTCCGCGCCGGGGCCCCGGGCGCTCCCTGGGGCTGAGGCTCCGCCGCGCCGCGGTCGCGGCTCCGTGCGGGGCGGGACGGCGCGGGCGGGCAGGTGAGTGCGGGGCCCGGGGCTGCGGGGGCGAGCCCGGTGCGGGGGCGAGCCCGGTGCGGGGGCTGCGAGCAGCCCGGTGCGGGGCAGCGCCGAGAGCGGGGACGTCGCGTTTGCTGCACAGCGAGGCGAGGGACAGAGGGCTGGCGCAGGGTGGGCTCCGTGCGTGTCAGTGCGGTGGATGCAAAGGGCAGAGCGCGGGCAAGGGAACGCGGCTGAGGGGCTCAGGCTCTGCATTCCTTCCAAATCGGAGCGATTTTGGTGGTGTTCTTGGCCGTGCCCGGCTGTCTGTCCTGTCTGAGTGATCCCGATCCCAAAGCCAAAGGGGGGACTGTCCTGAGCCGACTGGTAAAGCAGATCACCCGCCCGAGGGACCATCAGATGAAAAGAACTTCCACTTTTCATCCAAAAAAGAGCATTATTTTGTATTTGATAGTGTTTTAATGATGCTTGTATCAGTCATCTTGTCAAGGCTGTGAAAATGCTTAAGGAGCTTTTGTTCGTTTGGAGCTCCAGTGCTAAATCTGGTTTGATGTGGCTTGTAAAGATGCCTGTGATAACAGGGTGTGGGTAATGATCTTGAAAGCCATTTATTTTGGGTTGTGTGAAGGAGGAACTGCTGCTGCCTGGTTTCTCCGTCGGCTGTGATGCTTAGCGAACAATTCTGCCTCATACCTGTCCCAAGACCCATGTTGGAGACTCATTCCTTCTGCTGATAAATGATCCCTTCAGGAATGGCCCAAAACATGCTGGGTGGACAGGGGTTATTCCTCAGGGATGAGAAGATAAGCTTAGTTTGTTGTAGGTGAGAGGGAAGTGGAGTTCTCTGAAGATCTCCTGCTGCCGGACCCCATGCCAGTGACGTTGCCCGGCTCAGTGCTGGCACATGGAGCAAGTTGTAGCCAGGGGCTGTTGGCCCCACGGATCAGGGGACAGAGTCCCTGCAGGAGACAGGAGGTTGTTTTGGGATCATCCACATGAGAGCAGGGAGCATACAGATCCTCTCCGGGGACTCCTGGAGGGTCTGTGGTTGCTCCCAGGAGCCAGCCCTGTCAGGAAGATTTTCAAGACATTGCTCAGCATCCTGTGTCTTTTCACACGTGCTGGTAACCCCATGCTTCCAAGGATGGACCAGAATGGAAACCCACGTTCTTAGAGTTGCAAAGTGCTGCCCTTATCTTTGGGACCACAGACTGCTTGGTTTGCCATGTGCCCCATGAGCAGCCCTGCAGCACCGAGTCCCTCGTGGCCCCAGTCACAGGCCTGAAGCCACTGCCTCTGCCTGCTGCAGCCAGGTCCACGTCTGGGCTGGGGACTGGGGTCCTCACCCTCCCCTTGGTGGGACTGGCTGGAGGCAGGACCAGCAGTAATAATTCCCCCACCCCCGATGGGCGAGAGGAGGCTCTGACTCGAGTGGGTGAGGCAGGAACAGTTGGATAATGGAGCTGGTTGCTCATCACTTGCCAGCGTTTTGCCTTCCAGGAGCTGGGGGCTTTCTGCTCTGCTGTAGCAGTGGCCACATAATCAGGATTCCTCGGGTAAATTCCTGCTGTTTCTCCTAGATCTGTGGCTGCTGTTTTAATTGCCTGGAGCTCTGAGCCAGACACAGGACCCTTGTTGCACAAACCCAGCTCTCATGAATGATGCTGTTGTGTGTGTGTCTCTGAGCTTCTCTTTTCCTCCCTCTCGCCCTCCTCCTTTGGAAGCCAGGGAATTCGGTGCTGGTGAGATCCCGCCTGCTGTATTCGTGCAGCTGGCAACACGGCTCCAGCTGCCATTTTGGGTGTGCCAGGCGACCTCTTCCCCCTGATTCTCCTCTCATGAAGGATATTGAAGCCATCCTCGTCCTCTTGGCTGGAGCTGGTTTGCTCACTTCTCTCTGGTGTGAGGCTCAGTGCTGAGGCCAGCACTGAAACATCCGTGTGATCCTGGAAGCTCCAGGTGGATGGGGCAGAGGTGGTTTCTGGGCTCTCTGTGCTGCAGATTCACCATTTTCAGGGGTGTTGGGGATGACCTGTGGGCCTGGGGCTCCTTGTGGGATTTGCTGTGTACCCAGTGATTGGAAGGGCTGCAGTGGGGCAGTGGCAGCACCTGGGTGCTGCTTTTAGGGCTGGGGATTGGAAAAAGCCAACAAGTGTTCTGCACTAGGGTGGCTGGACAGGGAGATAAATGGGGCATCCCAAGGTGGGCAAGGGTGCTAGTACGGGCTGGGCCAGCTCTGCCGGGGGGTGACACCCTTCGTGTGAAAATAACACAAGTTTCTCCTGTTCTCCATCCCCAGCAGTGGATGAATAGGAGCCAGGGATAATGCATTAGCGGAGCAGGAGGCCTTTGGCAGCTGGGTGTGACACACGTGCCCCAGACCCCATCGCCCATGGGTGCCTTTCTGGGCTCTGTTTGTATTTATACACCTGAAAGAAAACGGTAACCTTTTTCTCCCCGGTTTATTTTGGTTGTTGGAAAAGAGCAGCGGTGGAATGGCCATGGCGCGGTGGTGCAGGATGTGTCCGCCGGGGCTGCGTGGGTCCCCTTCTGCGGAGCGTTCTCAGCTGGAGCAAAGGTGCTTTTCCCGTGGACTCGGAGTAGTTTTTTGTCCCCCTTTTACGCCGTTTCCTGGCTGTGACTCTTCCGGGAGGGTTCATCTGTCGGGGTGTTGCTGCCGGGGGCGGCAGAGGGCGCCGTGTCCCCCGGGGCCGGGGGGGTCACGCGTGGGGAGCCCCGGCCCCGCGTGGGAGCGGCCGCGCCGCGCTGCCCCCGCCGCCGCCTCCTTCCAGCTCAGCGTCTCCGCTACATTTCCTGCTCTCTGCCTCCACACCCTCCCTGTTCCTGCTTCACGCAAGGAACGAGCGGAAAAATGCCTGAAATCTCTGAGCCCGGCGCTTTTCCAGTGGCCGTCACCGTGCTGGGAGCACCCGGGTGAAACAACCATCCCGGCTGTGCCCTGGGCTGCTGGCCGGGGGCTCGGACAGCACGCCAAGGCTCTGCACCCATCGTGTTTCCAGAGGCTTTGCTCGCCCTCTGTCCCTTTTTTGTCCCCTCCCCACGAGCCGGGGAGCTGCACTCTGGGGGCGTTGGGACTTGTCGGGGTCAAGGCTCGGCTGGGTCCTGACACCCGGCTCCCCCTGACCCCTCCTCTGCCCGCGGGTGCTCGCAGCCCTTCACTCCTCGCTTAAATGACCTTGCAGTGATCCCCCCAGATCAACAGCTGCTCCCTTCGCTGGGGCTGACCCCGGGGGGCCGCCGGCTGCCTGCTGTCACCCCCCTGCCACCCCCTGCCCACCCCTGGGCTCCAGCTGGTGAGGGGCTCTCACGCACAGAGCTGCGGGAGGACTTTGTAGCCAACAAGGGCTGCATTGAGCAGCCTATGCTGGAGTCCCTTCCCTCCGTGGTGAGGGCCAGGGCAGGGGGGACTGCGGAGGGGCAGAGGCAGGAGGGAAGTTGGTGGGAGGAGAGTCAGGAGCTTGGGAAGGAAGGAAGGAGATGTGCCTCTCAGACTATGAAAACAATGGGAAAAAAATCCTGTTTTTTAACTTGGTTCTCCCATGTTGGGAGCTTGGGCATCCCTCCAAGCAGTGATTTCCAGAGGAAAGCTGGTTTCTGGCATCCCTGCAATGTACCTGGTCTCTCTCCTGCTTTTCTGGTCTTCCCACCCCAGATTGCTGCCTGCCTCCATCTCACCCTCTGCCTCCTCTGCCTCTCCCTCCATGCTTGGGCTGGTGCTTCCTGACCTCCAGCCCTTTCGCCTATCATTGCTCACAAAAAAAATCCTCCTTCAAGTCCATTTTAAACACTGTTTTTCCCTCTTAGCCCTCTATTCTGAACACCGTTCCCCCTCTTCTCCCTCATCTTCTTGCAAATCACCTCTGGCTGTGCCCCTCTGGTGTGACAGGAGTCTGTGGTCCAGAGCCAGGTTGTGAGGTGTGTATGCCATGAAGAAGGTCCTCCTCACGCTGTGCTGTTGGAATACTAAGTACAGAGCAGTGCAAGGGGATTTCTGGGGACATGAGTCCCTGAGAGCAGGCCTACTGCTCCTCTCAATGCCTTGCTGTGGCTTCCACCCCAGCTGTCCATCTGCTGGGTCTGACAGACAGGGAGAGCTGGAGACAGCCAGGTGTCTGTCCAGAAATTGTCCTGGGGTGCCTCTTTGTGGGGGGAACAGCCTGAGGGATCCCCGTGGGTGCTCAGCCCTGCAGGGAGGTGGCAGTTGTTGGTGTCCCCATCCTGCAGTCGCTGCCCCAGCCCACGGGCCAGGCCAGGCCCTGCAGTTGCTGCTGCCGGTCTGGGAGTGGAGGGAGGGGGGTGACTGAGCTGGAGGGGCACCGGGGCCTGGGGCAGTGCAGGATGTGAATGGAGTTGGGGGTTCTGCTGAGTTTGACATGTGGCACAGAATCACAGAATGGTTTGGATGGGAAGGGACTTTAAAGTTCATCTCACTCCAACCTCTGCCATGAAGGGACACCTTCCCCTATCCCAGGTTGCTCCAAGCCCCATCCAACCTGGCCTTGGACGCTTCCAGGGAGGGGGTAGCCACAGCTTCACCGGGCACCCTGTGCCAGAGCATCACCACCCTCACAGGGAAGAATTTCACCCCAGTATCCCACCTAACCCTTCTCTTTTCAAGTGAGAAGCAATTCCCCCTTGTCCTGTCCCTCCATCCCTTGTCCCAAGTCCCTCTACAGCTCTCCTGGAGCCCCTTTAGGCACTGGAAGGGGCTCTGAGGTCTCCCTGGAGCCTTCTCCTCTCCAGGTGAACACCCCCAGCTCTCCCAGCCCGTCTCCATGGCAGAGGTATTCCAGCCCTCGGAGCATCTCCATATCCCTCCTCTGTCGCGGCAGCCGCTTCCCCGGCAGCGGCCGATGCGGTACCGGGGAGCCCCCGCACCTCCAGCGCAGGCCCGGGGACTGCGGCGCGGGGCGGTCCCGGGGCGGAGGGCGGATCGTGGATCCCGGGGCGGGCGGTGCCGGGGATAGGAAGGAGGATCCTGGGGCTGGGGGCGGATCCCGGGCGGCCCCCGCCGCAGAGCCCCGCACCTGCCGCGGCCGCGCTCACACCGACAACAGCCGGAGCGTCGGCTGGCACTGCCCGAGCCCGCCCGCTGCCCGCGGCGGCCCGGGCACCCGGGGTCCCCCTCTGCAACCTCCGTCCTCCTCCAGACCCCTCTCCTCCCCCTCCCTCGACAGGTCCCCCGAGAGCGCGGCTGGACGGGGCATAGCCTGAAGGTAAATCGGGAGCCTGCGGTTAGGTGCGGGGAGTGAGGGGACAGGAGGAGGTGGGTTCCGGGAGAGAGCATCCAGCTATCTGCTAAACCTCGTGGCTTTGCTCCTTGGCTCAGGCTGGGCTGCGCCGTGCTCTGAATGCTGCACATGCATGGCAGAACCCCTTCCTGAAATCACTTACAGCTCTGTGTGTAATGGAGTAAATAGACAGGAGGTGATGGAGAGATACAGTGGCCTCAAGTTT
This sequence comes from Corvus hawaiiensis, assembly GCF_020740725.1. Classification (NCBI taxonomy): domain Eukaryota; kingdom Metazoa; phylum Chordata; class Aves; order Passeriformes; family Corvidae; genus Corvus; species Corvus hawaiiensis. The sequence continues at coordinate 6,420,969 of NC_063226.1, read as the reverse complement.
TGTCGGGGGGGGGGGGGGGGGGGCGTTAATTGGATATTAGGAACAATTTCTTTCCTGAAAGGACTGTCCTGCCCTGGCACAGGGTGCCCAAGGTAGTGCTGGAGTCACTGTCCCTGGAGGGATTTAACAGCTGTGTAGATGTGGCACTTGGGGATGTGGGTTAGTGGTGGCCTTGGCAATGCTGGGGGAACAGTTGGGCTCGGTGGTCTCAGCGGGCTTTTCTAACCTCAATGATTCTGTGATTCACCTGTGGCTCCAGAGAACGTTGCTCAGCCCCGCTGGCTCCAGCAGCACCAGAATGCCACCAGGTGGGATGTGTGTGCTCTGGTACCGGTGTCCGTGTCAGGACGGACACGGTGCCTGTGTGAGGTGGCTGTTGCTGCAGCCGGGGAGGAGGAGAAGCTTGGAGCTGGTACACAGCTCCTGACAGCCTCGTGCAGTAACTGGATCCCCCTCTGTCATTCCCAGGCTGAGTCATGGCAGTGTGTGGGGCGAGAATCCGCTGCTGCCATTGGAGTGGCCGGGTTCAGGTTTGGCACGTTCAGCTCCTGGCTTGGCCCCACTGACCTGCGTGCTGCCAGCAGGATTCAGGAGGGCTGTGATGAGATGTCGGCTTTGGGCCACCTGGGCTTTCCCAGGGCACCTCCTCACCTCCTCTTACCTGGGATTAGTGACAGCTAACCTGGTGGCGGGGAAAACACAGATTTGCCATCTGATTCAGAGTCAGTGAGTTCTTGGAGAAACCACACTGTTGTCAGGAGACTCCAGATCAGGCCCTCTCACTGCAGTGGGGGAGGCTGGGCTCTGTGTCCTGCCTTTCAGTGCCATAGACGCGTTTCCAGTGGATTGGCTCCTTTGGAGCCCTTTGTTGTTGGTAGGGACGGATGGGTTTGCTGTGCATGTATCATTTGTCACATTGTGAACCAGCACTGCTCTGGAGAAGGGTGCTGGCAAGGTGAGAGGCTCCTTCCTCAGGGGCTGTTTGATCGTGCCGAGCTCAAACACCAGCTCTTTGTGCGTTTAAATTGCGGTTTGTGTTCTGAAATGCTCCGTGTGCTGAGGGCAGCAGAGCCTCTTCTACTTAAAGACCTTTGTACAGTCCCTGGGTGTTGGAGTACATATCGTGAGTTTTTGGCAGAAATCCACACTCTTTTCCACTTGCATACGTGAGCTCTTATCAATGGCTGTGCCTTTTTCTGTTTGTATTCTCACCAGAGCCCAGCTTGGGAGGTGGCTGTGCAGCCGCCCCTTGCCACTCTCGGCACGTGTGTGCCACCAGGAGCAGGGGGCACGGATCAGCTCGGATCCCATCAGACCCCTCGATTCTTGCATGGGAAAAATCAGCTCCCACCCTTAATCCTGAAAGCTTGTCAGTATTTTCCGTGTGTGGCAAAATATGAAGTCCCAGCACAGAGCAGGTATCAAAGCTGCTTCTGAGGAGCAGGTCACGCTCATGCCATGTGCTCGCACTTCCTCCAAGAAATCCTTTTCTGATAAAAGACTGACTGCATAAATCCAGCCGTGCTTCCGTTGAGCATTCCTTGTCTGCATCGCCTCCAATGCCCAAACCCCAGTGTGTGTTCACAGGACAGGCTGCCAGAGCTTCAGTTTCGTAAGAGAACAAAATGTGGTTGTGCCCAAGGGCACGTCAGTACTTCCCTTCAGTTTTGTACTAATTTCAAAAAGATTTGAAGGTTCTCAAAGTCAATTGAAGTGAGTGGAGGAACGAAAGGTCGCCCTTTCCCTGAGGGCATGCTGACGTTGCTGTGTGACTTTGGGCAGAAGGACCAAGCTGGGAAGTTGGCTGGCACTGAGGGGAGCGGGTGGTGCCGAGGGTAAATCACTGCCAGTGGAGGGAAGAACCAAGTCTCCTTCCTTCAAGTGATCACCCCATGAAAAGCCTGAGACAGTTTGCCTGTTGCAGGGGTTTGGGATTCGCCTTTGCCCTCGGTGTGGCTTTGGAAGGGCTTTTGCATTTGGTGTCCATGGGAGTTTAATCCCCAAATTCAGCCAGCACGCTGGCAGCAGGGCTGTGGGGAAGGAATGCTTTGGAGAGGTCGCTTTGGCCCTGATGCATGGGGAGCTGGCGGGTCCTGTGTGTGGTGGGACTCCTGCCCTGTGCCAGGGCTCATCTCCCTGGCCCAGCAGAGCATCCCCTAACATGGGGGTCTCCTTCCCTCCCCCCAGCCCCATAGCAGAGGTGTTGCTCCATCCCTCCGCCCATTGGGTTTGGTGACAAGGATTGCCAGAGCCCAGGGATGAAAGCTGAGCTGGTTTTGTGCATGTAAAAAGCTTTAGAAGTGGTGTGAGGGCTGTAAAAGCTGGGATGCTGTTGCTCCTGCCAGTCTTCCCATCCCACGCCGTGCCCATGCTGGTCCTGCTGCAGCAGCAAGGGTACTCCAAGGCAAGAGGAGCCACGGGGAGTAACAGCTCCCCAAACTATGTCCCGGGTGAACTGAGCATGGGAATGTCTCCTTGGAAGTTGGGGTTTCTTGTTTCTCAACTCCCCTTCTTGCACATGCTGTTCCAGGCCTGCTGGGATGTGTGACAGAGGTGTTTGGTGGGATTTAGCACTGGAGGAAAGCTGTTCTGGCAAGTGGCCGGAGCCTCCAGGGGCTGGTGGCCAGGGCAGAGGAGCGCCTGTGAACCTTTGAGCAGAGCTCCGGAGGGGACCGGCAGCGGCGGCACATTCCAGCGAGGCCGGGGGTCTCCGCACGGTTAATGATTGAGCTGCAGCGGCCCTTTGGTTCCTGCTGTTTGGAGAGGCACCTCGGGAACACGTGAACCTTTCCAGGCTGCGGGGCTGGGCGTGGGGATTTAAAGAGACCGGGTCTGTCCCTACATTTCCAGTAAGAGGATAGTTTCCTGGTGCCAGAAGGTGATGGCTTCTGGATCTTCATTGTCTGTTTGCTTTCTGATTCATTGGGCGCCTTACCTGCATGTTCTGCATGGGGATCGTTGTCAGTGTGGAGCTGTGCTGGCCTCACTCTGCCCCATTCCATGCTCATCACCCTCTGCCCGATGCTCCCCCCGAGGTGCTGACCCTGATCCCATGGGATGTGGCTCCAAGTGGGTCCCCATGTGTCCCCCGTTTCTGGATGCTGTGACACCCATGGGTGGCCGCGTCCCCAGGCTGCTGCTGTTCCCTGCGGCTGCTGGGTTAATCATTGCCAGGTCCCCGTGCCCCGTGGGCGCTGGCCCGGCTGTTTGCAGAGCCCTTATCAGCACAGGGCACTTGTCACCGCGTGCCAGTTACAGGCAGAGTAAACGGTGCTGGGAATAACTTTAACAGTTATGGGGACCTTCCCCAGGGGCTCAGCCAGTCCTCATCCCATTGCACCAGAGGCACATGGAATTTCAGCAGAGGTGCAGTGTGGTCCTGTGAGAACATCTGGATTTTCATGGGTGCTGCAGCCAACGCTTGGTCCCATTGCTTAAGTGGGAACAGGAGTTGGTGGATTCTCCCAGGGCATCCTAGTGCTGAACCCGAGGGGTCCTGTGTCCCCCAGCCTGGGTGAGCTGGGGGATTTCCTGCCCTGCAGGTGGAGAGGACAAGAAAGCTGGCATTTAAAGGAAAAAGGAAGAAAAAAGGAAAAGGAGTGAAGAGGACGAGGCTTTGCTGCCAGTGCTGAAGGCTGGGCTGGGCAGGGGGCCAGGCTGGGGGCGGGGGTGGTTCTGAGGCTGCAGGTGGGGGTTTGCTCTGTGGGGTTTCAGAGGGTTGGCTGGCAGACGGTTCTCTCTGCTGCTCCTGCTGAAACTGGAACTGACCCTGGGCAGGGGCGGGCAGAGGTGTCACAAGGCTGTGGGACGGTGCCCACAGCGGTGACGCAGAGTCCACTTGACCTCGTTTCATCAGTGTCTTTAGGCAAGAGCAGGACATCTGGGCAGCCAGGGCTGGTGTTGCAGCTCTATTTTTCCAGGAGGAGGGTTGCCCCATGGCCTCTGGACACCTTCCTGAGCAAATCCCAGGATGGCTGTTGCATGGCAAGAGCCACTGGCATGAACCCCCTGGGCACAGACATGCTGGGGGTCCTGCACGGACTGTGGCTGTGTGATTTCTCCAGCTGTGGTGCTGCTTTCTTGGGAGCAGCAAGGACGTAGGAAGCAGTGGTTCTCCTCCAGCTAAAAGTAATGGGCATACACAAAGTGAAAAATGAGGGACAAGGCAGAAATTGCCTCTCTTCTCCCGGCAGGTGATCTCCTGCTGAACCCTGAGCCCTGGCTGCTGCTCTGGACGGACATTTGCTTCCCAGCCAAGTGGCAGCTGACCCCACGCTTCCCTTTCCCACGCCTGGCCTCACACCTCCACACAGTTCTTCCAACGCTGCTGCTGCGCCGAGAAATTCCAAACCACGGCAGGCACCGGAGGCGTTTTGCAGCAGCAGCTGAATTGGATCAAACCACGGCGTGCCTCTGAGGCTGAAGGCCCCAAGTACCCCGTTATTAAGGGGACGTTTAGGGAGGTGCTGGGGGCTGGTGACACAGGGAGTGCTTTGGCTGTGCCCTTGGCCTTGCTCCTGCCTCAGTGTCCTCCTCTGTAGAGGGAGAATGGAATCACCCTCTCTGTGGCTGAGACCTGTGAGTGCATGGGAACACTGCCAGATCTTGGCACTGAGCTTATTTATTTATTGTCCTGTCCCATGGCAGAGGGACCGGGGAGAGTGAGTTCTCTCCTCTCCACACTGGACTGTTGGCTTTGGCCTGTCCTTGACTGACTGTTTGAGGCTGCTGCTTCTCCACGTCCTGGATTTCCTGTATTTCTTCTCTTTTTGCTTTCTTGTGCCTGGTATCAGGACGTTGGTGTGAAGGCAGCGTTTGTGCTTCCTAAGCCTCCGTGTGTGTCCCTGCTGGGCTGGAGCAGCTGCAGTGCTGGGCTGGCACAGGAGCTGCTGGGGCTGGGGGGGAGTGCAGGGGGCTGCATCGCCGGGGTGCCCCATCCCTGCCCTCCGCAGGAAGCTGGGGAGCTGCAGTTCCATCTGCCAGAGATCCCAGCACACCCTGAGGGACTCTCGGAGAGGGGGCAACTGGCACACCCCACTCAGGGCCCTTGAAGGAAGGGTCTGGGTGGGGAGGGGGGCACAGGTGCAGCCCCCTGGGCCCCCTGGCTGCAATGCAGGACCTCCAGCAATGCCAACAGCTGTGCAAGTTCCTGCTCTGCCCAATGGCTCTGGGAATGGAGCCAGCGCCTTTGTGAAATCAAGAGTGGGTCCCCAGCTATGAGCCCCTTTAGAGGGTCCTGTGCTTTCCTTGTCAGACAGAAATTTTATGTTTGGATTCTGGATTTTTGGCATTTTTTTCAGGATCTGGCGATGCCACAGGTGGCCTCTGGCAAGAGGCTCCTCTCGCGTCACCAATCCAGAGTCCAGACACGTTGAGATTCCCTGAGGCCAGAGGCACATGGGGGCTGCATTTGCAGCAGGGACTGAAGGGGTTAAAGCTGCTTTGCAATGTGATTTAAAGAAAAAAAAGCCATTTCCTTCATGTCCAGAGACAGTTTATTTTCTGGGCATTCTTCGGGACGCAGGGAGGTGCCTTTTCTTTAAGGCATTTCCTGTAAGCAAGGTTATATTTGGCCTGAGGAGGGTGGGGAGAGGAGGTGGGTGCTGGGGAGGGTCCACGGCCGAGCCGGGTGACCTCAGCTTTTGTCTCTCTGTCCCGAATTGTGGTGGTGGCAGGGCCGGGAGGCGCGGGCCGGGCCGGCTGTCACAGCAGGGCGAGGAGCAGGGTCCTGCGGCATCCCACGTGTGCCCCATCAGCGCTGCTGCCTCTTGTGGTGAGGCTGAGCTGGCATCTACGGGGTGTTCGGGGTGCTTTCAGGCCACCCCTTCCTTTCTCTTTAGGATGATGAAGATAAGAGCTGCTGGACCCCATATCCTGTGCTTGGTGTAGCTGTCTTCCCTCCCCCAGGATGGCTTTGATTTCCATTGAAAAGACAAACAAGCCAGCGTGGTAATGCACCAGATCATCAACATTCACTGTGCCCCTGGGGTCGCTAGTGCAGATTTAACTCTTTCCCTGAGGATATTTGATCAGACCTTGATCCTGGGGCAGGGGCTGCAGCCAGACCCCGACGCCACAGGCTGGGCTTCCCCACGCAGTGCCGGGGCTCGAGCTGTTCCCCGATGTTCCCTGTGCCAAATTTCTTCTCCCCCATTTTGTTTTCTTTTTATTACCGTGATTTCCTAAGATCGGAAGAGGCGAGTTATGAAACTGGAGTTATCCAAACACGTCTTGTTTGAAGATAGCGTTTCATCCAGCAGATGCAGCTTCCTGCCCTGTAAATGGTTCCCATTGTTTTGCCTTGGCTCCTGGCCCCGGCAGTGCTGGGGTGTCGCTCCGCTCCGGCAGCTGGAGGAGCGGTGGTCCCAGACATGGAATGGCTGGACTGGGAGCACTGGTGCTCTGTAGGCAGCCTCTGAAAGCACCTGGGGGGCTTCCTGGGGCTGCCTCAGATCAAAGGCAGCGAGCTGGCAGGGTGCTGGCTCGGCTGGCTGCAAACATCACCTGCAAACTGTGCTGGGTCAGGCACAGAGGTAGTGCTGGTCTGACGGACGGTGTCTGCATGGCAGGAAGCAGGGAAGAGGGGGTAAATAAAATGAGGTGGTGCTGGTTGATGTGGTGAGGACAGTTCCCAGCACAAAAGAAGCAGCACACATTTTTAATTTAAAATTTTTGGGTTTTTTTAGTGTTTAAATGCAAAGAGAGGGTTCAGAGGTGACCCTCAGGTGCTGCTGAGGCACTGTGAATAACTTTTTTCCTGTGAGGGTGGTGAGGCCCTGGCACAAGTTGCCCAGAGAAGCTGTGGCTGCCCCATCCCTGGAATTGTTCAAGGCCAGATTGGATGAGGCTTGGAGTAACCCAGTCTGGTGGGAGGTGTCCCTGCATATGGCACGGGGTGGAACTGGATGAGCTGAAAGGTCCCTTCCAACCTAAACCATCCTGTAGTTCCAAGATTTCTCTGATTCTGTGATCCCTGTGGTGGTGGCAGGAATATGGTGTGGGATTGAAGAAGTGTTAACAGTCAGAGTTTGTTGGTGAGCTGCAGCTTCGTGCCTCATGTTCCCCTGCTCCTGCCTGGCCTTGGTGAGTGTCTGGCGGCTGCGGCTCCAGCTGGCTCTGGATGGCTGCAGGATCCTGGGCACAGGGAGGGAGGTGCAGCAGGAGCAGGCTGGGACCTGGCGAGATTTGGGTGGATCACTCTTCCCCACCAGCAGAGCCTGCTTTGAGAGGAGCTGGGTGTGTCCAAATCTCTTCCTCCAACTGAGGAAGCCGTGGCGGGGGTCACACTGTCCCTGGAGCTTGGGCACGGCCGTCCCTCTGCAGCCGCACTGTGAGGGTGCCTTTCTTCTCCTGCTCTCCATGGCCTTCCCACCTGCTTGAGCAGCAGGGATTGTTTTGTAGTAAATTTTTTGTTTCTGTGAGCACTGTTAGAGGCCGGGGAGCTGCAGCTGTTGGCTCATTAATGAGGTTCTGCAGAACTGTGGCCGGAAGTGGTGCCAGGCCCTTGGCTGAGCTCGATGGTTTGACGCTTTTCCTTCCTGCCCTCCTTGGCAAAGCAAACTCGCTTTGCTGTGCCGTGGCCACCCCCACCTCAGCCCCTGCTCCCTTCCTGCTTTGGGTGTCGATTTTTGCTTTGAGGGTTGGGCTGGGGTCCCTCAGGCAGGGTCCTGAGGAAGAAGCCTGAGTCTCGTGTCTCAGTTTCTTTGGCCACAGTGGTTGGAGAAGGCAGAGATAGCAAGGTCAGGAGTCTCAATGATTGCTGTTTGATAAGGTTCACTGATATTTTATTGGTGGTCTCCAAGGACAGAAGGAAACTTTGTGAGTTAAGAATGTAAGTTTGGAGTTAAGGGTGTGCCTTGGCAGGGCCACGTCCCCCCTGAGTGCTCAGTGCTGGCTCGGGATGGAACCCAAATCCTCGGAGATCCCAGTTTCTCCTTACTGCCAGCGCCCACAGAGATCTTGGCTGTCCTTGAGCTGCTCTCTGGCTGTGCTGGCAGAGCCAGTCACCTGGCCAGCTGCTTCACCTGGGATTTACCTGCTCTCAGGTGGTTCGTGCTGCTCCTTGAGCAGGGACTGAGCCGTGAAGGGCTCCTGGCAGCATGGAGGATGTTGTGTAAGACTGGGTTCCATGGATTATTGAGCACTTGTGTTTCTTGGCCAGGCTCCTCAGCCCATTGTGGCATGGAGTGATGCACTGGTGGCTTTGTCAGTGCTTTCCCTGTTTTTCCAGCACTGCTCCCCTTCAGCTCATCTCCAGCTCTGCCGAGGTCCTGGGTGGGGATGGGCACAGGGGTGTTTTGCAGTGGAAGTGGGAGAAGATGCCGTATCCCACCTCTCTTTCTGGGAATGCTCTGGAGACCAGAGAGAGCAAAGATCAGCTCCTGCAGCCCCGCTTGGTGCTCTCAGCCTGAAGGGGCCTTGTGGCGCTCCACAGTCCCTGGGCAGGTGGGAATGAAACACTCGGTGAGCAGCCGGCTGGAAGAGCAGCGAGTCCTTGTGTGTGGCGGTCACGGGTCAGTGTCACCTGTCACGTGCCAGTCAGGGCAGTGGAGCATGGCCAGCCGTGTGTGCATGGCTGTGGCTCAGTGAGGCGGTGTTGGGCGAGCAGCCGTGTGTCCAGGCACTGGGACTGGGGCTTTTGGGAAAATCAAGGTCGGGCTGTCTTGGATGGGGCTGGGGTGGCCGTGGGGGCTGGGGGCACATGCTGCTCATCCCCAGCGATGCTGAGGTTGCTGAGGTGCGCTGGGGCTTTGGGTCCCTTCTGAAAACTCGCATGTGAGTCAAAAATTAGTGGTCATAAAAATAGATGGGCGAAGTTGTAGAAGGGTGTGAGCTGATTGATTGACCACAAACACGTCAGCCAGCAGCACTGAGGGAGAGCTTTGCTGAGGCAAAGGCTTCCTCAGAAACACCAGTGGGGCAACTGCTGCACACTGCTGGGAGTGGAAAGGAGTGTTTACTTGGGAAAAGATGAGCATTTTAGAGTGTTCTTCTGAACTGACTGGCTGAGGGATGGCTGGGGATGGCTGACTGCTGGGGATGGCTCCCCTTCTGTGCACAGCTACTGTGGTGGGGGTTTGGCTGGGAGGTTCCTCCCTGTGTGATCGCAGTGGGTATTGCAGAATGACTCTCTTTAGGGCAAAGTGTTCTTGGTATCGCCCCTGGGAAGCACTGAGCACCAGCTGGAGCCTTTGCCAGCCCTGGCATCAGCCCACCATCAGGAGGGGATCTGCCACCCATGAGCAGCCCCATCCTCACCATGTCTGGCTGTGAGCACCAGCGAGGCTGTTGTGCAGCTGGGGCCAGATGAGAAAACCCCAAGCAGGTCTTGCTGTGACAAATCCTTTCCTTACAGAGGGGCTTTCTCATGGAAGGGAAGCTGGAACAAACATGCCCGTTCCTGCCAAAGGCGCTGCTCTGCCAGTAACTGGCCTCTGTTTCCTACTGCAAGCGGTTGGTGTGTGGAGCTGGGGCTTCCTGCTGCCTGCTGACCCCTGGGCTTCTCCTTGGCCTGACCCCGGGAGCTGTTCCTCTGCTCCTGACCCTGCTGTTGGCAGCCACCGCTCCGGCTCCGGTGTGTTCGGCGTCATAACTTCCCGTGAGCCGGAATAGCTGTGCCAGGGTTGTGAGCTCCTGTGCCTGTAAATCCCTTGGAAGGCCGGGAAGTGCTTGCTTAATTAACCAGACTGAGGAAGAGTTGTTTGAACCATCTCTGGGAAGTGTTTCACCTGTCTTACAGCAAAGGTCTTGGATTTGGGACTGTCTTTTGGCCACGGAGCAGCCCAGATCCCTTCATGCATTCTTGGATCCTTCCCGATCCATGGCTGTCAGCTGTGTCCCTCAAGGCTGTGCTTGCCTTGGCTCCTCAGAAATGCTGTTTTTTACGTAAAGGGCCCCATTTTGGTCTCTGCCCGGGTGCAGGGTGGGTTTGGCTGTGGGAAAGGACACAGGCAGACCTGGCTGTGCTGGATTCTCCAGTGGGAGGCAGACAGATGGGACCATGTAAGCTGGCTGCCATTCCCATGATTGGTCTTCCATTGGGATTCAGCATCTTGACTGTCAGGCCAGAGCAAGAGCATCTAATATTGCTTGAGGCCAGATTTGCATCCTGTTTTATAATATTCCCTGACATTCCCCACATTCCTGGCAAGGAGACTCCTGTATTTTTTTAAAATATTCCTTTGTCTCTGAAAAACTGTGACGTCCTTTAAGACTTCTTCAAAATGTCGATATCCTGCTGTCCTGGCATCTCCTGTTAGCTCCGTAAAGCACGGGCAGCCTTGAGTTTCAACTCCAGCCCCAACAATGTCTCCTTCCAGTTGGGAGAAAGGACAAAAAAGAACGAGGTGGACCATGTGCTCCTGTTTGACTCAGTGACCTCCCTAAGCCTGATGTCCCTTCTGTGTTTCCCCCCGTCTGCAGGTTTCACTGCCCCCCATGTTTTTGGGGTGATAGTGGGCCTGAACTTCCATTGCTGCCACAGCCTTGTCAGGACAGCGAGGTCTGACGGGCTCGGGTCCCCCCTGGGGCCTGGGTCTGCAGGGTCTGACCTGCGAGGTGTGAGCTGAGGGCGGGCAGGATGTTTTCCAATGTCGTATCCCTGGATAGGGATGAGATACTGGGAATCAGAAGCAAGGTGAGACAATGCTCAGCTGCAGGGATCTCACAGCTCATTCTGGGAATGATTTGTGCCAAAGCACCGGCTTGGGAAGGGCAGGCACAGGGAATATGGTTTTCACTGTGGACACTAATCCTGTGTCAACCACAGCTTCTTGCTTAGACTGTGCTGACCCCTCTGCTTTGGGCTGAGATGTGAGCCGAGTCCTGCTGCTTGGGGAAGAAGCATTCCCAGGGCAGGTGGAGCACACTGGGCTCAGCACAAACCAGAAATTTGTAGGGAATTGGGTGATTTAGTCTGGATATCTCAGATTGCAGGCACTCCTCCTGTTCTTGTCCCTGAACCATCTCTTTGAGCTTTTATTCGTTTTTGGTATCTTGAGGGACTGGGAAATTTATGATGGCTCAGCCTTGGCTGTCAGTTTTCCCATCCCTTGCACACTGGCAACAGCTCCTGCTGTTTGCCAACAGCGGCCCGAGAGGAGCCTCAGCTGGGGCTCACAGCCAGTGGTTTGAGTGGTTGGCGTCTGATGATGAGAGGGGGTTTTGGGGTGTCCATCCCTCTCCTCCCTCCCGGTGTACTGCCGGACAGTGTCAAACTCCCCACCGGCCCCGCTCCCTGGAGCCGACACGGTGCCGCCCTGCGGGACACTTGGCTGTCAGCCCTCATTTCTGCGGTGGAATGGGAAGCCGCAGCTCTCCTGGCTGGGCCGGGGTCCCGCGCTGGGCAGGACAGCCCCGGCTGCCCGTGCTGTAGCGGGGCTGGGAGCGGTACCGGATGGAGCCCTCCCCGCTGCTCCCACCCCCGCCGCGGCGCTCAGCCCTGCGGGGCCGGGATGTCCTGTTTGCCCGGGACACGTCGGCTCGGCTCGGCTCGGCACAGCCCTGCGGGGGGAAATTGCAGCTCTGCCATGGAGTGCCTGTGGGAAGGTCTCTTGCCGCCAGTGGACAGTGCCGGGTGGCCGAGGACGGCATGAAGGAGGCTGGAGGTCATGCTGATACTTTTTTCTGCATTTAATCCACGGTTTCCAATGAACAAAGCCGGGATTAACAGCTCCTGCCATGGTGAGTCTGCTCGTGTCCCAGCTTTGTGTTTGGATTGGGATGCTCCAGTCAGCAAACGCTCTCGGGGGAGGTGGGAAAAGCTGTAAAATTACCTTTTTTCTTGTTAGAAATTTCTTGTAAGCAGCGTTTCCTGTGCAGCAGGGCTTTTACACGGGGGCGAGTGCAGGGTTCAGAGGTGTCGCTTGAGTTCTTGTTAAGTTGTTGGGGGGTTTTTTAATCTTTTCTTGAAAACCAGAATTTCCTTCACCTTTTTTCCCCTGGAGTGCTCTGCAGCTACTGCCCTGCGGGAGCGTGTGCCCGGAGCGGGGCGGCAGCGGGGTGTGCAGGGAGCCCTGTGCCCCGGCGGGACACGGCGCTGGCACCCGGGGATGCGGCTGAGCGGGGCAGGGATGAGAGGGGCGATGGCAGTGGCAGAGCACGGGCTGGCCTCAGTCACTGCGCCTGGGGCTTCTCCTTCCCCGCTCTGCTCCCCGCTGAAGAGACCTGCAGCCCTGGCAATATTTGGGTTTATTTCTGCCAGAGCCAGCCAGGCCGGTGGGAGCGCGGGGAGCGCCGCGTGCCAGCTCCTTCTGATCTCCGATTGTTTCCTGAACCCGAGCCAAAATCCCGCTCCTGCCAGGCAGTGAGGGCGGCAGCCGGCATGGCCACGGGTGCGATGGTGCTGGTGCCAGCCGTGCTCTGGGATGTGGCAGCACCTGCTGACAGCAATTCACTGATATAAGGGCAGTTTTCAGAAGGAGGAGAGGAGGAAAGAGAAGGGAGTGGGATTTGGAGCTGTGGGGTGGGGGTGGAAATGCCCCTGGAGCTGCGGTGAGCGATGCCCGAGTGGGGCCGGTGGGTGTGGGGTGCTGCAGAAGGGGGTCCCGATGGGAGAGACCTGTGAGCTGGTGACAGCCCTGCCGCGGTGCACACATACCTGCGTCCCCCTGAGAAATGTCCCTTGGCTGCGTTTTGAAACTCGGAGTCTGGGTTATGCCTCCATCTGTGGCTGTGCCCGGAGGGGTCCCTGCACGAACGGGGGTTCTGTGCCTGCACCTCCCACGGGCTGAGGGGGGGCCTTGTGCTCGGCTGCACATCCAGGACTCCTTGGGGTTAAACTCCTGAATTTGGCAGATCTTTCTGATGTGGGATGGGATTTCGGGAGTTTAGCAAGGAGCATATGCAGGCACCTGTACTTCCCCTGGGTGGCAGGGACCGATCAATAAACCAAAGCTGAGGCTGGTGGGGAAGGAGGCAGGATTTTGTGCAGAGCTGGGAAATCCTTGATTTGGGGTTCTTTTTGTATTGCAGCCTTTAAGAAGGGAAGAAGAGAGCCCTAAAGTAACCCTTTGTGCCTCTGCTGCGAGTTCAGTGCCTGTTCCCTCCTGTGAGGGCTTGTGCCCATGCCAGGGCTGTGGCAGTGGCCACCGGCTGGGTGTGACAGCCATGGTTTGGGCTCCCTCTCCGTGGGGGCGTGTAGGGCTCCCACCAAAGCTGCTGGAGCCTGAGCATTCTTCAGCCAGGAATGGGGTGGGTTTGTGATTCTGTACAACATGGAAAAAGCTGCAGCAAGACCACAAGGGAATTCTGCTCCAGGGGTTCCTCTGGTAACACACGTGTTTATGCTAAATAAATGCAAAAAAGTAGGAGGGAATTCCCTCGTGTATTAAGGGACTGTTTTTTAGAGCCTGGATTTAGCAGTGGGAGCTGGGGGTCGTTCCTCGGCGTGGGAAGCAGGAGAGCAGCTGCAGCAGGTCACATCCATGGGAAATGCAAATTCTCCAACGGGTGATTGGAGCTGAGAGCTCCCTGCAGAGCCAGAGCTGCTGCTGGTTCTGTTTTTTTAGCAGAGCTGTTGGTGTTTCCCTTTGACTTGGCCTTCCTTGGCCTTTAGTAGTGGCTGGTGTTGGGTCTCGTGCAGCCTGGGGCGAGAGTGCTGTGCCGCGAGCAGCACCAGCGTGCAGTACTCCGGACGCTGACCTCAGTCCATGCTGGCTTTAATGCTCTTCCAGGTGGTGAAAACTGGACTTTTGCTGTTGTCCGTGTAAAGAAATGTGAAATGTGATCACTCTTCATGGGGAGGTGCAGCCTGGCTGGCACCTGTGGTGGATGATGGATGCTGTGCCTGGTGCTGCTGAAGCTCTGGCACCGCTGCCTGCCCTTGGAGCGACGGCGTCCACTTGTCCAAACAAAGTGCGTGTGAGATCCATGGGATGGTCAGCAGGAAAACAGTGCAATTTTTAGAAAGGGTGGACTGCAGGATGGGCAAGATGGATTAACTTTCTTCAGTATCCGAGTAGCCGTTTTCATCTTGCTCCTTGTGGATGTCTCATGCCTGGAAGTGTCCAAGGCCAGGTTGGACAGGGCTTGGAGCAACCTGGGCTAGTGGAAGGTGTCTGGCAGAGGGCCAGAATGAGATGATCTCTAAGGTCCCTTCCAACCCAAACTATTCTGGGATTCTCTTCTGGATTTCTCTTTCTGGGTTCAGCAAACACCAAAGAGAAGGCAGGAACTTCACCCCAAACCTAGATCTGACAGAGGTAGCTATGCTGGCACTGACAGATCTTCTTGGGGTGGTGCACAGGGTGGGCTGGAGCCAGAGACTCTCTCTGCTCTGAGCTTGCTTTACCGTTGCCTTTTCAGAGATGGAACCCCAGGTTCCTGCTGGACTTCCGCTCAGGCATGGGGATCTGCTGCTGTGTGCTCCTGGCACAGTGGGACGGTCCTGCCCTCTCTGTTGCTCCTCCAGGGTCAGAGCAGCTGCAGAAATGCAGGTGGGGGAGTCAAGGATGGATCAGGGTCCTCACCTTCCTGGCCCTTTGTTTCTGTTCCTCTCTCTTTCCATCCCTTGTTCCCCCCAGACATCTGCTCTGCAGCTGCAGCCCGAGCAGTGGGATGTGTAACCCCTGAGCTGCTGCAGTGCTCCTGCTCCCATGTGCTCTGGAGCTGCTGGGAGGAGGTGTCCTATAGGCCAAAGGGGCTCCAGGACTCTGAGGGGCTGCCTGGGGGAGCAGGAACCTGTAATAAATATGCTGTAGGACACTCCTGTAGCCATCACAGTAGTGCCAGGGGATGCTGACTTGGGCTCTGCCACCTCACTGTGTCCTGCTGCCAATGTCCATCGGACAGCATGTCCCAGACCCTCTGGATCCTTCCCTCCTGGTGCATCCCATGCCCCTGAGCGTGGCTGTCCCCTGTTCAACCCTGCCCTGTGGGGTCTGTGAAGATGTGTTGGTGTGAAGAAAGGACTTGGGTTAGTGGTGGCCTTGGCAGTGCTGGACTCGATCTGAGATGGCTTTCCCAGCTTAAACCATTCCATGATTCCAATGAGGATCCTAAGCCTCATTTGTTTGTGGCTAACCTGTCTGCTTCAGTGCTTCCTTCTCATCTTTATTAAAGACAGCACTGGCTGCAAACCTGAATTTAAGTTGTTCTGAGGGATGCTTGTAGAAGCAGAGGTGTTCCCTGTGCAGATTGGGCCCAGCTCCTCTCCCAGGTGCCAGCCTGCGAGGGCAGGAGCTGCTTTTGGCTGGGCAGCATCACCTGGGTTTCCTGGTGGCCGCGTTCCTGCATTGTGCAGCACAAAGCTCTGCACACTGTGCGTGCAGAGGGCTGGCTGAGCTTTTAGAACAGAATAAACCAGACCTGAGGCTGCTGTTGGGCTCGTTTGAGGGGAGGAAACAAGAGCTGCCACATCCAGCTGATAAGGGCGGTCACACACAGCCCTGGAGCCCAGCTGAGGGATGAGTGGGGCAGAGATAAGGCGGGGGAGTGCTCTGGGGGGCTATGACAGTGCTGTTGGGGGTCTCTGTGCCCACCCGGCATGGATTATGATCCAGATCTGATCCAGACATCCAACAGTTACAGTCTCCCTGCCCCGTGGGGGCCAGAGGGGTTCCTGTCTGGGAGAACAGACATCACCCAGCAATTCCCATGCAACCTCCAGGATCATATTTACCCCTGGATGTCCCTTGTATTGTGCACCACACAGCAGCTGTCTGGGACAGGAGTGGGGTGGCAGAGGTGCCATCCCCCTGCCAGGTGCCATCCCCAGGGAGCGATGCCCTCAGACATTTCAGGGCTGGAGGTGAAGGAGGCATTTGAGCAATTCCTGGTAGGTGACATAGCAAGGAGCAGTTCCCAAAGCTTATGAGACCTGTTTACTGTGTGAAGGTTAATTATGGAAACACGCCATGTCTGGGACAACATCCAACAGCATTCCTCATTCCTGTCCGTGTGCCCTGTCCATGTCTGTGCTGGCAGCTCCAGAACCTCTGCACTTTGCTGAGTGGAGCTGGGAGCTGGAAGCAGGAGGTGCCCGTGGCTGGGAGATGCCCCTGGCTGTGTGGGGCTCCACGTGCCTCCTGCCCCAAGAGCCCAGCTGGGTGGGCAGTGAGTCCCAGCTGTGCCCAGTGCCAGGAGGGCAGCGTGGAGGCTTCCTCCAAAGCCCACTGGGAGGGTCTGGGATTGGCCCTTGGCTGCTGTGGGAGTGATGTCCCGTTCAGGGAGGCAGCTCTGATTTCTTCAGGCAGAGTCAATCCCTCTGTCCCTGGCCATGCCGGGGCCGGTACCTTCGGCATCAGTAGGATACACTTTTCCCATGGCACACCTGCCTCAGCTCCTGTTCTCAAGCAGTGAAGGCACATCCCCCTGGCTCAGGAGAGGTGTTGGGACTTTCTGTCGTTCCTGTAAAAAGCCAGCAAGGAAGTTCTGCTTACAGCCAGGAAGGAAAGTCCCTGTTGTAGGCAGTTTTATTTTCAGGCAGGATGGAAAGAAATCACACCAAAATGAAAGAAAAAAAAGCAATTTTCTCCCCCTGGTGCTGGGGTTGAAGCTTCCCCTGCAGTGCCAGGCAGCTGCTTCCAGCTTTCCATGAGGTAACGTGCAAGCAATTTTGTGGCGGGGTTTTCTCCTCGCACACTAATTGGCTGTGTGGGATGTTTTATGGGGATTTGGAACCTTGCTGTGGGAAGCTGGGAGCCTGGCCTGGGACTTCTCCTTCTTAGTTTTGATTGTTGAAGTGAAAGTGCAGAGCTGGGGTTCTGGGAAGTGACTTTCCTGCCTGGAATTCTGCTGGCCTCTGGTGTTCCAGGTTGCTAATTTTAGAGCTTTTATGGAATGTCCCAGGCTTTTCCTTGTCCATGCCTGTTCCAGGCGAGGGTGGGGTGGATGGAGCCCCAAAATCACTGGAGAGAGAGCTGTCAGGCTCCAGACACCCCACAGCCACGAGCCATTCCTGCTGGAGCTGCCAGTGGGCTGCACCAGGGAGATGCCACAGCGCAGTGACTGCAGGAAGGGGATTGGGGAATTTTGTCCTTTTTTTTCCACTTCAGTGTTAGTTTTCATCCTTTTTTTCTGGCACAATGGGAACCTCTTCTCTTCCTTCGTTTTTGATTTCCACCCCGTGCTGGGGGCGTTGGGGGGTCAGGGTTCCCTGGCTGGGGGCGCCCAGGCTTGGGGCGTGTCTGATGGACCATGGTGGCACTTGGGTTACAGTCCCTGCCCCTTGCTGGGTGCAGGGGATGGGAGAGCAGCTGTGGATGCCTTTCCTTGGGAAATACCATCCAGCCTCAACAGCTGCTAGACAAGGGCAGAGGCTTTGCTGGGGGGGTTCTCTGGTGGGTTGTGCACCATTGGGAGCTTTTTCCACTGAGGGTGTTGGTGCTGGTTTCCCCTGCGGGGATGTCCAGGTGTTTGCTGAGGACTCATCTCCCACGGAGAGCTTCCTCTGGAATATGAAACATAATGGGGCTGCTGGTCTGCCTTCCCTGCCTGCAGTCAGGAAGCTGGTGGGATTTATCCCCTTGTTTCTCAGGGATGCATGGACTCTGCCGGTCCCCTGTACCTGCACCTCCCGCTATGCAGCTGAATGGGATGATTTCTGCACCGTTTAAACTGCAGATCTCAAAGATACTGAGTTGCTATATGCTCCTGGAAGTTATCTTCTGACCAGTGGAGGCAAGGAGATCCTCTTTGTGCCCTGCTGAGGGTGGGTGTAGTGTTTGGTGAGCCTATATTAGACATCAGAGAATCCTGGAGATGTTGGAAACCCATCTCTGTTGCTGCTGCCTGGGGCTCGGGCTGAGCTGGGTGGGAGGTGAAGGGTCTCTGGGCAGCAATCCCTGGGGTCAGGCTGGATTCCCAGTGGAGGCTGCAGCCAGGGATGTGTGCTGGCCTCAGGTCCCATCCCCCTGCCCTGCCTGTGAGGTTCCTGCGAGGTGACAGGGAGGGCTGGGAACACGGCTGGCATGGGTGACCCTGTGCCCAGCGTCCAGCCATGCCCCACGGCAGGAGTGTTTGCCTGCCCGGCCTTTCCTGCACTTCCCTGGGAAAGCACGTCCATGGGAAGGGCAGGAAGAGGAGGAAGCTGGCTGCTGACTCCCTCTGGGACAGGACACTTGGAAACCTTTTCTGTGACAGCACTTCTACGTGAGAAGGGGTCAGCTTGGGCTGTCAAAGCCCCCCCTGCTCTAGGGGCCTTCTCCCTGTTTGAGGGGCTCTGGGGGGATGCAGGACTTGCCACAGCGGGAACCTGGCTCCCAAAGAGCTGAGGAGAGGCAGAGGCTCGGGGCCCTGGCCCCCAGCCAGCCCCTGCGTGGGGGAGGCGGCAGAGGGAAGGAAATGTCGTGCTCTGACTCTGCGTTTCCACCAGGATGAGCAGTGGCCGAGCCCAGTCCCGCGCAGAGCATCCTGCTGCAGCCCTGCCCTGGCTGCTCCCGGCCTGACGGGGCGGCTGTGGCCACGCTGGGTGTCACCGGGCTCCGGTGTGGCCCCAGTCGGTGCCCGGCCGTGCTCTGGCACCAGCTGAGCCCTGCTGCGGGCAGGGGTAAGCGCTGCCACGGCCCTGCTCCTGCTGCCCTCTGCCAGACCCGTCCCTGGGGCAGGATCCATGGCACAGGTGGGAGGTTGGTGGTTTTGCTCATGGCTGGGGGCACACAGAGCTGCAGTCGCTGGCTGGGATTGGCCCCATGGAATTTCCATTGGGAGAGAAGGGGGAGCAGAGTTGAGCAGGAGCGGGAACTGGCAGGTCCGTTGGCAGGGGCTGTGGGAAATGCCTGTCCCTGGGTCCTGTCCACCCCAGGACTGTGGGAGGGATCTGCTGCCAGAGCTGGCATGGCCAAAGAGCATTCCCAGGGACCACCAGTCTTGGTGCCCTCCTGCTGGACAGATGCAGCCATGGGGTGCCCTGCCCACGGGGTGTCGGGTTCTTTGGGAGGGATGTGGTGCTCCACGTGGACCAGCTGGCCCCGGGATAGCTCCAGGGTTGAGTTCTCCACTGGGATTGCTGGGTCTGAGCCCTGTTGGGGGCAGAAGGGGTCAGCCCTGGGTTTTGGCAGGACTCATGGCATGGCTAATGACAGCTGTGAGGTTTGGACCCAGATCCAGATGCTCATTCCAAAACTTCTTCCCAAAACTTGCCAAGTATTTGGGTCCAGGGTTTTGGCTTGGTCCTGTCCTGAATTGAGCTGCTTATTTGGAGCTTTTTTTTTCACTGCTGTAAGCTTGGAATTGGGAATGCAAACTGTAGCCAGAGCTCTGGGCCGAGGCAGTGGGCAGATGGGGATGGAATCGGGGTATTCCAGTGCTGGGTGGGTCTGGCCTCAGCCCACTCTGTGCTGGGTGGTGCCTCCAGGAGAGACAGGCCAGACCCTGAGGCTGCCAAGGGATTTTCTGCCCTTGAGGTCAAATGTCGTCACCCTCAGCAGTAGAAATGTCATGGGGCCAATGGGTGCTGACACTTGGCAATGACTTGCTGTGGCTGCGGGAGCTCTGGGCTGCTTTCCCTCAAGTTCTCTAAATTGGAGGAATTTCCCGGGAAATACTGCTGGCTGCTGAATGGGCTCATTTGGGTGAGGCTGATCCCTGAGTGAGGGGTGGGAACCATCTGGGTGAGGGGTGAGGAACCCCACCAGGGGTTTGGTGCCCACTGGGATGAACACCAGCTTGAAGAAGAGGTGGGAAGGGCTGGGTGGTGGGAAGGAGGTGGGGAGGAAGGGCTCCTTTGGCACACTTTTCTAGGGGATGTTTGCAGAAGTGATCAGCCCCGAGCTTTGATGAGCTCTGAACTCATGATTACAAAGAAAGATCTTCCTCTCCTGCCTGGCCAAGAACTGTGTTTGGTTTGGTGGGTTCAGAAACAAAATGTTTCATCAGAAGGTTAAAACTGTGTCTTGTGGCCCTGTCATTCAGGTGGCATCACTGTCACCTCCTGCTCTTTGCCCGGTCCTGGCAGAGAGCTGCAGCTGAGCTGTGTCTGCCCAGGACCCTGCTGCTGGTGGGACCCCCAGCTCTGCAGCCATGCATCTCCTCTGCTCTGTGCACATGGAACGTGGGCTCGGTGTCAGGGCTCTGGGGGGAGTGGGCTGCGTTCTGGAGGTGTTGCTGCTGCTAGTGGGATGCTCAGGCTGGTTCTTTGCTTTCTTCCAGAAATTGAAGCCAAGAAAGCGTGTGACTGGCTACGGGCAGCGGGATTCCCCCAGTATGCCCAGCTGTACGAAGGTGAGAGCTGCCTCCTGCCTCTGACCCTGCTCTGTACCTGCTCAGAGCCTGTATCTCATCCAGATTCCAAGCGGGGCTGCAGGGACAGCGCCCACAGCTCCAGGGAGAGGAGGGAACAGAGGGGATTGTTCACTTGATTATATGAGTGTGTGTAACACTTTGAGCCCTTGGCCATGGCCTGGAGAACCAGCCAGTTAACTTCCCTGCATTCCTGAACTTTTCCCCTTCAGGCAGGGCTCTGAGGAATCCTGGGGCGGCTGCTTCGGCCAAGGGCAGCCAGGCTTTGGAGAGCCATCAGCTCTTAAGAGGTTGAGGGAGTGTTTGCCATGGGTGGGAGCGCAGGGGCAGCCAGTGTAGGTAATGTGGAGAGCAAGCATGTTCTCTCTCCTTCCATCCCTCCCCATTCCCACAACCCCTGCCCTGCTCCAGCCTGCCCTTCCTGAGCACTCAGCGAGCCCTGCCTGGAGCAGACCATGTCCCTGCGCCTCCCCAGTCACGGGGCATGGGCATTACCCAGCCGGTGTTCCTACTCCCAGCTCCTGTGCCAGGCGCCCAGGGCAGTGGCAAGGTGGCTGTGGCGGTGGCTCTTGCCTGAGGCTCAGCTGTGTTTACTTGGAAGCCGTGCTGGGATCCTGATCCCGGCCGGGGCCAGTGCGAGGAGCGGTGGCTGCAGCCGGCCCCGTCTGGCTGGACAATAGCGGGAAGCGGGGCTCCGGCGGCCGCAGCCACGGCCATTGTTCGGCTGGGCACTTCCCCCGCCCCCCGCAGCACCAGCCCCCCGGTGATGCCTTTATGAGCAGCATGTTTGCTGCCAGTGCCTATTTTGGGAGGCAGGCCCCACGTGCAAGGACAGGCTGGGTTCCTGCCGGGATACCCAGCCCCAGGTGCTGGCCCCAGACAGTGCTCACAGCTGGGCAGCGAGGAGCGGTGCTGGTGCTGGAGACCACGAATGAACTAACCCTTCTCCAGCCTCTCTCTACAGAACTTCCCACATCCTCCAAGTGTTTCCCTCTGTTTCCCTTCCTGTGGTGATAACACTCCATGGCTTCATGAACAGATGGATTGAGACCCTTGGGGTGGAGGGTCCAGGTCCCACATGCACGATCCCAGCAGAGCTGTCCCTGAGTGCACAGGCATGAGCAGGGAACTGAATGGAGGCCCTCAGGCACCATATCACCCTCACCTAACATACCTAGAAAGAGCTGTGCCCAGGGACCCTGGGCATGCACCACCTCCAGGTCTTCTCCAGCCACTTGGGTTTCTCCTCCTCTTCCCATGCCCGCTGCTGCCCTTTGTCTCTGATGGAGCAGCTGGCTCGGGATCTGCCACTGATGTCACTTTCCTTCCCAGAGTCATCATTCCCTCTTGACATCAGTGCTGTGAAGAAGGACCACAGCTTCCTGGACCAGGATTCCCTCAAATCCCTGTGCAGGTAACACTCCCTTGCCCCCTTGCACATGGAATCAGCACGGGGATGTGCCACAGACAAGGGCAGCTGTCCAGGCTGATGGGGCAGTGGGTACTGCGGGGTGCCTGATGGGGCAGTGGGCACTGCAGAGTGGGTGCCTGATGGAGTGGTGGGCTCAGTGGGGTGCCTGCCTTGCACCCTGGCTGGGCTCAGAGCCCGTTCCAGCGCTTTGGCTCCCTCTGCGGTGAGAACTCCGTCGTTCAGATCAGGGAGCGTTGCTGGTGTTGGGTGGTTCCAGGGAAACAACAGGTTTTTATGCTCCGTGTGACGCTGGTCATCCCGGTACCGGGCAACGCAGCCCGGCCGGGCGTTTCCACCTGGGCACGGCGCTGCTGCAGCTGCAGTCTGGGAGCAGCCGCGGGAGCTGCCTGGAGTGGTGTGCAGGGAGCAGCGTGTGGGGGACTCGGGCAGCCAGAGCTGGCACCCAAAGCAGGCCGCTGACCGGATGGTCTGTCTGGACGGGCCGTGTGTCACTCAGTGCTGCCGAGGGTGACTCAGCCCTGCCTTAGCTCTCGGGACACGTCATCACAGCCGTGTCCCTGCGCTTCAGCGCTGTCCCTCCCACTAGAACAGAGAAGAGGCGGGAACAGGGTCTGTTTCTTATTTCCCGGCAGAGAGGCTGCTGTGCTGGGCAGGAGGGGATCCCCGCGCCGTTTCCTGGGTGCAGTGAGGCAGGAGGTGATGGGAAATCTCCGCCTGTCCCTCCCTCTCTGAACTTTCAGGTCCCTTAGTCATTCCCTGTCTGGGGCGCAGGAGTTTCTGAGGTGATTTTGCTTTAATAATCTGGAGCAGGTCACCCCTGCCCACTTGCAGAACCAGTGGCCCCAGCAGCTGGCATGGGCATGGCCTGGCTTGGGATACCATCTGCTGGCATTGTCTCCTTGTTGGTCGGGTGTCCCTCTGACCCGTGGAGCGAGTGACAGGTGACAGGCACAGCCAAGGCTCTGAGGCAGGAAAATTAAAAGAAGCCAAAGCCATCCCTGTGTCCGCAGCAGGGCTGGGACAGGGGCTGGGACCAGGGTAAAGCCGCTCTGTTTCTTGCAGGAGGCTGATGACCCTGAACACTTGTGCCTCCATGAAGCTGGATGTTCACTTTCAGCGTAAACAGGTAAGTCCCGGATGCTTGAGGCAGGTGAGGGGCTGAGGGGTGCAGGGGATCATGTGCTCGATGGCAGGGCAGTGTCCTGGTGAGCTGTGGGACTGCCCTGGGCACAGAGTGGCTCCTGGAGGCCTCTGCTGCCAAAGGGGTCCCGAGCTGGTTAAAGGGAGTGAACACGCTGCTCTCCTCCCCACCTGGTGCCGTGCTGGTGGCTGTGCCCCTCTGAGGTGTGGGGATGTGCTGACCCTCCTTGGCTCCAGCCAACTGATCATCCCCTATTCTCAACTGCCCACAGAATGAAGACTCTGAGGAGGAAGACCAGTGTGCCATCAGCAACCGGTGGGCATTCCAGAGGGACAGCAAAAGATGGTCCCGGGTGGGGTCCGCTGATGTCCTGTCCCAGGGCTCAGAGGCCCTGAGCTGCACCATGCACCCGGTGTCCAGCCGTGAGAGTGTCCTCACGGACCTCAGCACCAACCCCGAGGCCACGTCCCTGCACAGCACGGGCAGCGTGGGCAGCGTGGGTGGCACGGGCGGCACACTAGGTACTGCGGCCACGCCGTCCGAGCCCCCGTCCCCCCTCCGTGCCACTGTCAACGCCTCCAGCTGCAGCCGGAGCGAGGGTTCTGCGCAGGAGCAGCCCTCGGGGCAGGGAGGGGGCTCTAAGGAGAAGCTGAAGAAGCGACGGTCTCGCAGCTTCCTGAAGCGGATTGAGTCCCTGCGGAGGAAGGACAAGCAGAGACCCAGCCCAGACAGGAGGGTGGCTCCACACAGCAGCGCCACTCTCCCACCGGGATGGGGCTCCCTGCAGAGTAATGGGGACCTTGCAGCCACCAGGACCAACTCCTCTAAAAGAGGGATACCTGCCTCTTTCCACAGCAAAAAACACTTCTTCTCAGTATCGTACAGGACTAACCGCCTGCTCGGCCCCGCGGGCACCAAGAGGAGCTCTGACCCCAAACGCAGCGGAGTCTACCTGGAGGACTACGACACGGCCACTGCTGCCGAGTGCCAGCGCCGGGCTCACCATGGCGATTGCCTGGTCTATATCCCCTGTGACCACAAGCCCGGCACCTTCCCCAAATCACTCTCCATCGAGAGCTTGTGTCCCCTGGGCGGCAGCTCCCTGGCCCACTGGAACGCAGGGAGCGCGGCTGTGGGGCTGGGCGAGGGCGGCAGCAGCAGCAGCGTGGAGGGCTCGTCCTCCCCGAGGGGCTTTGCCTGCCGGCGCCGCGGCTCCTGCAGCTCCCTGGGCAGCCGCGTCAGCGTCTACGACAACGTGCCGGAGTTCGGCAGCAGCGAGGATTTCTGCAAGGACGGGGAGGTCACCTTCGAGAACCTCGACGACATCCTGCAGCACATGTGGGGGCTGCAGCAGAAGGTGGAACTCTGGTGTAAAGCCATCTCCTCTGGCCTGGATGGGGAGGAGGGGGGCGAAGAAGAGGAGGATGAGGAGGAGTCGGACTCGGGAGGGGAACCCTCCAACCTGCATTTCGAAGAACAGTCCATGTCGGATGTTGGCATCTCTGCCAGTGACTTTGATAGCACCGGGAACTCCCTCAACGAGGCTGAAGAGATTGAGACACGGGAGCGCCGAGATTCGGGGGTGGGAGCATCACTCACAAGACCCTGCAGGTATCAGAGAATCCCAAGATGGTTTGGGTGGGAAAGGAACATCGAGACCATCTCGTTCCACGCCCCCTGCTGTGGACAGGGACACTTGCCGCTAGAGCAGATTGCTCCAAGCCCCGTCCAGCCTGGCCGTGAACACTCCCAGGGACGGGGCTGCTGCAGCAGGGAGGGGTGCACAGCCCATGGGTGTGGGGAGCAGCGCCGGATCCCGTCCTCGGGGGCCTGGACGATCGTCCCTTCCCGGGAGGCAGAAGTGGGCGGAGCGGGGGAATGCTGCTGGAGCCGCACGGTGCGGGCAGGGGAGCGCAGCGCGGGGCGCTGGTGCGCTCTGGTGGCCGCAGGACACCACTGCCACCGCTGCCAGCACTTCCAGCAGGGACACCGCTGCCGGTCCTGTCTGCCTGCACAGACCCGTGATTCAAAGGTTTTTCATTAACTAATAACAAGCGTAAACGCAGGAGGCACGTGCCTACCCCTGTACCAGTGTTCCCTGGGGCTTTACCCAGGAGAGCTACGGCTGCTGCCGAGTTCTGTGGCTTTCCTCACCCAGTTTGGCTGGTGCTGGAGGGTGACGTGGCAGTAACCATGAAGGAATAGAGAGCAGTGGGGGTTTCCTTAGCTGGGAATGTCCTGTGTGTCCCCAGAAAGCTGCGTTGGCACAGCTTCCAGAACTCACACCGGCCCAGCCTGAACTCGGCCTCGCTGGAAATCAACCGCCAGTCATCGGCCC
Organism: Corvus hawaiiensis; assembly: GCF_020740725.1. NCBI lineage: Eukaryota > Metazoa > Chordata > Aves > Passeriformes > Corvidae > Corvus > Corvus hawaiiensis. The sequence continues at coordinate 6,395,880 of NC_063226.1, read as the reverse complement.
AGCTCAACCTGCTCCAGAAGTGCTCCCTGCTCCGGCTCACTGCCATTATGGAGAAGTACTCCGTGCCCCACAAGCAGGCCTGGACGTGGTGAGCTGGGGCGAGGGGGACCAGGACGGGGCCCACAGGCTGCAGCTCGTGCTGTGCCCCTTGCCTGGGGCAGCTTCGGGGTGTGGAGGGGAAAAGCCAAACCAAGGGCTTTCTGCTCTGGCAAGTGTGAGCCAGGGCTGAGCCCCAGGCTCCTGGCATCATTTGGGCATCCGGGGGGCTCCTGGCATCATCTGCCACTGGGGGGGCTGCAGGTGTCCGTGGGGCATTAAAAGTGCTGCAGCAACATAAGAGAGTGGGACAGTGGTTTATTTTCATAGCCAAGCATCAAAGCATTTTGGCTTAATAAAAAGTGCTGCCATTCCTGCTGGGAAGCTGCCTTGCTTGTATTGCAAACACTGCAGAAATGTGTGTGTGTTCCCAGTGTCCTGCTCCCCCTGTGAGGGGGTACTGAGGGCACCAATTGTTGCATGGATGTCTCTTTGTCCCACTCGGCAGGACTGTCCCCAAGTTCATGAAGCGGAGTAAAGTCCCTGACTACCGGGACAAGATGGTTTTTGGGGTGCCGCCCATTGTCAACGTGCAGCGGACAGGGCAGCCCCTGCCCCAGAGCATCCAGCAGGCCATGCGCTACTTGCGCAGCCAGTGCCTGGACCAGGTGAGGCCGTGGCTGCCGGGCAGCAGCACTGGGATTTGGGGGGAAAAAAATAGCCTTCGGGGTCCTTTTGTTCACCTCTTGTGGTGTGTGCTGAAGTGGGAGGGTGGGATTGTCTGTGGGAACCCAGCAGTGTCCCCTTGGCCATCCCTCACTCAGTGTCTCCTCTGGGTTCAGGGATGAGCACTTTGGGGAGGGAGTGTCATTGCCTGTCCCACGGGTGCCCACCCAGGCCTGTGCCTGCTCACCCCCTGCTCTGCCCCGGCAGGTTGGCATTTTCCGCAAGTCCGGGGTGAAGTCCCGGATCCAGGCGCTCCGGCACATGAATGAGACCAGCCCCGACAACGTCAACTACTCGGGGCAGTCAGCGTACGACGTGGCCGACCTGCTGAAGCAGTACTTCCGCGACCTGCCCGAGCCCATCTTCACCAGCAAGCTGACTGACACCTTCCTGCAGATCTACCAGTGTAAGGGCCGGGCTGGGGGCAGCTCGAGGTCTTCGGGGAGGAGGGGTCCCTCCGTTCTGTGGACAGAGGTGGCGGGAGCGGGTGGGTGGTGGCCGTGGGGAGGCCCAGCTGATGCTGCCCCGTGCTCGCAGTCGTGTCCAAGGAGCAGCGGCTGCAGGCAGTGCAGGCCGCCATCATCCTCATGCCAGACGAGAACCGGGAGGTGCTGCAGACCCTGCTCTATTTCCTGAGCGACATCGCCTCAGCCGAGGAGAACCAGATGACGGCTGGGAACCTGGCTGTGTGCCTGGCCCCCTCCATCTTCCACCTCAATGTGTCCAAGAAGGAAAGCACATCGCCCAGGTAAGGGCTGGCTGAGCTCCAGTGCCCCTTCCCTGCCTGCTGTGGGAGGGGGCCAGCAGGGAATGCTGAGACACGGGGTGCTCTTGGCTCTGCTCTGTGACACCAGTGAGAGTCATGGGGGTCTAGAGGTGCCCACTGGTGCCAGCACTACCTGGCATATGTATCTATAGGGCCATACACAAGAGGGGAACCATGGGGAAACCGGACCAGAAGGACCTCAATGAGAACATGGCTGCGACGCAGGGGCTCTCCCATATGATCACTGACTGCAAGAAGCTCTTCCAGGTGGGTGGCAATGGTGTCCCAGCCCAGCGCTGCCTGTGGGAGGTGTGACCTTCCTGGAGTCCTGAGGTGAGGACAGCTGCTACCAGCCAATCAGCCTGGGGCCAAGCCCAGCTGCATCTCCTGGGGCAGGAGATGGTTCAGGCTGTATGTCCATCCTCCCCACTCCCTGGGGAATGAGTTATGGTTCTCTGTCTGTCCAGGACCACTCACAGAGTCCCCACAGGATCCCTCTGCCTTGCTGAACATCCGTGTGCTTTTGGCTTGCAGGTCTCCCATGACATCTTGCTGCAGCTGAGCAGCTCCTATATGGCCGCAGACGCTTATCCCCATCCCCTGGCTGACTTGGTGTGCCAGGGGGAGAGCAAGGATTTACACTCCTACTTTGAGCAGAGTGTCCAGAACCTGCTCAAAGAGTCGTCAGAGAAATTCAAGGGGTGGCTGAGCACAGCAGGGCCCCTGAACACAGAGCTGTCCTGCAAAAAGGTAAATGCCACTGTGTGGAAGGGCTTGAGAACATGCAGGGAAATGTGTATGGGGTGACCTCTCCAGTAGCCAGAGCAGGTCCCACCCCATCCCTCACTAGCCAGCAGATGGGACTGCGCTGTTCTGTGGCAGTGGGAGCCATCAGTGAAGCTGCTCAGGGGTTAGCACTGGGGGTCCTGCGGGACAGACAGTCTGTGTGACCCCCACCTCATCCACTCAGGTCGGGGACGGGCACCCTCTGCGCCTGTGGAAGGTCTCCACAGATGTCGAGGCCCCTCCCGCCACGGTGCTGCACCGGGTGCTGCGGGAGCGTCACCTGTGGGACGAGGACCTGCTGCAGAGCAGGGTGGTGGAGGCGCTGGACAAGGACATGGAGGTGTACCACTACGTGACGGACAGCATGGCCCCGCACCCGCGCAGGGACTGCATGGTGCTCCGGTGAGGGCGGCCGGGACCCGCGGGGGGTCTGGGCTCGGTTTGGTGCATCCCCTCTGCTCCAGCCCCATCTCCTCCAGCCCGGGCTGTGTGGGCTCCCCCGGTGTCTGATCCTGCTGTGGACCCCATGGTGGGCACATGGTGACTCCTGCTCTGTTGCAGGCGCTGGCGCACGGACCTGCCGCGGGGAGCCTGCCTGCTCAGCTCCCTCTCGGTGGAGCACGACAAGGTGCCGGTGGAGGGAGGGGTCAAGGCCATCGTGCTGACGTCCCAGTACCTCATCGAGCCCAGCGCCATGGGCCGCTCCCGGGTGACCCACATCTGCAGGGCTGACCTCAGGTAACGGGGCCCTCTGGGGAGGGGATGGAGCAGCAGGATGTGCTGCTCCATGATGTTGCCAGGGTCTCTCCTGCCCACTCAGCCCCTCCTGCCTCTTCCCTTCTCCAGGGGCCGGTCTCCCGAGTGGTACAACAGGGTCTTTGGCCACCTCTGTGCCATGGAGCTGGTGAGGATACGAGACTCTTTCCCAGCCCTGAGTCCCAACGGCCCTGAGACAAAGATCTGAGGCACCAGGAAGATGCTCTGTCCTGTCAGACATGGACTTGCCAGTGGATCCAGACTGGGGCTCTCAGCAGGAAGCATGGCATGGGCAGTGCCCGTGGAGGAGGAGACAGAGGCACATATTTATAAACATCCTTTCACCCCGGGCTGGGCAGTTCTGTCCCATGGCCCGGGGGCTGTGGGGCCGCAGAAGGGAAGCTGTGGTGTCCCTCAGGAGGAGCGGGGGAGCAGAGGGAAAGAGTGGCCATGGGGTGACCCCTGGATGCACCTGTGGCAGGAGCTGGGCCCCCCCACACAAGCCAGGAGCAATGGCAGGGACAAAGGAGCGTGGAGTGAGGTGGCAGGAGCGAGCGGGGAAAATGGGGCCGTGTCTGCAGGTCGCAGAGTGGGGTCGGGAAGTGGAGGGTGGGCAGCGAGGAGGGGATTGTGTGTGGTGTCACCTGGTGGGGACAGCCAGGGAGTCACTGTGTGGTAGTGGAAGGGGCTGCTGTTCTGGGAGGAGGGGGCTGCCTATGGATACATAGGTACAGCTCAAGTGCCAGCCCCTGTTGAGGGGCAGATGGAACCTGTTGCAGCATTGGTGCTGAATTCATGGAAGAAGCAGCCCTGTACTCCTGTGCCCTGCTCTTCCTTGGCTAAAAGCCCTCTCTCTGCACTGGGTGTCACTGGGAGGAGGGGTGGATGGACCACGTTTCAAGCCCAGGCCATCGCTCAACCAGCCGACCTGTTACTTGCATGGGGCAGGACGTTGCTGGAGCCCCAGAGCAGCCGCGCCTCAGTGGGAAGGGGCAATGCCTGGGAAGAGGCATCGAGGTGGGGAGAGACTCCCCAGACCAGCTCCTCCTTTGTGCTGCCCTCAGTGTTGAGGGCCATACCCGGAGAGGGAGGAGGGATGGCAGGAGGGGCAGTTGTTTGGGATTCGCCCCTCTTTGGGCAGCTACACATGGCCCATGCCCACCTACTCCCTGCAGAGACATCCATTCTGCTTTCCACCCCTTCTTCCTTCCCTTCATGAAGGAACTGTTCACCAGAGCTGTGAGCACCCAGGAGATGACCTGGTTTCTCCATTCAGGCAGGAACCCAAATTCCCAGACATCGTTCCAACTGGGAGGCAACACGACCCATGAGCTGGGGACCCCCAGTGTGAGTTGGGCCATAACTGTCTGTCTTTTGGTAAAAAAAAAAAAAGCACAAATCAGCCTCTAGTCTGTGTTTTTATATATATGTATTTTATATATATATATATATATATATAAAAATATAACTAACATGTGGGGGAGTGAAATTTCTCCTGATATTTTTTTAAAGTGTTTCTTTTTTTCTATCTATAAATACTTGTACAGGTGGAGTATTAATATATAACTCTGGTGGCAGAGCTCAGCACCAGGTGATGCTCACTTAGAGCTGGGTATTTTGTATTTAAGGGACTTTTGTTTTGTATCATATGAAACTGCAGCAGTTGTTTGACTTGGATCGGGGCTGCTCTTCCCATCCGTGCAATTAATAAACTACTAACAAGATCTGCTGGCTGATGAGGAAACCTCTGTGCTCAGGACTTCTCCAGCATTGGAGCAGCCCAGGGCTGAGCAATGTGCAGCCTTGGGGCTGCCCCTGCGTGGGTGAAGAGACTCAAACCCAGCATTTCCCATATCCAGCTGTGCTTCAGGGCCTTGCCAGGGTTTGGGGTTCTCCTGGCATTGCCACCTGCAGCAGGGAGAGCAGCTTGAGGAGGAAGATCAGCATCCAGCATCAGTGATGCCGGTGAAGAAGAACCACCAGAACTGTGCTGGTGAATTCCCTGGAGCAGACGCCTCTCTCCACTGTTTTGGAAGCAGTGGTGGGAATAGAGTAGAATGTGCTGGAGTAGGTGAAGATGATGGTGCTGAAGGCTGCAAGATTGAAGCCTGGAGAGGAAGAAATCCCTCTCTGAGCTTGGCTAAAGTGTGGGATTGGCAGCAGCGAGACTGCTCTTGCTTTTAGCACTAATGGGGGCAGAGACAATGGGGCAGCCCTGGCTCGTCCCAAATCCACCCATGGCCAAGGCTCCAGCACTGGGTTGGAGAGGGTACCCTTCCCATCCTGGGGTGGAGGGCAAGCTGGCATTTCACCTTCCAGGGCCCCAGCAGGGTGGCAGCACTCTGTGGACCCACACAGGCATCCCACTGATGGAAGGGTGTGAGCTCTCAGGGACACCCCCTCCCACAGGGAACCCTGTCCTGCCTCACAGTGTCCCCATGCCTGGGTCCGAAGTCCCCAGTGGATTGAATGAAGAGGTTTCTCACCCCTCTGCATGATGCTGTGCTGGGTGCAGACACTAAATAACACCCTAAAACCTCTGCAAAGCTGGCTGGAGCCACCCCAGGGCTTTTGGGCTCACCCCAGCCACGCTCCCAAATGCGCCTCCACTCAGCACCACCAGCTGATCAATCCAAAAGTGTTTTCCTCCAACTTCTGTTTGCAGAGACTAACATTTAAAATCAATTTCTTATTGAAATCCTCCAAGTTTCATTAACAGAGATTTATGTTTTTTCCCTGCACATTATTACAGATTACCTTTTCAAACCTTATAAAAACCAATCCCTATGACTTAGCAAACCTCTGCATCTGGGAAATTACTGCAGAGCAGCAATGCCAGGCTCAGTTTGGCTTAATTAGAGATAAAAAGAGAGAAAATCATTCCTTATTAGCCAGTCAGGTAGAAGCTGTACTGTATTGAGAGTGCAAACAGCCCCATTACGGGGAGGAACATGCACAGTTGTCTTTCATTACAGGTACTTGAAAATGGGCATCTGGGGAAATTAATGGTCATTCTCTCCTTCCAAAGAGAAGCTGCAGCCATTCCAGCTGGCTCTGTGGGCCATCCCCAGCACAGGAGTGATGCTTGTCCAGCCTGACCATTTGCCCATCCCTGGGATCCTTAGGCCATTATCTCAGCCCTGGCAGAAGGATCTCTAAAGGGATTGCTCCACCACAGCTCTCAGTGCACAGGTAGCACCTGGCTGGTGGAGTCTACCTGGCCCCCACCACCTACACAACACCTATCTGGCTGCCCCCACCCACCCAGCATGCACCTTCACAAATACACATCACTCTGTATCACACCTGGGCCAGGACAGGGCCCCCGCAGCTCTGCAACTTCTCTGTCTTCACAGGCAGAATGTTCCCTGTGCCCTAAATCAGCCCCAGCCAGGAGAGACCCTCTTGTCCCAGGGGATTAAAGCAGTATCTTCATGCTGGGGGGGCTTCCTGTGGGCTGGAATAACTTTCTCAGGGGATAGGAGTGAACTGGTTTCTCTTCCTGCACTCACATTGGGGGTTTTAAGCCCAGCCAGCAGCTCAGCACCACAGCCACTCACTCCCACCACCCCCATGTGGGGATGAGAATGGGAAAGAAAAGGGAAACTCTGTGGGTTGAGATAAGAACGGCTTAGCAATTAATACAAAATATGATTATAATGCTAATGAAGAGAGAAAATAAAACCCAGGAGAAACAAGTGGTGCCCAGTACAATCACCCACTCCCTGCTGTCACAGCATCTTTACACTCTGGTTGTATTTCTCAACATGAGCTTTGTTAGTGGTCCAAGAATTTCCCACCCTTTGGCAGCAGTCCTTGTCCAGCTCCTGGGATTGCGTCTCCTCCCAAGCCCGGGATGATGTAGGGCTCTTGGACACCTCCCCGCACGGGTTCAGCCTCTGGGCTGTGCAGCCCAGCAAATGTTACAATACAGACCCCGAGGGGCTCGGGGAAGGCTTGTGCAACCTCATGGCATAGATTTATATCCCGGGATTTCAAAGGTGTGACCTCCATGGCAGAGCTCCACAGTCATGTCCCGGGCATCCCCCGCTCCAGCACAGCCGCGCAGGCGCCTTCCCACCGGGATAACGTTATCTTTGAGCAAACCAAGCCAGCTTTTCCTTTTGCTGTGTTTGCCACTGGGATGATCCCTCAGTTCTCACCCAGGCCTGGCTTCCCTGGTGCTTTTTTCCCCTCTCTAAATAAAGACCACGCCACCTGCCCGGCCTGGCAGTCGCACAAACAGGCACTCTGATTTCAGCATCCCTGCGGAACAGGCATTGTCTGGTTGTGGACAAGATGGGAATCCAGGCATCCTCACTGCCTGATCCCGCTGACAGAGATTTGGGGCAAACCCATTCATTTTTACATGAAAGAAAGGGCTGTGAACCCATGCAGTGCTCCCGGCCCTGCCAGCACTGCATTGGCACCCTGACGGACACGGCTCCTCCTGGGATCACACACCTGGCTTGGAGAAGGGCCTGCCATGTGTCCTGGGGGATGATGAGTGGTCCCAGCAGGAATCCCGAGGGATCAGCCCACTTCAGAACACAGATTATCCATCTGCAGCTCCCAGCCTGAGGCACCTCATTGGGCTCTGCCTTCCTTTTCTGTCCTCAGATGTAGGAGAAGGTCCTTCAGGCAGAAAAGAGATGGAAGTGGGCAAATGGGAGATAACACTGCTTTAACTGGGGCTTTGAAAGTTAAAAAAGGAACACAGGCAGAGTCACAGAGATGGCACAAATCTGACCAGATCCTGTAGGTAAGTGAAGTCAGACAGTCCTCATGGCAAGGGGAGGAGCCAGGTGCTGAAAGAAGCGGGAGACCAAGTCTTCCTTAGGAGCAGGGATGGTTTAGTGGCACAGCTACCGAACAGGATGGAAGGATATTTGGGCAAGGTGCTCAGGGGATGCTCCATCTCTCCTTTCAGTGACAGCCAATGTGTCAGTCCCATGATTTTTAACTGGAATGATGACACCCCTCGCTGCATAATCCCTCTGACCCCTGCAGATCACTCGCTGTGGTTGCAGAGGTCAGGAGGGGATCCCATCTTCCGCTGTCTGGTCCATCCTCAGTGCACGTGGCTGCTGCAGCCAGTGCTGGGGTGGCATCGAGGCACTCCCAGGGCACATCCACGGTAATGACAGATGTGATCCTGCTCCCAAGTGCAATTCATTTTTATGACATCCTGTTTCTGCTGGGAGCTGTGAGAGGCTTTGTAGGGCAGGAACCTGTCACATCACCTGCTGAAGGTGTGTGTGCTGTGGGACAGCTGGCAGGTGAGTAGACCTGCTGCCCTGGCCCTGCCCTGCTCTTACTGTTCCCTCAGTGCCTCTAGAAAAGGCAGTTCCACCGTGGGTGCTCTCCCAAAGGTGCTGCTGCCTCTGCAGCCCAGCCAGGAGCTGGTGGTGTTTCATGTTTCTTCCCAAACTATTCAGGGTTTTTACCAGCTATCATCAAACCCGTGTTTGTCACCCAGTGTGAGTTTATAACATTTTTTATTTTATCAGCATAACAAACCCCAACCAAACAAAATCCACCCCAAGAGTGTCACAGTCTCCGGTTCTGACTGATATATCTCCATAAAGCACAGCCCCTCCCTGCAAAACCTGCTTTTCCCAGAACCTTCCCCAGCATCCCAGCTCCAACTCCAGATGTAGAAGCAGCACCTGCAATAATAATCAAACCTTTAGCAAACATCATTAGAAACAACTTGCCAATGAGCAGAAATAATTACCAGGTAATTGCTCTATGGACAGCTGAGCAGGGAACACAGGAACACCATTTTCTCCATGTTAAACAGGGAAACACAAGTAGGGAAAGAGAAGCACCAAAGGGCAGAAGTTGCTGTTTAAGGCCACAAAATGATGAGAGACCCACTCTGACCCCACACCACCTGCTGCTTGGCCGGCCTCATGCAGGGGCCTGAACTCACAGCTCCAGGAGCTTTGGCATTCCCGAGGCCGGGATCTGGAGGCACAGCTGGCTGCATTTGCCTTGTCACCCTGCCCTTGGTCCTGGTGTCCTGCCCCCAGCAGGACATGGCACCCCGGTGCTCCCCTGTCCCTTGGCTGGGACTTGGGCATCCACACCAGGCTGGTCTGGAACACCTCGGGAGAGCTTTGGAGCTCTCATTCCCAGCAGAGGAGCAGCCCAGGTGCTGATGTTTTACCAACCTAGCCCGGGTGTTGGTACTTCACCCCCAGCCCCCCAAATTGCTAAAGAAAGCCAGGCGTCTTTCCCTTTCCCCACTGAACTCTCCCGTCCCTGCACATCCCTGTCCTCCCCCGGCTGGCAGGTTCTGCGGGTGGGCAGCGTCCTCTTGGGGGGAAAACCAGTCACAATAAACCGGTGGCAGTTTAGGGCGCCGCGGGGAGCGGATTATGCAAATGAGGACATCCGCTTTAATGGCATTCCAAGATTTTAGTCAAATTTAATTACCTTCCTTCTTCCCCCTCCCTGTGCCTGTCCCTGATCAAATTAAAACAAACAACCCCCAGCAGAGTGTTTATGACAGGAATCGTGTTGGAGACTAATTAAAACCTGACGATTGTCACCGCGATGAGCCTGGCAGCCGCCCGTGCCAGGCGGCGGGGGGACAGGGCAGGCGACACGGGGACAGGGACAGGGCAGGTGGCACGGCACGCTCGGCTCTGGATGCTCCCCACGGCAGCTCATTATCCGCACGCTCCCCATCCCGTGTCACGGCTCCTGCCCGTGCCACGGCTGGCGGGGAGGGACCTGCAGGGGCAACACGTGGGTCTCAGTTACTCCGGCAATAATTTAACGGACTAATTAATAAACCCATCCGGCAGCTTCTCCGGGGTGCTGCGGAGGCGGGCGGGGTGAGGTTCGTGTGGGAGCTGCCGGCTGCCATGGAGCTGGGGTGGGGGGACAGCTGGGCTGAGCGCCCTGTCACACGTCTGTCCCCTTTAGAGAGATGGCCCCGGGCACACGGAGGCTCAGGCTGGTTCTGGCAGCTCGCCCCAGCACAGCACAGCTCCCTCCACCCCAGCCCAGCGTGGGCTCCGTGTTCCCGCCCTGCTTCCCCTGCCCTGCAAAGCTCCAGGTTTGACATTGGTGTGGAGAAACCCCCGCCGTGCCCTCCTCAGGATTTTGCCTTTCCCCCTGTGGTTTCCAGCGCCCGTGTGCGCCCAATGCCATTGAGATCGAGTCGGCTGCTCTGCCTCCCTGTGCCTCTGGCCACACGGGTCCAGCTGGGATGGGGAGGAGGACGGATGGATGTTTGCAGGCACTACTTGGCTGAGCAGTGGGGAGGAACAATCTCCCTGTGATGAACCAGCCGTGACCCAACCCCTTGCAGCCTCTTCCTTGTTATGGTATTGATGAAGTCACTAAATGATCCCTTGTTCATATTCCCGTAAATCAATAGGTCCTGGCGCTGTAATACACTGGCTGGTTCCAGTATTTTAGTTGGGATAGTCCTCAAGGGGAGCTGGGCTCGTTAATTAAATCCATCTAATCAATCTGGCCTGGAAGGGCACTGGTTATTTATTCATCAGAGGCTGCACCGTGCAGCCCAGGCGATCTGAAAGGCAGTAAATAAACATGGAAATGAAAAGCTGAGGCAGCGGAGTTTGCCTGGGCCTGGGAGACTTCAGAGCTGGGTCAGATAATATGGGATCATATGTTTAATTTAACAAAATCCAATAAAAAGTGCACCTGGATTGAACAAAATCCCTGGGATGGGGGAGTTGCCAGGGTTGACGGGGGATGAGCCCCCGGGGGTCGGGGTGTGCCCAGCCCCTGGGGGTCGGGGTGTGCCCAGCCCCCTGTCCTCTGCCGACGGCCCCTCCGTGTCCACACAGCCAGGGAGAGCTCGGGGCGAGGGCAGCACCAGGCTCAGGCGGGGCGTTCCCAAAGCAGCTTCCCATAGATTGTCCTGCTCAGCCGCCTGTGCTGCCGAGGAACTCACAGCACGGTGGGGCTCACATGTTCCTGGGAAGTGAATTACAGAGAGAGCCTACCAGGAACTAGGGACAGGAAAATTTCAGCTGATGGGTGGGAAAACAAAGGAAGGCGATGTGTCACATTTCAGCTCGTGGTTTGCAGAATTCCCTGCTCTATTGAGAGATGCTGAGGGAGCCAAGCTGCTGGGAGCAGATGAGCTCCCTCCCGTCCCGCCTAAGCCTGGTTTTGCCCTTGTTGGAAACCAGAGTCATTCCAATATTGTTGTGAATGCAAAGACTTGCAAATCAGTGCTGAATAAAGTATCACTGCTCCAAGTGGGGCATGTCTGAACCCTTGGGCCGTTGGGTTTGCTGTCTCTTGCAGCTTGAAGAGCTGATAGATCCCTTCTTCCGGCTTGGTTTTCACGCCCAAGAACCTGGATTAACCTCCACAGTGTTGGGATTGCCAAGAGCGTTTCCAGAACAAAGGCAGAGGGTTCCTGAGGAGTGAGGGCAGGAACCCTCTGTCCAGCAGCCTCTGGGAGCTTTCACCAGCCCTGGCATGACGCTCCTGCTGCACGCAGTGCCTGAGGGATTCGTGAACTGATGGCACAGCTAAATACCAGGGGGTGGGAGTGCGGGTCAGGGACCCGCAGGGAGGACAGGAGGAAGGTGAGGGATCACCGTGCCTGTGCAAAGAGACGTTCTTGCACCTCTGCAGGGGCTGAGGAAGAGACATCTGGAGTGGCTGGATGAGGAAGATGAGGAAAACCTGCCAGAACACAAGCATGGGAAGAAGGACTGGGGAAGAGTGGGGCAGAGACACAGCAGAGCAGGGACCAGCTCTGGCTGGGCCACGGTTGGGGTTTGAGGCTGAGCCCGCCACACACAGGAGTGTTTGGAGCTGGGGTTTGCTCCCAGCTGCTTTCCACACCCCTGGGTGACCCTCAGAGGGAGGTGGCTCCCCTGGGACATGAAGGTCAGGGGGTAGGAGGAGGCCTTGGCACTCCTGTGGGTGGTGTAAACCAGAGTCTGCATGGAAAAAGTTAATTCAAATATGGGTGAGTGCTGAGGCTGTCAAGGCACAGGGAGGGGCACGGGATTAACCTGTAAATCATAATAAATGACTATGCAAAGCTGGGAGAAGGATTTGTCCCACTGCAGCTCCCTCTCAGTGTGAGAACTCTGACTCGAGTGTCACCCCACCACGGAGTCATTTTCCCAAAGCCCCAGACACCTGTAACCTGGAAAACTTCTGCAAAGGGATGCTCTGCCCTCATTTTGTGAGTGCACTGCCAGCGAGGAACAAGAACCCTTTGGGAACAGCTGCTGTGGATGGAGACGACTTGGGGGAGCAGGAAGGTGCCCTCAGCCTCCTCCTCCTCCCACTCCCTGGGATGTGTTGGGCTGGCAGAGCTCGCAGCCCTCTCTCCCAGTTCATCCAGCACAGGAGCATCACCCACAGCCCTGGCCGCGGGCAGGGCAGGGACAGGTCCCTGCAGGGCCAGGGCAGGATGCTGGGATCCCCGAGGGGGCCTTTGCCAGGGGAGCAGAGGCCAGACCTGCTGGACCCCCCCACCCCCTTTGCCAGCTCCTGCATCCCCCCAGGCTGGGCTGGCTCCTGTGGTACCTGCGGTTTCCCCCTCCTGCTTTCCTGAGAGCTTGCGATGGAGCTCTAATGACAGGAACACAAACTATTAAGCAGTTTCAGTCATGAAGAAAGAAGCAAGGTTTGCATCCAGGTTTTGTCTAATCCAGTGTTTTTCCGAGCTGGTTTCTCCCCCTACGTCCCAGACTCCTGTTGATTCACCACGACCTCATTACTTCTGAGTTAACACAACGCACTTGGCTGCTGGTAGATGGTTTATTAATTCTGGACTCGTTCCCCTGAAGATGTGTCCTATCTAGAGACAAAATGCTTTTATCGTGTCCCAAGATTCTGGCCAACCCATTTGGTCTCCAAGCTTGCCTGGGGTGAGGACGAGAGCACGAGGAACAATAAATACAATCTTTCAGACAGTTTTTCCTCTGAGGATCAGAAAGCCCAGACACACCTGCCTGAAGGGTGCCCTGGGCAGGGGATGGGGAGGAGATGGTTCATCGGTGTCCCTGTAACACAGCAAAGCACAGGTGCTGTGTCCTCTTACAGGGATGAACAGAGCATGTTCCCCAATGCAGCATGTTCCTGAAATCCCTGAATGGAAAATCCATAGGCCTGGAAATGAATGCATTTGTTCTCTCGCTGTCTCCATTGTTAGCTGGAGGAACAGCTAACAGAGTGCATCTTCTCTGGGGGCTGCAGCGGGAAGACAGATGGTGAGAGTGACTCCAGCTGTCAGTCCCTGGAGATGTGTGGAGAAATCAGTGTTTGACATCTGATTTAGCTCTGCTCCCTCCTTGAGTCACCACCGTCCCTGGCTCTGAAAGACGTGTGTTCTTCTGAGACGGTTAAATTAAACCTCACCCAACCGAGGGGCATGTACTCAGCGCCTCAGAAATGTCAGCTGGCAGCTCGTCACCAGGAACCAACGGATCTGGGCTCACTCCCCGGAATCTGTGTGTCTGCCTCCTTCCCCCTGCAGTGCAGAGTTACACTGGCCTGGGGGAGGATTGGCAGCCAAACCGAGCAGGCAGAAACGGGCATGAACAGTTCCTGGGAAAGGGGGAGCCTTTGGGGAGCGTTCCCTTTCCAGGGCTGGCTCCAGAGCTGGGGACAAGCCAAAGGGAGCCCTGCTTAGGGGACAGCTGTGTTACCTGGGTAGGGGACACCTGAGAAGCAGAAACAGGGAAGAGGAGAAGGAGGAGGAGAAAGAGGCAGACATTCCACAAGAATCGCCATCTGTATGGAGAGGGAGTATGGTCCAGGGCTGTAACACGTCCCAGATGAGGTGGGAAGGGCTCAGCAGAGCATGAGTCACTGCAGGGGAGGGGAGAGGGGCTTTCTGATAAGAGGTGGAGCAACTTCCCGCGGCTGGTTAATCTTCATTCACAGACTCTGCCAGTGGAGCCTTGCACAAGGGTCCTTCGGGGACTCCGGAATGCAACCCCCTCCCTTGGCTGCTCGACAGTCCTTGTGTCCCTCCTGGGCATGTGGCAGTGAGGTTCTGGTGCCCACAGAGAGCGTGGGGCAGGGAGACAGCTGCCTGTAGGGTCAGTCCAGATGAGGCTGCCTCTGGAGACTCCAGCAGGTTCCATTTCCAGTACAAATAGGACCCATCCCATCCCCATTGGCACGAGAAGCTGAAGTTAAGGGATACCTTCCACTGTCCCAGGTTGCTCCAAACCCTGTCCAACCTGGCCTTGGACACGTTCAGGGATGGGGTAGCCACAGCTTCCCTGGGCAACCTGTGGCAGGGCCTCCCCACCCTCTTAGTCCCAGTCTTCTCTCCCAAGAAAATCTCCCCCAGTGGTTCAGCATTTCCTTCCCATCTTTCCCATCGTCCTTCCCTCCCCATGACTCCCGTCTGTCTCAAACTGCTGTGGGTCTGTCCGTGTGTCTGGGCACGGCTCCCCGGTGGATGCGGGTCCCTCTATAGGTGTGGGTGCGGGTCCTCCGTGGGTCCGTCTGTGGGTGCGGATCTGTCCGTGGGTCCATCCCTGGGTGCGGGTCCGTCCGTGGGTGTGGGTCCGTCCGTGGGTGGGGGTCCGTCCGTGGGTCCGTCCGTGGGTGTGGGTCTGTCCGTGGGTGCGGGTCCGTCCGTGGGTCCGTCCGTGGGTGCGGGTCCGTCCATGAGTCCGTCCGTGGGTGCGGGTCCGTCCGTGGGTGTGGGTCCGTCCGCGGGTGTGGGTCCGTCCATGGGTCCGTCCGTGGGTGTGGGTCTGTCCGTGGGTGCGGGTCCATCCGTGGGTCCGTCCGTGGGTGTGGGTCTGTCCGTGGGTGCGGGTCCGTCCGTGGGTCCGTCCGTGGGTGTGGGTCTGTCGTGGGTGCGGGTCCGTGCCCGGAGCCGCCGCGCGGGGGCAGGCGGAGACCGCGGGAGGAGCGTGGGGCCGGGCTACCGCTCCTATGGGAATGGCTCCGGGATGGAGGCGAAGCCTGGAGCAGGGGGAACCCCGCGAGCTGCGCTGTCCTCAGCGGGGTCCGCGAGCTCTTTTGGGAGCGGTGGGACAACGAGCTCTGAATCCGAACCGATACAGGGCTAAAGGGAACGAATCCACCGGGAATGGGCTCCCGACTGCGGGGGCGAAGGGGTGAACTTGGAGCGTGACAGGGCAGGGGAGGTGCAGGCAGAGGATGGGCCCCACGAGGTGTGAGGGCACCTGCACTGGGATCAAGGCACCAAACTGCTCCCAGACTCTCTGCTCTGAGCTGGGGGTTCTGTTTGTGTCCGTCCTGGAGCCGGAGCCAGGCCATAGGGGTGGGTGTCCACACCTGCAGATCCCACAGGCAAACACTTCCAGAGTCACTCCTGTGGGTGCTGCCTGGGGTCAGCTCCTGCCAAGAGCATCCTCTTCTGGAGCTGTTTCCTCCCATCTTGGGTTTGTTCCCAGCCCCCCTCCCTGCCTGGGGTGTGTCCCACTGGAGACACTGTGTGACAGCAGAATCCTCGTGCCAGGGTGTGGGGCTGGCACGGGCCCCACCTGCCAGCAGCATCCCCGCCTGGGCTGCCGTGGTTGCCGGGGCAATGGATGTGATGTGATAAACAGAGGGAAATGGGGATGACGCCAGCAGGGAAAGGGCAGAATGGATTTTATTTCACGTTTATTGAAGCACAAATTGCCATAAGAACCAACTTCCTCGGGAGCAAACAAGGGAAGCTGAGACCCTCTGGGCTGCACGGTCTCTCTCTGGGGTCTGAAAGAGCCTTTCAGCTAACACCACTGACCTGCTGCTTGAGCTGAGCTGTGGGTTTTCCATGGAATTATCCATTTACATTTGGATCTCGGAGTGTTTGGGAAGGCTCTGCCGGCAAGCGTGAGGCTGGGCTGGTCCCAGCAGGGTGCTCTGCAGGGAGCTGCTCCTTTCTGCGGGATGCACCACCACTGGAGCAGCGTGGGAGGTGGGGAAGGAGCCGGTTACCCCGAGGGGATAGGAGAGCTCTGCTGCCTCTGACCAAGCTGGGAGGAGGCTCCAGCAGAGGTTATGACTGGTCTAACAGCAGATAAGGAATGAAAAATCCCAGGTTTTGCATTTACATTTGTGCAGGCTCTGGTGATTGATGTATTTCCATCTCTTTCTCCCACCTTCCTGAGCTGGAGAGACAAGGAAGACACTGAGGGGCTGGAGCGTGTCCAGGGAAGGGAACAGAGCTGGGGGAGAGTCTGGGGCACCAGGAGTGGCTGAGGGAGCTGGGGGGGCTCAGAGAAAAGGAGGCTCAGGGGGGACCTTGTGGCTTTGCACAACTCCCTGACAGGAGGGGGCAGCCAGGTGGGGGTCAGGCTCTGCTCTCAGGGAACAGGATGAGAGGGAACAGGCTGTGCCAGGGGAGGTTCCATTGGATATTAGGGATAATTTCTTCCCCAGAAGGGTGGTGAGGCACTGAGAGAGGCTCCCCAGGGCAGTGGTGGAGTCTCCATCCCTGGAGGGATTTAACAGATGTCATGTGGAAGAGTTATAGCAAGGGAGTTTAGGGAAGATCAAGTACCTCAGAGATGAATTTCCATCTGTAGGTAACAGTACCCCCATGGGCTGGCGCTCTCCGTGCATCCGTGTGTGTCCCAGCACAGCCCCCACCCCACAGATGGCTCCTGGCCGGAGCAGGGATGAGCCGGCAGTGGTAACATTATCCTTGCTGCAGATGGAATTGCATTTACTGATATTCAGACCCAGGAGGGCTCATGTACAACTCTCTGGTCTGATCTGCAGGGAGGGGAAGGCTGCTCCGAATGGGAAAGCCAGTGAAAAAATGAGCCAAGGAATGCTGATCTGTACAAAGCCGTCCCAGGTATCCCACTCCACGTGGCTCCTGCTGTCCTACTTCCAGGCCATCCCGCTGTGGGTGAAACAGAGAAGCCCTTGAGGAATTTTAAAGTGTCTACAGGAAATATCTGAAACTCTCTGCAGCAGGAAATGGAAGTGGAGGAGGTTGAGTGGCCGCGAGGGCCGGGACACTGGCCCGGAGCATCCTCAGTCTGCTGTGGCTGAGGATGTGGAGGGAAGGGGATTATCCACAGCTGGAGAAACAAAGGGAAAATATTTCCTTTAAGAGAAGGGAAAAGATCCTCTGCACTCACTCACAGAGTCCCTGGTTGGATAATCCCCTGAGGAGAGGGGAAATGTGCTGCTGGTGCCAATGGGGATCATTTATGGATGAAATGATTGGTGTTTTCTGTTTCCACTTGGTTGGATGACAGCAGAAATCCATGGAGAAATGGAGGCAGAGGCCAGGAGACTTTGCTGTGCACCTCCTCCCCATGCCCCACTTTGCAAGGCTCTATTCCCAACTCAGCTGCTCTCCCTGCTGCTTCCTGTTCCTGCCATCCCAATGGATGGATGAGCTTGGAAGTGGCTCCAGCCTGCCCAGGACATGTCCCACAGGCACTCCCAGAATCCTGTCTCCAGAGTTGTCCAGCTCTTGGCCACAAGACCCACCTGAGTCTCTCTGGGGAGAACAGACAGGGGTGTCCTGACAAGTGCCTTGGGAGGAGGAGGAGGAGGAAGAGGAGGAGGAGAAAGAGGAGGAGGAGGAGGGCAGCAGGGTGAGGACACACATCTGCTGTTGGGAGCCTGTTGGGAGCTGAGCACCCCCTCGCCCTCTGGTCTCCTCATCAGTGACGAACACGTGCACCAAGGGCCACCGCAATGAAATATATATTTATAACAATCATCATTATTATTCTTTCATCAATTTTCTCTCCCGTGGATGGAGCCTGGCAGAGACTTCAGAGCAGGCAGAACTGCTAAAGCAGAAAGTAATGGTGCCCCCAGGACGAATAAACGGAGCACTTCAAACCAGCAGATGCTGCGGAAAGCCCCAGTGCAGGAAATATCTGCGGAATGAATCGGGAGCTTTATGGAGCTGGGGCTGAAGGGCTGTAGGAAAGTTCACCAGCCTAGGAGAGGAAGGGAAATGGGGAGGACCAGGAGCTTGCACCTCCTAGTGTGGGGCTGGCACCTCAGGGAGTGGGACTGGCACCTCAGGGTGCGGGTACCGGTGTAGGATGGAATTCCTTGATTATTTAGGGTCTTACATCAGCTGTGACAGGAAAGACAGACAGTTCCCTGCTCATGGGTGCCCCAAATCGCCTGTGCAGGAAGCAGCAGCTCTGTGAAACCCCAGGAAAAGCTGAGAGGCCCCAGATGGCACAGGCTCAACCCTAAGGAAGGAGAGAGAAAGGGCTCTGACAGGCACAGGAGCTGAGGAGCAATAACTGCAGCAGCATCCTCGGGACAATGGGAGGCCCCTGCCCCTCACACTTCGCAGCTCCGTTGGTACCCACACTCCCAGCTCTACATGTGCGTGGTTTGGGGAGCCCTGGGCAGCGCCTCAGGAGATGGGACCCAAAGGACAGGTGGCATCACTGACTGTGCACAGCCACTGCCACCACTGCTGCCCAGCGCCAGGAAAAAATCAATAAATCAAGGAAACAAGATTCCTTCCCAAAAAGCCTTCAGACTCAGGCAATCCAGCAACAGCTGGGACAAAGGCATTCCTGCATGTGCTGCTGAGGTTTGGCACGTGTCTCCTAGTTCCAGGTTGTTTTTTTTTTTATAGTGCGCCATAAAATAATGTTCTATATTCTATATATTTTTATGGGCGGCAGGAGAGCAGTAGAGGGCAGGGACGGCAGAAGGCTGGCCAGGAGGAGGGAGGCTGGGGGAAAGGGTCTCCAGAGGAGCACCAAGGTGGGCAAGTACCCTGGAAGCAGGGCTTGGCCCAGGGCAGAGGTGAGGGAGCAGCAGCTGGAGGAGGGATGGGTCAGGTTCAGCATGGCCAGAGCAGAGCAGGGGGAGGGAGGGGTGTCTGGAGAGGGGGCATGGCTCCAGTCAGCTTTGCCCAGGAGGATGTGAGAGGAAATCCTGCACTGTGGGCTGGGCTGAGGCTGACCCCTCCTGTGGCAAGAGTGAGGTCGTCCGAGGGCTTTCTCATCCACATGCTGGATGCTGCGTTGTTCACAGCCAGGAAAGCACAGAGGGATGGAAAGCTCTGACGAATTGCCCTCAGCCCAGCCCTCAGGGCCCTCCGAGCTGCCCAGAGAGGGGACTGCTGCTGCCTGGCTCCGGCAGTGAGGATGCACGGCATGGAGGAGGTGGCACCATGGCACAGAGGTGACACCATGGCATCAGGGTGATGGCACCACAGACGAGCCCTTAGCTTTAGCCTGAGGGCACAGGAGACTGACCTTTTCCAGAGAGCCACTCCTTGGTGGCTGAGGGAACATGAGCCTGTGACAGCAAGACCTGAAAATGGGTTTTCAGGAAGTAAAACGTTTCTGGGAGTCAAAGAGCACAGGGCTTTGGTGAGACAATCCAAAGTCAGTTCATATCTTCCCCAGTTCCCGCCAATGTCCCCAGGCCACTTAACTGGTGGCCGTGTCCTGGGGCCTGCTCTGTCCCCACAGCCCCACACCCACGCTGTGTGCTGGGATCCATCTGCCAGGATGGGCAGGGCACGGTGCGGAGCCAGCGCCCAGCTGGCACCCAGCCCCTGGCTGCAGGATGGGCCTCATTAGATGCTTAATTTTTAAGATGTTCACTAACTTTACGAGCTCTTTCTGGCCAAGAGTGGAAACTCGCCTGTGGTCCCCGGAGGCGTCTGTGGGCCGTGCTGCCGGAGCGCGGCGTGCTGGGGCCTGCGCCGCCGTGGGTGGCGGGGCCGTGGCCCGGAGCCCACCCGCCCGTGCCAGGCGTGTTCCTGCAGCCCCTCCTGGGCCATCCCCATGGCAGCCCAGGTGATTCTTTCTCTCTGCTCCCTGCCCCTGGGGCTGCTCCAAGCCTTTGATTCCAGAGGCTTGTCAGGACACTTCGGCAGCTCCAGAAGGTGCATGTAAACACTGCGATTAAAAAAGGTGGTTCCAGGGGCTGTGCTGAGGCTAAAAATGGCACTGAGGTAGCCCAGAGAGAGAGGGGGGTGCCACAATAACTGAGCTACTTTTTCTAAGCCCCAAGGAGCTCACAGCAATGGGGACAGGGGCACAGCCAGGAATCTGGGAGGGGGTGAAGGCCAGGGGAGGACTCACCCCTAGAAGACAGCAGGGAGGAATGTGTTGCTGTAGGGTCCAGGGAAGATTCTCTGACTGTTCAGGGAGGAAAGAAGGATCAATTTTTAGATAAAGTGACTGGACTGCCCTGACAGCCACATTGTTTATTAGTGGAAAGTTGGAGGATTTCAGAGGGAAAGTGTTATGAAGGTCATTTATTCTGTTCAGCTCCACAGAGCAGCCAGGGCCTCACCATTCCCGGCCAGGGGTGGAACAGCTTGTGGATGTTTTCCCAGTAAAATACAGCTGGGCAAGGAAGGTCACTTCTTTCCTCCTTCCTTTACTGTTTCACACCTTTCTCTCACCACCTCAGAGGTGCCTTTTGCTGTGTCACATATTGACAGGTGCTAAAGTTGAGCCCCAAGCAGGGGAGCTTGGCAGGGAGGGGAAAGTGGTTTTGGTCGTGGAGCTGAGCAAGGTCCAGCGTGGAAACTGCACTGGCCCCTTCCCTTCTCTGCACAGCATCAGCTGCAGCTACTGCCACAGGGATGCTCTGGTGGTTGCTCCCTCGGTGCTCATGCAGCAGAGGGTCTCACTGACACTGCTCAGCAAAGCTCTCATTAGTGCACTCCTTGCTCTGGATTTGGGGCGATCAGATCATCAGAGCCTGCTCTGGCCCCTCCTCACCCTCAGTCCTCTCCTCCAGCCCTGTCTCCCTTCCTGGGGCTCTATTTGTCTTTGCACCTTTGAGGAGGAGCAGGAGTGGGAGCAGGAGTGGGAGCAGGAGTGGTGGATGGAGCAGGGACAGTGGCTGTAGCCGGAGTGCTGGCTGGAGCAGGAGTGGTGGCTGTAGCTGGAGTGGTGTCTGTAGCTGGAGTGGTGTCTGTAGCTGGAGTGGTGTCTGTAGCAGGAGTGGTGGCTGGAGCTGGAGTGGTGGCTGGAGCTGGAGTGGTGGCTGGAGCTGGAGTGCTGGCTGGAGCAGGAGTGGTGGCTGTAGCTGGAGTGGTGGCTGGAGCTGGAGTGGTGGCTGGAGCCGGAGTGGTGGCTGTAGCTGGAGTGGTGGCTGGAGCTGGAGTGGTGGCTGGAGCTGGAGTGGTGGCTGGAGCAGGAGTGGTGGCTGGAGCAGGAGTGGTGGCTGGAGCTGGAGTGCTGGCTGGAGCTGGAGTGCTGGCTGTAGCAGGAGTGCTGGCTGTAGCCGGAGTGCTGGCTGGAGGAGGAGTGGTGTCTGTAGCTGGAGTGGTGGCTGGAGCTGGAGTGGTGGCTGGAGCTGGAGTGGTGGCTGGAGCTGGAGTGCTGGCTGGAGCTGGAGTGGTGGCTGGAGCTGGAGTGGTGGCTGGAGCAGGAGTGGTGGCTGGAGCTGGAGTGCTGGCTGGAGCTGGAGTGGTGGCTGGAGCTGGAGTGCTGGCTGGAGCTGGAGTGGTGGCTGGAGCTGGAGTGGTGGCTGGAGCAGGAGTGGTGGCTGGAGCTGGAGTGCTGGCTGGAGCTGGAGTGGTGGCTGGAGCTGGAGTGCTGGCTGTAGCAGGAGTGGTGGCTGGAGCTGGAGTGGTGGCTGGAGCTGGAGTGCTGGCTGGAGCTGGAGTGGTGGCTGGAGCTGGAGTGGTGGCTGGAGCTGGAGTACTGGCTGGAGCTGGAGTGGTGGCTGGAGCTGGAGTGGTGGCTGGAGCAGGAGTGCTGGCTGGAGCTGGAGTGGTGGCTGGAGCTGGAGTGGTGGCTGGAGCTGGAGTGCTGGCTGGAGCAGGAGTGCTGGCTGGAGCTGGAGTGGTGGCTGGAGCTGGAGTGGTGGCTGTAGCAGGAGTGGTGGCTGGAGCAGGAGTGGTGGCTGTAGCTGGAGTGCTGGCTGGAGCTGGAGTGGTGGCTGGAGCTGGAGTGGTGGCTGGAGCTGGAGTGGTGGCTGGAGCTGGAGTGCTGGCTGTAGCTGGAGTGCTGGCTGTAGCTGGAGTGGTGGCTGGAGCAGGAGTGGTGGCTGTAGCTGGAGTGCTGGCTGTAGCTGGAGTGGTGGCTGTAGCCGGAGTGGTGTCTGTAGCAGGAGTGGTGGCTCTTGCTGTGCCAGGCACATGAGCCCTCTCCAAGCCAGCTGGAAGAGAAAGAGCTCTTCCTCCGAGCACTCAGGGTATCCCTCTCCATTCCCCAAACAGGCAGGCTGTGGCCAGCAGTTAATATCCCTCTGGCGCAGTGCCCTGCCCAGGCAGGGTGGCAGTCTTTTCTTTTAATAACTTATTTATCTTTCCTTATTGCAGGAATGATGACAGTTTTCATTATTAAGCTGCTAGGTAATAGTGTAGCCTTTGGTGGGAGCTGACTCATCATCCCCTCTTTGCTGACAGTTGGATTCAGTTCCCCGGGAGAGCTGTGACAGGAGCAGGATGAGCAGTGCCCATCACTGCTGCAGCTCTGTGGACACAGTCACTGGGCACGTTCACTGGGCACACACATTCGGCACGTCCTGCGAGGCTCGGGCTCCCCAGCGATCCTCCCTGTCCCCAGTGCTGTCCCCCTGTCTGCTGTCCTGTTGTCCCTGTGTTCCAGACAGGCTCCTGCCCCAAGGAACCGACGCGTCCCTTGCCGTGGCGGTGCCGGAGCAGAGATGTTGGGGACATGGAGCACAGGGTGATGGGAAAGCACAGGTAGTGCCACGACCCCAGCTCAGTCCCAGCCCCAGCACCCATG
Source organism: Corvus hawaiiensis (assembly GCF_020740725.1). Lineage (NCBI taxonomy): Eukaryota > Metazoa > Chordata > Aves > Passeriformes > Corvidae > Corvus > Corvus hawaiiensis. The sequence continues at coordinate 6,373,155 of NC_063226.1, read as the reverse complement.
CAGGGGTGGCAGGGACATGGAGAGAGCTCTCCAGCTCCTCCTTGCCCTGAAAGCAGCGTCCTCAGCCCCAGCCCGAGGATTTGGAAACCGCCAGCCCACAGTGGTTGTGTGTGGGCACCATAGAGCTGGAGGGAAGCCATGGAACAGCTGGAGGGGCTCTCCCTGCCCTGCCTGGCCTGATGCTCCTCTGGGCAGGGGGAGCTCCTGGGGATGGTGCCACTGGGGGCTGGTGACACTCATGGCAATGCCAATGGAACAAGGGCAGAGCAGAAGGGACAGCATGTGCCTGTGCCAGGCATGCAGCCCTGCCACCGGCACTGGACTGTGCTGGCGGCGGCAGCAGTGATATATGAAATCAATTAAACATGACCCATTTTTAATTAGATGTACAAACACGCCTAAAGTTAAATGAGGGCTCTTTATAAAGAAAGAATGCAGTGTGGAACCACGTTAAATGAGAAACTCATGTACTTCCCAAGTGGGAGCTTCCCAGATTTACACGTGGAGCTGCCTTTGCAAAGCAGCCCTTCTCCTGCTGCTTGGCAGGTTCCAGCAGTCCTGCCATCCAGTTCCAGGGATGTCTGGCTGTGGGGACCGGGACCCACAGTGCCATGGCCACTGGTGGGACTGGCAGCTGGGAGGGGGCCTTATCTTGCACCTCCAGAAGCCTTAAAGCCACTGGATGGTCCCCACTGCGTGCCCAGTTCCCGTGTGAGTTGTGCTGGCAGCTCCTGCTGCCTCCTCCTCGCCCCCCCAGCTGGACCCCCGTGCTGGGCATGTCCCTGTCTCCCAGATGCACACCTTGAATGCACACCTTGCTGCCCTTCCAGAGGAAGAAACCAGGAAAAAAGTGAACCAGTTTCTAATTATGCCTTGTTTGCTTTCATTTAGAGCTAATTCAGCCCACACAAAAGTTACTCACTCTATTGAAAGAAATACATATTAAAAACCCCCCCCCCCAGATCTTTGATTCATTTTAGACTGTAGAAATTAAGCTGTGGCTATTTCCACCTTTCTCCCTCTGATTACAAACTATTTGCATTTCAAAACAAACCATCTTTAATTTGGATCAAAAGTTACCAGGGCTCTTCTCTCCAGCCCGGGTAGTGAAACAAGTGGCACAGCCTTGAACACTTCCAGGGAACTTCCACCACTTCTCTGGGCACCCTGTGCCAGGGCCTCACCACACAGGGAAGAATTCCCACCTGACCCCTCTTGTTGTCAGTAGGAAGCCATTCCATGTCCTGTCCCTCCATCCCTTGTCCAAAGTCCCTCTCCAGCTCTCCTGGAGCCCCTTTAGGTGCTGGAAGGGGTTCTGAGGTCTCCCTGGAGCCTTCCCTTCTCCAGGTGAACACCCCCAGCTCTCCCAGCCTGAACTCTTTGCTGAAGCTCTGCCTGTGCTGCCGAGGGCCAGCACTGGGGACCCTGTGGATGCCCCCTTGCTGTGCTGCCAAAGAATCAGTGGGAGATGGACAGATGCAAGTTCTCTCTCCTCTACCCTGTGTTCTGGCATCCTGTGGGCATTTTGAGAGAATCATGGTGAATTAAAATGATTTGCCAAGACTTTTCCCTCATGCTCCCTGCTGTGCGTGTGGCTGGTGCAAGCCCTGGGCACCCAGCACCCTGAGGCACTGGGCACTGCCCTGCTCCCACCCCCAGCAGCTCTGGTGTCTGCTTCCTGGGGGTTTCAGCCAATGTTCCCCTCGAATAACATTCCAGAGATGTTTACAAGGTATGTACAGAACACAAATACACAAAAAGAAAATTGATTAAAAATAGTAAAGCTGGGAAGCTGTGGAACTCCTCTCCTGCCCTGCTGTCATTGCACAGTGCCTGGGGGGCTGCCCAGGGACCGGGATGGGGCAGCCCTGCCGAGGTTTGAGAGACGAATGGGGCTGTTTGCTTTTCCCATCCTCATGCGTTACCTTTGGAGCAGGGCATGGAGCTGGGAGCAGCCCCTCTCCCCGGGGTCAGGCTGCTGCAGGTCCCGCCCTGCCCGGATCCCCCTCCCCACCTCCCTGTGCCCCCCAGGATGCTGCGCTCAGAGCGGAGCGTGAGGCAGCTCGGAAGTGCTGTGCCAGAGGAGGAAAAAGCAGCCTATTAATTAACAGCAAATGTACAGTTAATGGGGCTTTTTCCCTTCCTAAACAATTCATCAAAATGATTTCATCGAAATTTAGCTGATGGGGCGCGAAACGCAGCTGCTCTGTCCTGCTCTGCGCTTTTTCTGTCCTGGCAGGAGCAGAACGCTGAGAGTGCAGCCTCGGGTTTGGGATTCACGGCGCTGCAGGATGGAGGCTCTGGGAGTGAGTCAGTGCCTCTGCCACTGCCAGAACTCAGAAGATAAAGGGGCTGTAAGTGAAGGAGTTCCACTGCACCAAGCTGACAGAGTGCTCACCCCTCTCTTTACGTATTTACTCCTTTACTGCCTCAAGTTCATTTCAACATGGAGCAGAAATTCCTGTTGGGCCAGTTTGGGGACTGCAATAGAGCCAGGCAAGGGAGAAAGGCCAGGCTGGCTCTTGGGGATGCTGTCCTGGATATGTCCTGCTGTTATCCAGTTTGCCTGGATGACAGACTGAGCCCGGGAATGGCCTAGCTTCACAAAATAGTTCAAAAACCAGTAAAGTTGTTAAATTTTTAGTGGTTTTTTAAAGATTGCTTTTATATAGGAAGAGGGAAACCAGCTGTTTACAGCTTTAAAAGCTTGGCTTTTCCATTAGAAGTCACAGTGCTTTTGGAATTTAAAGGTATAGAGAAAACCTAGAAAACTCTGCAATATTTCAAAGCACTGCCTCCATCTGGACTGAGGGCAGGCGCTGTGCTCCGAACAGCACAGCACCCAGAGTGGAATGAGATGGGATGGGATGGAACAGAATGAGGTAGAATAGAGTAGAATAAAGTACAATAGCATAAGAATAAGAATTGGAATAGAATAAGGATAAGAATAAAAATAAGAATAGAGCAAGACTAAGGCTAAGACTAAGATTAAGAATAGAATAAGAATAAAATTGAATATTGTATTTTCAGCTGGAAGGGACCGACAAAATTCATCTGTTCTAACCACCTGGCCCTTTCAGGAATCACCAGAAGCTGAAGCACATTGAGGGCACTGTCTAAATGCCTCTGAAACCCTGACAGACTCGGGACATTGACCCCTTCTCTGTTCCGGAGAGGTGGAGGGGGGAGCTACAGAGATGGACAAACAGGATCCAGCTGCCAGAGGAGCAAATCCTGGAGCCTCACAACTTTTGCATCCAGCCATGAAACAATCTGCTGATTTTATTGAAACCAGATCGCTGCTCCATCCCACAGCCACTGCTCCAGCAGGTTCGGCACGTCCAGCGGCCCCCGGGAGCTGCCCATGCTGCGAGGGGAGCAGCGAGGGGGACACAGGAGAGGCTGGCTGGCCACGTTCCCACCACAGCCTTGCCCACACTCACAACATGGACACATATTTTTAGAAGGGTGCATCAGGCACTGCCAGCATCTGGAGGGGCTCCTCACGGTTCCCATGCAGTCCTGGCCCATGTACCCTGTGGAAGCCCAAGTTCATCCCAAAGGCCACGACTGAAACTGTTCCACATGATCAAAAGCTTCCTAACCTGGGATCCCTTATCTTTGTGGTGGTGGCACAGGGAAATCGTGGCACTAGAGCATCCCTGGACTGAGAGATCCCAGGGACAAGACTGGATTTCTCCTGGAAATGCTGCAAAGTCTGAAGATTCCTTACCAGTGGAAATCAGCCCTGGTGAGCCAAGGAGAGACAGGAGAGGTTCACACAGGGGCTCAATGATGTCACCACCTGGCAAGTGCTGCCACACGCTTGGTGCTGTGGCTGGAAATCTGAACAATAAACAGAGAATTTGTTCTTGGTTCACAAACCTGGTTGTGGGACTGAGCTTTGAGGAGCTCAGGAAGGGTTTTGGGTGTCCAGGGAGCTTTGATGGGGTCCCCAAGGGAAGTTGTTTTCCGCCAGGGATGGAGGGAGGTGGGCAACAGGATAAAACACTCCAGCCATGGCAGACTGCCCTTTAACATAGCAGGAGGAGATATGGATTGGGGGGATTGCAGTGGGACCCTCTGAGTGACTGCTGAGGCACGGCAGGGGTCCCACGCCATTCCCGAGGGTCCCAGTGTGGGTGCTATACCGGGGCTGATGGAAGTGCTTCCTTTGCATCTGCGGTTCCGGGAAGGGAAAGCATCAGCATTCGTGTTGCTAAGGAACTCCAGCGAGGCCCAACCTACCCAAAACCACCAGCACTTGGAAATCAGAGGCACCATCCCACCTGGCACTGTCCCTCTGCGCCTGATGGGACAGTGACCAGCTTGGGGGATGTGGGAGGGTGGCTGGTTCAGGACCCCAGCCCACTCCCTGCCCTCCCTCCTGGGAGAGCATCCCTGCTCACTGGGCAGGGAGACAGCAGGTGCAGCTACCCAGATGTGCTTAGAGACATCCCAAATATGCTTAGAGACACCCCTGATGTGCTTAGAGACACCCTAGGTGTGCTTAGAGACACCCCTGATGTACTCACAGACCCCAGATCTGCTCACAGACCCCAGAGTTGCTCATGGACTCCCAGATTTTCTCACAAACCCCAGATTTGCTCACAAACCCCAGATTTGCTCACAACTCCCCAGGCTTTCTCCCTTGGGTTCATTTACCTCTCTCTAGCAGCATCAGGGCAGGGTGAGGGCCCCCCTCCCACGGGACACAAGGATCACCTTTGTCTATGGAAGGAATTTGTCCGGGCATGCTGCAATAACACTCCTCCCAGGATAAGGACTTAATCCTGGAGGCCTCTTTCCATCCAGGAAAATATCCCGAATGTTTTAACAAGGCAGTGTGTTATCCAGCTCCTCACCTCTGCTCTCAGCTCAGAGAAGCCATTCCCAAATTACCACAGGGATGTGAGCGAGGCAATAACCAGGGATGACGGGCTCCTCTCTAGGACCGCTTGGCTGCAGTCTGTTAAAGAGATATTTTGGGCACTTTTTGTCCCCGAAGCCTGAGGTTTTTTTGAAACAGAGAGAATTTACACACCCTGGAGCTGGTTGATTTCAGCCAAGTGTTTTGATGAATAATGTGCCATAATGGGCCCAAACAAGCTGGGGAGTTTATCTCATCCCACTGCACATCCCATTCCGAGTCGCATCCGCTCGCTTCCAGCCCTCCTGCCCCGGTGCTGATTGGAGAGTCTGTTCTCTGCCATCATCTGCTCTGGCTGCTCCAAAATGGAATATTTTGAGGATTCTAGAGAGAAGGGGGTTTTTGTCTGCCAGAAAGCCCTTCTGCCGAGAGGCGTCTGCAGGAAGCTGAGCACAATCAACTTGCAAAGTTGGGAAATTTGCTCAAAATGCAAATCCTGTCCCTCTTGCTTGGATCCCAGCACAGCACAGGTCATGGAGGTGAGGAGCAAACATGGCCCCAGGTATTCACAGCTTCCCAAACCAAACACCTGAGCTGGTTTGGGAACAGATCCATAATTTCCATTTCTGTACATATTTATTACACTCAGCTCTCCTCAGCACTTGGGTAAAAAACAAGTGCAAATTGAGCCACTGATTGATTGATCGTTAAATTCATGTGTGCATTTACCTATTGGTTTCTATTTGTTTGTCTGAAAAGAACCCACAAGCTTTAAAAGCCAGATTTTTACTGATGTCTAGAAAACAGTATTACAAAAAAAGATGAGGGAGACCTGCAGGTCAGTTCATGGGGCCGGTTCCCACTCCTGAGCTGGGATGCTGAGAGCTCCTGAGGCATCATCCTGAGGATGCTCTGGGTAGGATCACAGGACCACAGAGTCATGTAGGTTGGAAAAGGCCTCCAAGATCATTGAGTTGGTGGTGCCATGTGTTCCTATTTATAAATTAATTAGCTCTCAAATGCACTTGTGACTGTTGTGGGCTCCCTGGCTGGCGGGATCTACTGGTGGGAGGCCATGCAGCTCTGAGCCTCAGCAGCACAGGGAGTGGCTGGACACAGGGACAGGCTCCCCAGGGAAGTGGTCATGGCCCCAAGAGTTCACAGAGCATTTGGTCAATGCTCTCAGGCACATGGAAGGATTTTGGGGCTGCCCTGTGCAGGGCCAGGAGTTGGACTCTGTGATGATCTTTGTGGATCCTGAGTGATTTGCCCACAGGTGGGTCCAAGGGGTCACTCACAGTTAAAGTGGTGGTTGAGGGGTGAGGAGCTCTTCATCTCCATCCAGTTCTGAACCGCAGCTGTTCCTTTCTTTAATCCTTGGACAAGATATCAGGAGCAGCAGCGTTCCTGAGGGAACATGAGGGGTTTATGTAGGGCCAATACGAAGGCTGTTCTGCCGCACTGGGATGTTTAGCCTGGGCCAGGAGGAATGGTCGTGCTATTATACTGAACATAATTAATTGTTCTAACCCCAAGAGACCTGACCAGTGGTGGGCAGCTCCCAGCAAATTCCCAGATTTACACTGTCCCTCTCCTGTTCCAAGTAACTGCATCCATCAGGGACCAGTATCTTGTGCCCTGCAGCTTCCCCCAGGACAGAGACCTGCACCCTTGCCCTGGAGGGTCTGATGGGGGGGTGGTGGGTGCCCAGGTGGGCAGCTCTGCCAGATGAGTGGGCAGCTGGTCCTGGTGTGCAGGAGCAGGAGCTGGCAGGGATGCAGCACTTGCTGTGCTCGAGCTTTGCTCCCCTCTCTGCCTCATTCACCTCGTTTCCTGTTGTGGGACAAATCTGCTTTTTGTGTAAATCTGTCAGCAGCAAGAAGTCAGTGAGTTTCCCTAAGTGAGTTTTTCGTGTATTTTTAATAAAGGTCACTCTGTGTTTACTGGCAAAGACGGTCGATACCGGCTCATAATTCATGAAGGATCCTACTGGTCTGTAACGACCCGCAGTCGGAGCACACAGCAAGCCTTGCCCACAGCCTCTGCCAGCCCCCAGAGTGTCCAGCTGCCTTCTGCCTCTGCCCAGCTGCCTTCTGCCTCTGCCCAGCTGCCTTCTGCCCCTGCCCAGCCTGAGGGTCACTCCCCTTGGAGCTGTTTCCTCCTCGTGTCCTGAGGTGGGGCTGGCGGGAGTCCCCTGCTGAAGCTGTCTCGGCCAGGCACTACTGCTCGCCCCTTGCCTGCTGCAGCCTCAGGGAGAACCACCCGTTTCCATCCATCCCCTCGCCCCCAGGCTGGTCCCACTCCCATCCCAGCTGAGGGATGAGCTCTGATGGGGCTGATGGGGCACGGCCAGCAATGAGGCTCCCAAGGTACCTGTGTGTGGACATGCTGAGCCCCTGGCAGTGGCTGCCCCTCGCTCTGACCCCCGACATCCCCCCGTTCCCAGAGCCAGCTCTGGCAGTGGCTGCAGGGCAGCTTGGCCTGGCTGTGATGAGGGAGAGCGGGAGGAGAGAGAGAACAGGAGACTAATGCCTTAACAAATTTGATTTCAGAGCAAACGAGCTGGCTGCTGTTGTGCAGCTCTGGTAACCTGGTTTTGTGTTGCTGGCTGCACTGGGAAGCGTGGCTATTTTTAGGCTATTTTTAGGCTCTTAATGCCAGTGGAAGAAAAGAAAAAGAAGAAAAAAAAAAAAAAAAAGAAGAAGAAAGTATAAACCCTGTGGTAAATAACTGGGCCTGAGTGGAACTGGGGTGAGCTCTGAGGGTACATCTGGAGCTGCTCTTGCTAGTGAACCCCATCTGAGATCCAGGAAGGGGTGTCCAGGCACCCCAGGCCTCAGGTGGTGCCCCTCCCAGGGGAGGGATTGGGACATGCCTTAGGCTGGATGGGGACAGTGGTGTGCTAGGAGGGCTCCAGTGCAGGAGGGTCAGCAGAGACTCAGCTCAGGGATGGCCCAGAGGCTTGTCCTGCTGCAGGGTCACCACATCCTGCCCATCCTCTGCTGCCCTCCAATCTCGATCCTCATGTTCTGCAGGTGAGGCCATCCATCGCCCCCTGCTCTGCCTGCAGCTCCCTGCCCCCTCCCCTGTCACTGTTAATGCCTTTAGCTGCTCCAAGCAGGGGGCTTCTCCAAGCAGCTACTGAGTTCATTGTCCTGAACTTTGGGATCAAAAAGGAAGAGAAGTTTTAAAAAGTGTTCCTTCAAGTTTCATTTGTACTGTGATGAGCTGCACAGGATGGTGCGGGGATAAACCATCCCAAAGCTCTAAGGATGAGTCCATCCTGCTGCTGGGAGCTGAGATCACGGAGCGAGCAGGAGCTGGCTGGAGTTACTGTCAGTGGGAAGGAGCTCGGCTAGTGATCCTGAACATCAGTTTGGAACAATCAGCTCACTTCCCCTTCACAAAGCAAACCCCTGGGAAGTTTGCAATGGGGAGACACATTAATAGCCCAGAACTTTTTGTTGGGCCAAGCATGTGGCTGTGTCTGAAGAAGAGGCCAGGCTCATGAGCAGCATTTGAGGATGGCTTCCCAAGGAGCCCTCAGCTTGGCTGGAAACTCTTGGGGATGGATTCAGGGTCTCCATGAGTCCTTTGGCCAGCTGGGGCTGCAGCATGGCTGGACATGTGGTGTCCCCTGCTGGGACAGGGGCTACTCTTGGCCCCTCAGGACCCTACAGGCTATATCTATCCCTCTGGCTTTTATTCCAGTTGGATTTTGGCAGAATGAACCTCAGTATGAGCCTGGGAAAAGCTGCTGGTACATGTCCTTGGGCTCGGGTGGACTCCCACTCTCAGGGGCCGGGGAGCCAAGCCAGGCAGGCGCTGCAGAAACAGACAATTTCTGATCAAATATTCAGCTTGAGCTGCCTTTGAACCTGCTGCTAATCCCTCCTTGGCCACGGCTGGGATTGCATTTCACAAATACCAGTGCAAAGATGTATTTGTACAGCATAAACCTGATCTGTATCAACATTTTCCCCTTTACACTTTGGTCCCATTTCACAGGTCTCAAGGTACGAGAAGCTCACCCTGTGAAGGGTTTGTCACCTGGTCTGTGGGTCCCTGCCATTGGCCGGGGGACTCCCATCCTTCCAGCTCCCCAGTGGGACCCTCGCCCTCCCCAACCTCCTCCTCTGAGCGAGAGATTTTTACAACAGCACGACCAGCATTTTTACAATTCTATCTCATGCTGATTTTTCCACTCCTCTTGGCCCAGGTCCGTGGGATATCACTTCCCCTTTGCCGCTGGGCTGGGAGCCACCAGCCGCTTTCAGTGACATCAGGGACAAAGCCACTTCAGTCCTCTCTGCCCCAGTCCTGCTTGTCTGTCCCGAACCTGCTTTCACTAATTAGGAGGGAAAAATAACAATCATTGAAACTGTTCTTTATGAATTTCTCTCTTCTGCCCTTCTCATCTGTTGTTGCTCCATCCCGTTACTTTGCTCTGTGAGGAGCCTCTTTGGGTCCCTCCTCCCTTCTCCCCTCTGACCAGCTTCTCTCCCCACTGTGCAGCCACAGGGGACATGGGATTGTCCTGGCTTCCAAGCACTGTCACCAAAACAGGGTGGCAGGAGGAGGTTGGCAGCCTGGAACAATGGGGACAGAGCCCTCCAGGGAGCTTTGCCAAATGTTGATACTGGCGAGAACACCTGGAAAGATGGGATGGAAGGATGGCAATACAAGGGACAAGAAAAGCATGGACAGCTGTAATCTGAAACTTGGAAAATCTGCCCAAGCTGGGAAGAGGCAAATTCCCAACCCAGGGTCTTCTGCAGTGCTCGGAGACACCCTGGGGCTGGTGTGGCTGGGACCTGTCCCGGTTCCTGCATCTCTTCCCTGAAGAGGGAGGGCAGCTGTGGCGAGCGATGCTCACCCAGGAGGCTGTGTCACAGAACAATAACAGTAACATCAGGAATAATACAATCGAGCTTCCCTAATCTACAGTAAATGACTGGGGGAGCCGGTGTGAGTTAATGAAATCTGCGGCTCAGCGAGTCCCGTCCCACAGCCGGGGTCATCCATCAGCACACGCACTGGGATTGCCCCTTTTGACAGCTGCAGTTTATTTTTAATTATTGATGCTATCTCATAATGCCCCAGTAAATGTGTGGAAGTGAGTTTTGTGGGAACAATGAGGTCCCTGTACAAATGCTGGCAAGCCTTTGTGGGGAGCAGGGGCTCAAGGGCGCCCAGGGAAGGGAAAGCAGTGTCTGATCCCTTGAGCCCCGAGCACCGGGGACCCCTGTGACAGGGCTGGGTTGAGCCGAGAGGCAGCTGCCCTTATTTCCCTCTGCAGTATCGAGCAGGTCTTTCATGACCAACCACTCTCCCATCAGGCACAAATTGCCTTTGTCCCCGCTCCAGCCTGCTCTCCGCACCCTCCTCCTGCCCGCGCCGTGCCCGGGGTGCCCCCGACCTGCCGCATCCCCCTCTCCCTCCCCGCTTCCCCAGCCAGAGGTATTTTGCAAACACAAATGCATTAACAAGCTGGCGAGAGCCCCCATGAATATTTCATGTTTAACATGCTCTCGTTTCCTCCCGGTTAATGGATCTCTCCCATTATGCCTCCGCCTGTCTGAGCAGGATACCTTTTCAGTGGAGCATAAAAGCTGCTCCCCGGTGAGGTGGAGAGGAAACCACTCCGCTCTGGGATTCAACCACCCGAGAAGCAGAGGGCCCAGCGTCTGCCCTGGTGTGCTTGGAACATTGGGCTTCCCTTACCAGCTCCTATTTCCCTCCCTCAGCCCATTCCCCCCCCTTTTTTTTTCTTTCTCACTGAATTTTGCTGGCCTGGGTGTCCCAAACACCTTTTTCTCCCAGAGCTTTCCGCACTGGGATGCTTCAGGCAGGACAGAGGGACTCGGTCAGAGCTGCTGCTGGGAAAAGCTCAGGCTTAGGGAATCAAAAAGAGAAAAAGGAATTGTTCCAGGTTTAATGAAATGTTACACTGTACTCACAGGGAAGTGAGCACATCTGAAGTGCTGGTTTTTGAAAAGTAGGATTGAAGGGTGTTTTAAAAAAGTGGAGAGTTTTGGAGAGCAAAATCAACACATGCCATTGTTGAAATGTCAAAGGGAGGTTCTTAATCTGGGAAAAAGAAAATTTAATTTCATGATCTCAGTGTGACTGAAATGAAGGCGGAAAGGGCAGAATTGGAGTAGCTGGCCAAGGAAGCTTGTACACAACAGGATGATTTCCCACGTGGAGGCTCCAATGGCAGCTCTAGGATCCCCCGATCCCAGGGGAGGCCCTTGGCCCTGCTCTGGCGCAGTGCTCTGTCCTGCAGCCCAGGATGGGAGCAGCCCTCCTGCATCCTAGGGCTGCCAGGGCCGGGATGGGCCGGCAGAGCAATCAACTCTTCAGTTTGATACAATTAGAAATTCCACGGAGCAGGAATGAAAACAAGGTCTGGGCCAAGAGCTGCTCCTGCCAAGGCACCCTCGCAGGACTCTGGCTCTAATCAGGTGCTGGGGTGGTGGGTGTTGATAGACCCCATTAAAGTGTGCACATGGTGGGAGGGCCACGGACACCCTGTGCCACTGGCACTGCCGGGCACCACACCAGGGCCCCCGGCTCAGCCACAGCATCCCGGCACCAGCAGCCGGTAGTGCCACAGGTCCCAAGGGCACGGCTCTGCCGGGAGCTCAGCTCCAACACTGGGAGCAGCTGTGCTGGGGACGGGATTATGATCTCCCATTTCACTGGCACCGAGGGATTCTCATCCTTGGATGCCAATGGTGTCCCCCATTTCCAGCCCCATTCCTGGCATCACCCATTCCCAGCCCTATTCCCAGACCCATTCCCAGCCCCATTCCTGGCATCACCCACTCCCAGCCCTATTCCCAGACCCATTCCCGGCATTACCCATTCCCAGCCCCAAATAAGCTACTTTTCTATATGAGGTGATCTGGACCATCTCCCAGCCGGAGTACGGGGGAGCAGTGGGAGGGTTGTGCCCAAAACTTTGGGTACTGGGGAGGGAAGGGCGTCCCCTGTCTCACTCCATTGCCAGCCACCTCCTGACTCATCAGCCAGACTTGAGGTCCCCTCTGTGCCCGCTCTCCTCCTCCCCGGTCCTCTCCATGCCCGCTCCCCGACTCCAGACCCTTTTTCCATGCAGGATTTTAATCTAATTTTCTCAATGCAAATCTTAACAGGGAAAAGCCTTGAAATCGAATCTCCAGAAGTCTCCTTTCACAGTTCAGAGATCTGATTAAATTGCAAGCTTGGTTAATATTTGGTGCAACAGGGGGGAGCGAGGGGTGGGAGGAGAGGGGAGTGGAGCGAGTGGATCTGTCGGAGGGGCCGGGGCCTTTTCAAATAATCTGTTTACCCCTGCAGCTAAGGAGCCCATTAGCAAGTGTTCTCCATTCTAATTTCCCGTCGTGCCATGTCCCGCAGACCTCACTGTGTTTATTTGGAGAAGCAGAACAAAATTGTTTGTATAATTAGATCTGCTACAAGGGCTGCCCTTGAAGGGTCCCCAGCAGGAAGCTTTCGATTGAAAAGGGCCCCCGCTGCCGTGGACCCCCAGCCCCTGGCACGGCCAACAACAACATCATCCCACTGGGATGGGCTCTGGGGGGCCCAGATGTGTTCCCTGCCTGCTGCTTGCCCACGGACACACAGCTCCGCAGTGCTCCAGCTGCATATGGGCTTTTCCCAAGCAATGAAGCTAAGGGCTGGTCTGGCTGCCCACTGCAATCCCTGCCAGGACAGGGACAGCCCTGTGGGCAGGACCAGGCTCCCACGAAATGGGCACAGCTGCCCATCTCCAGCAGCTCGGAGTCTGGCTGCTCCTGCATCACACCCAGCTTCCCACCAGCATGGCCTCAGTCCAAAGCTGGGATGTTTTCCAGCTGTGTCAGTGTGGGGAACCTTCCTCCTTCCCCAGTTGCTTCCTCATGGCCGGGAATTCATGGGAATTGCCAGAGCTGCCCTGGTCCCCCCAAACATCACAGAGCCAGGGATACTCTCACTGCCAGCTCCGACTGGAATCACCGGGAGCTGTTCCCAGCAGTGCAGGGATGGCTGACAGATCCCTCCTGCTCCTCCTGTGATCCCACCACAAGCTTGGAAGTGGTTATTTTGGTAAGAGAAGCAGCAAGCAGTGATAGGTAAATCAGATCTGGCAGAGGCAGCCCTGCAGAGCCCTTGGAGCTACTGACATTCCTTTATTTCAAGAGTGTTTTACTGAAAAATGATTTTTTTTTTGTTTTTGCTGTTGACAAAAAATTTAGTGGGTTTTTTGGTAAATGAAAGTGCTAGAAAAACCGTATTTTCAGAAAAGGTTCAGCATTAAAAAATATTATTAGGAAAAAAAGTGGTCCTTAAAGATCCCGTCACTGAAAAAACTAGAAAATTTCCCCCAAGAAACAAAGACTTAAATGATAAAAATAAAACATCTTTTTTCTCTGTGGGGTAGAAACCTCCCATCTCTTTAACTCCAGCAGGGACACACAGCAGAAGGGCTCAGAGGCAAATGTAGCGCAGGGGACACTGTCTGTGTTTCGTGTTTAACCACCTCATCCCAGCTCTCCTGACTCCAAATACTTCCTAAATAATCTGAATGAACAACACTGGGCTCAGCGTGGGTGATTAAGCGTGCTGCTATCACCCCTCAGATGTTCAAACCATGTAATTTCCACTGTGAACATCCCCATCTCGGGGTGATCACCGCATCCCACGGTGCTCCCCTGGCGCTGCCGGGCTCTCGGCACACACGGCTCTGCTTCTCAGAGCTAATCCCACCGAAGAGCACATTGTCTCTCGGATCCACCATCCCTGCTCCCAGGGATGCCCCTGGGGCAGCTGGAAGGGCTGGAGCTGCTGGGACTGCCGGAGCACTGAACACCTCCAGGGTCTCTCTCCTGTTGTGGCTCTTTCTCCTTTGAGGTGGGTGGGAAGCAGAGCCCACATGAGGCAACTTAATGGAGCAGAACTTGGCTTTAATCTGTTCCCATAAATGTTTATGATCCCCTAATTATTAACATTTAATGCTGTATTAATTCATTGATGGGCTTTCATTTTTGATTTTAATGGCTCAGCAATTCCTGCTCTCCCTTCTTTGCTCTTTTGTTCTTGACGGGAGGAAGAGGAGGCAGCAGGACAGAGCGGAGTGTGATGGGCATGATGGCTTTGCCTCCTCCGCTCCTCCTCCTCCAGGAATGAGGTCCCAGGGATCCACAGCCACCCTTCTCCACACCAGGGAGGAGGGCTGGGAGCAAGGAGAGACCTCTCAGCCATGGCAAGGGTCCCCCTTCCCTGGACCCATCTTGCTAAAGGGGCAAAGTAGCACTAGAAATGCTGTCAGGCTTTGGGCCAAGCTGAAGACACAGGGGGAATTGCAGAGAGGGAATCTCGGAGGAAAACCCCCAGGAGGGAGAGCACACGTGGTTTAAAATGCTGTTTATTTGAAGTGTCCCGCTGAAGTGCTCCCTGCGCTGCCCAGTTCACACACGTCCCCCGCGCCCCCACCCCTGCTCCACCGGCTGAGATGTTTATTTAAGTGTCCTGAAAACTTTATCTGGAAATCAGTTCCCTTCTCTTCCCCTTGTCCGCCTTTCCACTTTCTTTTCCTCCCATTCATCACTTTGAAAAATGACCCGTTTTCTCTCCCTGGCTGGTGCCTCCTCCTCCCCGCGCTGCCCGGCCGGCAGCTCCGACAGCCCGGGCTGCCCGCTAATTAATGGGCTTCTCCGGGCGGTCACAACTACATCCCAGGGAGCCGGGGCTGACAGATGGTCCTGCTCACACCAGGACACGCCACAACCCCGGGCCATCGCTGTGGTGCCGGCAGCGCGGGGCAGCTGGGGGTGGCAGAGGGACTGCCCTGTGCTGCCCATCCCGTGGCACCACAGCCCTTGAGGACGGATGGGCTCGCAGAGGAGCCTGACGTGGGTTTCCCCCACCCGGGGCTGCGGTGCTGCTCTCGCTGGGGGTTCTTTCATCTGGCCACTGCTCCAGCTTCCCACATTGTGCGAATTCGCTGGAAAAAAAATAAAAAAAATCAATTAACTAAACCAAACCCTGGAACAATTATTTGTCCACTTCCCAACCTCATTTGGGAAGCATAAACCCCCACACAGTTACTGCAGGCTGACGTGCGAAGACACATGCTGACTGTGTTTTCATGACTAATTTCATCTGCACCAAGAAGCCCCCTCCCCATCACCCTTTTCCACCTCCATCTGTTCCCCACACTCTGAGCTGTGACAGCAAAAACATGGAAAAACAGCAGAAAAGAGGAAGGAAAGATGGGAAAAGGCAGCAGCCTGTCACTGCACGCAGCACCACCTTCCAGGAAGGTTTTCCAAGACCTGATCAGAACATTCCATGTGGGTCTGTGCTCACACCCTGATGCTGGGGGAGGATGGAGGACAGGAAGCCCCATCAGCCCTCAATGTCCTGTTACCTCGCCCCTTTTCTCTGCGGCTGCCCCCAAAACAAGGAGGTGACCTGATCCCATCTCTGTTTCCCCACGAAGAACCCAGGTATTAATTTCCAGAGTGCAGAACAAGCATTCTGTGGCTCAGCGCTCCCTGTGCTCCCTGTGCTGATCCCGAGAGCCATTCCCACTTCTCCACTGGACTTCTCTTCCAGGCACTCACTGAGTGTGGCATCAGCTGTAGCCATATCCCCTGGCCGGGAGCTGGGGATGATGGTACCTGGACCTTTAGTTCCCACAGTCAGGCTCCTAAATTGCATCAAGTCATAGAGACCAGAGGAATGATTTTCCAGAGCTGTGAGGATCAGCTTTGAGTTGCTTTGGCACTTGGGAGGGTGCAGAGCTGGAATGCTGGGGTTTAGGCTGCTGAGCACCTGCAGGGAAGAGGGGCAGAGGAGTGCCCAGGATAGGGGCTGGGAGCAGGGGTCAGCGATCATGGATAGGGGCTGGGAACAGGGGTCAGGGACCAGAGTGAGGTGGGGAACAGCCCCCGTGGCACAGCAGCAGGTGGGTGTGGGCACTGCATGCTCGTGTCCCCAGGGCAAGGTGAGTTCTCCCTGCCTTCACCCGGCAGCCCCGTATCTATCAGCATTCCCTGCTGGAACATGGGCTCCCGCTGCTGCTGCTCCCCCGGGACCTTCAGCAAACAGAGGCTGAGGAGCAGCCCTTTGGGCTCAGGGGCAGCACCAGATCTGCCAGAGATACCCCGTGTTTGCACAGGCTTTCCTTCCCCTTGATCACTCTCGGGTTTTTAACTGTGCTCTTCCTGCTGTTTTTCTTTATGTCAGCAATTAATCTATTGTCCCTCATGAGGAAACATGAGTTTCCCTGGGAAGAAAGTCAGCCAGTTGTGTCACACGTGAACGGGGCAGGAGCACATGTGTGATGCGAGGAGCTGGTGGCAGGGAGGGTCCTCACAGATCCCCACAAGCACAGACACTGCCTGTGGGACGGATGTTACTGTGGGGGTTACGCCTGGGAACTATGATGCTGTGGGGTTTTGGGGATGCAGGACCCTGCATGGCCACACACCTTACAGTGCCATTGTTTGTAGAGCTATTTGTTAAATGGCCCCTACAAATAGCAAAGTTTTAGGGTCTGCTGTCAGCTGCTCTCACTCCCAGCTCTGTATTCCTCGGGATACCCTGGTTCTCCAGCTCTGACTTGCCTCTGACTCCTCTACCCACCGTGTCACAGAGGGAGGGAGTGGAACAAGGGAAGCTGGGGCTGGCACGGGGCTCCACTGGCAGCTCTGTGCTCCCTGCTAGTCCCAGAGCCCCCCAAGGCTGTGTGAGCAGATGCAGCTCCTTCAGCCCTCGCTGCAAAACGCTGATACCAACTTTGATACAAGTCAGCATTAATGGGGAGTTTATTTGTGGGTCTTCTGCTGGCAGCAGCAGCAGCAACCATGTCTCTGCAAGGAGCTGAAAAGCTGCCAGGCAGATTCTTGAGTGAAAAGATGGCAATAAAAGGGCCCTGGCCATGGCACAGCCCCCACCTCCCCACGCAGCTGCAGCCAGTGCTGGTGTTATGGGCTTGTCTCTGCAGAGCTCTGGGCCCATTTCTTGCATCCTGAGCCCACCAGCTCTCAGTGATGTTTCCAAGCAGCGGAGGTGGGAGGGATGGCAGCTGGGAGCCTTCCTCCAGTCCTGCTGCAGCACGTGGCTGGGAGTGGGATCCAATGTGCACGAGAGCCGGGGGAAATGGAGCAGCCTGGAGAGAGCCCCCTCCACAGGGTTTAGATCCTTTTTCTGGCCTTGGCTGTATTGCCAGAGCACGCATGCTCTCAGCTGCCAGCACACTGCCTCCATCCAACGGTGGGAATCATCGAATCCCAGAACAGTTTGGATTGGAAGGGACCTTAAAGCTCATCTTCTTCCACCCCCCTGCCATGGGGGGACTTGCTCCAAGTCCCGTCCAACCTGGCTTTGAGCACTTCCAGAGGTGGGGCAGGCACAGCTTCTCTGGGCACCCTGTCCCAGGGCCTCACCACCCTCAGAGGGAAGGATTTTTTCCCAATATCCCATCCAAACCTACCTCTTCCGGTTGCAGGCTGTTCTATGGGAACAGGTACCCACTGCCTCAGCGTCACCCCAAGAGGCTCAGCAGTCCCTTCCTGTACACCTGGGCTGTTTCCAGGGAGATCCCCCGATTAGGACTCCCTGATAAAAATGTGTCGACTCCATAAAGGACAGAGGCGATCCCAGCTCGAGTGAAAGCCCTCATGGCCATGAACCTGGCAAACAGCATTTGGAGCTCTGCAGCAAAAACAAAACAGACCCAGACGGCGCATATTTTCCTTCCTTTGAAAGGGAAAACACAAAGTTAAAGGATTTAAACCACCCCCCCCCTTTTTTTTTTTAGGGGAATTAAAGCAAATATTCACATCTGGAATGACAACTCCTAACCCTGCCCCGTACCCCCAGATTAATCAGGGCCTGTAATGGAAATGCTGACAGACTCATAACTCCAACCTTTCAAACATGGATCTGGTGTTAAACTGCCCCTGCAGCCCTCCAAGGAGGGGACTCTAGTGGCATGGGGGGTGGTGGGGGGCTGTTTGCCTCTGCCTGGCCAGGGAAACTGCTCCTCTGCGAGGCACCGAGCCCACAGCACGGGGTGCACGGGCACTCCTGTGCCCTCAGACCCCTCTGCCCAGCTACCAGGGCTGCTGCATCCCTGTTCTGGGTGCAGGCAGCAGGCACAGCTTGTCCCTTGGTCCCCAGGCTGTGCCCTCCCGCTGTCCCTGGGACAGCCCTGGGCTCTGTCGTGCTGCACTGAGAGCTCGTGGGCCGGGGCTTTTGGCCCCCCCGAGGGCTCAGCTCACACTGGCTGTACTAAACCTGTTGTGTTCTTCCCTGCAGAGCTGCTGGTCACTCCTGATCATCTAAACTTTGGGAGCATTAAGGTACAAGCTGTACAAATAGAGCCCGACGCCAGGAGCCCCTCGCACATGGCTCCGAGGCTGACGTTGCCCTCCCGCTCAGGTTTTACATCCCTCCCCAGAACGGCACCTCCAGTGTTGGTGACATTGGCTCTAATGTGGTGGTGGCTTTAGGGTGACAGTGGCTCTGGAGTGATGGGTAGTTGGAGTATCCAGGTGCTGGCTCAGAGGGAAGGGCTCGGGGGACATGTGAGTACCCAGCTGGGGACAGGCACAGGGCTTCCCTGGTGCTGGCAGTGCCAGGGGCTCCGGTCCTGGGCAAGGCAATGGGGGGCAACAGCAACACCTCTGCTCAGCTCTAGGGTGGATAAAACATCCCCAGCCTCCAGCAGACGGACCTGGAGACTGGGATGGATGTGCAGCTCTCACACACCCCTCAGTAATTCGGGGCTTTGCCAAAGCATCCCTGACACCACAGCCCTGTCCCACCCCTGGCTGTGGCTGTGGGGTCCCGAGGGTCCCGGGGCAGGGAGCAGCCCCCAGCCCGCTGGGAGAGCGGCCGGGCTGGCGCGAGGGGCTGGGAGTAGAAGCCTCTATTGTTTTCCCACCTGTCCGAGTTACAAAGGGCCAAATGGATTTTCATGAAATGTTATTAAAAAATGAAAAGGGTTTGGCTTCCGGGCCGAGGCCCCGAGTGCCAAATCCGCCCCAGGCAGAGTTTTATGACTAAGTCTGTAATAAAAGCCTTTGAAAGGGGGGCTTAAAACTGGAGTCTCCACAGACCCTCTCCACTCTAGGGCAGCACGTGGGGGATTGCAATGTGTTCATATCCTGCTCGGCCTCTTCTGAAGGCTTTTTTCTGTGACAGAGACTGTATACCCTGGAGCATTCTGGCTCTGCTGTCAGTGTCCTGCTGGAGGTGGCTCCCAGGCAGGCAGGGACCCTTCCTCTGGCAGAGTTTGGCTGGGGGGAGCATCAAGGGACCAGGGGCAGAGGAGATTTAGCTCCAGACACATCCTAGGACAGAGCAGCTCCCAAAAAGCCCCGTGCTTGGTGCATGGCAAGGAGCCTGTGTGTCCTGAGGCTGCCCCGGGCCATCACCCCACGGGAGGCAGTTACCCTGCAGTGTCACCCCGTGCTCGAGTTGATGTTTCGGCCTCCAGAGGGTGGAAAAGGCATTTCTGAGGGTTTGTCTGAGGGCTGGAAGGCTGTGAGCACCCAATGGCTTGGGAAGGTCCTTGGGGAGTGAACTCGAATGGGTTGAGGTGGGTGATAAGTGGATGTCACACACTGAGTGTGGCACACGTGCTTCCTGCAAACGTGTTCTGGCTGCTCGGAAATCTGTGTGCAAACCTCAGCTTCAAATAATTTGTAAATAATGTTCTCATTACTTTGCTAGCTCTAATTAGGACAAAGGGGGAAGAAATGAAGTATTTAGGTTGACTCCCAGGGAAACTGCATAGAGCAGAGCAGCTCCATAGGCTGCAGAGCAGTATCCTAAAGGGAGTGCTGGAAACCTTGAGCTGTTTAAATTTAGGCTGGGGAAGCCCTGGAGGTTAATGCAGGGCCTGTTTTGGCCTGGGGAGAGGAGGTGATAGATAAAAAGGCCTCTTTCATTGCTCTCCACGGCACTGCAGTGAAGGGCAGGCTGCAGATCTCCCTTTCCTGCCATCCATCGCTCCTCGGGCTGGAATCTCGGGCTGGGCTCTTTTGTGATCAGGGTTTCAATTGGCGTTGAACAGGATCAGTGCAGCAGAGCAGTGAGACATCACTTCAGTGCTGCAAAGCCCCAGCTGCAGCTAAAGCTGTGTCACTTGATGGCTTTGCTGCC
Source organism: Corvus hawaiiensis (assembly GCF_020740725.1). NCBI lineage: Eukaryota > Metazoa > Chordata > Aves > Passeriformes > Corvidae > Corvus > Corvus hawaiiensis. The sequence continues at coordinate 6,353,120 of NC_063226.1, read as the reverse complement.
ACCGCCGCCGTGTTCCCTGTCACTCACGGGCTGAGCAGGCTCTGAGTGCCAGCGAGGGATGGGAGGGTGTGGGGGTGTTGTCTGAAGTTAATGACCATGGGGGGTGACAGGAGCTGCTGTTGGCTGGAGGTGACGCCTGTGGAGCCGCTGGCAGTCAAAGGACAGGTTGGGGTGGGCTCCTGGGTGAAGTCTGGTCAAGATCGGGGCTGTGAAGTGATCCCACGGGGCTCCTTGTGGTCATGGCTGGGCTCAGCTGGGTCACAGTTCACCAGATAAACCTTGTGGATTTTGGCTTCTACATGATGTCTAACAAATGAACACTCCAGCTTCGTGTGCCTGCTGCTTTGCCTGCAGAATAATCAGATATTGGGATGTTGGGCGGCAGAAGTAGCTGTGAAGGGACAAAACCCCTGTGCCCCACAGAAAATCGGCTCTGAGAGGGGAAACAGCTGAGCCAGGGTGGTGAGGCCCTGGCACAGGGTACCCAGAGAAGCTGTGGCTGCCCCATCCCTGGAAGTGTCCCAGGCAAGGTGGGATGGGGCTTGGAGCAACCCGGGATAGCTGTCACTGTCAGGGCGGTGGCTCTGGGGGGGTGATGCAAAGTTGGTGACACCGATGGGGCTGGACCAGGTCAGGGTGGCCAGTGCCAGCCGGGCACCCCCACAGCTCTGGCACCATGCCACGGCTCGTGCCAGAGGGACAGCAGGCAATTCCAAAGGAGGGGTGGGCAATTCCCCCTCTCATTCCCCAGAGGACAGCAGCAGGAGGGAGCACATGGGCCTGGCTGTGCTGGGGTGGGCAGTCCTGCTCCGTGAGCCCCAGGAGAAGGGAAGGGATTGTTTGCTGAAGAAGGGAATGAGCTGAAGACAATGTCAAGCTCTGTAAATATTTATCAGATGAATGGGAGCAGGGTTTGAAACATTAGACAGCTGAGAAATGACTGTTTTAATAATTCTCCTGATAAATGAAAACCTCGGGTGGGGGGACAGGGAGCAGGTCATGGGGGAAGGGAGTTGTTTAGAGATTTGGGGCTTGGGAAGCCGTCCCGGGCTGAGATGGGGCCATGGGCCTTCCCCCTTGAGGATGAGGATGAGGAGCTGGGACAGCCCTGCAGGACCCGGTCTCTGCTGTCTCCCACACCATGGCCTGTGCAGGGCTGGTTTAGGGGGGACACAGGAGAGGGACACAGGGATGCATAAGGGAAAAAGACCCAATTCTCATTTTTTCACACCTTAAATTCCTGCTGCAGCGGAGCACGGGGGGAACGTGCAAGCAGGGCATCCAGCTCTCCCTGTTTTCCCAGTTAAGCATCTAAAGCTCTGACCCTAAGGAATGCAGGAGCAGGGGAGCTCCTCCCTCTGCATCTCCTGGAGCTGTGCCTGGGCCAGGAACCAGGTCCGGCTCAGTGAGGCTCCATCGGCTCCTGGCAGGGGACACCCGAAATCCCAGGGTGGGGACTGGCAGGTGAGCGGAGCAGCTCAGCTCCACGGGCTTTGCTTTCAGATGTGTGTGCAAGTTCAGAGCTTGCATGGAGAGTTGATTAATTGCTGGCCATCTTGGAAGGGCTGTATTTTTTTTTAAATAGTGTTATTTTAAACAAAACTTTGCTGTTCCCCTTTAAAGGAGACATCTGGGCTCAATGTGGCAGGCAGGGGAGAGGCTGGAGAGCGGGGATGGGAGCAGGGAGAGATACGTGCAGGAAAAACACCGTCCCTGCACGGGAACCACGGGGCAGCTCACCCTGTGCCAGGGCCAGGGGCCTGGGCCAGGACATGCCCACCTTCCTGGCAGTGGCGGGGGCTCTGAAGGACCAGGGATCTTTGGCCAAGCATTCCTGATTTGCTGCAGGGAGGGGAGATTTGGCTTCCCAATGACTTCCAGGAGAGAACACCTTGGAGATAAACCCCATGGCAGTGCTCAGGAATAGCCGTGCTCTGCATACACCAGGAAGATTCCGGCTGCTGCCAGGCGGGCAACAGGAGAGAAATATTGGGGAGATAAACCTTCCCCCCGCCATTCCTAAAGCAACCCCAGACTCCCTGGGGCTGGGTAGGGGTATCCCACCTGGTCAGGCTGCCCTATCAATGCCCCTTATGGGATGTGCCTCTGGCTGTGGGCACTGGGGGACACTGGGGTGTTTGGGGTACAGGGAGCTCTGGTCTGGCCTTTTATCCACCGTAAAGTCTTGGGCTCCTCTATTCCCTGGGCTTTAGGGCAAGCTGGAGCACAGCTGAGACAGAGGAATAAAGCAAAGCTTTTGTATTTATTTGTCTTTTAATGCTCTGCCATATTCACCTTTCAGGAAATTTCCGTCTGCTCCACGAGCTCCTTTCCCGGCTCTGCACAGCGGCTCCACATGGTTTCGTTTTCCTCGCAGCACCAATAAATCTGTGAGTGAAAGCGGCTGCTGGAGGGCTCTGCTCCGCGGCAGAGCCTCCTTCGCCCACGCAGGATGTCCGTGTCAGCAGCCTGCAAATCCTGCTCCCGCCCGGCGGGGAGCCGGGGATGGGGCCCTGGCATGGGGCCGCCTTTCCGCCGCGATGCCGCATGGGCAGAGGGTTCCTGGCGGGGCAAAAACTTCTCCAGTGGATCTGTTCGGAGCTGCATGGCTCTGCCCAGGCTCTGGGAACTCACCTGGAGCCACCAAGGGCTGGCACTGCCCTGGGCCAGGGGACAGGGTGATGTCCCTTTGGGTGCTGCAGGACAGGCAGGCACCAGCACCTGGCACAGCACCCAAAAGCTTTTTTGGGAGCTCCAGATGATTGCCCAACACTGTTCCATCAGCTGCAAAGCCTCCAGAGCAACTTTCCCCCCAAACAGGGTCCTGGGAAGCAGAAATCATTGCCAGGTTCTCCTCACTTCAGCCAACTTCTCAGCTCCCACTGTGAGAAACGTGTGTTTTTAGTTAATGAAAGCTGAGATTAACTCATGACCCCAGAGTCTGGGAGATGGCACTTTAATAAAACTGATAAATAGCAGCTTTCTGATAAAAATCACTTCTTAAAATGCAACACGATTGTTTTCCCTCCCTCTCCGTGGCCCCCCAGGCTCAGGCGTAGCTTGGGAGGGCCTGAGGGCACAGAGAGGGTGTGAAACAAGAAGGTTGTGGGTTTGTTCTCCAGCAGAAATTGCCTGTGGTTTGCTCCAGGGCTGGCAGGTGCTCCAAGCCGAGGCTCCACTCTCAAACGGGCTCCCTGGATTAGAAGCAAACACTGTTATCCTTTATTCCTGTAGATCCTGTTGATATCTCATGAAAATGATTTTGGCTGCACTCATGGTTCAGGCTGGGAGCTCTGACATCCGAGGGCAAAGCCTGTTCTCTGCCAAGCAGAGACTGGAAATCTTTGGGCTGCCAAACCCCCTCCTCGCTCTCCCTCCTCCCCAGCCTCCGGCAAAGGTGGTGCAGGGTTTGCTGGGCTGGAAAATTGCATTTTCCCACTCACATCCCAGCCAGGGCCTGGCCTGGCAGACAGGGGGCTGGACTCTCCTGTCCCCCCTCCTGGTGACAGGGGCCTCATCTGCAGTGTCCCACCAGCTCTGTGGGTGTGTGGTGCTGGGAATGGCCTCAAGTTGAGCCAGGAGAGGTTTAGTTGGATATTAGGAACACTTCCTTCATGGAAAGAGTGTTCCAGCCCTGGCACAGGGTCCAAGGGCAGTGGTGGAGTCCCCATCCCTGAAGGGATCTAACAGCCACATGTGGCTCTTGGGGACACGGGTTACTGGTGGCTTTGGCAGCGCTGGGGAACAGTTGGACTCCATGGGCTTTTCCAACCTTTTGTAAATGATTCTTGGCATTTACAAGGCCATGGCTGTCCCAGTGGAGCAGGGCACAGGTTCCTCCTGTATGCAGATCAAGGCCAGTGCTCAGTGATACCCTGCTCCAACTGCCTTCATCCCCTCCTGCTCTTCCTCCTCCTCCTCCTCTCAGCTGCCTGGTGCTTTCTTCCCAAGCAATGCTCTTTCCCCAGCTCCCCCAGCTGTCCCTATTTCTAAATCCATCCTGAGTTACAGCTGAACTGGGATGCTCAGGGAGGGCTGACTCTGCAATCCAGCCCCTGGTGTTACCTTTCCCTTTGCTCCAGGGTTTGATCCATCTTGGATAACCAGAGAGCTCTTCTGGGGAAAGCAGCTATTTTTATTTCAGTTCTTGCACCAACCCAAGCACATTTCTGCAGGCACAAAACAAATTCCACGTAGAAGAGAATTAATGTGGCCCCAGAGCTGTGCTGGGAATGATACAGACACAGCAGAGGAATGAGGCCAGAGCCCTGAAGATACCTGGGAGTAAGAAAATGTTCACTGACAAGAAAAGCTGTCATTAGTGGTTTATGAAGGTGTTTGTCCTGCCTTGTGGCAGGAGAGAGAAGGGAGAAGTGGGATTTTGGGCGGCTGTTTCAGCCATCCCCCACCACAGCAGGTCACAGCTGCCTCCGTCCAGAGGAGCCCAAACGTCACTCATGGTCCCCTTTGCCCCTCAGCTGCACCCCCTGGTGCTGCTGGCAGGGAAGGGGGCACAAGCAGGATGTTTGCTCCTGGAATGATGATCCCACTGTCCTCATCCCCATCGCTGTGCCTGCGGGAAGATCAGCAGCTGATTGGAAAAGTCATTTTCTAACAGCACAAATCAATATTTATTATAATGAAAAAGAGAGATTGATATCAGGAAGGGTGATAATAATAAAAACCCCCATGTCTAAAGTTATTATTTGTATGTACAGCCGAGGATGAAAAAAACATCCCCAAACAGAGGCTTTGTTGGTTTCTTTTCCTTTGTAGAAACAGACTCCTCTGATATTCTCCCTCAGATGCTCCCAGGCACCCTGCTGAGGTTTTGATGTTCGGCTTGCATCCAGGATATTGAGCATGAAATCCAAACATTCCTTCTGGAGGCAGTTGAGGAGACACAGTGAGGAATAACAGAGGGGCCTGCACCATTCCCTGGGGGAGAGGAAGACCAAGGGGGCCAGGGAGACCCAGAGCTGGGGGGTCTGCAGGTAGGGCACAGCACCAACCAGACCCGCATTTTGAACTACTCTGAGGTTGTTTTTTGTATTAGGCCTACAAACATTATGCCCAGGGCTCTACAACCTGAGCTTTGCTGCCTGGGCCACTGGGCAGGACTGTGTTCTGTGGAGGCAGCAGGAACCCACCAGTGGGAGGATGGTCAGGGAGAGGTCTCACTAATATGTGCACCACAGACAACCTCACCTGGCCAGGAGGTTGTGTGGTCACTTCCCAGACCCACCTCAAGCTCTCCTGAATCTGGAGCAGGTGAGGCCAGGAGATGCTGCTGGAGAATGGTTTGGGAGAGTGGTTCTGTGGAAAGAACCTCCCCAAGATCTCAGAGATGAACCCAAACATCAGCACCTCCTCACCAGTGGTGACTTCTCAGAATGCAGCATCTCCAACTCCATCCTCGGAATACACATGGTTAAAGCAGAAGAAACAAGGCAGATTTCAGGATGGTGTTGTGGAAATGGGGCTCAGAGGATGCTCAGACATGAGCAAGCCTGTTCCTGTGCCAGTTCCCTGAGCTCCTGCTCCCCAGATTCCTGCCCTTTGGCCCAGCTGGCAGTGAGGGAGAGCAGGGACCAGGCAGGAATGAGCTGTCTCCTTAGCAAGGCGAGCTTCCTGAGTAATCAGTAAATCAGTTTTGCGTTCATTAAATCACCATTCCCTGTCTGGAGAAGCAGCCATTAACTAATTGATCCTGCCGGGTGCTGTACCCGGGCTCTTTGCTGCTGCTCCCACTGACACCCTGCTCTCTCCTGTCACTGCCGTGTGTGCACTCCCCTGGCCATCTCCAGCCTCTCCAGCAGCCCTTTGGAAAACAAGCAGCATTTCGGCATCAGGAACCTCACTAAGCAGGTCTGGGCTTTGGCTCCGATGCCTGGAATGTGCTGATCACAGGTACTTTGGAGTGATCCAGTTGCCCTCATTACAACCCCTTCCCCTCCTGCACTCCTGCTCTGGGCTCCCTCACCCCAGGTCCTGGGAGGGGGTTTCCACTGTCCCCCCCCAGCCCAGCTTCTCATTTCCCAAAGCTGACATCTGTAACTCTTCTTCGCTTTGCATAGCTCATCCCTGTTCAATTTTCCCTTCTGAAATGCTCTAAAGCTCCCAGGTTTGCTCCTTCAAAGGACTCGAAGCTCTCCTCTCTTTCTCAGAGATTAATTATAGCTTCAAACACCTGCAGAAACTTCCCTCAATTACCGGGATTGTGCTCAGGAACTTCTCCAGGATTAAAACTTCTCCTGCCTTTCACTTGACAAAATCTTGCTCTGAGCCAGGCCCAGGCCCCACTGGCAGTTACAGCTGAAAGAGGCACAAATTCGGGTTAATCTGACTAAAACCCTGCAGTGTGCAGAGAGGGGCTGTTTTCCTGTTTCCACCCACAGAAGGGTTACTTTTCTGCAATCTTGGAGTGCATCTGAAAGCCAAATCCTTTATTCCTGCTCACACATCACCACTCAAGTGCCCAGTTTTGCTCTTCATCTCATCAGTAGTGGCTTCCCGGGGCCAGACAGGGCTGTGGCAGGAGGGAAAAGGGTCAGGGATGGGAGCTGAGCTGGGGATGAGGGTGCTGGAGCTGGAAAGGGCAGACGCATCTCGGCACTGGCTCCTCCAGAGGCTCTTCAGGGGACAGCTGGAATTCATGGCTATGACACCAGAGGATGCACAGCTCTGCTGCACTGGAACCTCCACTGTTCTGTGGGATGGAGGAGAGAGGAGAGGGGATGGAGAAGAAATGGAAAAGGAGGCAGAGAAGAGGTGGAAAAGGGGTGAAGAAGAGATGGAAAAGGGTGTGGAGAAGAGAGAAAAGGGGATGGAGGAGAGATGGAAAAGGGGGTGACAGTTCACTGAAGGTGACATGGGGCATACTTCACCCTAGGATACCACTCTGCCCCCTCTCTGCTGCCTGTGGGAGCATGGGACAGCCCAAGACACATCCTCACTGGAACCCGCTCCCCACTTTGGAGGCTTCTCCTTTTCCCAAGGGTGAATCTGAAGGGCCCAACAATTTTCCTCCCCACCCAGGCACTGAAGGAGACCCAGAATGATTTGATTGATATTGGTGGAGACAGTGAGATGACAACATTGACTGACAAACTGCTTGTTTCTCTCTGACTCTCTTTTTAATTTCTGCAGTTAACGCAGCGTTCCACGAACCCTCCCCAGAGGATGAAGCACAGAGTGATCCGGGGGGGCTGTCTGGGCTCGGTGGCCCAGCACATGGTGTGTGCTGTGAACACGGACCCCCAAGCTCTTTGCAGTGAAGGGAGGATGAAATTTATATCATCCCAGTGAACTGATCCTCTTATCTGCATTGTCTGCTCAGCATCTAATGAACTAATGAAATATGCAACAATTCAGCTCTAGAACAGACCTCGCTTTTAAATTAGCACTAATTAGAGATAATTATCTTGGCTGGTTTGATGTTTCTGTGTAATGAGCTTGGGTTTTCTTTTATTGGGAATTGGTGTGGTCAAACATACGAAGCGACACACTGGATTTCCACAAGTGCATCCTCATTCCTGACTTGCTTCAACATCTCCGAGGGTTCCCCTCCCCTTCTGATGCCATTCCACTGAGCTCCCCTGTTGCTGCCCCTCCTTGATGGTGGGAGGGGACGTAAGGGAAGAGGCAGGAAAAGGCACTGCAATCCCTGCAGCTCCCACCCTCCATGCCCTGTTCTTGCTCCCCCAAAAAGTCTGGGGAAGGGGTAGGACGGACACCCGGCTCCTGCTGGCACTTGGCACCAGTGAGCTGTGGCACAGGTGGTCAAAAGTTCCCCTTCCCTGGCTCCATCCCCCTCCTCGTCCCTTTCCCAAGCAGAAGGATGTGGCAGAGCCTGAGGACAGCCCAGACATGAGTGAGCGACTGCATGGGGCTGGGGTGGCCTTGGGGTTAAAGCACCATCCTATAAACGGTAATGTGCCACGAATCCCTCCTCTTTCCAGGGAATTTTAGCAGCCTGGCTGGTGACAAGCTGCCAGGGCAAAATGCTGTGAAGGGTGATAAAATCACACGTTCCTCTATCGCAGAGCAAGGCATCCATTCCTTGTGCTCCACAACAGGGGAGCTACAGGGCTGTGGGAGCTGTGAGGGTCATGGGGCAGGACAGTCTGGCATTGTGGGGCCATGGGGGACACAGGGCAGGACAGCCCAGCATCATGGGGCCACCCAGCCAGCCCGAGGCTGCTGCCTCCAGCCTGTCAAATAATTCTGTCAGCGCCTGTTTTATGGACCTGAAACGGGAAAAAGGGAAAGGCACTGGTTGCACTGCATTAGCAGGGAATGGGGGAAGTTCTAAAATTACTCCCTACCAATGGAATGGGGTGTCTGTCCCCAGGCCCCCTCTCCCCATGGCATGGCCAGGACTCAAACAAGGCTCAGACTCCCTCCCCATCTCACTGTGGGTTGAGCAGCAAACACCACAGGCCCTCCCAGAGTTTAACCAGACGGATGAGGCACAGTCCCCTGGCACTGGGGCCGTGGTCCCTGACAGCCAAGGGAATTCCAGGTGAGTGATCCTCAACGAGTGCCTGGAGAGTCTTTAGGAACCATGGGGTGATGGCTGTAGCTCACAAGAGCAGGGTCCTTGGGGAGCCTGAGGTGTTCCAGCCATCTCTGGCAGCTCTTGGCCCTGCTCCCTCTCACTGCCCTGTCCTAGGGAAGGCTGGGGGCACATCCACCCACCCTGGGGCAGGGTCCTGGGGGGAACTGGGCAATGAGGGCCTTGCAAGAGCTGCAGAAGCAGCAGTGGGGCAGCCCTGGGAGGCTGCGGGCTCAGGAAAGGGTGGAGGAGGGGGCTGGAGAGTGGAGCTCTGCTCACCACCTTTCATCCCTCCAGCAGCACAACACCTCTTTATTAACAGCCATTTCCCACTTATTTCGATTTATGTCCCTTTCCCATTTATTACGATTAACACTTGGAGGTTGTGCTGGATCCAGTATTGGCTTCTGCAGAACATTTTTATGAACACGCATATCTGGATCTATATATCAGCTCACACATCGACATGGAGGTTTTTCTGCACAGACACCTCCCAGACTTTCCTTCTCTCCCAGCATGAGCAGAGCAGAACCAGTGCTGGGGGAGCTGCTGCTCATCTATGGCTGGGGGAAGCCAAGGGGTTTGTGTGCCACAGAATGGAGCCAGCAGAGCTCCCAATAATTTACATCCACTGGCCCTTCCTCCTGTCTCAGCCTGGGCTCCCGGAGGCATGGGAAGGGCTCATGAACCCTTAAAGCTGACAGGGACTGTTGGGCTTCACTGGATCCTGCAGAACCCAAGATGCCGTCATGGGCAGTGCCGAGTGCCCTGGGGCAGCAGGAAAACGCCCTGAGCTGCCTTTCCATGGAAGCACTCATGAGCGGGAGCAAGTGCCTCCAGGCCCTCCAGAGCTGGTCGAGGGACACTGGGAGTCATCTTGGCTCTGCAGAGTAGCTCTGCAGGTGCTCATAAGGAGAGGAGGGTTTTGCAGCCTCTCACACCACACAAACTGGGCGGGGGGGTGGCTGCAGGACCCCCTGGGATGGGCCCCTCTGCACCCGGAGTGCACAAGGAGGCTCACTGCTATCAGACCTGAACCTCACTGCTCTGCCTTAACCAGACCACAGCGAGACGAGACGTGGGAGCGCAGCAGCCCTGAGGCTCCTTTCAGGCGGTACAAGCGCTCACACGAGGAGCAGGACTCGCGGGGCAGAGCACGGAGGAGCAGAACGCCTCCGGCTGCTCCAGCCTGCGCACAACAGCAGCTCCCCGGCACTTTCCGTCTCTCCAGGAACAGTGGAGATGCAGGACTGGGAACAGCCGACCGGCTCTTCCTGGGAAGGAGGAACTGTAAGAGCTGAACAGAGCCGGGGGATTCAGGCAGCAGACAGCAAGGATGGAGAAAGCATCACCCACAGCAGCCTTGGAGCCGGGCACCTTCTGCCACCACAGCCACCACAACTGCTCCTGTCACCTCCTGTGCCTGGCCTGGACAAAGAGGGACAAGTGCGTAGGGAAAAGGGAGAACCCGCACTGATCTCCTGGAGTGGTCAGGATCATCTGTCACTGTTATTTCTGGAGTTATCTGGAGAAGAGCTCGTTCCCGTTGGGAGCAAAGTCAACACTCCTTGCTACCTCTGGGATCTCTGGCTGCAGAGACAAAGATTTTACCTTTCCAAATGACAAATAAAGCTGCATTCATGGGCTGGTATTTGCCTCTGGTGCCATCTGAGCTGTGAGTAACACGAGGGGATTTAAGGCACTGTTCAGAGTCCCCACCTTCACACGAGCTGCCTTTTGTCCCCTCTCCACCGCCCACCCCACTTGCAGCTCCCGGGCACTGCGGTGCTCCCCGGCCCCTGAGCAGCCCCTCACGGGCACAGCAGGGCTCCAGGAGCCGCTTCACGGCTCTTTCCTTCTCAGATCGAGGACACAAGTGTCACCTGCCCCGCAAGCAGCCGCAGCGGGTGTCTGGGACAGCCCGGCTGTCTCGCACCGCAGCCCACCCCGGCAGCCCGAGGGCGATGTCTGCATCCACGTCCTGTCCCTCCCCCCGGTGGCCTTGGCTGTGTTGGCCAGGCTTGTCCTTTCATTTGCCAGTGCTTATTGTGCTGCTCCTTGCCCCACTGCCAAGAAGCGAGGGGAGAAACGACCCTTCCGTGGCCTTACGGAAACTTGCAGGGATTTGCCCGCTGGGTCCGTGTGTGACAGCCGGGGACAGGAGCTGAACATGACATGTCGCTTTCATCACGTGTCTGTGGGCCCCACCTCCAGGCTGGTAAAGCAATAACAGATGCTGAGCAGCCAAAATCCATCCCAGGGCTTTAGTGATGGAAAATAAAGAGCAAACGTAGGGATGTGTCTTTCCATTCAATCAGAGAACCATTTGGGTTGGAAAAGACCTATGATATTGTCGAGTCCAGGCTATCCTGGCTTCTGTTAACTGTTTCGCGGTGCTTCTTCCACAAGGGAAAATTTCCAGAGCCTTCAGCATGGCCAGGAAAGTCCTTCCTGCCCACCTGCCCCAGCAGCTCCTTCTCCAAGCAGGAGTATCCCACCTGGCACTGGATGCTCACCCCGCTCCACCTTGATGGTGCCTGGGCAGGAGCTGGGTTTGGGGATCCCTCTCCCACATCAGGGCTCTGGACCCCAGCCTGCACCCAAGAGGAGGAATTGGTTGATCTCCTGTTTTCAGTCACCAGCCTCAGCTCACTGTGTTCCCCACAGTGCTCCTTCCCACATCCACCTTCCCTGAGAGCTTGACGTGTTTGCTCCCAACCACAGGGGGATTTGATTTGGTGGAGGGAGAGGGAAGAGTTTTTGTAGGTCATTGTACCTCAGATGGAAGCCTTCCCTGGGCAGGCATCCAGGAGCATCACCTCCGTCCCCAGCCCTGCCCTGAGCCACACAGTGCTGCCATCCAGCAATCCCCTCCAGCATCAGGGATGGAAGTGGGGGTGTCACTGGGGGCTAACACATCCCAGCAGCGTGGACATCCACCTCTGGCACAGTGATGGGGATTGGAATTGACTGCAAGATCTCAGACATTGACACTCGTTAACTTCTGGGAGCACTGTGGGGGCTGGCAGGTACTTCCCTTTCCAGATTAGCTCCTGCCCACCTCCAGCCCGTGATCCTGGAGTCAAGCCAGCCCCTGGGTGCTCCATTACACCCAGCATCAACAGAGCAGTGGCACCGGAGCATCCAGAGAGGTGTTACAGCACTGAGGATTGGCTCCGTGCCCCCCACCTGCTTGGCTCCCCATAACAGGGAGGAGGAGGATGCTCTCTCCCCTACAGAAATTGTGCCCCCAAGCAGCTGGAAGGGCTGAAGCAGAGGCAGCCTGCACTCAGCTGTCCCGAGAACGATGTCAGGCTGGATTTGCACACAGCTGGTGGAGGATCTCCAAGGTGTGACCTCCCTGGACTGCTGGAACATCCATGTTATGAAGCAATGGGCAAAATGCTCATGGACACTGCTGCCTCCTGCACGAATCCTGTACCCCAGAGCTGGCCTGCCACACGTGGGCACTCACACAAGAGGAGGAGTGCTGAGGGGGGAGTGGATCTCACAGCCATTTACAGTGTCCAAACCCATGAATTTCCCTGGCCAGGTCCCCCTGGATGGCTGGGAGCTGGGGCTCCCTTCTGAGCCCACCTCATGGCACCAGCAGGCTGTGGTGGGGCTCAGAGCTGCAGCTCCCAAATAACAGGGAAGTTTAAAGGGAAGAGGAGGAGGCAGAAGCAGAGCAGGACACTGGTTTGCAGCAGAAGATCCCTGCTCCAGGCCAGCATGGGGCTGTTTCTAGCCCTGCTCCTGGCTCTGGGAGCAGAGCCACGGCCTCTGGGAAGGGGGCAGGTGCTCTGTACCCACACCCACTGGAAGCTTTGCTGGCAAAAGGCATTTTCCTCAAAACCTCTGTCTTGCCTTTTGTTCCTGTGGGTTTGGGATCCCTCTCCCTGCTGTGACAGCAGCTCCAGGCTCCTCTCCCTTCCCCATCCCAGCCTTGTTGAGGAGGAACAGCTGCAGATTAACCTCGTTAAAAGCCTCTCCTCCTGTTGTTGCAGCTCTGCTCCTCTGGAGCCAGGAGATGGTGGCGGGACACCCCTGAAAGGGCAACCGCTGCAGCTGTGGAGAGGCAGATGCTCGGTGCAGCCAGTGCATCCCGCCAGGAAAGAACCTCCCAATGCTGCTGCTGCTGCCGGAGACGGAGCATCTGCACCCTGAGGAGGCTCCTTCACCTGCTCTCCCTCAGACCACACCGGAGATCAGCTTGGGAATTGGAGGACTCACCCCACTTTTCACAGTTTTACCCCCTTTCATCCCCTACCCAAGCACCCTGGATTCAGCTCAGGCTGCAGGAGTCAGATCCATGCCTGCTGGCCCCATGGGTTGGGAGCCAGGCACACGAGAAGAGGAAGAAAGCAAGAGAAGAAGGTGCTGGAATATCATAAGAGGACAATGTGATTTCATTATCCTGACCTAGAGGTGCCTCCTTTTAAGAAAAAAGCATCAAATTAAGGTCTTTTAAACAACAGCAGAGAGGAGACACAGCAAGTGAGTGCCTCTTCCCGCCTTCACAACATCTGTCTCACATCGTCCTGCTAATTTCAAGTTACTCCAAACTCCTTTAATTCCCTGCCAGGGCTTTCAAAATATTTTTTTTTTAAACCACAGGCTAGCCAGCTCCACAGCCTCGAACTGAACATGCAAGGAAGCAATGAGAGCAGGAATTTAAAAAAAGAAAGGTCAGGCTGTGTTCACAAGGCACACAAGCTGCTGCCCAGCAGGGAGGAGGCAGGGACAGGCCCCCTAGTGATGTGCTGGTCCAGCCTGCCCAGACCCTGGGGACCCAGGAGATACGAGCCCACAGGAGCCAATCTCCTCTGCTTTCCTTGCAAAGCACCTGCTGGGCACGAGGCAGGGAAGCAGTGCTGGTGTGACACAGCTCTGTGCCAGGGATGCTCCAGCCCTGCCCAGGCTGGCTCAGCCAGACCATCCAAGCCTTCCTCCTCCCCAGCAACCCCAGCATCCATCTGGGTCTCCCAGCGACCCACTCTGCACCCACTCACACATAAGCAGTCCCAGCTGGTCCCAGGCATGTCTCAGCAGGAGGTTTTAATCTCCTAATTGGCACATCCCAGTGGAAAAGCATTTAGGAAGATGCTGGTGCTCTCGGGAGGTCCTTCTCCCATGGAAGTGCTTGTGCTGGTGCCTGTCCTGGCAGTGCTGGTGTGTCCTGTGCCCAGCAGCTTGGGCTGGCTCACCTGTGCCAGTGGGACTGGCCCAGGGGGGAAGCAGGACATGTGAGGGACTGTCAGGAGGGCTTTGAGGGGCAGCACAATGCACAGCAGGGACAAAGGAACTCTGGCTTTATCCACAGGTAGCACAAAACTGCAGCAATGCCGAGGACAGTGGCGAGGGGACAGGGACAGAGATCAGGTGGGGTCTGGTGGAGTTTGGATCCAAATGCTCTCCAGGTTTCCTGGTCCATCATGGTGGCTGAGAAGCCAGAAATAAAACAGGAATAGGATCAAATTTCTGCAACAAGTGCACCTGCAGAAGCATTCCCAAAGTCCCTCTCATCTGCTTGGGAGCAGAAGCAAAGATTAAAAGACACGGAATGCAGAGCTGCTGTGAATCCATGTCCTGGAGCAGTTACCCTGGTTTGTGCCTGTGGAAGGTCTGCCTGGAGAGGCAAGACTGTGCTTTCTATGTCTGGGCAGGAATGGATCGAATAGAAGCACAACCAGAAAGGCTGGGCTGGAACAACCAGCTCTCTGCAGAGCCCCCTTCTCATCCTGCATGTCATGCTCTGAACACGGAGCCCTCGGGAGAGTCCCCCAGCAGCAGCAGCTCAAGGCCCTGCAGGCAGGGAATTTCCTCCCTTCCCAACCCCATCCCCGCCTGAAGCTGGGATTGGGGGTTTAAATAAATATGCGCCTATGTAAATAAATAGGAGTGTGGAGTTGAGAGGCAGGTTAATGGCTGGGGAAGCCGGGCTTGACCTCGGTGACATTTCAAATTAGTTCTGCTGTGCTGGGCCAGGCCTTTGAAGGGATTTGTGCTCAGGCTGGATGTGGAGAGAAATGTTAAAATTCATCATGTGAAGAGGCTCTTTGGAGCTTCCTTCCTCCTGGGGAGAGACCTCTGCCTCCTCTCGCACCCTGGAATGAGTGTCCGAGCCCAGGAGATGCTGGGGCAGGTGGGCAGAGCACCCTGGGCTCTCACCCTGCTCTCAGCCTGGGGTGCCCCTGGGGATGTGGGTGATCTCTCAGGTGCTGGGGCAGGTGTGTGCTGTACCCACACCTGCAGGCTGTGTCGGGACGCGTGTCTGTGTGTGCAATATCCACACGTACCTGAGCATAGAGAGATAAAATTCATTAGAAGTGGGCAGAGAATGTATTATTAGTGCTCAATACATGCACTGAAAGGCAAGTAGATGGCAGCAGGGAATACATTGCAGGAACAAAAAGGGGTCATCTGCATGGGTCTGGCTCGCCCCTGTCGTGACTGTGTGTTATGATACAGGTTTTAATTCTCTCAACTCTTGCTGTCCCTCCTGCAGGGCCACAGCTCTGATTCCAGGGCAGCCCTCAACCCTCATGTGTGAGGTGTGTTAATTCCTCACTGAACTGATACAATCATTTTTAATGTGGAAGGATTCCCAGTTTCCTGCTTCTCCTGGGGACTGGCTGAAGTGTTCCTGTGGAAATCGAGCCTCGGGCAGGCTGTGTGCAGGGATTGTCAGCCCAGCTGGGTGCTGGCGGTGCCAGGGACATAGACCCCAGCAGGGGATGCTCCCTGTGCCTGGCCATGGCTGCTGGCTCTGCCTGGGACTGCCGGGCACGGCCCCTCGGAGCTGGCCCTGACGGGTACCTGCCACACTACGAGGAGGGGCGATGACTGTGGGGCCAGGTGGCATCACTGAGGGGTGGTGACTGTGGGATCCCCAAGATTGTCCTGCAAGCACCAGCCCCAGGCAAACAAACCTAACAGCCCCAGGCCACCCAGTGCTGGATCCTGATCCCCTTCCAGCCCTTCCCATCCTCCAGCCTTGGTGAATTTGTTTTCCATCCTCATTAAGAGGCTCTTGCCAGGACCTGGGGAAAGGAGGAGCAATGGAAAGCTTTGGTTCTCCAGCACCATCCTGACCTGTAGTCTGCCCTACAGCAGCGACTGTTCTGGCAGCGTTGCACAGGCGTGGGGTCCTCTCCCTGCCACTGCCTGTCCCAGCCTGCGGCTGCTGGGGCTCCTGGGGATGTATGGCAGCAGTTTCCAGTCATGTCCCGCTGCCTCAGTGGCTCTGCAGGGCACAGGACCCGCAGCCCAGGGATGGCTCTGGCCCTCCCTCTTGGCTCTCAGTGCCACAAAGGATGGAGGAGCCGGTGCCCATTGTGAGGAGGCTCCAGTCCATCCCACCTGCAAGGATCACTCGAGGGCATTGCCCCCGCTCCAGGCAGGATCTGCATCACCTGCTGCCAATGCTTGTCCCTGCACCGGGAGCAGTGGTGACACACTGTGACAGAGGGTGGAAGGGAGAGACAAAGCTCTTTGCTCCCTTCCATGGGAGGAAAACTCTATTTTGAGTGGCTGTGTAGGAAGATGCTGCGGGAGCTGGGGGTGTGTGGGGGATTGGGCTCCCGAAGATTTCAGACAGGGAAGATGCATTTGGATCAGTTTGGCTGTGGAGTGACTCAGCTCCTGACAGCCCTGCGAGACCTTTGCACTCCGCCTAAACAGGGATTATTTCATCCTCTCAGAATGGCTTAAGCACTAATAAAAGGCATTAAAAATTAATTTTCCACGCTGTCTGTTGGTGTTTCTCCCAGCCCTGGATTGCACTCAACAAGCAGAACTGATAAGCAAACCCAGACCGTGTTCTCTGTGCTGATGCCCCCGCGCAGACGCCCCCCCCTGCACACCATGAGGCGTGAACCTGCAATTATTAACATTCCTTCTTTTTCCTTTCCTTTAAAAAATTAAAAAAAAGAAAGATGTTGCTGGCAGCTTGGAGATTTGCTACGGGTGTCAGGCCTGCTCCTCTCTCTCCTTGTGTCAAATCCCATATGCAAAGGAGATTTGTACACACGCACAAGGCATAGCTGTGTGTGACATCCGCTGCCCCCTGACAGGCGCCGTCCCTCTCCCAGGGGCTGGGGGGGAGGATCCTGGAGGGAGAGGGGGGAGAAAACCAGGGAACAGAATCACAGAATGGTTTGGGTTGGAAGTGACCTTACAGACCACCTCATTCCAGCACCTCCATGGGCAGGGACACCTTCCACTGGACCAGGGTGTTCAGAATGTTTTGGGGAATCAGTGGTGGCGGATCAGGCAGGGGCTGTGCCCCAGCTCGGCCTGTGTGGGATATCACTGGGGCTCATGGCAACTTCAACCTTTGGGTCAGGAGCTGTCTGTAAAGGACCTTTACATCCCTTCTGCTGGCTGGTGAGGTCAGGAGACACTTGAGCTTTGTTGCTTAAGAGTGAAAATGTGGGACATGCACACGGGCGTTGAGCAGAATCTCTCCTGAAACAGGGATGAACAAGCCTTGGCTGAGCCTGGGGGGCCTGGCCAGCAGATGGGATCCCAGTGTCCATCAGGCCAGGCATGACAGAGGGTTGTTTGGCAGGGGAACCATCAAAACACAGACGGCCATGGGAGGACCCCAAGATGACCCTGGAAACCAGCACCTGATGCTGCCCCACTGCATGGGTACCACCCCAGAGACACCCCTGAGCTGGGCACTGGGGCAGAGCCTGCCCTTGGTGCCAGCGGGACTCCCATCCCTGCAGAGACTGGGACACCAGTCCGGGAAAGGCACTGGTGCCCCATTCCCAGTCAGCGCTGCCGCTGCCCCTGCCTTCCTTGCCTTGGATCCACCCAATTACAGCTAATTAGCTTTTCTGCCATAAAACCCTAAGGAGACAATGGAGAAAAGCCTCCTGCCTTAGACAGTAATGAAGTTAAATAGATATTTATTTATCCTTTTATTAGACAAACCAATTATAATTTTACGCTTGAAATAGCTAATTTTTAAAAGCGATGTCGAAGCATATGTATATACTGGGGTAATATATGGCCAGCCCTGGCCTGTAACAATCCTGCCTCATTACCAGCACGGCTGACGTGGTATTTAAATATCCTCTAATGCACCCATTCATAAAATGATAATTAAAAATACACTGAAATGCAGCTATTAGGACAGAGATCCTGGTTATTTATAGGCTCTGGTTTTAGTTTTGAATGATAAAATCCCGAGTAATTGCTTGGAGTGGTGAAGTGTTGCTTCCCTGGCACCCTGACCTGCTGTGGCTGGGAAAGCAGAGGCTGCTGATTCCCAGCGAGCTGTCTGTCTGTCTGGGATCACGGGATGAACAGGCTGAGCCTCCCGGTGCCCTGCAGGAGAGAGGAGCCCAGAACATCACCAGGGCACAGGGAGAAGGCTCTGAGTGTTCCTCCTGCTGAGGGAGGAGCCGTGTCCATCCGGCATCTCCAGAACTGGTGTCAGACAGTGGGATGGGCAGAAAAGCTGCTGCTGATTGCAAAGCAAACACTGGGAGAGAGAGTCCCAGAGAAAGCACCTGGGAATGAGGGTTCCAGAGAAAACACTGGGAGTGAGGGTCCCAAAGCAAACACCTGGGAATGAGGGCCTGGAAACAGGCTCTGGTTTCCCCACCTCTCCCTGCCATCTGGACGTGGAGTCGGGTGGCTGGAGACCACCTGACTGCTCAGCCAAACACCAGAGACCAGAGATCATAGAGAGACTCTTAAAAAATTAATTTCCCTGGCTCTAAAGCCCCGGTGAGTGCTGCTGAGTGCTGGGCTCAGCTGGCCCGTGCGGCTCTGGGCAGGATCTCTCCCTGCAGCGTTCGGAGCCATCTGGCCCGGCCCAACCCTCCGGCCTGGGTCCTGTGCTGCTGATCCCACCCTGTCCTCTGGCTCTTCAACCTTCTTCCCACAGGACCAGGGCCTCCTGCACACATTTCTAGAGGTAACAGGAGTGACTTGGGAAATGAGAAATTTGCTTTAAGATGTGATTTCAGCCGTCTCACACCTAGGTGGGATTTTCAGCTCCTTTCCCTGAATATTCCTCATTGGAGACTTCTTGCCTCAGGGCTAAAGCATCAGCACAAGCCACCAGAAGTGGAAGCTTCCCATCCTGCAGCCCAGAGCTGGGGTACAGGACTGGTGGCATTTCTTGGTACCATTCCCAGGTACCATTCCCAGGATACTGGATACCCTTTTCCAGGCCATCCTCACTATCTTGTGAACGGAGCTCTGCAAGGTGATGGCTGAGTTTTTTGGGAGACAAGGCCAATTCCTCACAAACCCTCATAGCTAAACACTTTACTTTCCAAAGGAAAGACGCTTTCCAAGGACAGCCAGCTGCCGTCAGATGGGCACAGCAGTGCAGGGCAGCTGCTGGAGCCGGAGATGCTGCAGGGGCCTGGAGCAGGAGGCAGGACACCCACAGAGCCCACTCTGGGTGCTGCTGCTTCTCCACCCCCAGACAGGTTCCTCACCATCTCTGTGGCAGCTCCGTGGCCCTTGGGGCTGTGGGATGTCTCTCCATGCAGCCACGGGCCCAAGGCCCCCTCAGCTCTCTGGGCTGTGTAGGTTGTTTTCCATCTCCCATCTGCTCCCTGCTGCTGCCATCTGGCTCTTTCCCAGCCTGGACACTTTCCTCCTCACACCTTTGTGTCTCCCCCAGGCTCTGCAGCTCCGGCGAATGTGGAGGCCTGGCTGCTGCTGCCATTTCCCAACCTCCAGCTCTCCGGAATCATCTGTGTGCTCCTGCTGGGACACTTGTGGCTGCTCTCCACAAGGGACAAGTGCTGGTTGTCCCCCATTGCTGCTTCCTGCCCATTCCTAGGAAGCCGATGTGGAATGCCCAGCGGGTTTGCTGCACCTCCTGTTTTCAGTTTTACTCCATGTTACTTCATCTTCCTAAACTGAACTTTCCTGGGCCATTCTCTGGGAGCCTTTAGGAGCCAAAACAGGAGCAGGACCCCAGATTGGCAGGGTTGGGAGGGGATGGGTGTGACTGTGCCACCGCCTGGCTCTGCCAGCCCAATCTGGTCCTGGTGCTGAGGACGGGCAGGTTTGTGTGCGGCAGATGTGAGCCCAGTGTGTGACAGATGTGCTGCAGCATCTGGGCACGAGGAAGGAAAGGGCTTTCAGGGCTGGGAGCAGCCAGGGTGTGGAGCAGAGCGACTCTGGAGCCGAATCTCAGCTGCCACAACAAAATGATGAGGAGGGGACCAGAACCCCTTAAATCCTCTGCTCAATGCACCCAAGCACGTGCTCTGCCTTCATCCTGCCGGGAGCAAAACCTCCTGCAGAAGGCTCCAGGGCAGCCCATCCTTGCTTCCTCACAGAGATCCCGGAGATCAGGGGCTCCCTCAGAGCCCCCCCAGCCCTGTCCCCCCGTTCCTGCTGGCAGTGGGCTCGGGTGCCTTTGCTGCCTCACACGGGGTGCGGGTCTGTGCCTTCACCCGGCAGCAGTGGGGGGGTCTGCCCACAGCCTCCCACAGCCTCCCCCAGCCTCCGCTGCTGAAGCAGCCCCAATGCCACGCTGGTGGCTGGGGCACCTTTTGGGGGGACCCCAGGCTGGGGGTTTGCTCGCTGGTTTGCTGGCTTCTGCGGGGACTCTGTGGGGACACCGAGGGACCGCATCCTCCGGGTGCCCCCCTTCCCCAGCCCCCAGCCGGGCTGTGCCCCGCGGGGTCCCCTCGCTGCGGACACTGGGTGGCACTCGCACGCCTTGGCACGGGAGCTGCCAGCAGGATTGTTCCGGAGGAAAGCACAGAGATTGAGGGGTGGGGAGGAGCATTTACTGCCCTCCCCCGGCCAGCCCGCGGCTCCGGGAGTCCCCGGGGTCCCTGGGCTCCCTGGGGTCCGTGGGCGCTGCGCACCCCGCGCACGGCCGCGGCTCTGCCCTGTGGGAAGGCAGCCTTCGGCGGCTGCTCCCTCCTTCCGAAGCATCACCAGAGGCTGGACAGCCCCGCGACCCCTGCCCCGCGCTGGGCTGTACCTCTGTCCCCCCATCCCAGTCCCCAACCCCTCCCAGCTGGGGGAGCACTGGGAGAGCTGCGGCTCAGCCGGACCCGCTGCCACCCCGCAGTCCCCACTCAGCACTATCCCGTGTGCTGCCCGTGCTGGGATCTCCAGCCACCAGATCCCACCCCCCGCAGCCCCGCGCCGGCCCCCGCACCCAGGGAACCGGGTGGGAATTACAACACATCATTTATTAAAGGGTTGCTGTCAAGGTTGACAAGCCCCAAAATTAAGTAGCTTAAAAATTCCATTAGCTGAGGTCTTTCTGGTGCCATGTCCTATCTCACTTTTGTTTATCAACCTTCACGGCTCTGAATATCTGGTAGCTGCTCAGCTGTGTCCGTATGGTGGAGAGACTGGGGGAGGATGGGGGAGCCGGGGGAGAGGAAAGTTCACCACACGCAGCATGTCCGAGGAGCTGTGAAGGTGCCGGGAGCCGCTCACACCAGCCCGGGAACACGAGGGGCTCAGGGTCACGCGTGTTTGGCACTCCAGGAACACGAGAGGAGAATCCTCCACAGGGAGGGGAGCAAGGGAGTGGGTTGGATGGAATTCCAGGGCTCTGAGGTGCCACAGGTGGTGGCCTAGCCCCCCCACCAATCCTGCCAAGGTAAGGGGTCCTGCTCCCAGCCTGGAGCTAGTGTTCCTTTGGCGATATGGGAAGGGAAAAAAATCTGCATTTGGGTCAAGAGAGGTGCAGGGGTGGGCTGAGCAAGGGGACATGGACCCCTCGTGTCACTGCATGCAATGCCCAGGCACCAGCTAAGGAAGATGTGCTGCTGCCCAGCTCCTCCTGGCACTGCTGCTCCATCCCTGGGATGTGGCAGGACCTTGGAGTTCCAGGGAATGGGGACTGTCTGCCTGCACAGGCATCTTTACTGCGCACCATTCCCAGCTCAGGAGAGGGAATTTGCTCAGCTAGAATGTCACATTCCTTTAAAATAAACGCTGAGACAAGAGATGTCAGAGAAGCTCTGGCAGGGCTGCGCGTGTGGCCGGCGAGAGGGTGACAGAGTCTGGCACGTGTCACTTCCAGTTACCGGCGTCCCGTGTGGGCCCAGCAACGTGTCCTCACCCATCCTGTCTCCCAAAGCTGCAGGGCTGGGGAGCAGAGTGTGTGACAGAGGCCATGGGGACAGGCCACACCAGCACTGCCGGTTTGCTCACACTGTGTCACCAGCCAGGCGCTCTGGACATGTCTCTGGACACGGCTCTGGGCATGGCTCTGGGCTCGGCTCTGGGCACGGCTCTGGGCACGGCTCTGGACATGGCTCTGGGCACGGCTCTGGACATGGCTCTGGACACGGCTCTGGGCTCGGCTCTGGACACGGCTCTGGGCACGGCTCTGGACACGGCTCTGGGCTCGGCTCTGGGCATGGCTCTGGACCCACCTCTGGACATGGCTCTGGACATGGGTCTGGACATGGCTCTGGGCACGGCTCTGGACACGGCTCTGGGCACGGCTCTGGGCACAGCTCTGAACAGGGCTCTGGGCACAGCTCTGGGCACGGCTCTGGGCACAGCTCTGGGCATGGCTCTGGACATGGCTCTGGGCTCAGCTCTGGGCTCGGCTCTGGACACGGCTCTGGGCACAGCTCTGGGCATGGCTCTGGGCTCGGCTCTGGACATGGCTCTGAACAGGGCTCTGGACACGGCTCTGGACACAGCTCTCACAGTGCACAAGGGAAGAAGGTGCTATTGGCACTTGACCGTGTGGTACCACCCGTTCCTTCACCCCATGTGCTGAGGGAAAGCTGCTCCCAGGCTCCAGACTGCCACACTGCCTTTGTCAGGGAGATGTCCTGGGAATGCGAGAAGATGCATGCACGTACCAACGCCACCTGCTCCAGAAATGCAGTGCGGGATGACGACTCCTCACTCACCCTGGCCTGAACCAGCCCAGAGACAGGAAGGGGCACGGACCCCAGATGTGGCTGCTGGAGACAACTTTGCTTCCCCACTGCAGCTCAGGTGTGCCCCCCTCCTGTCCCATGATGGTCCCTAACACTTGCACAGTGACAGGAAAAGGAGACTCTGTGTCTGTAAATCTGTCAGTCCTTGTTTTTCACTGTCCCCCTGCACAAAACCAAAAAGAATGGGATATATCACGAGAATCAACCAAACTTCAGGAGCCATCTCCAAAACTCCATTTGTTTTTAAGCACTGAGTGTGAATCACTCCATGACCTGGACCAGTGTGTCCCTCACCAGCCCCTGCCTACCTGGTAGGTTCACTCCCTGCAGGGGTGGCTAGTTATTAAAGAGCAGGACTGAGATCTCCATCAGGGCCCTGTCCTGAGCACCCCGTGGGACCGGAGCATCAGCACGAACCGAACCGGGGGAGGTGGGAAACACCCTCATGCCCAAACCTGCCATGTCCCCGCGGCACAGAGGGGAGGGGAGTGTGTGTGTGCAGGGCCAGGCACCCTCCCCGCGCCCTCCTGGCTCCAGGAGCAATTACTGGGTGTGAGGGGAACAAGAAATCTGCGTGAAAAATCTAGAAAAAGCAAACTGCTCCATTCCACCAGGAAGGAACCCGGCTATTTTTAAGTTCAGGGACGATGCACGCAGCCAGATAAAATATTCAGACTTGTGCAAAAGAAAACAGGAGGAGACTGAAAACATCCCAGCTCTGTCTGTCCCTTGCAACCTTCTCCCCACCCACTCCCTGGGGCTGCCCCAGCCCCCCTTGCTGTCCCTGTGACACTCGCCTGGAGCTGGGAGGTTGCAGAGGGACGGGCACGGCAGCTGGTCCCACATGGAATGCCAAACGCTAAATATGTGCCAGGGCATCTCAAGGAACGGCTTGTGAAACCCACTGACCCAAATTCTCCCACCCAGAACACGTCCTGGCTGCGCCACAGAGATAATGAGCTGAGGCAGCAGATGAATAGTTGGCAGCCAACCCGCCGGAGAAGCGACGCCGGCGGCCACGGGGACGAGCCGAGAAAGGGCTTGGGCTACCCCCACGGTTTGTTATCACGGTGAGATCAGAGCACCCCCCAGGCACCAGCCCATCGCACCCCGAGGTGGGGGGACAGGGCGCGGCCCTGGCTCGGGAGCGATGGCTCCTGACAGCGCGGGAGCGGCGCGGGAGCGACCTCATCGCTGCCACCACATCCACAGGGGGACAGGGACCCCCGCCCCTGAGCCACTGCCCGCACCAGCAGTGCACCCAGGGGGGCTCCGGGGCCGGGGCGCCGTGTCCCCGGGCTCTGGGCCGGCTCGGGAGGCTCTGCTGCCCAGGACCGCCCTGGAAGTGCCAGCTGGCGCAGCCCGAGCACCACGGCAGAAGCTCCTCGGGAATGAAGGGTTTTCCTCCCCCCTCGGTGTGCAGAGCCCATAAATCAGACCCCGAGCTCCGCAGCACCAGCACGAGCTCTGCCTTTTGGGGCACATTCCGCTGATCACCGCTGCTGTTGTTCCCGTTCCCCGCGTTCTGCCAGCCCACGGAACGGTGTCGGGGATGGTTTTATGATCCCCTTGTGCTCCTGGCCCCGCAATGCAAGCACAAGGTGAGCAAATCCACAAGCCATGGGGGCAGGTGGGGACACTCCTGCTGCTGGGAGCCCTCGTGGGCTCTTTTCCAAGCCAAGACCCCCAGCGCTGCCCTTCTGCTGTACAAACCAAACCAGCTCGGTTTAATCTCAGTCAAAGAGAACGGACTTGAAATGTCTGGGTTTTTTTATGTGAGGCTGTGCTCTTTGTCTATTTTTTCTTTTAATATTAAAAAAATCAAAACCCAGGAAACCAATATTCCTGTTTCTTCCTTAAAACTTGATTGTATTAGAGTGGAAATGAAGGAATTTACTATAAATCTCCCTGTACAAGATGAAAATGTCTAAAGAAATATTTTTGATGACCCAAGAAATACCTGTTCAGGAGCTGCTCTGCCCCATCACTGGGGTCAGGCATCTGCAGCTCTCCTGGCTGTGCTGGAGAGGCCACGGCTGTGGTGTTGTGTGCTCTTGCAGAGAGAAACTGCCTCAAATTTCTTCCTGGGAGCACTTGGCCATTTGAAATATTTTCTTTTTATATAAAGACCACGAGGATTTGCCACTGGCTGCATGTGTCAAGATGTCCCCAACAGGCTGAGGGGTGTGGGCATCACCTCCTCTGGCCACAGTGGAAATGGCAATGTTCCCTCTTGCTTCATTGTATTGAAAAATTGGGATTTTTTTTTCAGGTTCTAATTATTTACCCCTCACACTAAAGCTGCTTCCCTTCACATTTCATTTCTCATGACAGTTTTAAAACCAACAAACAAAATTAGCCAAACCGGGGAGGTGATGCTGAGGGTTTCAGAGAACTCCTCTGGCTCCTGTTTGCCCAGACAGCATTCCATGGATGAAGGAGTTTCAAGTATCTGAGAAGCGATTGCCAAAAAAAGGGTTGGAGGAATAAGGAGCAGCAGTGCAGAGCACTACCAAAAATACCCAGGATTAAAAACAAGGTTTAATTTTAGTGTTTGTTTTGTTCTCAGCCCAAAGGCTGCTGGGGACGTGCACAGAGAGATTGAAAAGGTCAAATTACCTGAGAAGCACCCGTGTTAGAGGTGATTAAAGTATAGAGAGGTGTAGAAGAAAATTATTGTGTCAATTATTTTTTAAAAAGGGAAAACCACAAGGACTGGTTGATCACCAGCCCCTGCCTGCTGACAAATGCTCTTTCTGGTGTTCCCTGAGCCCTTCCAGCAGCACCAGGAAGGATGGAACCCCTCACTCCTGCCAGCCTGGTAGAGAGGATCACTCCTGGTGCATAATAATAGTATTTCATTTATTGGGTTAACTGCCTGTATCCCATTCCGTTTGTGATGAACAAAGCACACTGGGGTCCATGTGCAAGCAGGGGAGGAAGGCAAGGATGAAACCACCTTGTCTTGGGTTTTCCCACATTTCCTTCAGCAACAGCAAAACATTTTGATTCACTGGGCCAACGTTTGCTGGGTTTGTTTAAATATTTATAGACATGAGTAGTAAATACTAGTGGCATTAGAGCATCCAGCAGCCATGGGAAGTGTGTCCCCACGAACGCTGAGGCTCAGCTGGGATGTGGAATTTGCTGTATTTTGTAGGAGAATAGCAGATAATGTGGTCACAGCAATTTTTACAATGATTTGCCACAAAATGTGGTGTCATGACACAGTGAAAAAAAAAAAGTATTAACTTGGGACTGTTGGTAAATATTATCCAGGTGTCACCAGTGTTACCTGGATGGGAGTGTCTGTCCTGGTGCCGTGGGCAATGCCACCACCCTGTCCCTGTCACCTGCAGGACCCGGGCTGTGCCTGCTGGCACAAATCCCTGGCCTTTCCATGAGGAACAGCAGCTTCCTCCTTCCTGTCCCTTCTCCTCAGAGCAGCCTCTTGCCTCTGGGGATGAGCGATATTATTGTTATTTAGCTCAGCAAAGCAGCGGCAGCCGAGGCAGCGAGCGCTAATGGAACATCTCCGTCGCGCTGCCAGCTCCATTCCCGCTCTCCTGAGAATCCCCTGGCTGGGCACGAACTATGCTCCCAGTCTGTGGTTGCTGTTGCTGCTGCTGTGCTCAGCCCTGTGGCCATCCTCGTATCCCAGCCGAGCAATTACTGCTCCATGGCCGGGCATGAAACAGCTCTGGGGACGCTGCCCCACACCCTGGCATCTGGCTGTCCCTGCGCAGACTGGCACATGACCTAATGCCACCGCGTCGTGGTGGCGTGCCAGATGCACGCTGGATGTGTGCTGGTTGTGCTGGATGTGTGATGGATGTGCATGCTGGATACATGTTGGATACATGTGGGATGTGTGTGGGATGTGTGTGGGATGTGTGTCGATGCCTTTTCCTGTGTTTTAGGGCTGCCCCTGCGGCAGGGTGTCAGTGTGGGTGCTGAGTGAGATTTTGAGGGAGGTGCTGAACCCCCTGGCTCAGGGCCAGGCTGGTGGGTCCTGTGTCTCTGGGAATGTGGGTCCTGTGTCTCTGGGAATGTGGGTGCTGTGTCTCTGGGAATGTGGGTGCTGCGCCTCTGGGAAAGTGGGTGCTGCGCCTCTGGGAAAGTGGGTGCTGTGACTCCGGGAATGTGGGTGCTGTGTCTCTGGGAAAGTGGGTGCTGTGACTCCAGGAATGTGGGTGCTGTGACTCCGGGAATGTGGGTGCTGTGTCTCTGGGAAAGTGGGTGCTGTGACTCCAGGAATGTGGGTGCTGTGTCTCTGGGAAGGTGGGTGCTGTGTCTCTGGAAACGCTGTCTGGGGCACTGGGAGCGGCGGCTGCCCTGCTCCCTTTGTCTCCCTTCCCCTTGAGCGGGGCATTCCACATCCCTATTGACAACGTGTTGGGGACATTTCGACATCGAAGTGACAGTGGCATTTCCATGACCTGAAAGCGGAGCCGGGGCTGTGCGGGCTTTGAAGGCATTCGCTGTCCGGAATCATGAGCTCGACTGTGCAGGGCTGTTAAAGCGCCGTGATGGGAACAGCAAGTGACAAAGTGTTTCTGCAGAGCGCGATCCGGCCTGGCAGGACTCATCTCCCCGAGCCCTTGGAATCTGCAATATTCATTAGGACTTGGGAAAAAATGTGCTTCCCTTGGAACGATGCAAATTGTGAAAGGGACCCATTCTCACGCGTGTGCCCCCGGGCGCTGCACACGGGGTGGAGGGCACCAATTATCCCCCTTCCAGCCCGTTCTGGGTGTGTTCAGAAGGGCCGGGCCTGCGGGGCCAGGGGAAGGGAAGTGTCATGGCTGGTGTGTGGCCCCCGTGCCCCGTCCTCTGCCGAGCCAGGGAAAGGTCCCTGGAGGAGCCCAGCTGTTCCTGCGGCTCCTGGCAGAGGCTGGCTGGGGGACAGGCACTGCGTGTGTGGCAGCAGCTGTGCCATGGCAGCCCCGGGGCTGGGGCTGGCAGGGAGCCCTGAGACCCAGCGCTGTTCCTGCCTGTGCCACGGCTTGGGTATGGCACTGTGAGGCACCACAGCACTCCTTGGGACACCACACCAATCCAAGGGACACTACACCAGTCCAAGGGACACCACACCAGTCCCTGGGACATCACAACACCATGCAGTTCCATGCCAGGAGGGACCGTGCCACACCTCGTGGCATCACACCATGCCACATGGGGCCACAGCATGGCACACCACACCACATGGCACCTGCACAAAGCACAGCGACGTTGCTTCTGCAGGGTTTTGTATCCCCTGATGCCAAGTGTCCCCACAGCCACCCCCCATGCACAACCATGGAGACCAAAGTCCTCCTGCTCCAGCCCAGGGTAGCACTGGTCTGGCTGGCCCTGTGGAGACAGCCCTTTCGAGAAGCTAGTGCTGGGATCTGGGATGTTCCCCACCCTCCAGGGCTTCCTTCCCCTCTCCTCCCTGGCTTTGGAGGTACCTCAGCCAATGGTTACTGGGGACTTTGAAGGCAGTGGTGACATCTGGGAGTCCCCAGCAATGCTGCCAGCAGTGTTTGATGGGGAAGGGCGAGCCCAGGGGTGTTTAGAGGGCAGCACCATCCCTGTCCTGATGCTGCCCTGCTGGCAGAGCTCTGAGCCCAGGAGCCCAGCTGGGAGCAGAGAGGGGAGCAGGGCCTGGGAGCTCAGGGGCCATCTGGACCCTCTGGGAGATGCTGTATAAACATCCACAGCCCGGGCCCATCTGTCAGGGCTCAGTGTAAACACCCTGGAGTGGGAGCAGGGAGCCCCTTTCCCAGGAGCAGGGCTCCGGGGGATGACAACGCATCCGGACTCTTCCCCCAGTGTCCAGGGGACCACGGGAGCTGCCTGCAGACACCCTGACCCTCCTGAGGGATCACAGCACTGTGACAGCACAGCTGGCTGTCCCTAGGCTGGCCATGGGGAGCTTGGATGTTTGTACAGCCATGGAATCGCAGAGTCCAGAAGGTTGGAAAAGGCCTCTGAGATCATCGAGTCCAGCTGTTCCCCCAGCACTGCCAAGGCCACATCCACAGGTTTTTTGAGCACTGCCAGGGATGGCTGTGGAGCAGCTGATTAGGACCATTTGGCCTCTTCACCACCCAGCTTCCTCTGCCCCACCAGTTCAGGAATCCTCTGCAATTACATGGAGTCCAGGTTTACTGCAGAGGTGCTCCCTTGCTGCCACTGCTGCCGGAGCTGCAGCAGCACCCGGCCACATGCAGGGCTCGGCTCTGCATCCCCTCCTGCTCCTCTCCCACTGGAAGGAGGGCAGGAAAGAGAGAAGGGACCACGTTGGGTGGCTGCAGAGACGGGGGTTGGGTGGGCCACTGGGCCAGTGCCAAGGGCTCTGTGGTGCCCTGTGTGTGAGTAGAGCCAGCTCAGGGAATTAATGCCTTAAGGACAGGGGGGAGTGTTTTGATTGTGGACTGATAATTTTCTACTTAACTTACAGCAAGATTTCCAAGTTTCTGTCCCGATTTGATAAAAATAAGCCTGTTGATAAAGGGGACAGAGGGTTTGTGCTGAGCATGAGGCACCCGCACAATCCATCGTGGGGCCCAGAGCCGGCACAGGCAGCTCCTTGCCTCTGCTGGGAGCCTCCGAAGGGGTGGCCACCAGGGAAAGGGTTAATTTAACCAGTTCTCATGGGGTTTTGGAAAGTTCCCTTTTTCCAGGAGGCTGCCTGACGCGCTCTGACAGGGCCCTTTGAGCTGGCACAAAGGCAGTGCTCTGCCCTTGCCCTCTGAGCGCTCCCACCCGCGCCAGCAGCAGTTCAGAGCAGCTATAATCTCACTAGCAGCGGCTTTTACTGCTGTCACTTCGAGCCTCCTGCGCCATGTGAGTGCCTCAGATCTCCAGCAACGTAAAAAAGCTAATGAATGAGGAATAAACAAGTGTAGCCAGGCAGAAAGGCTGCACGCGGGAACATCTGAGCCAGCCCGGCTGCTGGGCCAGGCTCGGAGACACCGCGGCCAAAACGATCCGTAATTAAAAAGTCTAATCTTTCTTGGTATCCAGAGATAAAGCGGGGGGAGGGAGGGCATGCGTGGAGGTGACAGGGAGGGGAAGTCATGGTGGGAGCAGAAATGGAAGGAGAGGAAGAGGAAAGAGCAGAGAGGAGAAAGGAGGTTGCTTGGAGAGTGCACGAGGCACAGGGGTGGCACAGAGCGAGGGCTGCTGGGGACCCATCCCTGACAGCTTTGCTCCTGTCCCTTCTTCTGAGGGGGAAAGGACTGGAGGAGCATCCTCCTCACTGAGCCCAGGTGATCCTTCTCCTGCAAGCCAGAAAACCAGGATTCTGCCAGGAGCCCAGCCCTGCTCTCTGGCCCGTCTCTTCCCCCCTTCTCCCTCCCCATCCCAGGAAAGCCTGGCCCATGGGTGTCACCACCTCAGCACAGCCCACGGGCAGCAGGGACCCAGCTCTCCGGGGTCTGGCTCCTTGTCCTGCGGTCACCACTGGAGAGGAGCTGCTGGTGGCACAAGGTGCAATCATTCCTATTTTCCCCAGCTTCATCAGAAAGGGAAGAAATGTTGCTTTTTACTGTAAAGATAAATAAGGGAATGGAACGCCAAAGCTCGTTAAAGTCACGGCTGTGAATCATTTGCTCTTCAGAGCCTTCAGGGGCCAAGGACCAGTGGGGTTAAATTGTGGCACTGGGCCAGGCTGTGTCCCTCAGCTGTCCCCAAAATGCCCATTTGTCTGGCAGACAAGGGACAGCTGAGGCCCTGCAGCCGCCCACCAGCTGTGCTGCACACCAGCCATTGAACTGCACCCCAAAACAGTGAGGAAACCCCAAATCCACCTGGAATACTCTAGAAGTTCTGGATTAATGTTACTTAAGATAGCAGCTCCAAGCGTTGGCAGCTATCCCATCATTTTACTTTGTGCCAATATTAAAACTCCTGGCCAGAGCAGCGTGACAGATCGAGTGAAACTGCAGGAGATGTTATGAGGAATGACAACTTCATACGTTGGGATGGAGTCACAGGTCACCATTTTTTCCTCCTAATTTCCAGAGTTAAAAAAAAAAGAATCGCAGCCCTCTTGTTCCTTCTGGTTAAAAGTCATAAGAGCAGTAAATTAACACCATCAAAGATAGGGAAAAAGCCCAGCCCTACATAAAAGCAAGTGGTCAATTTGGAGCGCTGGGAGGAGAGCCCAGGGCTGATCCAGCGGGGCTCAGTGCCTTAAATGTCTCTATTGTTCCTTTGAAGAAAATCATTGAAGTCAATGGACTCACTTAAGTGTTGGAAATGAGATGTGTGATTAAACCCCTTGCTGAAGGGAGGCCTCGAAAGTTAAATAATCTCATAACCACAGCAGTGCAACGGTCTCAGGAATGGGGAGCATTCTCTGCCCTGTTGCAGGGGGCTCTGCTCTATGTTTTGGGGTGCAGGCTGGGAGAGCTCTGCCCCCCAGCTCCAGCCCCCTGCGACCACAGCCTTTCACTGCCCACATCAGGGAGTCACCGTCTCTTCTCGCCCCTTTTGCTGTTTCCTCCCTAATTGGCAACTTTTAGAACCAATTTTATTGTCAGCTTCCTTATATCCCACATTATCCTCATTGGGAGCAATTTAAGGATGAATTATCTCACCTGGAAGTGCTGCCCCTCCTGCCCAGCAGCGCTGCACATCTGTCCAACAGCTGCCAGAGAGGAATGGGGGGAGCGAGAGAGGTGCCTTGCAAAGGTTGTTTATGGAGGGGTTTAATAAACTCTGCTCGATGCAGGAGCAGGTTCCTGCGAGCTCCGTTGTTCAAACCTGGAAACATCTACAGAGCCTCAAACAAAAGGAGACAAAGAGTATATTGCATTTGGTATTTCTCCAGATTGATTTATCACTGTCACGTCTGTTCCTTCCTTCCCTCTGCATTCCTGTCTCCTGGTAATGCCGTAATATCTTTTATTATAGGGCATTATATAATGCACTCTATCGCTGTGAGTGTTGTTATTCCTAGACCAGACTTCTTTATTCAGACCCAATTCTGCAATCAAGCAGTCTCCTGCTCGTGCTGGCTTTGAGGCAGAGCCCTGCAGAGGCACCTGCACTTTGTCCCTGAAGGAAGAGGAAAAGCCTCGTGCTTTAAGTGGTCCTAATCTGAGGATTGGTCTGGCCAAGCTGCCATATGGGGTCTGTAGGTGCCCCCAAAAGGGAAGAGGAAATGGCAGTATTTCTACTGTGAGTGGGTTTTTATGTGGGTTCTGGAATTTGTGTTGGGTTTTTCCTGCTTTCTGTGGTGGTTCTCAGACATGGCCATGCTGAGCCGTCCCCATGGCCAGGTGGCTGGAGGAGCTGGTGACACTCTGGGGATGCCCCTGATGCCTGGAACTGGCTACCTGAAAACAGAGGCTACACAAGATTAAGAGAACAAAGCAGGTATTTATCGAAGTGCCTTCAAAGGTACACCCTAGGCAGTCAAGATGCTACACCCAAGATGGACACTGAGTCACGGGTTTCTCACACTTTTGTAGGTTTGGTCCATTTGCATATGAGGGTTAATTCTTCAATTACAATTTCAGGTAATGATGTAATTGCCCCAAGTTTGCTCCCCTGTTCAGAGGCTTTAGTTTACTTGTTTCGGGGCCTGGGACAAGGTGTCCTTGAGTTCAGGCCCAGAGAGGGTTTGCTATGTCTAACCAGCATGAAGGAACTGTAGCTAACAGGCTGTATGAAGTTTCAGAGTTACACACTGGGCAGTACAGGATCTGAAAAATATAAAAGTTAAAACCTAAAGCATCACCCCGCTCTGGTGGGAGCAGAGCCAGGAGCTGTAGCTGTGGTGGGTGGAATTGTGGGCACATAAACCTGTGAGATGAGCTTTAAGATACTGTCTAACCCAAACCATTCTGGGATTCTGTGATTTACTCCTTTTGTTCACTTGAGCAGCCCAAGCGGATCCCTGTGAATCATTGTGGCACGACTTCCTGGCAAAGTGATGTTTCCCTCGTGTACCAGGACAATAAAAGCAGAATTACAAATTGTTCCTCTGCTGGAAACCGCACACAGAGCCCTTCTCTGCTGCTTTAGTCCCAAATACTGTCTGCGGTTCCCCTGTGCCACAGCCAGGAATACCATTCCAATGGCAGGTGACAGGAGCTGTGAATGCCCAGGGATGACAGGTTTTGGGGGTCTGTTTGAAGTCTGAACACCACTCTGAAGTCATCGTGGATGGCAAAGGGCCAGAAGGGCTGATGCTGAGGAAGGACTGGCCAGGCCCACTGTAATTCGTGGCCACGAAGCAGGGAAGTAGCCAAAGGTATTAGGAGGTTTCCAGAAGGGATTAGGCACCGTCTTTGAAGGCAGGTCCTACAGGGGTGATGAAGCAACTCCAGAAGTACAAACCACGGCCCAGCAGAACGTGGGAGGACACCCAGGGGATAAAATCACCCTGTACGTGACTGATTCCTTGTGCTCTTCCTGGAGAAAGCTCATCTGGCAGGGGCTGGAGCATCCCGAGCTCTGAGAGGCTTTGGTAGGGGCTGTATTTTTGTCTAACAGCTGAAATATCAACAAAGGGGCTTTGGTGAGGGGCAGGTGGGCTCTGGCAGGGGGCCTAAGGGGGTGGGTGAGCTCTGACAACCCGGCAGGGACTGAGGCAGCCAAGGCATCGCTGTGGAGGGGACAGGACACTGCAGGGGGTGACCGGGGACGCAGCAGCAGCAGCTCTCCCTGCTCACCATGCCCAGGCTCAAACCCAGCTTTGCCCACCTCTGTGGTGGCTCCCAGCCACTGCCTGTCTGAGTCCCATCAGCTTTCCCAGTTTGGCACTGCGAGGGCTCTGGTGCCGCTGCGAAACCAGGAGTTAACATTTTCTAGAACCCAGGGAAGGGGGACCAGAGGAAGAAGGTTCTCGAGTGTCAACAAAAAAATTATCTTGTGCAAATAAACAGAAGAGATGGATTATCCTGTGTTGTTTGAGCAGGGAATTGCTGGAATGCCTGCTTGCTGCGGCACTCCCCGGAGCTGCCAGGGGCCTGGGCTGGTTTTCCACGGGGGGCTGGCTCCAGCCTGTCCCACTGTTTCCCTGGGCTCGTGGAGGGATCTGCTCCGGGTCACCTTCCCAGGCTGTGGTGTGGCCACGTGCTAGAGCAGAGCAGGGGGTTCAGCCCTCGTGTTGTGCACGTACTCACGGGCATCTTCTCCTCCTGTTCTTGGGTGAACCACAAAGCTCAGACCTCCAGCATCCCTGCTTCCCTGCCTCCTGCCTTCAGCCTTCCTTATATCCCTTTTCAAGGAATAAAGGCTTAGAGCAGAGTGAGATCTAGCCAGAATGCGCAAAGACGTGCAAGAGATAAAGAGCTGAATGCAAAGTAATCCTTATGCACTCCAAGCAGAGGATCTCCAAGCACTTCCCAGGCAGTCCCTCGTCACTGCAGTGTCAGGAGAGGGTTGGGGGTGACACTCACAGCTTTGCCAGAGGGCACATCCCAGAGGGAACATCGGACCTGGAGCTCAGGGAGGTCCAGCCTTTGAGGAGGATTTGGTGATGATGGGAAGCCCGGGTGGTGCAGGCGAGATGGAACTCTGCATGATATACAGGGGGATCCCATGCCATGACAGTGCCACACTATGATGATCCATGCCATGCTGATCCCATGCCATGGCGCCTCTTCTTACTCTCAGTCATTCCATTCCTGGCTTCACCTTCCCCTCTTCTCCTGGCAGAAGGAGTTTCACCCATGCAGCCGCTCCCAAGCCGTGAAAACTTCCCTCCTGCCGTATTTCCCTCCACCCCTCCACAGCCACTTGGTACTGAGCGGGATGGAGCATCTGTCCAGGAGCCAAGGCTGGATTCCAGCCTTGTTTAGGCTCAGGCTGGAGCCTCTGGCCAGACCTGAGCTGTGGCAGGTGGCAGGGGACACGTATCCCCACGTCCATGGCTGTCTGCTGTTGGTGAATGATCTGCGGGGCACAGAGATGTTTTAAAGGGTGCAGAGGTGTTTTAGGGGGTGCAGAGATATTTAAGGGGTGCAGAGATATTTCCAAGGGCACAAAGATGTTTTAGGGGGCACAAAGATGTTTTAAGGGGCACAGAGATATTTTAAGGGGTTCAGAGGGCACAGCCAGGCCCTGGCTGACACACGATTGCCATGGCCCAGCACACGCGTGTTGGGGAGGAGTCTGTCTGCAGCAGGGAGGAGCAGACCTCCCGGGTCCTCAGCTTTAATATCCTCTGGATTAATATCTAGGAACTACAAACTTATGGGAACCCAAGTACACACACAGACCTGCACATGTGGCAAGTGAGGGGTGATCAAGCACAGGCCCCCGCTCTGCTGGCAGGGCCAGGCAGGCACAGGGCAGGGCCAGGGAGGCACAGGGCAGAGCCGTGGATCTGGAGAGGAGCAGGAAAGCAGCCCTGGCTCATTTGTTTTTTGTGACATCATGGCCTCCTCTGGCTTTTTTCACAGTTTTCCTCTGTTGTATTTAATAGACTTAATGGCTCACACAGCACTATAAGAACAACAGACCTTCAATGTTTTTATTAAAGCCATCTACAAAAATCCCTCTGTGCTCGAGCTTTCCTGCGGGGTGACTCCGCTGAGATGCTGTTTCCATTAAGGACAATTGTGGCGAATAAAGAAGGAATGAACAAACAAATGGAAAAAGGGAAGGGGAGGGAGCAGTGGAGCAGAGAGAGCTGCTGCTGGGAAGGGGGTGATGCCGGCCGTGTCCCCCTGCCCATGCTTGACTGGGGCTCCTGTCACCCAGCCTGGCATGGGGAGCAGTGCCAGGGCCTCCTGCAGAGCCAGACTGGTTTGGGGAGCGCTGATGTTGGAACTGCTGCCTCCATCCTCCCGGAGGGGCCACAGAGGGGAGACGCCGCTTTCACACCTGTCAGGTGGGGCTATTCCCTCTCTCCTTCAGAGCTGTGAGTGCTGGAGGGATAGGAGCTCTCCCTGTGCCATGTGTATGACTGTCACCACCCAGCCACTACAGATTCCTGGGTATCAAACCTTTCTGGCTGCAGGGCTGCCAAGCACTGAGCGGCTTGGTGAGTGCTGTGCCAGGTGCCACCAGAGATAGCAGAAGCCACGGGCTTTGGTTGGCAGTTTGTGGGTCTGTCCCTTTGCTCGCATGCTGGGGTGGAGCACGAGCACCAGGAAAAGCAGGTCTCCAGCCCTGGTGATGCAACATCCATGTGGGACCTGCTAGTGCTTCAGTGTGGGGTGAGGGGACAGCGGCAGGGAATGTCACGGCCACTGAGATGCCATTGCGGACCCTTCTCTGTGCATTGGGATGTGGAGCATCACCAGGGAGATCTACCAGGCCAAGGAAAGGGGAGCTGTGTCCATGCCCAGGCTCACATTCCCCGATGTGCAGCTGGGCTCTGGAGCGGCTGGGAGAGGCTCTGAGCCTATGCACACTTGGTGATGTCGGACCAGCATCTTTGTCACCCAGCTGGAAGCAGCCGGGTCTGCCCAGCACAGCCCAGCCCAGCCCAGCCCAATCCCCTCTGATCCTGAGCTGGTCCCACTGCCTGGCCTGGCGGATGCTCCGAGGCCGAGCAGGGCAGGAGCTGTGGCCGCACTGGGGTGTGTAGGATGGCCTGTGCTCACCCTCAGCCTGGCAGGGAGAACATCCTCCTCTGTCTGCCAAAAGACTCTCAGCTTTCCTTCTGCTGCTTTGATCCTTTTTCTTTCCCAAAACTGATACCCAGACATTTCATTTTGTGGGTGCTCAGAGTTCAAAAAGGTCTGTAAAAGCCCTTCTGTCTCTTTAGGACCCTGGGGCTCTCATCAGGCTGCAGCTGTCAGCAGCCCCTGCCAGCAGTCCCAGCCCGGACATGGCGCTCTCCTGCCACGTGGGACGGGCAAAGTGAGGGACACACCAGAATTCCTTTGAAGGGGAGATGTCAGTTTTTAACTGGAGCTTTGAACCTTCCTCTGAAATCCCAGGGAACCTGACCCGGCCGATCTCGTCAGTCAGCACACACAAGTCCAGCTCTGAAGTTCACTCTTCCGTCTGTGCCACCATCCCAAGGAGCCCGATGATGGATGAAGCCTGTCAGTCCTGCAGGTATTTTGGTTGTGAGAGCACCCTGGACACCCAGGGTCCACCTCAGGACATCAAATGTCGTGGCCTCTGGATGGCAGGAAGAGAACCACACAAAGGGCAGGAAGGGAAGCCCATGAACACCCTGGGTGGGTTGATGGTTGATGGGCTGGTTGCTCGGTTACTCTGGGGCTGTTGGAGGCACTTGGCATGTGAGCCCCTTGGGGACACAGCAGTGCTGACCAGGAGCAGAAGTCTCCGTGCCACCCCAGGTTGCCGAGGGAAGGTTTTTGGGGTCCAGCCTGGAAGCACATGTCACAGGTTGGTGTCTGGGTCTTTATTTTCCCAAAGACTCTCTTTTCATCTCGTTACCCTGCGCTCCTTTGTGCGCCCTCCGACACCGCGGAGATTCTCCTCCAGGGTTTGACAGACATGGGCACAGCTCTCTGATTTATGCCACTCTGACACTTGCTCGACTGTAACACCTGGAGAAGCCCATCCTACCTGCCCTGCCAGAGCTGTTCACTCAGCCCTAAATCAACAGAGACGGTTCTTGCCTGCGCCTGCCTCTCGCGGCTCGCAGAGCAGCTCCGTTTGTGCGTGGCCGGCGCTGTTCCCTGTAATGCGCTAAGCTTCCCGACATGATGTTTAGCACATGTTCCCTGCTCTGCCCCCCCGCTCAAAGGCAGCCTTATAGTTTGCAAATGGGATGAAACCACTGTGCGGCCCCGCGCCTTGGCCGAGCTCCCGCCCCGCGCTGCGGCTGCCAGAACCTTCGCCGCACCTTCCAAGTCATTATGCGTAGTCAAAAGCCTGCCAGAAAGGCTGGGAGGATAAAAGAAAGAAAGAAAAAAAATAAAACAGAACCAAAAACCCCCTAATGCACTTGAAGGAGCGGCAGAGTAAGCAAGGCATGTCCTTCATGGAGTGCTGCCCGCCGCTCACCGTGCACTGCCTGCTCCAGGTGGGTCTCCTCCTACGTTGGCCTTTTGGGGAACAAAAGCCGTGCTTGCCCGGGGAGGAGAGCTCCGTCCCCCCTGGGTTTGTCTGGGACGGCTGCCACCATCAACAAACCCAGATCAGTGCCGAGAAGCTCGGGGGGATGTGTCGGGGCAGGCTGGGAAGCGCGGAGATGTGGCTCAGCCCCGCGCAGACACTGGGACCGTATCGTGGGGATCAGGAAACGCCTCCGAGGAGCTGATGAGTGAGGATACAAAGAGCTGTGGTTGGCTGTGTAAACAGGGAACCGCAGCCAGGAGAAAAGATCAAAGCCGGGATATTCACCCAAAGCCGCAGACCTCTGCTCTGGGCTGGAGGAAAGCGCCGGTGCTTGCCCCGGGCTGTCAGCGAGGGCACGGGGCAGCTCCCGAGGGATGGGACACAGGGACGAGTCTCACGGCCCTCCCACTTGCTCTCGTGGTTACAGAGGTGGCAGCGGTGCCTGAGCTGCCCGCGGGCACCGGAGGGACCGAGGCACCTGCGAGCGCCGGCAGCGGGATCGGCCTCTCGCGGGGTGACAAAGGAGGGGACAGCGAAGGGAGACAGGGTGACACAGGCTGTGAGGAACAGCACCAGTGGAGAGAGGAGATAGCGAGCAGACAGAGCCGCCACGCTCCTGCCGATGCAGCCAGTCCTCCGGAACGACTGCTTGGTGTTTTCCCGGCTTCCACCATCAGGAGAGGCTGTGCGCTCACCAGGGAGCTCCGCTCCCGCTCTCACAGCCAAGGGAACGGGATATCTCTGCCCATACTTGCACCTCCCTTTCCTTTTGTTTCTCTTCTCCATCCTTTTCAGTTCTGCCTGCACTGGATGCGGTATTTCGGGAAGCAGTGCCTTGCACTGTGCAGGGAAAGCGCTTTCCAGCCCGGCTGCTCTGCCAAGATCAGGAGCCGTGGCTGCTGGCACTGCCCGTGGCTGCGGCTCATCTGCTCCGAGGAGCTGCTCCCGCCGCAGCTGCCGGACGCCAGCGGCCCCAGCCACCCCTTGCTGGAGGTCCTGGACTTCTCCCAGTGACCTGGAGCTGTTTGCCATGTTCCTGCACAAGACCTAGATTTTAATGCCAACTGAGCAGCTGTATAAATGTTTTGTGACATTTTGGAGACAGAATGGATCGTGCTGCTCAAACCTCCTCTTTCTGAGCGCATTCAAATGGTACCTTTTCAGTTTCAGGGAACTTTATTTGCTTTAAAGGCTTTATGATTATTTCCAGCAGAGGCCTCAGACAGCCAGCCTGCCTCAGTCCTCCATCCCAGGACATCCTGCAGGCCAGCACTCCCTTTTTCTCTGCGGGGTGGCTTCCACCACAGCCACACTCCTCTGCATTCAGAGCTTCCCAGGGGCTTCAAACTCTTCCCAATCCTGGAGCAGCCATTCTAGTTATTAACAGCCCTTTCTGAACACACACAGCCCGCTGCAGTGTGTGCCTGGCCCAAGGGCTCTGGGCTACCTGAAAAAGAAAAGCTAAAAGCATTGCTGAATTTGTTAATTGGCACAAACTGCAAAATTCCTCTGTGGAGATTCTGCCATCTTATTTAACGAGACCATTCCCTTGGCCTTGAGGCAGAAGGGAAAGACCCCAGACACCTAATGAGCTTCACAAAGGCCGGCAAGTTAATAGAGCTCAGCGTGTCGACTGGAAAAATTAACTTTAGAATCAAGTCTTCTGCAGTAAAAGAAAATGGTTTGAGGTCTAGAAATGATCACAGGGGCCCAGTACACCCAGGAGAATCAGCCACAGTGATACCTGTGTGACAGGGACATACCATGAAACTGGCACAGGTTGCCCAGAGAAGCTGTGGCTGCCCTATTCCTGGGAGTGTCCAAGGCCGGGTTTGATGGCACTTGGATCAACCTGGGATGGTGGAAAGTGTCCCTGCCCATGGCAGGGGTGGGACTGGATGAGCTTTAAGGTCACTTCCCACCCAGACCATTCTGTGACTCCCTGATTCTATGATGAGCGCTCTCGTCGTAGCAAAGCCACTGCTGTCACCTCTGGCTCCTCAGCTGGGAAAGCAAAGTAAATATTTCAGCATTTAACAGCCCCTTTTCTGTGCTTCAGAGCTTGGGGGGAGAATACATGTTCATAATTGTACTTCAGAATATGAGGTTCTCTCTTACATAGGGCCTGGCCTAAAAGGCAATCTCCCTTCCTGCCCTGTCCCACAGAGTAATCTCCAATTAGTGAGAAATCTCACTCCACACTGGCCTCTCCTTGTTTAAAAACAAACAGTGCCTCAATGCTGATAAGGATTTAAATCCAACTAAACAGCGGTTGCTTTTTACATGAGAACTACAGATTTAGTGCTCTATGTGCTCTCAGAAAAGAGGCACGAATTGGACAAAATTTCCTTCCAGATCTGTGCACACACAAGGACTGATGTGGCCGGATGATGAGGGTGTTAAAGCCAGCTTTCCCTCCCTCCTGGCAGACACCAGCTTATTCTTTACCCCAAACCCTTACAGTTCATTTTTTAAACCTCTTGAGCAACTTTTCTTTCAGTATCTCTCTTTGGAGCCTCCCATTCATCACAGCTAATTGTGGGCTGCCAGCACCCAGAGGGGATTCTGCAGCTCGGGCTCATGTCACGGTCTGGTGGATGGCATGAGGGGAATGGCCGAGGCTGGGCTGGCATTTATCATCTCTGAGAAGAGTTTGCTAAAAAAAAAATAAAAAGGCAGACTCTGGATGGATGAAACTGAGTCAAGGCCTCACACAACAAGTCTGCAAAATCCTACGAGGGGAAGGAAAACCATTCGTTCCTTTTCCCACAGACTGGGGAGCACTGAAATTCCTTGAAGTGGGACATGGCAGGGACAGCAGAAGCTGCAGCCCCTGGCACTCCCCAGGCTGCCTCATGGCTTCTACAGATTCCCTGAGAGAAGTATTAAGGCCTTTGGTGTTTTGGGATTTTTTTCCCCCCCTCCACTTCAATAGAGGCAGGGAACAAGGTTTGATATCCTCTTCCCAACACCATTTCGCTGAACACCGGCCTTTCGGCAGGAGGAAATTATCTTCAGCTAAGTTTTGTTTGGAAGGAAGAAATAAGCACTTTGATAACCTCTTTGATACAGTGAAGGATGTTGATTTCTACAATTTTTTTATATCTCATGACAGCTCTAAATCTCCAAATGTTTGTCAAACTCAGCTAAGAACAGGGGAGGAAGCAAAGTGCCTGGGGATCCTGCAGCTGGGACACGGCAGGTTCATCACTGCACAGGAGGTGCTTTAGTCCTGTCCTTAAGGACCTCTGTGTTCAGATGGATTTTCCATCACTGCCCTGCTCCGTGGTCTGAGCAGCCTCCCCCCAGATCGGGGTGCCATCCAAACTCATCCCTGACACCGTGCCCGGGACTCTTCTGGGTGCTGAACCACCCAGGCCAGGTTGGTGCTCTGTACCCAGGGGCAGGTGTTGGGATTCATGGAACATCCATGGGAATGAAGAGGTATCTCCCACCTTCCATTGGGTGTGGAGGATGTGTTCAGAGGCAGAGGCATCCCCTCCTCTGCGGTGAGCAGGGAGAGCAGAGCACCCTGACCCTCGCTGCCGCCAAACAGCCGATGGCAACCAGAGCACTGGGAGCAGCTGCAGAGGGTGGGCAGGGGAGAGCCCCAAACCAAGCCAGAAAATGCAGCCTGGAGGGAAAAAAAGGCAAAACCCACAAAGCTGAAAGGCAGAGTGCAGTAAGAGAGAGTTACCAGGAGATTTTGAAACACAAAGCCAGAGCCAGCCCAGAAGGAATGTACACAGAATGCATGAAAATCTCTGCTCCTCCTCTGACAAAGAGTGTTTTGCAGCGCCTCAGCCCCAGCGCCTCATGCCCGCGCCTTCCCTCTCCTGTGGCCGTGGGAAGGGGGCCGAGGGCAGGGCTGCAGGCTGCCAGCCACTGATATCTTCTCCAAAGGCACCACGAGCTTTCTGTGCTGCTGAAAACCCCAAAGCAAATTGCAGAGGTTCACCCAGAGCATCCTCGGGCAAAGGGAAAACAAATCCAGAGCTCCCGGGAGGACCCGCAGCCTCGGCACCTCCCTGTGCTCCCCACAGTGGGGACATCCCAGGGTTATCCACAGCAAGGGGGTCCCAGCGACAACCGGGGTTCACTCCCCGTGGGCTGTGGCAGGGATGGGCAAATCCCCATGGCCACAGCCCAGGGAAGGTGGCAGTCAGAGGTGACGTTTCTTTCCAGAGTGTAAAACCTGCCCTCATCAGGCACCTCATTCCCAGTGAGAACTCCAAAACTCTTCCTTTTTACCCATTTCTCCATATCCAAGGGCACTGGGCTGTCCAGGCAGTGCTTGGTGAAATACTAGGAGCAAACCGTGCTTGGAAAAGGCTCTTCTGCAGATGGCTGCTCCCTGAGCTATCCATGTGCTCTAGATGGGATGAGCTCTCTGGACACTGCACTGTCTCCGAACTATCCAGGTATTTTCTCCTGCTTGGTCACTGCCTGTCACCTGAGCCAGTGCTGGGGTCCCAGCACCCACCTGGCTCCTCTGCCCACCTCACCTCTGTGTAGGAAAACCCAAACTCCATCACCCAGTCAGGCCATAATCTTGTTTGACCTTTCATTCTGGGCAGAACCATGAGTTGGTAACAATCCCAACCCATCTCTTCGGTACTGAACTTCCAGCATCTCCTTTAAAATTCCCTGGAGGCCACTCACAGGCATGGAGCTGATGCCATCTCCCCATTGTCTGACCACAGCAAAGACTTAAAAGCTGCTGTTCTGAAACGTTTCAGCAAAAAAGAACATTATTAACAGCAAGATGATAAGACTTGCAGGTTTCAAAGGCAGGAGACATGAATGATTCCTTTTCCTAAAGAATGAAACCCAATGAAAACGCAACATTTCCTTCAGAGGCAAGAGCTCTGTCTCAGCCTAAAGGACGACAGAGAACGGCACATGCTCCTGATGGTCCCGAGCGAGGAGGGCTCTCCCTGCACCCCTGCATGGAGGGTCTGCACTGCATCCCCTTGGTCTCCCCTCCGGAAGGACGGGAGATCGGCACTGCGGAGGGAGGCTGATGGATTTTGTTTGCCAGAAGGCCATTAGGATAAAAGAAAATCCCACTTAGCAGAAGTTATGAATTTCCCAAAGTCAGGCTATTGGCACAGGCGGGGGAAGGGAAGTGCTGATTATTAATGGATGTGTTGAATTACTTCCTCCCCAGGCTGCCTCGGAGATGTGCAGGAGGAGCTGCCCAGCAAAACATGGAGCAGGTTCTTCTCTTCCCAGGGCATCCATTGGCAATCCCTGTGGCATTAACCACAGGGCACTGGCCAGATCTCACCTCCCTGCACCTGAACTCCCAGCAGGATGCTCACACAGGGAACAGCCCTGCTATGGGCAATCCAACCTTCAACTGGGCCACCTCCGAGAACGGGGGTGGGTTTGTCTTCTCCTGTCTCAGGGAAATAGTGGGAGAACTTAAGAGTCCCTTCCAGTGCCTAAAGGAGCTCCAAGAGAGCTGGAGAGGGACTTGGGACAGACAGGACAGAAGGGAATGGTTTCTCAGTGCCAGAGGGCAGGGTTAGATGGGATATTGGGAAGGAATTCCTGGCTGTGAAGGTGTTGAGGCCCTGGCACAGGGTGCTCAGAGAAGCTGTGGCTGCCCCTGGATCCCTGGAAGTGTCCAAGGCCAGGCTGGACAGGGCTTGGAGCAGCCTGGGCTAGTGGGAGGTGTCCCCGCCCATGGCAGGGGGTGGCACTGGATGGGCTTTAAGGTCCCTTGGTCCCTTCCAACCCAACCATCCTGTGATTCCATGATTCTGTGAATGTCATCACAGAACAACCATGGGGAGCCCAGCACCTCAGCCCTTCCCAGCACCCCAGAGCTGCTGCCTTGAGCTGCCAAAGCCCCTGAGGCAGAGCCCCTGGCCAGGCTGGGGGTGCTCGGAGCTGGGCCAGCCAGGTGAGGCAGGAGCAGCTGCTCCCCGCCCTGAGGAGCCTGCACAGCACACACTGAGCTGTTAAGGACAAAACCTGTTGCCTGGGAGGCAGAGTTCCACCTGCTGGCTGTGATGGATGGAAAGTGTTTAAGTGAGAGCACGGCAGCCCTGGCACAACCAGCCCAGCACTCCTCCATCCCTGCATTGATTTATTCCCTTCTCTGCTGCCCCTAATGCTCCTCTCAGCTCTGCGTGGCTCAATGCAGCACAAATTAACAGAGCCCACAAAAGCCCTCCGAAGCCATTCCCCTGATTAACAGGTCTGTAGTGCTGAAAGATATCTTCATTTTCATAACCTGGCACTGAATGGATGGCAGCCACGGAACTGCAGCACGTCATTCCCCAAAGGGAGGAGTGGCACGGATTTTTCTATGCTGTAGGAATTGCCAAAGATTGAGACAAATGACTCAAGAATCAAAAAGGGGAAAGAGGAAAGCTGGGGAAGGAAGGAAGGACAAAATGCTGCAGGACTCACTGGGGACTGAGGGGTGGGCAGGGATGGCCCTGAGCGTGACCTGCCACGTCTCTGTCCATCCCTCTGGGCTGTGCAGGTCAGAGCTCTGCCAGGGCTGGCCCAGGGACATTGGTGGCTGCAGCTCCTTGTGTCCCTCTCTCAGAACCGCCACGTTCATCAGCAGACAGCAGGGCAGTGACACACGTGTCCCTTGGAACCACTAAATGTGAAGCTGGAAAATACCTCTGAGCTCACCATGTCCAACCCCTGTGCAGTGCCAGGATTTACACAGCTGCTTTTGCCACATCACTGGCATTTTCTTTTCCTTCCTGGCCATGGTGAAATTGCCAGTGCTGGAGGGGACCCCAGGCACTCTTGTGTGGTGCCCCAAGCAGTGTCATGAGTCCTGCCCGGCTCCCGCCCAGGGGACGGTTCCTCAGCTGGACCCCCGAGTGCCAGCCAGGCTGTGAGCAGAGCAGGGGGGAGCAGCAGTGTGGGGCAGTGCTGCTTGGCTGTTCCCAGGTCCTCACAAAGCTCCATTTTCATCAGGACTAAAACACCAGGATATGCTGGGATTCATTCAGGGCGAGAACCCTCCCTGCACAGAAGGTCTGGGCATCATGCAGGGTCTGAAAGCTGGGCTTAGGCCACTTAGTGGCTCTCCAAGCACTTGACCCTGGGATTTAATGACTTACTGGGCCTGGCTGCACCTCCTGCATCTCTCCAGAATTATGCAGAGGCTGTTCT
This sequence comes from Corvus hawaiiensis, assembly GCF_020740725.1. Classification (NCBI taxonomy): domain Eukaryota; kingdom Metazoa; phylum Chordata; class Aves; order Passeriformes; family Corvidae; genus Corvus; species Corvus hawaiiensis. The sequence continues at coordinate 6,308,513 of NC_063226.1, read as the reverse complement.
GTGCTCCAGAGGAATGATAGGGGTGGGAAGTGTCCCTTCCAGCTGTCCCCTGTGCTGGGACTGGGGCAGCCCCACTGACCACATTTGCTGCTGTTCCCACTCAGTGGCCGCATCCTCACCCCAGATAACCCCAGCCGAGGGAGGGGAGGAAAAGCTCCGGAGCCAGATAAAGACAGACGGATTATAAGGTGTTTATGCTTTTGCAAAATTAAAGTCTTGAAGGTGAGACAGGTTTACATTGGCACAGAATTAATGGTTTGATGCAGCACAAGGGGACAGCGAGAGCAGGGAGCGGAGCCATCCATCAGCACGCACCGATGGCACGGGGGAAGGAGATGCCGGCATAAATCAGGCCCTGTGCAGGAAATAAGCAGGATGGATGACAGGCAGGAGCTGGTGATCTGTTATTCCCACTGTGCCAGAAGATGCAGAAAATGTGGCTGGGTGAGTTCAGGTCTCATTCCAGCACGGGAGGCCTGGGTGGCTCCGGGCAGGCCGAGCCTTCCCTGCACTGCCAGGACCATGGATGGGGCTGCAGAGCAGCTCCGTGCTCACCCCACATCCTGCACGGATGCTCACAGGCTGAGGCAGAGCAGGACCTGGGGGCTTCAGCCCCTCTCTGGAGGTGTCAGTGCCAGCTGCCATCTCCACATCCTTGAAGAACGGAGCCCAAACAGAAGCAGAGGAGGTTTTCCTTCCCTTGAACAGCAGCTGAAGGGGATTAGGGGTCCCTCACTGATCCTTCTGGCATCTCCCACTGCTCTCCCTTCCTGCCAGGGTGTTCCACCTCTGCTTTGGGAATGTGGGCACTCTCCTGAGGGAGATGAGTCAGGATCAGGGCTGCTCCATAGGCTTAGGCTCACCTCTAGTGTGCAATTCCCTAATTTTAAGACTTTGGGCTCAGTTTTTCTAGTTATTCTCCAGACCTCCCCAGCAGTTCCTGGTGCCGCTCTGACTTCAAAGGGAAATGAGACCTTACACGTTTAATTGAGGCAAATTTCCTCCCTGTTGTCGGGTCAGCGAGGGGGGATTAATGGGGGCCAAGGCTCAGCCCTCTGGGGACACCCAAACATTTCAACACATGGGGCAACCCTGGAAGGTGGAAAACAGGCGATGGGGAGCTGGAGGTGACCAGGGCTGATCAGGAGCAGCTGAGACACATAAATCTCTCCAGCCATCAAGAGCTGCAACCTCCCCCCACCTCTTTATTTAGACTGTGTTTTTTGAATGTAACCTGAAGCAATTAAACTCTTTCATCGGATGTCCTGCCTTCAATTTACCTCCTGCTTAGCGGTATCACCAGGAAAGGAAGGACGTGAGAGGCTCCTGCAGCCTTGCCCGGGGCTGGATGTGGGCAGAGACGGCGCAGGTGAGTCCTGCTGTCCTGGTCCGTCGCTGCAGCTCCGTCACCTCCAGCAGCAGCCCTCACCCCAGGGTCGCCTCTCAGGAGGGTAGCACAGCTGCTGGGACCAGCTCGGGTGCCTCAGACACTGTCCCCCCATCTCCCGTCCCCTCTCCTGACGCCTGTCCATGCCATTCCCGGGGGATGAAGAAGAGTCGTACCAGGGAGGGACGAGGTGTTCCCATGGCCTGCTCCCGGGAGGAAGGGGCCACCCCAGCCCTGCCGAGGGCCTGTGGCGCTCGGCCCTTCCCCCTGCACCGACGCAGAGCCAGTGACAGATTGTGCCTCACCCGGCAAAGATGTGAGAGGTTTGTTTGGACAGTTTTAGGGTCACTTCCAGGCTCCCGGAGATCCAGCTGCTGTCAGCAGCCGGCGACGCAGCCTCGCGGGGACCCGACCTCTGCTCCTGGAGGTCCCACCCCCGGGGCCGCGGTGCTGACACCTCCCTCCTTGTTTGGGGAGGAATTTCGGATGGGTTTTTCCCCACCGACCCACCCCAGTCCCGAATGTCTCCTGCTGGCAGCGCTGGGATGCAGCTGGTCCCAGCAGCCATCCCTGGTGCTCACTCCTGCCGTGCCCAAAGCAGAGGGGACAACCCAGTCCCAGTGTGATTTGGGATCGCTCTAAAGGATTTCGGATCCATCGTAAAGGCAGCGGGTCTCGCTCCTGCGAGTGACCGCGGGGAGGACGCGGTGCCGTTGCTGTGCCAGCCCCGCGGGGAGGGCGGCGGGGGGTGCAGGGGCCGAGCTCTGCAGGCACAGACCCCCGCCCCACTCAAATAATGAGTGCTCAGCCCCTGCTGCGAGGCTGAAGCCCACGAACGTTAACCCCGAGGCTATAAAACCTGACTCGGTGTTTAACAGCCACACGGCGAACCACAGCGAGCCGAAAAACTGCGCGGAAATTCCCAAGCCAAGGACTGCGACTGGAATTAATTAGTTCTTGCTCTGACAACCTTTTCTGGTGCCACCAGGTGGTAACAACGTGCAGGAGCCGGCTGTCCCCTAATGCCGCCCGCTCACGGACAGCTGCTCTTAGGCACTGGTGGGTGGGAAAAAATCCCTGTGCCTTGGGACATCGATCTCCAGGGAGCAGCAGCGGAGCATAAATCCTCCCTGGAGTGTTGTATGGCGATGGGAATGCTTTTGAAGGATGAAGGGATCTTAGCTGCTCCCAAATGTCAATTTTCTCGAAAGGCTTTTGGAGAAAGAGGACTTTGCATCAGCCCCGTGCACAGGAGCCTCGGTGGTCCTGCCTTGACCAACCACTGCGCTGACGAAGCCGTGTCCCCGCACTGCCTGTCCCCAAAACAGGCACCCGCGGCACGGTGGGAGGATCTGGGACATGCCAGGTTTTCCTGGGGAAACCCCGAGCCTGGTCCCCCAAGCAGAGGAGGGAGGAGAAGGCTGGAGAGCGGAAGAGCAGCAATGACCTCAGCACTAAACCCTCCACGATAAAGGTTCTTTCTGGGCTTTCCCCGAGCCCTGATCGCCCCCGGGAGAGCGGAGCCGCACAGGGCGCTTTTCATCCGCCGGTCCTGCCGGCCCCTGCCCGGCCCCTGCCCGGCCCGCTCCACCTCCCGCGGTCCCGCCTTTACTTCTTTAAAGTGGCAAGAAGGTGAAAATCCTTTGATGCCAGGAAGCGACAGAGAATATTTTCTGCTCCCAAAATAAAGAATACAATTTCCTAAGCATCTCCTCTTCTCCTGGGGCCCTCCCACCTTCCTCATCCCTCGCTCCCTGCTCCTGCCGCCCCCGCTCCCTGCCCAGGTGAACTCCTGGGCAGAGCCGGTTGTCATCTTTTCAACACCTCGTTTTCCCCTCGCTCCGAGTGTGCAGGGAGCGGCTCTTACTGTTTACACACCTCCGGCTCTGGGGCGGGAGGTGAAACAATCCCGGCTTTCATTCCACGGAGGGCACCGGGAGATGGAGGAGCCCCGGCCACGGTACCCACCGCAGCGCCTGGGATGGCCGAGCTGCTCCTCCCCAGGGACCCCCGCGCTCCCCCTGTGCCAGGATACAGCTCCTACCTCTGGCTGGCTCCTCCTCCGCAGGGAAATGCCCAGCCTGGCCGCTGGCTCGAGGTGATCCTGGATCACCTCGATGTGCCCATGGCCACTGCCACGTTCCTGGCTATCTCCCCACCGCGGAGGGTCCCGTCTCTGGTATCCCATGGCAGTGCTGGTTGCAAGCTGAGTTTACCAGGACTGGTGCAGGATTGTGGGCTGCCAGCAGCCCCTGCTTGAGCTCCCTGCGCCTTTATTAAAGGCTGAGCCCGTCCCAGCCATCCCGAGCTCACCAGGGCCGGGAGAAGTGACCCCGCTCCCCTACAGCTGCAGCGGATCAGAGCCTCCGAGCTGGTAGCTGGGAGGAAAAACTCTCCCACCCCTCTCCTCTTGTAGCAGGATTGTCTCTATCCCAAGGTTTCTCCTGCGGGCTGTGCTCTGGGAGTTTCACAGCTGCGTGCTTGCGAGGCTGCCCCGATGGAGTGTCCCCAGTGCCAGCAGACACAGCACGTCCCTGTGTGTGGGGCACGTGGCCCACGCCTAGCCTGTGCCTTCTGCTGGTCCCGAGCCCAGGAACATGTCCTTCTTTCCCCATGTCCTTGGTGTGTCCTGAGCCCCGCTGAGCACTGCACAACTCGTGCCGTGGGGGGTTGAACAGACTGATCAGGTGTGGGGAGCTGGAGCTGAGAGCCCCCGAGGAGCTTCCCACAGAGACGTCACCTTGCTGCAGGTGGACATGGGAGCACGAAGTCACCTGGAGCAGTGGGCACTGCTGGGAGCTCAGGGATGCCTGGGGCAGTGGTGGAGAGGAGAGGGAGTGGACTCAGAGAATGAGATCTCTGTGCCAGACCCCTCCAGGAGTGACCTGAGAGCACCCCTGGCTCTGCAGTGAGTGCTGAGCATTGCCCCTGTGCCCTCCCAGGCCCCACAGACAGGAATGGGCTGGTTCTGGCTCGGCTGCTGCTGCTGCAGGTTCTTTATTCATTTATCATCAAAGTCCCATCTCTGAGACGTGACAGAAAACACACAGATGAGGGAAAGAAGTCAAGTTTGCTGAGCAGGGTGGGATTTCTGTGCTACTTGGGGGACTGTGTCCTACTTTCTCGTGTTTCTTTCCCTCTCTGACAATACTCCAAGGGCAAAGCCTCCAAGGACCCCAAGCCCTTGACCTTCTTTGTCAGGCAGAGCTGCTCAGACGCAGCCTCCCCGACGGACCCCGGCTGGTGTCGGAATCAAGGATGTTGATTGCATTCAGATTCTAATTTACTCAACTTGCTACTAGGAAGTCATCAGAAAAGATGGCTTAAAATCATTCAGGGAAAACTCAGAGCATAAAATTTTAATTGCCACCTTGTGAAATGAGGTTCTCCCGGGCTGGCCAAGCCTGGCTGCTGTGCCGGCATGGATGGAGATGTTCCTCACCAGCTCTGTTGCTGTAGGCAGGAGGATGGAGATGGGGAGAGTCAGCTGCTGTAGCTGCTGCAGGATTTGATCCCTACAAGCAGTGTAGGGAAAACACTTTGCTGGCCACCAGCAGCAGCCCCGGGTCAGGCACTCTGGGCATTCTGCTCCCATCAACACCCAAACTTTCACCCCTTTAGCAAAATCCTTCTGAAATCTGTAAGAGCTGCCACCTCCACCTCTGCAGCAGGACTGCATTATTCATGGTACCCTGGTTAATAGAATAATTCTGCCTGGTTTTAACTCAAAGTTGTCCATGAACAGCCTTCAGTTTTGGTGATGTAATTCAAAACAGAGAATAAAAGACCCCTGGGTATGTGGCTGGTCCCTGAGCCTTGGCACTATGGAATGCTGGCTGTCCCTGGGCACACACTCCAGCCATGGAGCCCCCTGGGGTTTCTGTTTGAACAAACTCATGTAAATACATCTCAGATAACTTGTGAAAATCTCCTTAATCCTCTCTGGGCCCCCACAATGACCTGCACCCCTCAGGTGCTGAGGGAACAGGGCAGGTGAGGGAGGATGGTGCCAGCACAGACACGGCCTCACTCCTCTGCAGAACGTCACGAGTTTGCAACTGGAAAGAGGAAAATGCCTCTGCCTTCCCCCTCATCCTCCCTTTGAGCAGGCTCCTGGCCTTACACAATTATTTATGTGCTGAAGATACAAATCAAAGATCATGAAGGTGAGTCCAGCAGCAGAGAGCCAAATCTGCTGCCGGAGTGGGGCTTTGCCGGGCAATCCAGCCCTCTCCCCGCTGCCTCAGGCACCCCTGTCTCCTGCCAGTGTCCCAGGTACCTCAGAACCCACAGATCAATAAAGCCACACTCGGGCTGCAGTGTGAGTGTGCCCAGGACAGCATCGATCCCTCTCACCGCAGAGAGCAGAGTCTGTAATGGGCTGGGATGAGCCGGGGCTGACGGATCCTCGAGCAGCTGGAGATCAATAGCTTTCATAAAGCAGACTGAAAAATAGGGGAGAGGCCTAATGGCACCGGAGTGCTGGGCTACACTTACACAAGAAAAACAATTTGAGGAGGACCAAATAGCAACATTGATCATGCCACTATTTCCCCATTTTTACCTTTCTTTGGGAAAGTTCTCGGATAACTCCTGACATCACAAACCTTTATTGGAGCCCCAGTGCAACAGAGGCTACACATGGCATTGCTGCTCTTTGCACTCCCAGTGTGCTGTGCCGCTTGGGTTTAACCCTTACTTTCATTAGGAAAACTCCCTGGGCCAGCCCCCTCTCTCCTTCCCTGCACTGTCAAACCCTTGGACTGGAGGGAGAAAGGAGCATCTCCTGCGCACAGGGAGAGGGGCAGAGGTGCTCTGCTCTTGTATTGCCCTGGTCTGCCGCCCACCCTGCCCCGTGCTGTGGAACAGCCCCACACCGTGCTCCCTGCCCTCACTGGGACTACTGGTGGGAGTTTTGGGGCTGAACACATCCCCCACTTCCCAGGCACCCTCTGGAGTGCAAAGGGTTCCCCATCCCTGTCAGGGAGCCGAAGGCAGCCAGAGCTGCCCCGATGGCACCGCTGTGGTCACAGGACACGGCCCCGCGGCAGCTCACAGGAGGAGTTACGTGCTCAGGATTAACTCCGTGCTGTTCTTGGCAGCACCTGAGCAGATGATTTATCTTGGAATACACCTGAGTCCTTTATTATTTTTTTAGAGGTCTGTTCTGCAGTTGTGGATAAGTTCTGCCAAACAATGCTGGACTGGGGTTTTCTGCGGCATGCACCAAGCAATGCCTGAAACCTGGGGCCATGTCGGAGTCTGTGGGGAGCGTGTTCAGCTTGTCAGGGACTTAATAAAGTTTATTGACTCTTTGAGCCTTTAGAGTCTGTCTGATCCTTCATCAGGGCTTACAACTAAACTGCCAGGGAAAATGTATTTGTTGCTCAGGGGCAGGTGGTGAAATTGCCATGGATGCTAGGGCAAGGCTGGCAGGAGGGCTGGGCAGAGAGGAGTGACCACAACGAGAGCTGGGTTACAGCCAGGGAATCTGAGCTTTTAAAGGAACAATGTGAATAAACAGCCATGGAAGTTACTGTCAGGTCAAAGTGATAAAGCAGAGCACAGCAGTTGGATAAAGCAGTTCAGGGGAGATTTATCTGCCATGTAAGGAAGAATCGTGGCAAGATTTGCTTGGTGGCAGAACCAGAGAGATGTCTGACACTCTGAGGTGGTGGAAAGCCCAGGGAGACTCCAACAAGAGAAGAGATCATGAAATCGTAGAATGCTAGGATGGGTTGGAAGGAACCTTAAAGCCCATCTCCACCCCCTGCCATGGGCAGGGATACCTTTCACTACCCCAGGTTGCTCCCAGCCCCGTCCAACCTGGCCTGGGACATTTCCAGAGATGGGGCAGCTTCTCTGGGCAACTGTGCCAGGTTTTACCACCCTCATTTAAAAAAAATATGTCCAATCTAACTGGACCCTCCTTCAGTTTAAAACCATCCCCCTTGTCCTATCAGACCTTCCCCTGTTCCAGTCATGGCTGAGAACAACAAAGGGGGATAAAATTCATGGTGGACACACCCAACCCTCATCCTGCCTGCAGCCTCACATGGTGTTTCCCTAGATCTGGGGCTCTGTGCTGGTGTTTTAGGGGGTGCCCTGGGGACGCTCTTCCCAGAATCCTGAGGCAGGAGGGCGCTGCCAGAGCTCTTCTGAGCCAACCTCTGCATCAGCCTCCTCATGGCAGATCTGTCAAGCTGGAAAAATCCTGGGAGAAGTTCAATCCTTGGAGACTGAAAATAACCCAGGCAAAAACCCTTGTGAGGCGTCTCCTCTCCATCACTTCAATCCCATCCACTCCACAGAGCCGTAGGGAAAAAGGGCCCATCTGTTTGGAGTTTGCTTTGAAAAGGAAAACCACTCTTCTGGGACAGCATCTCCCAGCGCCTGCTCCTCATCCGCTGTGCAACCTTGGCACACGGAGCATCTCGGCAACGATTTTTCAGCTCACCCAAGTGCAGGAGAGAGTCTGATTTACAATTATCCTTCAGTTACAAAGGTAATTTTAGCTGGGATTAGCTGATCCTGTAAAGTAATTGAAGCCAGGAGGTCTGGGGCTGCTGCGCTGTTATTATCACCAGATGCCATCGGAGGAACAAAGGGTGAGGGCTGTCTCCAAAAGTGCATCTCGAAACCTCCCAATTCCATCTCTGCAGGTGTGAAGGGAGGGAGAAATCTGACAGGCAGGGAGAGGGGGAGAGAAATGTAGGGATGAATGAGCAGCGATCCTAAATGGATCGGGATGGACAAAGGGAAGGTCAGGGAGGCGGTGAGGAAAAGGACTGCTTGTGGGATGATCTCCTGCCCAGGGGCCTCTCTCCAGCCTGCTCTGTGGAAGGGCTGTCTCTTCCAGAAGGACAGCACTCATTATCCCTTCTTTTAGATAAAGAAACCATCCTGCAATTAAATGAAGGAGCCCCCACCTACCCTCACCCTCCTGGGGTACTGTGATACATTTGCAAATGGTGCAGCTGCATTTGGGGTCACCAGCCCAGCTGGCACTCCTCGCCCTTACTGGCAACTCTCCCCAAATCAGAGAGCCCTCAGTGGCTCTCAGGACATCGGTGTTGCTGTCCCAGCTCTGCCGGGAGTGGGGCTGCTGGCCTGGCACCGGCCCCAGCGTGTCCCTGCAGTGAGCACCGGGTTGTGCAGGAGTTCACTTAATTGCTTGGAGGGGTTTTGGCTCCTCTGGGAAATCACTAGATCCCGCAGGTGATGGTTGGTGGGAAGCAGGAGCGCGGGCAGGAGTGTGGGGAGCACAGGAGGAAAGGCTGGCAGCTGGCTCATCCTCTCCCTGCAGCACCCCCGGCACAGCGGGGTCTGGCTGCCAGCCTGGCAGAGCCATCCCGGGGCACATCCCAGGACCCATGGCAACATCCGACTGGAGCAGCCGCGTTCTCTGCCAGGGGCTCGACTGGCACCTGCTGTTTAGGTTGCCCAAATTGCCCCCGTGTGGCACCACCCAGGTGGCATCGCTGCCACACCTGAGGGTGGTTTAGCTAAAGCGCCTTCAGCTGCCAGACACCCCCAAAGTGGGACCAGGGCACGGCTCTCGCTAATAACAGTCCAGGACGTGTTCAACTGAAATCTTTCTGCTTGTTCAGTAAAACAAGGGAAGTTTTAGGACAGTTCAAGTGCAATTAAAGCTGTCATGTCACAGAGGTGGGGGACAGTCCTGTGTAATCAGATTACAGCAATTCCCTCACAGGACCAGATCTGATCCTAAACTACACGTCAAGGTCCCTTCAACTCCACACCAGAGGGAGAAAAACCCCAAACACAATCAGGAAGAAAGCACAATAAAAAGGAATTGCTTCTGCTGGGATTGCAACCAGCAGCGGTTGCTGTGATTTGCACTAATCAAGGCCAGCCCGGCCCCGTCTGCTGGAATTATCTCTCTCACTAATCCCCAATGTGTTTCCTATTTGGGCTCTTCTGGGCTTCCCTGTGGAGTAGCCTGGGTGAGCCCACAGTGGGACTGGCAGGGCTGGAGCCCTCATTCCCAGAGGAACACCTGGGACCACTCCGCCAGCACTGGGGCTATGGAGAAAGGGTGACAGGGGAATGCTCCTGCTGGGGGCCCCCACATCCCAAGAACAGGAGCATCCCAGTGCCCAGATGGTTCAGCTCCCTGTGCCTCCCAGAGCTTCTGGTCTCTTTTTTTAAGGTCAGAGGAAGGAACTGTGTCCCCCCAGAGCACTGCTGGGGCAGAGGGTGGCTGAGACGTAATCAGGAACCTTCCCCAGCAGCACAGGAAAAGGAGCAGGACCATCCTGAGGTGTCTTGTCATCCTCATCTTTAACCAGGGTCAGAGGGAACAAGGGACTGTACAGGTAAACCTTTATGGTGATTTAGTTCTTCATAAAAACTAATTTGTTTCCAGCACAAAACCATTTGTCATGGAAAAAGAGAAAAAGAAAAAAGAAAGTGAAAAAAGGAAAAAAAAGGAGAAAGAAAACCAGGAATGTTCCTGAATGACAAAGGAAAGGCAGCTTCTGCTGCTCCACCAGCAGCACTGCTCTGTTCTCTCACCCCTCTGTGCCCCTGAAGAGAACAGCTCAGTGTTCCCAGCACCATCTCCACGGCTGGGGCAGCAACACAGTGGGAACACGGGTGTCCCCATAGTGGCACAGGTGACAGACTTGGTGGGTGTCCCCTTGGCACTGCCTGGCATGGCTGGTGTGCCCTCGCATCCCTCGGTGCAGCTCCGCAGGCTGCCCTGGGAAGCCCCTCCATTCCCACCCCTTCCATCCATCCTTACTGGGCTGTTTATTTGGCCCAACCACGGGCTGGCAGTTTGAATTTGCATTATTGCTCGTTTGTTATTCTTTACCCTGAGCAGTCTCAGCCGGTGACTCGGGGAGCACAAACCCCGTGGTGGCCTTGGGGCACAGCTGTGCCTGCCGGGGACCAGCCTCACCTGGGGGGCCTGGGGGGCTCAGCCGGGGGGCCGTGCTCTGGGACAGCCCCATGCAGCCCAGTGTGACAGGCGGCAGAGCTGGGGCTGGAGTGAGCAGCTGTGGTGACTTGTGTGTACACAGAGCAACGAGTGAGACATCAGGAGGCATCACCCCGGCACTGGGACAGCTGGGACCGGTACCAGGAGGGGTGGGAGCAGGACTGGTGATGTCTGTGGGAGCAGGACTGGTGATGTCTGTGGGAGCACTCAGTGCCCTGGGCTGGGTGACAAGGTAGGGATTGGTCACAGGTTGGACTCAATGATCTTGGCGATCTTTTCCAACCTCAGTGATTCTGGCATGTTGTGACTGGTCCAAAAAGGGCTCTGCACAGCTTAGCAGGACTCCAGGTGGGTCCTGGCTTGTGTTCATTTGACACGGGGGGTTTTGGCTCTCTGTTGGCCACTGGGGCCAGGTAATGACCCCATTGCCAACTCTGAAATAACCCAAAGAATCCTCACTTTGCCAAGAGGCTGCACATCCCACTCACACCTCAGATCCAGGAGCTCCAACACAACATGGGCTGGAGCCAGAAGCAGCCTTCCTGCAAGAGAAACCTCCCCTGCTGCATCCCTGTGTCCCAGGGGAGGCAGTGCCAGGACAGGGGACAGGGGACTTCTCCTTTTTCTGTGGAAAGCTGGCCGGTACAGGACCCACGAGCACGGAGAGCTCTCCAAGGGCACTTGGTGCATCCAGTACAACCCTTTGCCAAAAAAAAAAAAGAATCAGGTAAGCCCAGTCTGAGATGAATTGAAGGGAAGTGTGATCCATTCACCGGCAGAGTGTGAGTGATGTCCACAGCCATATTCTCTGAGTAAACTCTCCATCATGGGTTATTCATTCATCTCAGCTTATGAGGAAAGAGCTCTTTCCTCTTATGAGGAAAGAGCAGAAAGCTGAAGGTGTTCCTGTGCCAATTATTAATGAAGGGATATTCTCCTTGGTGGGCTCAGAACACTCAAGCATGGTGTTTATCCTGCTTTCCTTGGGAGAGGCTGGGTCGGCAGAAATGGGAAAAATCTCTGCCAGTGTTCAGGCTGAATTTCCCTGTGTTGAGTTTCATCACCTTTATTCATAGCTCCACTGCTTTTGAGCCATTCTGGACAATATTTCTTCCTTTTCAGTATTTACTCCCTGTGGATATTCCTAGACAGCCATTATATTCCCCATTAGTCTTCCCCTGGCCTGGCTGTATTTCCTTATTTTAATCTTTCCCCATCATCAGTCCCCTCCTGCCCCTCCATCATCTGTGCCGCTCTTCCCTGAATTCCCTCTGATTTGTCGACATCATTCTTGTTTATGATTCCGAGATCTCATTTAGCATTTGATTTCTGCCAAAAATAAAATTGAGCTTGATTGTTTTCGCTGATGACTGAAGGAGACATGAATTGTTGCTTGGAAAACAGTCCTTGAGACAGCAATATGTGAGGGAGGGGAAAGCAAGGCAGCTCCATCAGGCAGACAAACACCCAGATGATGTTGGCTCCGGCTCGATTGGATCTCGGGAGCTGGGACGTGCTGACAGTAATAGCCCCCACTATTGGAGTGTTTAGCTTTTAAACAGAAATGGGAGTTATAACTCACGCCCTGGCATAAATCACCGGGCCAGGAAAATCTCCCAGGTACAGGCCTGCACAATAAACTGGGCTGAAATTCCTTGTCCTCGGGGAAAGGAGCAAAATTGCGGCTTCCTGTGTGTGGGAAAGTGGGGGGGGTTGACTTGGATCCAGGAGTTTGGTCACTGAGACCTTCAGCTGAGAAAGTCACAATGGGTTTTGGCAGGGAATGTCTGGATTGTCATGGGGCTGGGAAAGAGAGTGGCAAAGGGCAAAGTGAGACTGCAGAAGGATCTTCATCCAAGGAGGGAGATGCAGCCTGGCCACCCCGAGAGCAGCACAGGGACTGGCACTCACTGCCCACACCTCTCAGAGCTGTCCATGGGCAGGTGTCTGCCTGCACCTCCGGCTGCATCTACACCTGTACCTGCCTCTGTACCTGCACCCGCATCTGCACCTGGATGGAGCTGTGGGGTGGTGCTGAGGGTCTCCATCATTTCTGGCCATCAGGTGATGTAATTTCTCTCTCTAAATGCAGGTTTAGGGACCTGGTATTGCTCACCCAGAAGACCAAAAGCTGAATGGCTCCAGCCTGTGACTCTTCCAGGTATTCGTGGCTTCCCTGAGGAAGACTGACCTCCCTGCCAGTCCCACCCAGCGACTGGCACTGTCCCCCGGGATCTCTTCAGCCAGCACTGGGACAGTGCTGCTGCCACACACAGAATCACAGAAGGTTTGGGGTTGGAAGGGACTTCATCTAGTTAGGCTATTCCATGATTCCATGGTTTTACTCCCTTGAGAAGTTGCTGTATGTGTCCGTGCCCTGGGAACCGCCGGGCATGGCAGTGTGTGGGTCTGGGCAGATGGAAGGGAGCAGCAGTGACCATCCTGTATCCATGCAGGAGCAGGACCTGGGGCTGAGAAGCAGCACCGCAGGAGAGGGGCTGCAGCTGGGAATGCTGTCCCCATACTGGAGCACATGGAAATCCCCCGGATCCGAGATCCACATAAACCCACAGAGCAGGTGGGGGCTGGTTTCCCCTGGGAAGCAGTTACCTTCCAGGGAGGCAGTTACCTTCCAGGGAGGCCCCGAACAGAGGATCTGTATCTCCGGGGGATTTCCATTTAAATGCTCCTTGGCAAAATCCCCTTAAAAAGCTGTTGATGACTCGTGGAAAGCTTTGGAAAACATGCTAATTACTGGGAAACAATGCAGCATCTCCATGGCTAGAGCCCCTCTGCTTCCCTCCCTCCCTTCCCGGCACCACCAGAGGCATTTCCATGAGAAGGGCAGCTTTGTCTCTCCGGACTGCTCGGATTGTTCGTGCTCCTTATTCCTGCACCTGAAGTCAGGCTCCAAAGTGCGGGATCCCTCAAGGCATCTCCACAGCAACCCCCCTCCCTCCCCCGAGCAGGGCTTGGGACAGGGAACTGCTGTCACCCGCGGGAGTGGGACAATTAGGGACGGGATTCATTAGTGTTATTACTATGCACGGCATGTGCTGCAGCAGCATCCCAAAGCTCCCGTCAGGATCAGGTATCCTGTGTGCTGGGAGTGTGTAAAATTGCTGTCAGACACAGCCCCCGCCTCTGCAAACTCCACTGGTTTCTCCAAGGAACACGTGTTTCAGCCGTGGGGAGGACCCCGGGTGCCTCTTTGCTTTGAGCGTCACTGTCACCTCCCACCGCTCCAACCCCACCAAGGGCTCTGTTCCAACGGGAACGTCAGCTCGGGAATCAACTCCCCGCACCGTGGAAAAAGCCATGGTACTTCTTGTGGCTTCATTTCCATTTGGTTTGTTTTGCTGCGGCAGAACTGGGATGGGATGGATGGGATTTCATCCCTTCCCATGGGCAGCAGTGGCCTTTGGCTGGGGGATGAAATATCCATGAACTTCCCCAGCCAAAGACAGGAAAAGTGTCAGAGAGAACTTTCTGCTCCTTGGACCATCTCAGGAGGACTAATGATCCTTCCTGATGAGAGGGAGCAGGAGGGAAAGGGAGAGGACCCCGGTTTTAAATGTAACTGAAATACCTGTAAGGAAAATCCTGATTCTGAGTGTCTGTGCCCCATGATCCGTCTGCTCCTCGTGCCAGCGTCAGAGCCCTCCTTCACTCAGGCTTTTGGAGACCTGGCCCATGAGTCATCATCTGGATCCCAAATAATTCACTGGGGTAGGGATGTATAGAGACCTTCCGGGTTTGCTCAGGAGCAGTTGGATATTTTCCTATTGCTCAGGGGGACAGAGACAAAGCAATGAAAGAGGACGGAGCTGTGCAGGGAGAGAGCGGCACGGCTGAGATACACTGCGGGAACACAGAGTGTTCCCATCGGCCAGCGGACAGCCAGGAACACACACAGCAGCTACAAGATGACAACAAAGCGGAGGGATAGCAGCAGCTCCAGTCCCTGGGATGGCAGCAGCTCCAGTCCCCGAGCTGGCACCAGGCAGCCAAGGCTGGCAGAGCCATCCCTGCAGCAGGTGCAGTGCCAGGCGTGTCTGCGAACAGGGAGTGGGATGTGCCCGGGACATTCATTACCCAGGCCAGGAGAGGTTTCTAGAGGAAACAATCCCATGAACGCTCACTTCCCCACACCCAAATTCCTCCTTTTTCCTAGAGAGGCAAGACCAACATGGCTCTTTGCATTGCTTGCATCCGAGCAAGGGATTAAGTGTCCACGGTGCCTCAATGCAGACTGGAACCCTTCCAGGAAGTCAGCACCCTGGCGCTGCCTCTCCCTCTAAACGCTTTGGCTTCCTGCAGGAAAATGAAATTCATTAACAAGTTCCACCCCTGCTCGGAATTCAAGGCTAGAACTGTCAATGCTTTGGGAGGGAGCTAAATGGGGGGATTTCCATAACAATCAGCAGCTACAGCATTAATCCATAGTCATATTAACCTGGGATGACAAGGACACGTCTGGCTGTTCTCTCGAATGTAATCTGCCATTGTGCCCGGCCAAGCTGAGCCCGGCTTTGTGCCGGGCCTGGGCTGGGAGCAGCTCCTCTCCCCAGCTCTGGGCACAGCTCGGGAACGAGAGAGGGGGACACAGGCAGGGGAAAGCATTAATATGTTGTGCTTGTGTGTGTGTGCGCCTAATGCGGGTGTGAGCACACGTGTGTGTGTGTGTGTTCACAGTGTCTCCATGTGCCGCATGTGCCCCAGGCTCTGTGCCCTGTTCACAGATGGGTGTTGGTGTTGGGCCTTCGTAAAGTGTCAAATACACCCGGCAAACTGAGGGAAATGGTGGAAATTCCTGTGTGGGATCAGGGCTCTGTGAGGGAACCTGTGGGTGTAGCACCAGGAGGATGTGTCAGGTGTTCAGTGTGTTGTGGCTCCCAGGCTCAGTCCCTGCGGATCTGCTGGCACAGGCGTGCTGCCATGCCAGGCCCTCACAGGTGGTGCTGGTGACGATCCCGGTTGTGCCAGGGCAGCTCAGGGGGATGGCAATGGCGTCTGGCCCCTCTGCTCCTTTAGAGCGCTGGCAGCGCGTCCCCAGCAGGGCTGGGCAGCCCCCACTGGCCCTTCTCTTTCCCTCATTTTGCCGTATTGGCCCTCCTAGAAGCAGCACATTCTCTGTGTGTGGAAGGTGCCCTGAGCCTGCTGCAGCATTAGGACATGGATACAGGGCTGCAGTGCCGGGACACCCCACCCCAAAGGAGCCTCATTTCTGGCCCTTCTCTTTTCAAATATCTTCCAATCCATTCCATGATTTCTGTGTTACTATTTAGTTCTATTGTAAAGGGGGTGGAAATCGGAAACTCTGATTCACCAGGATCTTTGCACAGAAACTTCACACGCTGGAACAATTAATTATCCATTAAACCCTTTGTCTGTGTCATTGCATTGTTCCAGGCTCCCATTGAAGCCCCTCAGCAAGGCAGTCGGGCTGCCAGCCTGCGAGTGTGGTTAATCAACTAATAAGCTTAGAAATACAATAGACACAGCAACACGGTGCTCTCTGAGCCCACGATGGCCAAGGGTCTCCAGCCACTCCAGAAAACATGGAATTAGCCATGGTTTGGCTCCACTGCAGGCCAGCAGAGCTGAACAAGACATAGTGCTTGGAGATGTGGCACTAAAACTCTTCTCCTACCAGCTCCAGCATCATGGAATCATGGATTGGTTTGGGTTGGAAACCCCGTCTTGTTCCACCCCCTGCCATGGACAGGGACACCTTCCACTGTCCCAGCTTGCTCCGAGCCCTGTCCAACCTGGCCTCGAACATTTCCAGGAATGGGGAGTCCACAACATCCTTGGGCAACCGTCTCTGGACATTGTGGATGCAGGGAGTGATGGGGACACGCAGGTGGCCAGGTCACGCTGGGCGATGGGGCAGTGCCCAACAGGGCAACAGCTGCAGGGCAGCACTGCGGTATGAGGTGGATTTAATGGGGAAAAACTGCTGAGAAACTGGGAAAATTTAGACTTAGCTGAGGTTAGAGGTGACGCTTGTGTCTGGAAAAGTGTTGCTGTGTGGCTGAAGTCTGGGAAAGCGGCATTGGAGGGAAGCAGGTGGAGGCATGAGATCTTTGAGGATACTTTTAATGGTAAAAATTTTGTCTCCGTTGTATTTAGGCCTTAATTACAGCAGCCATAAAAGTGTTTATTTCCTGGCGACGAATGGCGGGCCAAGGAGAGAACTCTCTCATCAGCTCTTACAAGTTTCAATTACTTTTTCTCAATTATGTTTATGTTTTCCTTGCAGCTTTCGGGAACAGCCCGTGGGCAGAGGCACTGTTCCCAGGAGGACAGAGAAGGTCAGGAGACCAAGCCACAGAGGCTGGAGAGCTTTGGCCAAGGTCAAAGTGGACAAAGAACAAAAATTTAATTGCAAAGGTGGATGAAAGGGCCTTTAGATGACCACCAGCCAAACCTTGAGCTTTCGGGGCAGTTTTTTAGTCCTGTCTCACTGGCCCTCTTGTGCCAACCCCCTTATGGCCTTTGCATGCCCATGGGACACTTCTTTGCCCTGGCTGGGACATGTGTGGCTGTGTCTGTCATGGGCAAAGGCTGCTGGAAAAGGCTCTGCTTCCATGTCCCTTTAACACAGCCACAGACCCGAGTCCCTCACAGGCTCTGGAACAATGAACAATGAACGTTAAAAATCCAGAAATCACTCCCAGGTTTAGTCTCCCAAAGTTGAAGTTTTTCCACTAA
This sequence comes from Corvus hawaiiensis, assembly GCF_020740725.1. Classification (NCBI taxonomy): domain Eukaryota; kingdom Metazoa; phylum Chordata; class Aves; order Passeriformes; family Corvidae; genus Corvus; species Corvus hawaiiensis. The sequence continues at coordinate 6,291,444 of NC_063226.1, read as the reverse complement.
CCCCCCTATGCCACAAACCCCCCAGCCTCGAAGCCCCGGAGAGCAGCGGAGATAAGAGCAACTATCAGCTTGAAGAGGCTCAGGCAGATAAGTGTCAGAGTCAAGCATCTTGCCTTGGAACAGCCGATAAAGCTGCAAGCGGGGAGGAATCTATGCCAGAGCATGGGAGCAGTGGGAGCCTGGGCTGGGAACGTCTCTTTAGAGAAGGGCTGTGGATGTCCTGCAGTGTCACTGACCTGTGCAAGGCACCTCCCCTCGTGCTGAATCTTTGTTCCCAGCCCTGCCCCTGAATGGAGCACAAGGGGCTCAGAGCTCTGCCCCTCACCCCGTCCTGTCCCTGCTCTGGCTGTTGCCTCTCTCCACTCTCCCAGGGGTGCTCTGTGTGTAAAAGTCGTATCTAAGGGGGAAACAACAGTGAAATGGCCTCAAGCTGCACCAGGGGAGGTTTAGATTGGACATGAGGAAAAATTTCTTCACGAAAAGCTTTGCAAAGCATTGAACAGGCTGTCCAGGGCAGTGGTGGAGGCACCATCCCTGGAATCCCATGTTAAAAGACCATGTGGGTGTGGCACTGGAGGACAGGAGGACATGATTTAGTGGTGAACCTGATGGGGTTAAGCTGATGATTGGACTTAATGATCTTAAAGGTCCTTTCCAAAAGTAATGATTCCATTATTCTCTTCTATGATGTCACTGGTTGCCTTCTCTATGTGGAGCTGTTCAATCTGGGATTCCCTCCTAATCCTGCCACAAAGGGTCCTAATCCGACCTGTATCTTCTTTTGAGATCTGCTGGGGAAAGAACCAAAAATATCCTTCCCTTTGCCCTGCAGAGGGGGAGCCTTGGGATGGGCAGGAGGCTGCTGAGATCCCAGCGAAGTCCTGGTAACACAACACGGAGAGTGAGGGAAACTCTGGCATTCCTGGTGCTCTGCTGCTTCCAGCCCCGCAGCCATCACTGCCCTGGGTCCTTCGGCTGTGGGGGATCTTGGCACTGGGGGTGACAGCCCTAGCCGGATGGATAAAGGTGCAAAAATGGGAACATTAACAGCTCCAGCACAGTTATTCCTGTTCCCTGCCCCAGGCAGCTCCCGATGCTCAGGCACAGCCGTGGTACTGGACAGGTGAGAACAGGGGAGCGGCGCTGTGCAGGCAAAAATTCCTGTCAGGACACACAAGTGTCTCCCACTCTTACCCAGTGCCATTTCTATTTCAGTTTGTCTCTGGGGCAAACCTTGGAGGTTCCCAAGTCCCCTCCTGCCCAGGGGTTCGTGTCCCTGGGTCACCAGGGAGAGCACAGAGCCCTGTGAGGGCTGGAGCAGATTTGCTGACTCTGGGAGTGTTTTGTGCTGATGGCTCAGCGCTGTTCATTAATAGGGAATGAACATGTCCCCGGCCCTCCCCCATTTCCAGGCCAGGTGGAGACATGATTTATTGCGCTCTTTAGTCATTATTCTCAGTTACCCAATTATGTTTTTTAAAGTTAAAAATGCAAGAACTTTGTTGCGGCTGCATCTGGGGATTCTGCAGCATTTGGAAGATGGTTAGGAAAATAAAACCCAGAGGAATCCAAGAACAACACCACCAGCAGCTTCTCGAGTGCTACCTGGCAGCGATGTCCCCACCAGGTCATGGAGTGACAGAGCTCCCCAGGCCTTGACCCCAGGCCTGGCAGAGCCAAGTGGGGCTGACAACCAGGCAGGGGCATGCCATGATCTGGGGTATTTGGTCCTTCTTAGCAAAACCTGCTCTTGCCTAAACCCGGGACCATCAGCAGGGAGGGCTCAGCACAAGACAGATAAGGCTGCAGTGCTGCTGACTCAGCAATTCTCCTTGCTGACTCCTCGAGCGCTGCCACGCTGGGTTTGGAAGCACTGGATAATTAAGGTTGGAAAAGCCCTCTGAGACCATCGACTCCAACTGTTCCAAAGCCACCACTAAGCCATGTCCCCAAGTGCCACATCTATGTATCTGTTAAATCTCCCCAGGGATGGGAACTCCACCACTGCCCTGGGCAGGTGTGCCATGGCTGGACAACACCTGAAGGGAAGAAATTTTCCTTAATATCCAATTAAACCTCCCCTGGAGCAACTTGAGGCTGTTTCCTCTTGTCCTGTCTTGCCCTTGCCTGGAAGGACAGCTGACTTTGGGATGGCTGAAGACAGCAGAGCCTCCAGCTTCCCACTGTGTCCCATCTATTTCCAGAGCCCAGTCTTGGAGCAGCCGGTTCCCAAAGGAGGATGCTCTTAAAATTCCTTACAGACTCCCAGGTGATGTTACGGTCTGGAGGGGAGAATCACAGAATTGATTTACTCGTGTTGGTATTTTTGCCTCTCCTCTCCCCATGTGAAGCACGTGGCATTCCTGCTGCTCAGGCATTCCTTCGGTGCAGGGTTATTTTTGCCTGTTTGCTGATGCTCAGATTCCTCCCTGCCTATTTCCAGGTCAGGTCCCAGCGCACCTGGAGCTCCCCACCCCTTGCCTGTGCTTTCATCTCCCCAATCCACTTCCTACCTGCCTCCTCTTGGGATCTCTCCCCCTCGGCTTCCCCTCAGAGGGCTGCGAGGGGAGCAGAGCCGCCCAAGACTCCCAGTGCCCTCACCACCTTCTCCAGCATCCCCACGGTACCCAGTGCCCAGACCCGGTCCTTTCCATGCCAGCAATCCAGATTTCCACAGGGTCCTTGCCAGCACGGGGCTCTGGTTAAAGATCACCTTAGATGAACAGTCTGGGACGCACAGGAATGTGTTTTTTTCCCAGTTTGGTGCCTCCCCCAGCTCTCGGCTCTGCTTCCCTGTCATTGCCCCAGTGAGCTGAAAATGTCACCGCTGCCACCACAACCACGTGTGCCTGCAGAGCCCAACGAGGCACTTAATTAGGCAGGGGAAGAGATGGTTTTTTCCTGCCTGACCACATCCCACCCTGGAGTCGGCGGCAGCTCAGAGCCATCGATAAGCACCAAGCTCAGCGGTGTCCTGGTTCGCAGCCTCTTTGCAATTACAAACGGAGAAGACATAAAGAAAAGGACCTTAAATCATCTAAATTAAAGCTCTGAGAACTGCACAGTTCCACTGCTTCAGATTAAACAACCACGGCACCACAGCTTTTCCTTCAGCCCTGATGAGGAATTTGGGCAGGGCTCTGTTTCTACGACAAGGGGGGATGGTTTTAAACTAAAAGGTTGATTTAGGTCAGATACAGGGAAAATATTTTTTACAATGAGGGTGGGGAGGCCCTGGCACAGGGTGCCCAGAGAAGCTGTGGCTGCCTCATCCCTGGAGTGTCCAAGGCCAGGCTGGATGGGGCTTGGAGCAACCTGGGCTAGTGGGAGGTGTCCCTGCCCATGGCAGGGGTGGCACTGGATGGGCTTGAAGGTCCCTTCCAACCCAAACTATTCTCCCAACTCCCCAGCCAGTGCCATGGAGATGGAAACATCAGAACACTCTACTCCAGGGCCACAGGAGCCACCTGCTCTGCCTTCCTCTTGTCCAGCACCCCAGACCCACTCCTCCCTGGCACAGAGGTGAGAAATACCTTCAATATTGTCAGTGTATTTCAAATCCAGGAACATTTATTTCCCTCCCTGGAAGGACCAGGCATTCCTCTTACTGGTCACACACACTTGGTGACTGGCAGCACAAACCCTGATCTTAATCCAAGACAGTTCCCATCTCTGGAATCCTCAAGTGCTGATGCAACCATTCCTTACTCATTCCCTAATTACCTCATTACCCCTGGAAAAGAGGGAGAGCCTGTCCTTACAGGAACGATCCTGATCTCGAGGGAAAATCCTGGGAGGATTCTCCATTTCAGGCATTTTCCTTCAATCTGACAATTCCCTACTCCAGGGGGTGGTGTTCAGGTGCTGTTTATGCAGGAACAGAGCCATTCATTATGCTGATGGCTGAGATGGGAGATAAGGAATTGCCAAGGAAACATGGCTTTGCAGTGACATCCCAGGTGGTGATGCTCATGTTTTGGGAGAAGTGGGGACTCACACGGGGCTCACCCGGTGCTGGGGCACCCCTGGCATGTGTGGGGATGGGAACAACTCTGAGCCTGATGTCTCCTGGCTTCCCAGCACACAAACAAACCCCCAAAATGAATTCCTCCAGCTTTGACGGGTTTTTTGTTTCATTTGCACTAGAGGATTTGGTTTGGGGGGGTCTTAGGGGTGCTGAACAGCAGGAGATGGGGGGTGCCCAGGGGTCTCCTGTCTGGGAAGAGCCGCTGCAGAGGTGGGAACAGGGGGACAAGGGCTTTGCAGTTACCCAAAAACATCTGATGACACGAAGTGAGAGAAGAGAGGGGTGGCTCGGGGGGGCTTGGAGAGGAGAGCTGGAATTGAATCCAGCAGAAGCAAATCAGGAATGAATGTCAGGGAAGAAATTAAAAGGCCTTCCAAAGACTCTCATTGAACTGGAATGGTTTCCTGAACGGACTGGGGACAAACTGTGCCATGGGCTGCCTTGGACAAGAGGGGATGATTTAACAGAGGGTTCAGGCTGGGCTGGTTAAAGTCCAGACCCTGGGCTCTTTGGGATCTGCAGATGGCTCTGGTGTCCCCAGGCATGTTCCTGTGGCTTGGCTCAGCTCGGCGCAGCTCAGCACAGCTCAGCATGGCTCAGTTTCTGTTTTCTAGGAAAAACAGGCAGGAAATAGGAGAAATGCTTTAAAAAACTAGTCAAGGAAATGGGGTTGGAGGGAAACAGAAGCTCATCACTTGTTAGCAGAAACCCAAAATAAACTGGACTCCATCCAGGATCTTCAAACCAGAAATGTGACCTAATTTTCCTTTCCAGTGACGAGCTAACTCCCTCCCCCCAGCAAGAGCTGTGTGCCCAGCCCCAACCACCCGGCCAGGAGCCCTAGCACCCCCAATGCCCTCAGCCCCAAGCTGGGCCCTGCAGCACCCCGTGCATAGGCAGGGGTCAGGTGCCCAGGGAGAGCCACAGGGCACCGCAGGCAAAACATCAACAGCTAAAAACATTCACAACTGAAAACATCCAACAGTGCTGGGTCCCTTCATGGCAAGTCCAGAGCAAGTGGTGGCTGTGGGTCACAAGTGAATCAAAGAATCATGGTTTGGGTGGGAAGGGAAGAATTCATCCTGTTCCACCCCTGCCACAGGCAGGGACACCTTCCGCTATCCAGGTTGCTGCAAGCCTCATCCAACCTGGCCTTGGACACTTCCAGGAATCCAGGGGCAGCCACAGCTTCTCTGGGCCCTCTGTGCCAGAGGCTCTTCACCCTCACAGGGAAGAATTCCTTCCCAAAATCCCATCTAACCCTGCCCTCTGGGAAGCCATTCCCCCTTGTCCTGTCCCTCCAGGCCCTTGCCCAAAGTGACTTGGGCTGCTGGCTCTGCTGTTGGGGAAGCTGCCTGTCGTGGCACTTGGCCATGGGAGGTGACAGGGCTGTCCCGACCCTGCTGCCACAGGGAGTGTGGACCTGTCGGAGGTTCCCACACCTCTGCACCCAGAGACAGCACCCGGAATATCTGTGGCTAATTTTTCCTCAGAACAAGGAGTGCATGTAGTAATTGTATTGCAGCGTGCAAATAGCAGAACAAACACAGTTCTCAACTTGATAGGAGCAGGGGTTGTTGTAGCTAGGAAAAAAAAAGATCAAAAACATGTCACACAGGAAAAAGGGTTTCCATTCACAAAGAAATCATTATGGCTAATTTAATTCATTGTAGCATTTAATATAAAAAAGCTTTTCTACAGAGACTGGGAAAAAAGCCAACATTTATATATAAATGGGTTTTATTTTAAAAGCTAATGCAGTGGGCAGGATGCTTCGGGGTTATTTTCTCTCCCTTTTTCTTTCAGCGTATATGCAAAGCTGGTATTGTATCCAAAAAACAAGGAATTTGCCGCTATCTAAAGTTTACAAATTGCTTTTTTCCAAAAGCACCATTTCATATCCCTTAGAAATGGAAATGACAGGGTTTTATCTCCTCGACTGCCTTTCTCTCTGCTTTTTTAAAGTTACTTATATTAGTGTCCAAGGCACTGATTTGCAGAGTGGGCTTTAAATATTCTGCCACTGCTGTTCCTAGGAATGCCTGACAGCCCCGGCTCTTACAGGGATGCATTTTCCGAGCGCTGCTACCCTGGGTGTGCTCCTGGAGCTGCCCTTGGAGGCTGGAAGGAGAATCAGCTGTGTTTGTGCAGGGGACAGATGGCTCCTGAGTGACAGGTCTGATCAAATACCTTCAGCCAGGGAGTTGCAGGGGAAGGAAACATATGGCACATCCCACGTGTGCCCCGCGTGCCGGGCGGGCAGGGACACAGCTCCCAGGGCTGGGACTGTGTGTGGCACTGGTGCTCTGGGTCACACAGAGGGAGAACAGTGCTGGGGACAGGGCTCGGGGCAGGCAGGTGGCACCCGCCTGATGCAGAGCAGAGCCACCTCTCCACCAGCCATTCCCAGGGCTCCATGTTCCCACAGTCTGTCAGTGATCCTTGGATACAGAGCCTCTGTCTGCAGTGGGGCCAGGCTGGAAATATATGAACCCATATATGAGCTGTGCCACCCTGCATGCCTTTCCCACTTTCTGCCCTGCTTTTCCCTTGCTGCTTCTTCTTCCTGTTATTTCATGTCCATGGAATCACAGAACGATTTGGGTTGGGAGGAACTTGAAGCTCATCTTTTTCCAATGCCTTCCACTACACCAGGCTGCTCCAAGCCCTGTCCAGCCTGGCCTGGAACCCTCTCTCCTTCAGCCTCCTGTTGTGTATTTGAGGAGCACCATCTCATCCCCCTCGGATCTGTCCTCTCAGGCTAAACACACTCTAGGCTTTCAGCTCAGGTTGTGATTCTGGGCCCTCCAGATGCTTCCCTGCTCCCTCCTTGGCCCTGCCTACAGCTGGCAGATGGGAACTCAACCTGTAAAGGTCCTTGCCACCTCTGCACCTCCTGCTAGGGCAGGATCCTGGCTGTATTTTTATTTCCCTTCTCTTCCTCTAAGATAACCCTTTAGGGGTTCTCAAACTATTCTCCAATACCAACAAACGCAGCCACATCACCTCTGTGAAGCAGGGAAAATTATCCCACTGCGGAGAAGCTCAGCAGAAACCCCAGCAGAGCAAGGTGAAGCACCTTGCCCAAGGTCATCTGGGAGTGGGGAATGCCAGCCAGGGCACTCCCCAAAACCCCACGCTTTCATAGACACCTCCACAAAGCCATTTCCTTTGTAAAATGCCAACTGCTATTAAATCTCTGGACTTCTTAGCCCTGGAATTGCATCCATTACCCTCTCCCAGTGCTCGGGGCTCTGTTCTGGCTGTATCAGCTGGCAGGACACCCCTGTCCTGGGGAAGCATCTGCACGAGGCCAGTGCTGATTTCTGAGGGGTTCAGGCTCCACCTGAGCACCTGCTCCTCAGGCCTGGGCTTGTTCCTGCTGCTGTCCAGGCACCTTGGCCGGGAGCTTCAAAGCAAGCAGGATCGGCCCTCTTCCAAAGGCACGGAACACAAAGTTTGGGAAGCGTGCTGGAACCGCTACGTCTGCACCCACATCCCTGATTTATTACCCCCGGTGTCTGTTGCTGCTCAGGACCGGAGTTCCTGTTCAGACCTTTGCTTTTCCATGCCAGTAGCTTTGGCTTTTCAGCGGGAGAGCTTTCTCCCTGGATTATGCAAATACTCTGTGCATTGTCGTTCCCTGTTTGCGTTACGTTCACCTCCCCTTTGCTTTGATTAATGCTCCCTCTCCCCCACGTGCTTGCTCCAATATGTTTGTTTTAGGGATGGGCAAATGAGCTGGGAATAAGAAAAATGGAACTGAACCTTCACCCAAAACTTAAAGTGGGTGGTTTGGAAAAGAAACCCACAACAGAATGAATAAGGCTTTGAACCACACAAATAGTTCCCTTGTTGGTGCAGCAGAGACAGTCTGGGCCCCAAAATGATGAAATGCTGTGTCCTCTGCAGTTTCCAGGAGCTCTCCGTTTGCTCGATGCCACTCCTGCCCCCAGGCAGGCTCTTGCAGAGGGATCGGGGGAGGGGGATGCAGCCAGCCCCAGATGCTGCCGTGGGATCAAGCCCTGAGCTGCTTCGAGCTCCGCGCACAGCCCAGCCCCGGGATGTGGTGTGGAGGCTCACACAGCCATGGCCAGGCTGCCCAGGGAGCACCAAAACTGCTCTGGAGAGTCTCTTGGGACCACAGAATCCCAGAGTCAGTGAGGGTGGAAAAGCCCTCCAAGACCATCGAGTGCAACCTGTGCCCGAGCCCCCCTTGTCACCCGGCCCAGAGCGCTGAGTGTCACCTCAAGTCCTTGGACACCTCCGGGGATGGGGACTCCACCACCTCCCTGGGCAGCTCCTGCCAAAACTGATGCCAGGCAAACCTAAATACCCAAATCAGCTTGGAAAAACCCCTTTGGAGCCTTCTGAAGAGCAGGACTGCTGAGATGCAGAGAGATAGAGATGTGGCTGGGACAGGGCTCCAGGGTGTGCCAGTGCTGGGCACAGGGGATGGTGCCCCAGGGACACCTTGCAAGGACACGGAGCTCAGGATGTGCCACTCAAAGGGCGGAGAACCGTCTGTCCCTCGTGGGGCTGAGCATGGAGCTCATGGCTGGGGCCAGCACTGTCCTGGCCAAGCCGGGCACTGCTGGAAGGACACTCCGAGGTTTGGGTGCTGCGGGCACTGGGCACGGGGCCAAAACACCGGTCACAGCTCCCAGTCCCGTCGTGCTGGGATTTGTTTGGGAGAACCTGGCAGAGCCTGGCAGGTTTCCCACCGCTGATGAAAGGAGTGAGGATGTCTGAGAGCTTCAAAAGGTAATACAGCCATTAAGGCACTGTGACAGACTCACGCAGGGCACCGAAAACCAATGGAGATTGGCAGCTCCAGGGCCTGGAACCAAACAAGAGTTGCGGAATCAGTGCTGGGTGTGCGAGTGCTCGCGTGGGGCCAGGCACGCTTGGGAAGTCACCATCCCTCATTCTCACCTCCCTGACAGCTCCCAACCTGAAGGAAGATGTAAGCAAACAGAAGGGTGGGAGCCCCCGCTCGCAGTCCTGCCTGGAAATTATAAAGGGCCATTCACAGAGCTGCTTTTATGCCTCTAAACCAAGTGTTGTGCTGCTGAAGGGTGGGCTGGGCTCATGGCCACAGAGTCTCTGCTTCTCCTGGGCACAGGTACGGCACAGGTGAAGGGGCTGCAGCCTCCCCTCCACAGCCCCTCCTGGCACAGCACCAGTGTCCCAGGAGGGCACCAGCGTCCAGCTCTGCCTTGGACACGGACTCATCCCGGTGCAGTACAGAGGTGCAGGATGTCTTGAGAGCAGGGGAAGGAAATCCCATCTCTCCAGGACAGTCCTGCCCATTGTTCTCATGAGACTTTTGCCACTCAGATGAATTCTGGATGCAGATCCTGCCTGCGGCAGGTGGGGTTGGAATAAAAATCTGCTTCATGCCCCGCAAAGGGTCATGCTGAGGGCCCAGTGCTGGATCTGGAGCATCTCTTGGCTCCCCCAGGCTTGGGGAACATGGGTGTCTGTGCCTGCTTTCCCAGGGATCCAGTCCAAGGCACACCAACAGAATGCCCCAATGAAATGGTTCCAAACACCTTTCAGAGCCTCCTGCAAAGTGGTCACTTCATGCAAGTGAAGATAGTGGGAAACACAGGGCAAGGGGGTGGAGGGGATGCAGGAGGTGATGCAGGGAGCAATACAGGGAGCTGGGCACAGGGACCACAGGCTGGAATAGGGAAAAAGATGTTCCCATCCCCAGCTCCCTGCAGCCAGGACTGACTCCTCTTCCCTGACCCAACCCGGGGCATCCAATAAAGGGGGAATTACAGGGCTGAAGTTCTGCACCACGCAAAGAGGAAGCATCAGCCAAACATTCCTGGCCCCCACCCTTGGCCATAATTAATAAACTCAAAGGAAATTAAACCACAAGAAGAAAAAGGCCCAAACACCAAAGCGAGGCACCCCAGCCCAAGCTGCATCACGTGCGGCGCGGGGAAGCGGCCCCGACGCCCAGGCAGAGCCACAGAGGTAATTGCAGTCACAGGGCAAGAGGCTAAACCAGCATGAAATGAGGCAGGGAACAGATATTAAATTTGCAAGCCCCGGGCAACAGGACTCCGTTCAGTTTATTTGCATTAATCAGGTCAGGGGAGTAACCTTGGTTTTTTCCTGCAGGAGATACCATCAGCTGTTATTTGTTTCTCATGTGAAAGTATCACAAGGCACAAACAGCGGCTGGGAGAGGCCGGTGGAGCCTGGGCCGCATCCACCCTGGCTGGGAGGAGCAGCTCAGCCTGCGCCAGGGCCGCGGTCAGGGGCTGGCCACCCTCCATCCCCTGGGAGCCACCAAAGGATGGGATGGTGGCAGGACCGCTACCAGCACCAGAGGAGACCTAACTTGAGGTGGGGTGAGTCAGCAGCCACACACCTGCTCCAAACAGCTCCTCACCTGCTCGCGGCAGGACTTGGTGAGAGGGGAGAAGTTCCTTCAGCCAAGCAAATTCTTGGGCAAAAGAAAACCTCTCAGGGCTGCCCACAAAGTCAGGAACAGCCATGACAGTGACAGTGCTGTGGGAAAGAGGCACGTAACTTGTGAGCCTGTCATTTCTGGGGAGTTGTGCTTGTTGCATTATGGAGGGGGACGAGGCTGATACACCCCCACACCTTCAGGGTGACGTGGAAGGGACAGTGCTCATCCCTTCAGACATGGCCTGGGGACATGGGTACACAGTTCCTGTCCCTCAGCCCCAGCCATGGACTGGAGCAGTGGGAGTCCCAGGCACAGAAGCCCAGCCACGACCTATGAGAGCTGAAGGGGCACTTTTGGCAAAGACTTGGGACGGCTGCTCCCAGGATCCCTGCCCATGGATCCAGCACAGCTGCTCCCAGGATCCCTGCCCATGGATCCGGCACGGCTGCTCCCAGGATCCCTGCCCATGGATCCGGCACGGCTGCTCCCAGGATCCCTGTCCATGGATCCAGCATGGCTGCTCCCAGGATCCCTGCCCATGGATTCGGCATGGCTGCTCCCAGGATCCCTGTCCATGGATCCAGCACGGCTGCTCCCAGGATCCCTGCCCATGGACCTGGCACGGCTGCTCCCAGGATCCCTGTCCATGGATCCAGCACGGCTGCTCCCAGGATCCCTGCCCATGGACCTGGCATGGCTGCTCCCAGGATCCCTTCCCATGGATCCGGCACGGCTGCTCCCAGGATCCCTGCCCATGGATCCAGCATGGCTGCTCCCAGGATCCCTGCCCATGGACCTGGCATGGCTGCTCCCAGGATCCCTGCCCATGGATCCGGTCTCCTCCGTGAAGCTGCTCTGCCTCACCACGGGCACAGGCCAGGGCCCTCTGGGGCTGTGCCCGGACTCCTCACACCAGCACCCTCCTAATGATGAGCAAAGGAAAAGAGAACAAGAGCAGCCACCCTGGGCTGAAATATCAAAGACGAAAAGTGTTTTGAACCCAATCCAGGCTGGCAAAGCCTCGAAAGTGGCCAGAAAAGCAAGTCCAGACCTTGATGCTGCCATTTCAAATTTGAGAGTTCCTGGCAGAGCAGGCTGGTGGGAGAAGGGGGAGCGGAGCTGTGCTTGTCCAGACCTCACCGGCGCTCACATCTGAAGGGGAAGCTCAGCTCAGACCTGGGAGCTGGCAAAATCCACCCCATGCTGGAGAACACTGGGGATTAGGGAATAACTGGGGCTGCACAGACAGGGATGGGAGCAGGGAGGGTGTGGGATGTGTCCGAGTGCGTGATCTCCCAGGTAGGGAGGGTTTGGGATTGTTTGCTTTGTCCGGCTACAAAAGGCAGATCCTCTGTGCCCACTGCAGGGTTCAAGCAGGCCCTCCCTTTCCCAGGATCCAGCAATATTATCCAGCTGCTAAAGCTCGTGGAAGCTCTGAACTCTCCTTTCAAGCTCCTAAATAAATCAGAGCGGAGGGCAGGCGGCTGCGGAGGGGCTGCCGGGCAGGGGCTGCTGCCTCCTCGTCCTGCCAGATTGCTGCCTGTGCACAGACCAAAGCCATCTTCCAGCCGCTGATTTCACATTCCAAGGGAGCAGATTAATGCCTGCAAACTTCTCAGTGGAAGCATTCAAACGCTAATTGGTAGTTGCAAGTAATTAAAGTAATTTACTCAGATTATAAAGAAATTTCTTAACAGTGATTAAGCAACTCTGGGACGTGTGTAGTTGTTTGTAATCACTCCCCCAAGGGGATTAAAGCTCTTGGCTGTGTGTAATATGTCTTGTAACACCCTATGGGTCCTGTTGGCTCATGATAGCAAAGAACAGCTTGTTGGAAGAGATATAAATCAGGCCTGTGTGCACATAAAGTACCTCACATCGGAACAGCTCTCCTTCACACTCCAAGCCTGGGAGCACAACTCTGCAGCGAGGGCAGACATCCCATAAACCGGGCTCTGCTCCACAGGCAGAGGCTGTGTCATCAGTCACAGACACCACCGAAGGGAGAGGCAGAAGGAAGGGCAGGGCTGTGGGGGAGCACGAGCTGCAGCGTGGGGACAGCTCAAGGCATGGCTGTGCTCACTTCTGCTCGCTGGTTTCCATTCGCTAACCCATAAAACAGGAATAAATCCACCAAAAAATACTAAATGGATCCACTCACCCACTTGATTTAGTGCTCCAAAAGTAACGGAGGAAAACTGCCAGCTCTCTGCGAGGTTGATATCTAACAGATTACACTAAACCAGAGCTAATCAGCAGATTATCGCTCCGATTGTTCCATGTCTTTGTTATCCCAGCCAAGCCTCCAGACCTTGCTCAAGCCTGGATTTAGGCTCAGGGAGGCAATTCCCTCATGGAGAGCGGGGAGGAGGGAGCCCACATTGCTCATCTGTGACATAAGGATTTTTCTTGCTTGCATTTCACTTTTGTTGAGTGGCTGCAGTGAAATATTCCTGTCCTAGTCCCGAAATGCACACACAGGGCTGAGCTGGGCTTGGAGTCATGGCACAGAGAGATGCCCAGAGCTGGTGCCCTTCCCACCACTGGGAAGCTCCTTTCCTGTAAGAAGGGATCTCACAGCCAGGCCCCTCTGCCCTGCCTGGAGCAGATTCCCTTTAGCTGTGGGACTCCCACAACTCCAGTAAGATGCTTTTAGCACATAAGTCCAGGGAGCCAAGCAATTCCCAGGAAAACATTCTGCGTGGTTGCAGCCTCCTCTCACACCCGATGCCTGCAGTCTCACTATCCTGCAGCACCACCAGAACTTGTTTTTACGTTTTATTTATTTATAGAGCTTTTCTCCATGCTGGGAATACAGAACTGTAAATATTCCATGAGTGCTGGCTGCAGCAGGATGCCAGTTTACCTGGGCACACGAGCTCTGAGCAAACTGGGAGCTCATCTCCACAATGACTCTGGCACAGCGCTTTGGTGTTTGCTTTCTGCACATTTTTGGCCAAACAAAGACAATTGTTCAATATTTTTTTTTCTCTCTCTAAAGGCAGCACAGGAAGGATGGAACAAGCTTTGTTTGCCTGCCTGGAGGAAGGCATTGTTCCATCACGAAGCCACCACAACCCTCCGCGGCCCCACGGGGTGACCCTGGGTGTCACCAGGGCGCTGTGCTGCTCGGGACAAGCTTTCCACACTCACATATAAATAGATGCTTTATTTCTGTGTTCTGTTTACTGTGCGTAGAAATCTGATTTTCCCTAATGGTCCTTTATAAATAGTTTCCACCCACCCCCTGCTTGAAAGCTTCTCTGACTCACATTGGAAATTAGGTTCTTCCCCTCCTCGCTATTGAGAACAATTATAGCTCTTTGTTCCGCGGGAATTAAGAAGCACGAGGGCTGAATCCAGCCACAGGAAAATTGTCACTCTCCTTTGTTTTCCGCCTGTAATAATTATCCTGCCAACTGCTCACTGCCATCCTCAAGCCCCGGATGCCTCGCCGAGCACCCTCCACCCTCCAGCCCAGCCTGCCCGGCTCTGTGCTGATTCAGGTTTTAGTGGCTGCTCTTGGCCATGTCCTTCATTCACCTTTTCCTTCCATTTCCCAACAGAATGACATTCCCGGGGGGAAAGAGGCCTCCAGACAGGCAGGCGGGGACAAAAGGGGAGCAGCCTGTCCTTGGGCAAGACTCCCTGGGCGTTGGTCAGAAAAGGCTGCAGCACCTTTCCCAAGGGGGCCCAGGTTTGGGCCACCCCCAGGTGAAGCCAAGTGCCCTGGCCAGGGATGACACGGCCCCTGCCCTGGTGGGATGGGAAAAGGCTTCCCTAGTGCACAGCAAACCCACATCCCACCTGGATGGATGGATGCATGGATGTGTAGCCGTGTGGATGTGGCACTTGGGGACACGGGTTAGTGGTGGCCTTGGCAGTGCTGGGGAAACGGTGCTCTTAGAGGGCTTTTCCAACCTAAATGATTCAGTGAATCCATGATTCCATGAAAAAGAGAGCAGGGGCAGGCAGCCAGAAGAACTGGCGGGGGGATAAATGCTTTTCTCTTCCCACAAATCTTCTCCAGTGCGAAAACCTGTGTTTAAAAGAACACGACCAAACCCTGCCCAATTTTTTAAAAGGATCCAAAATGACTCTCCACTGACCCCTCCAGCCACACACTCATTTTTCATTAAACTCTTCCCGGGACCTTATAAGCAGCGAGAGAGAACAAGCAGGCAAAGGGGTGAAAACAACCCAGCGGGCCCTGGGGCTGTAATAACCGAGACACGAACACTTCAAATTATACCTTGGGTCAAAATGATTTGAGATTGATCAGAAACGAAAATTACCCCTGAGCTCCAGTTGATTGTCTGTGCCTCGGGTTCATCCGGAGGCTGCATTTCTCCCGCATTCTCGTTTTTCCTGGGAGTGGGGATACCTCGACCTGCGTATTTTAATCAGCAGAGGAGAAAGGAAGGAGCCTTTGAACCCTCAACACCCACGGGTTGAAGCGGTGTCCTGGACAAATCTGCCCGTGTTGTTTCTTCCCTCCACCCCGGGAGATCCTGGTTTTGCCATTATCAAGGCCATGCTGACAAGACCAGACTGTTCAGTAGCTGCGATTTGGGAAACAAAAGCCATTTGCTGGGAAGCGCTCCTGGCTCTCCAGAGCGTTGTCACTTCCACTCGAGATGGGCACGCAAATGGGTCCCTGTGCCCTGGGGACAAACTGGGACATCCCCACCACGGGCTGCAGAACGGGCACACCCGGGAGTGCCAGGTCCTCCCGGCTTTTAGGCATCAGCTCAAACGAATGAAAAATGAAATTTGTATTAAATATCTTTATTTATATACAATATATTATAGATTCATAATTTATATAGTTGTTATTTTAGATATTGACAATTAATATACAATCAGCATTTTCTCTATATTAATTGCTTTATATTTATATATATTTTATCATGTATGTAGTGCATTTTTTTTTATTTCTGTGTTAGATATGTATCAATCTTTGGCCTTCATGTTTTCTCTCAGTGCACTCTCTGTTGTGTCCTCCCAGCTCCCCCAAGCCTGCAGGCTCAGTCTGAGCCCAGGGAACAGCTTGAGGAGCAAACAGCAAGGCCTGGGCAGGGCAATGGCTGCTTTCACGGTTTTCCAGTGTCTAACCTCTGAATATTATCGTTTTGTTGGTCGAATGCACCCAAGTTCAATGTTCTCTTCTGGTTGGTTTTGCCTTGCCAATGAATAACCTGCGTTTCCTTGCTCTGGCCGGCAGGCTGGGAGCGCACTGGGATCCGCCCGGATGAGTGCTGGGCTGGAAAGCTCCCGGAGCAGGAATGTCATCCCAGCCCCGGAGGATGCTCCTCCGCCCCATCTCCCTGCGCGGTCAGGCGGCTCCGCTCCAGTTCCCCCCGCAAATGCTGCGATGTTTAATCAGGTGCGAAGAAGCTGCGTTTCCCCTGGCTCGCTCTCCCAAGGATGCCTTTCCCTCCATTTCATTCTTCCCCTGGCATCCAGCTGGAATGTTGGCCCAGCACTGTGTGCCTGAGGCAGCCGGGCTTACACCCTTCTCCTCTCCCCAAAAATGCAGAATTTTCCCACCAGCTGTGCGCAACCTTGTGGGGGTTTTTAGCTCTGAAGAACAGGACGTGGCAGGGGCTGTTTAATGGGAATTTCAGGTGAGGAGCTGCTTGCAGAGGATCCAGCACTGGAGCATCTTCTGAGGGTGGAAGGGAGTGCAGAGCCCTGCTCCCATCACTGCTCATCCTTTCTCCCCCCGGTCTCCTCTTTTTCTGCTGGAATTTTTTTGGGCTTTTTCCAAACCTTGGTAGCTGCCTGGTACTTGAAAGAAGGAAAGAGGGAAATGACTGTTACAAATAAATATTTAATTAAAAGGGCTCAAGTTCTCCCTTTAAGGTAAGCCTGACCTTTAATTGCTGGCTCCATCCCAGCCTCTCCTGGGTCTCCAGCCAGACCAGGGGCACACATGGATGAGGGAGGTGTTTTCCCATCCAGCCTCTGTTGCTGGGCTCAGGGAGCCACAAGAGGAAGTTACCAAGATCCTGATGGCTCCCCAGGCTGTGACATGTTCACTCCCATCAGGAATTACTGCTGGGATAACGCATGATTAATCCAGCACAAAGTACCTGCCGGCTGGAGGGGCTGCAGGAAGCTGCGCCAGCAGTGAACATGGCAGGAAACAAGGGGGGATGGCTGGGGAATGCTGGCCAGAGTGGGAATGGGGCTGCTGCTCTCCTGGGATGGAGAGCAGAGTGTGAGGGCTGAGAGGTTAAATGGGATCTCCGTGTGGGCAGGGCTGTCCTGCACAGAAGAGCCCTCTCCAGAGCTCCTCTACATCCAGCTCTGGTGTCCTCAGCACAGGAAGGACCTGGAGCTGTTGTAGAGGGTCCAGAGGAGGCCACGGAGATGCTCTGAGGGCTGGAGCCCCTCTGGAGCCAGGCTGGCAGAGCTGGGGGTGTTCACCTGGAGAGAAAAAGGTGACAGGGAGAGCTCAGAGCCCCTTGCAGTGCCTAAAGGGTGAGATGGAGAGGGGCTTGGGACAAGGGATGGAGGGACATGGATACACTTCCAATGCAGACACAATTCTGTGGCCGGCCTCAGGGTGCCAGGGGTTATGTGGGAGGGCAGCCCCATCCATGGGGAATGTGGCTCAGCCCCCCAGAACACCTCGAGCCTTCAGACTGCACCAGCCTCTGGTCCTGCCTGAGCTGCTTTGGATGTAAGGAAACGATGTGGAGGTGAAACCTCTGTATCCTGTTTCCAGCCCCGGGCAGGGAGGACCTGGACATTTATTTGTGTCGAGCCAGAAGAAAACTTCCCATGGCGCAGCCCATCCCCAGGGAGGAATGGCACAAACTTTCTAGGAAAAGCACAAAGTGGGCGCAAAGTGGTTTGTGTTCCATGAACTTTAAGTAAAGCCTCCCCTCTCTGCAGAGCACCAGCAAACACAGTGGGAAATAAACCCAAAATTACCCGGCAAAGCCTGTAATTGCATTTCCAAACCTGCAGCCAGCAGTTCCCAGAAGTGCCGGGGCAGAGCCACAAATAAAGCAGCACTGATGTGTTCTGCATTCGGGCAGACACTCCACGGCGGCAGCGGGAAGGTTTCCTCGGCTTGTAGGGATTTTCCCATGTTCCTTTTACCCCAGTAAAGAGATCCCTCTCCAGAGCTGCCCCAGCCCTGTGTGCTGGCCGAGCTCAGGTGGGATCAGCAATCCCTGGGTATTCCCAGCAGAGATGCCAGGCTCTCACAGCCTCTCATGGGACCCAGGGCTGGGGGTGCTGGGGGGGAACAGCCCCAGGGGGCCTGAGAATGGGACTGGCTGGGGGCAGGTGGGGGCTGCTGGTCACTTGCTGGGGGAACCAGCAAAGCCCAGCTCAGCGCTCAGGATTTTGATGGCTCTTTGGGCCTAAGGTCCTTATCCAGGGTCCTCTGTATTTTCCTTTTCCTCCTTTTCCCTTTCCTTTTCATCTTTTCCTTTTTCTGTTTCCTTTTTCCTTTTTCTCCCTTTCTCTGTCCCTTTTCTCCTTTTTTCTTTTTCCTTCCCCCTTTCCCCTTCCCTTTCCCTTTCCCTCCTTTATTTTCCTTTTCCTTCTTCCCTTCCCTTCCCTTCCCTTCCCTTCCCTTCCCTTCCCTTCCCTTCCCTTCCCTTCCCTTCCCTTCCCTTCCCTTCCCTTCCCTTCCCTTCCCTTCCCTTCCCTTCCCTTCCCTTCCCTTCCCTTCCCTTCCCTTCCCTTCCCTTCCCTTCCCTTCCCTTCCCTTTGCATTTCCCTTTGCATTTCCCTTTCTTCCTTTTCCCTTTGCATTTCTCTTTCTTCCTTTTCCCTTTTCCCTTTCCCTGTTTTCTCCAGGATGACACGGTTTCTCAGGCCCTCCCTGGAGCCAAGCACAGATGTCACCAAACACAAGGTCCCCCAGTTCTGCCTCTCCAGCCAAGAGCAAGGTCAGGACATCAGGGGGGCTCTGTGGGGCAGTGGGAACACCAACCTCCTCCTCTGAGCCAAAATCCTCCACGGGAGTGGCTGCTGTGGGACCAGGTGGGGACATTGGCATCTGTCCCACTGCCCTGCTGGTCTGGAGCTGCCCTGGGCCCCTCAGATCTGGCTCCCCTCAAACCAGGCTCCCCCTGCAGTGTCCATTGGGCAGCCAGAACCCACAGAAAATGCAAATGGCTTTTACAGTCATTATCTCAAACAAGCTGTGCTTTAACTCAGCTTTAATTAAAGAGGGGGGAAAACATGCCCAGCTAAACAATTTCCAAGCGGACAATGGGTCAGAGCAACAGAGAATTCCTTTGACCTAACTGGCCCAACTTTTTGAAACTTTTAATTAAAAACACCCCAAGTTTTGCCCCAGTAAATTGCCCAGAGCCCCGGGCCTTTGAAGAGGTGTAATTAGGGCTGTTGGGCCCCTGTAGGATGCTCCAGGTGGATGAACTCCTGAAAAAGGGCTCCTGTGTGGTGCTGGGGTGGGGGGCCTGTGCAGGAGCCCCCTCCCAGCAGAGTCCCGTCCCTGGGTCAACCCTGGGTCCCCCGAGGGTCAGGCGGGCACTTTCTGGTGCTCCTGGGTCACCTCTGGGAGCTGTGGCTTCCTCTGCTGCAGAAAGATGGAGGAAAAAAAACCTAACTACGTGATTTTCCCATCTGAAATCATTCTGCATGTGTGGGATCTGCATGCAGGGATGCAGGGATGCAGGGATACCATTTTTAGGGATGCTCCCTTGCTTTCCTGCCACAGCAGGATCTCCACAAAAAAGCCACCACTGCCTCTTGACAGCCTCCATAAGGAAAACAAAGGAACCAAGGTCTGTCCCAGCTGATCCTTCAGGTCAGTGTTGGGATGCCCAGTGCTCCATTCCCAAGGCTGGGAACTAAACCTGGTTATTCCAGGTTTGGAGATGAGGCCAGGTTTCCCAAAGTGCTCAGCAGCTTCTCTTTTTTCCAGTTTTCTTTAAAAATAAAACTAAAATAAAGGAGTCCTTGCAACAATGGATGGTTTCTGGGACTTGTTCCTGCACATCCTGGAATGGATCCAGGATGGAGGAATGGCTTTAAACTGGAAGAGAAAGAGTAGATTTAGATGGGATATTGGGAAGGAATCCTTCCCTGTGAGGGTGGGGAGGCCCTGGCACAGGGTGCCCAGAGAAGCTGTGGCTGCCCCTGGATCCCTGGCAGTGTCCAAGGCCAGGTTGGACGGGGCTTGCAGCACCCTGGGATAGTGGAAGGTGTCCCTGCCGGTGGCAAGGGGTGGGACTGGATGGGCTTTGAAGTCCCGTCCAGCCCAAACCATTCCAGTGATCCTCCACCTCCATCAGCCCTTTCCGATGTCAGACTCACATTCAGCTGCATCCCTCCTGCCACAGATCCCACGGCTCCTCCCCATCCCAGAGGGACCTGAGGAGTGGACTTTGCACTTCTGCACGTGAAGGAAACACCACAGCACTGAATTCTCTTGGAGGAGAAGCCATTCCCCTGTTTCCACCCCAATTTCTGCTGCAGTTTCAAAGCGAGCGTGATGCTCTCGGAGTCAGGGAGAGGAACTGAATCAAGGATCCCCCGAGCACATGCAGGCGCCTGCTGCCATTGGGTGGGAAGGCAGAAACAGAAAATACATGGAAGAAATTGGAACAAGGAGGCAGGAAAACACAAGTGGCTGCACAATAACATTAAAATTTAAAAAAACCAACCAAAAAAACCTAAAAAAAAGTAGAGTGTGTTAGAGATGGAGCTGTTCCAGGAATGAAAGTGCTGTGACGGGCAGGTGTTGATGCCACCAGGCATAACAGCAAAGAAAGGAAAATCAGGGTAGTGTGGGGGTTTTTTAGCATTTATTCCAAAAACACTTGCTGAACATGGTGCAATCTCTTTGATATGAAGGTTAATTGAAAGAAATGGTACAGACCCCTTGGAACTCAGTCTGAAATAGCTCCAAAGAAGGAAAATTTGGGGCAAATAAAGAAGACAAAGGAAGACAAAGGAGTGGAAAAGCAGAAGATTTAAGCCAGACTTGGGAGAACAGAGGAGCTGCACACCTGGCTCACACCTGGCTGTCCCCACACCCCCCTCATGCACCAGGGCACTACGTGGGGTAACCTGGGGTGTTACCCCAGAAATACCACATGGAAATATTGCAGGATTTTCCCTGCCTGGTGATACAAGGCAGAAAGCAAAGGAAAAAGGACAGAAAGTTACAGCCAGACTCAAAACTTCCTGCTCAGGCCTTCACTGGAGCCGTGGCACAGGTCACAGGCTGCCTTTCGAGGAGAGTTTTCAAGGCTGTAGATCCTGTTTAATATTCTTCCCCCAGGCCTCTTTGTTCCTCCAGGCTTGGGCCAGAATGAGAAATGAAAACCCTGAGCTGGGAAAGCCAGGAACAATTCCTGGGCTCTGCAAATCCGGTGAAAATCACCGTAGGGTGCAAACACCACGGGAGAACTCCTGTGCCATGGTTTCAGAGCAAGTTCAGGATCAAAAGGGTTCAGGACAGAGCTCGGAACTGCTGGAAGCTGCTCTGAAAATTCTTGCCGTGTCTCCAGTCAGCACTTCTCCAATCCGGCTGTCAGCATTCCCAAAACCTTGGCCACAAGATCTCTGCTCACAGGACACGGACGAGCTCCGGCTCCCAGCTCCCACGCTTGGAAGCTGTCCGTGTTCTCCTCGCAGCGCACACCCCCGACGGCCAGACACAGCCCCCCCGAACCCCCGAACACGCCCCGGCCCCGGCTCCCATCTCCCGGGAACGTCTCTTGGAGAACGTCCCCCCCTTGGCTCCATCGCCAATATTTGAGCTGTGCTGTAATTGGCCATGGAAGCCTCATGGCGTTGATGTTCGCCTTGATTAGCTGAACGTGCAAAGCACTTACAATGCAAATTTCCCTTTAAAATTCCGTTTCCTGCGAACCCTCAATGAATCAGCTGCGGAGATCTCCCACTGAGAGCTCTCCTGCCAGTAAAAGTTGATAGTGCTAATGTTTGTGGAGTGGGAGCGCACAAGGGGGAAGAAGCACTAAAGCAAACTCATCCAAAAGCGTCAAATATTTGCAGAAAAATGCGCCCATTCTCTGCCCCGCTGTCCCGATTGTCGCCCCCCGCCCAGCTGATCGCAGCCGCCCCCCAGCTCTTCCTTTCAGCCCCAAGATGCAGCTGTGTTTTCTTTGTTCGCACTCCCTTTGCAAACGCTGCTCTTGCCTTATTGAAGTCTTTGAAAAATATTCTGTATAGAAACAATTCTGCCGACACATCAGATTTCTCCGGGCTCCCTCTCCCCGCTCCTGCCTCCCCCATTTGCATGAGAATGGCCGGGATGCTTCTGCAGCCATCACCTGGCACCGGGCTGCTGCTGCCCTCCCCGTGAGGTCATTTCCTCTGCACGCCGTGATGTCACCGGCCTCAGGGGCACCTTGCTGATGGCAGGAGAGGAGCCGGGCTGGGCAGCAAGGCTCTGGCAGTTCCCCAGGACAGGGATGCAAGGCTGGCTGGCACAGAGATCCCGGCTCTTTCCTTCCCAGACGGCTCCATCTCAGCCCGTCCCAGCACACCTCCACCCTCCCTGTGTGTCCCCCCCAAACTTTCCTGCCTCCCACCACAGGGGATGACTGTGAGGGCTGTGACTGGTCACCTTCTGGGAATACTGGTTTAAAAAGAGCCTTTTTCCGGGCAGGGGCTTTCTGGGGAGAGCGGGACAAAAGGAGCAGAAGGAGGTCAGGGCCCTGCACGAGAAGAGAAGGACGGGGAGGGACTTCCCTGAGAGAGGGGTAATTTATCACCACACAACTCTGCTCTGCCAAACCAGAGTCCAGCAGTCCCACTGCTGCCTGCAGACCTGGAGGGGGTCCAGGTCTCATATCAAGGATTGGTCTCGGACTCCAGGCTGGGAGGATCTGCTGGAGGCTCCGTCCTGCACAGCACAAGATGTGGAAATGGCTTTTACAAAAGAGGAACCTGGCTCTCTCTGTGTGGGTCAGCTCGTCGGCCTCACTGCAAGGCTTCCTGGTGTCTTTGAGGTCTGGCTAAAGTGTGCCACCATTCCCAGATATTCCCGTAGGACCCACCAGTGGCAGCAATGTGTCCTCCCCAGTGTCCCACTGAGCATCCCACTGAACCCTCCTGGGAGTCCAAGGTGTCTGATGGACAATGGGCCGGCAAGTTGCAGCAAGCCAGAATTGCCACAGGGC